>NC_084920.1:8601312-9281312 GCF_949316345.1 Pungitius pungitius
GCGAGCGCCTCAGCCCAGACGACGGCGTCGGGTCACACTGACCCTCGAATCGTGTCCGTCGTTCGGGTCAGAACGACCCTGCTCGTAGCGAGCCGTCATCTCGCGCGAACTCGCGAGAACTCATCGCTCGGGTCTAATCGGCTCGCTTCGCCACCGGGGGGGGGGGGGGGGGGGGGGCTTCGGCGAGAGATGACGTTTTCCTACATGTCACGATTGCAATGGGTGAATGTGTTCCGAACCTCACACGCACACACACAGAGAGAGAGAGAGAGAGAGAGAGAGAGAGAGAGAGAGAGAGACGATAACATGCATCGCCGCCGAGTGCGAGAGAGGCTTCAGGTACGCGATCAACGTCCGCAAAAGATCCACACAAAGTATAATATCCAACCGCGGCAAGGCCTCTCGAGTTGACCTTTCGCTGTATGTCGCAATCAAAAGGGCCGAAGGGGTGCCGAACCACACACACACACACACACACACACACACACAGACAGAGCGAGAGAGAGGGATTCTTTTGGTTTTTCAAAAACACTTTATTTTTCAACATCCCAAGAAAACAATTCACAACATCAAATCAGCTCAACACAAAGCACATAATAAACACAACCCCAAATAAACAAAAGTACTAGTAGAGAGAGAGAGAGAGAGAGAGAGAGAGAGAGAGAGAGAGACCTCTGCGCTCCGTTGGCTCCTTTAGTGATGCGGTGCAGAAATCCCTCTACGTAGTCCACGGCGTGAAGGCCTCCGGGAGCCGCAGCTGCAGTCGGAGGACTCAGCGGAGGCCTCCTCCTCCTCCTCCGTGCGTGCATGCGTGCATGCGTGCCTGCCTGCCTGCCTGCCTGCCGGAATCGCGATCCGCCGCTCCACTTGTCACTTTTTATTTTTGTGAGAGCCATTTATTTAGCCTGTGAGCTTTCTCCTCTCCCTTCTCTTCGTTCGCGAGGAGGGGCCTCGAGGAGCTGTTTTTCTTCCGCCCCGATCCTCCCCTTTCTACATTACATTACATGTCATTTAGCTGAGGCTTTTGTCCAAAGCGCCGACGTACGAAGTAAGTGCATTTTCACATAGAGTGAGCGTACATTTTTCATCAAATAAGCAGTTTGAAAACACGTTACAGAACAGTGCCATTACGAGTCCAATTCAAGTGCTACCATTTGTCAGTGCTACGGTCCGCTAGTGTTTTAGTCGAGGTCTGAAAAGGTGCGTCTCGACTTTTCCCGCGGAAGACGTAGAGGCCCTCCGCAGTCCCGACGCCTCATGTCGCAGAGCTCGTTCCGCCATCTGGGAGCCAGGACGACTGCAAAGAGTCGCGATCTCGCCGAGTGCTTTTCTCTCAGAGCGAGGGAGGAACAAGCGGCTTGGCAGATGCAGATCGGAGTGTCGAACCCCGCCGCCGCCTACCTGTCCACCGAGGTCCCTCGCCTCCTGTACAGCACCCCCCCCCCCCACACACACACACACACACACACCCTCTGCAGAGGTCGGTTGGAGGAAAAGGAAGAAGGGGGGGGGGGGGGGGGGAAAGGCCGCCGCGGGAATATAAGTAGCGGCTCCGACCCACAGACGCCAGCCGGTGACGATGGCTTTCTATCTGAAGCTAGCGACCGCCTTGTGTCTCGCCGTCGCAGTCCCGCAGAGTGACCCGCGCGTGCCCTTTTCGGCGGTTTCCTACGCGGGGCGCGGCAGAGCGGTGCGCAGAGACCTCGGAGGAACTGTGTCCATCCGGTGCCGAGCTGTTGTCGGAGCGAGCCCGAGGTCCCTGAGGCTGGTCAAGAGCGTCGGCGACGAGACCTTCACGCTCGCGGCCCGGGGCGCCTCGCCGAGAAAGGTCATGGTCGACGCCGTCGTCGGCGGAAGACTTCGGTTCAGCGGGACGTTCCCGGACTCGGAGGCCGTCATCGAGAACCTGATCGCCGAAGACACGGGCCAGTACTGGTGCTTTTACTCGGGGCGCGAGCCTGGGTTCGACCTGTCCTTGGACCAGCGGGGAACCGGGTCGGTGCTCCTGGTGGTGGCGGCTGGCCCTCCTCCTTCTCAACATTCACGCAAGTTTCCCAAAAGGGCTGCGGGGGGTGTAACGCAGGCTAGCTAAACGCGCCGCGGGCTAAACGCATTTTATTTGTATTTCATTTGCTGTTCCCGACGACGACGACGACGACGACGACAGGTACGGCGAGCTGGGGCGACGGCTTGGCGGCCCTGGTGGCGAACGTGACCTGCGTCGGCGCGCTGCTTCTGGGAACCGCCGTCGTCATAGGGCTCCTCGCGTGGATCATCCACGAGGTAGCCGCGTAGTCCGAGTGGTCTGTGTGTGTGTGCGCGTGCAAGCTTTTCTCAATCCCTCACAACAACAACCGTTCCTGTGTGTGTGTGTGTGTGTGCGCGTGCGTGCGTGCGTCCGCAGACCCGGATGTGCCGAACGGCCGAGCGCGCCCGGCGGCCCGACGACGCCGTTTACGAGGACATGCGGCCGACCGTCGCGCCCTGAAGACGAAGCGAGGGAGCGAGCGGGCGGCCACTTCTCACCGTCGCTTTCGCGTGACGCGAAGGAGCACCCGGACCCTCGTGCGACACGTGTTTTCCACGTAAACGAGCACCCGTCCCCGTCGCTGCGACTTTGGAGTCCGTGTGCGTGCGTGCGTGCGTATGTGTGTGAAATAAAATAAAAGGTTAAAACCAATCTCCACGTGTCGTTGCCTTGTCGTGTAGCGTATGGCACAAGATTTGAGGGGCCGCTTGTGACAATTTAATTCGCGGTGGCCACCTCGGTTCGCGTACCCTCGGTCGGGGTTCGTGTGGCCGATGACATCGATGTCGGTGACATACTAACGAATGCGCACGCGGAAACGGTCGCGTGCTACTCACGGATCGCCTCGACGCCGGGAAGCGCTCTGCCGACATGTCGACTTTCTACCTGAGCCTCGCGGCGGCGACCCTGTGCCTCTCCTGCGCGGCGGCCCCGCGCGGTCCCGGTGAGCGTCGCGTGCTTGTTTCTGTGTGTGTGTGTGTGTGTGTGTGTGCGGGCGAGGCGAGGCGAAATGATTTGGGGCGTGGTTTTTTTTTTTAAATCGTCGCAGGGCCCGACGAAGCGGTGTGGAGGGAGCCCGGAGAAGCCGTGACCGTCCGGTGCCGATCTTCCCATCCGAAGCCCGAGTACCTGAGTCTGATGACGGGTCGCGGCGCCGGCGGCCGCGGCGACGTAAGGGTCCTGTTCAAAGACGACCAGCCGGGCGGCGGCACCGTCGCCCCCGAATACCGAGGCAGACTTCGGTGCAGCGAAACGTTTCCGGACGTGGACGTCGTCATCGACCCCGTGACTCCCGCCGACGCGGGGCGGTACGAGTGTGTGTATTTGAAATACGATCGCCAACGGCGACCCGTGGAGTTGCCGGGCACGGGGTCGGTGTTCCTGGTCGTGCCGCAGCCGTCGTCGCCGGGTGAGCAAAAATATTGCACGCGCGCGAAACAGGACATCGCGTCGAGGCCGAGCGAATGACCCGCTCTCTCTCTCTCTCTCTCTCTCTCTCTCTCTCTCTCTCTCTCTCTCTCTCTCTCTCTCTCTCGTCCGCGACAGGCGAGAGGTGTCGAGACGAGCTATGGGATGACACCCCCCCTACGACACTGGCGACCTGCGCCTTTGTTGTCCTGGTCGTCGTCGTCATCGCGTGGTGCTTCGCGTGGACGCTCCTGAAGGTAGGCGCCCGACCAAAAAAAAAAGCCTCGCGACGCCGCAATGACTAACGCGTTCGTTTCCGACACAGGCGTGCAGGATGTCGAAGGAAGCGCTGCGGCGGTGGCGGCAGCGGCAGGAGAGGAAGAAGCTGCAGCGGTTCCCCCTCGACGACGTGTACGAGGACATGAACGCGACGGTGGCGCGCTAGAGACATCGGCCGACCGGGGCAGAGAGAGAGAGAGAGAGAGAGCGAGAGAGAGAGAGCGAGAGAGAAATTCCAGCACCTCGGACAGACGCCACCCCCCCCCCCCCCTCCCCCTGACTCTCTGTCCGCGCGTTTGCCTGCGCTGGCTGCGCTGGCGGGTGACCAAGGAGGAGTTTGTGCAAAACTCTTGGTAAGAATCATGAAAGTATACATGTCTCTCTATCTCTCTCTCTCCTCGCGCGCTCGCAGATAGAGCTTCAGGGGGTGTGGGACGCGGGGGCCTCTGTCCGAGGTGCTGGAATTTCTCTCTCTCTCTCTCTCCTCGCGCGCTCGCAGATAGAGCTTCAGGGGGTGGGGGACGCGGGGGCCTCTGTCCGAGGTGCTGGAATTTCTCTCTCTCTCTCCTCGCGCGCTCGCAGATAGAGCTTCAGGGGGAGGGGGACTCGGGGGCCTCTGTCCGAGGTGCTGGAATTTCTCTCTCTCTCTCTCCTCGCGCGCTCGCAGATAGAGCTTCAGGGGGTGGGGGACTCGGGGGCCTCTGTCCGAGGTGCTGGAATTTCTCTCTCTCTCTCCTCGCGCGCTCGCAGATCTGTCCGAGGTGCTGGATTTGTGTGTGTGTGTGTGTGTGTGTGCGTGCGTGCGTGTAGGTGACAGAAGAGACAGACAGAAGAGACAGAACGGGTCGGCGAGAGAGGCGATACTAACGTCGCGTGATAAAGTCGGGCGAGGCGACGCGCGAAACACTCGTCTCCCCGAAAGGGCCCGAAGTCATGACTGCCGCGACGCCGACCGCGCTCGAGCTCCTCGAACGTCTTTTCGCAGATCCGGTGGAGCCGCGAAAGGTCTACCACTACTCTGACATGGGAGAGGGAGAGGCTTCGACCGCGGCTGACAACAAAGAACGAGAGCTACGAGGGGAAGAAGAAGACGACGACGACGACGACGACGACGACGACGGCGACGACGACGACGGCGACGACGGCGAAGAATACAACCCGGAGAACGAAGCTTTGTCTTTGGAGGAGGAGGAGGAGGAGGAAGGAGAAGAAGAAGAAGAAGAAGGAGAAGAAGAAGGAGGAGAAGAAGAAGAAGAAGAAGACCGCGCCGTGGGCGAAAGACCCGAGACCTGCACCTTTCCGTCCAAAAACGGCGAACTGACGTGGTCCTCGACGGCGCACGGCAGACGGGGCGCGACCGTCGAGCAGAGTCGGCCGGGTCCGCCGACCCCCGGGCCCACGGAGGAAGCGGCGTCCCGCGCCACCGACATCGCCTCGACGTTCCGGCTGTTTGTGACGCCCGCGATAGAAGACATTGTCCTGGAGATGACCAACCTCGAAGGTCGCAGAAGATACGGGGACGACTGGAAAGGCATGGACCGGGTCGACCTGCGCGCCTACGTGGGCCTCCTGATCCTGGCGGGCGTGTACAGGTCCAGAGGGGAGGCCGCCGCCAGTCTGTGGGACGCGGAGAGCGGAAGGGCCATTTTCCGCGCCACGATGCCGCTGAAGGACTTTCACGCGTACTCGACACTGTTGCGATTCGACGACCGCGAGACGAGGCGCGAGCGACGAGCGAGCGACAAACTGGCGGCCGTGCGAGACGTGTGGGACGCGTGGGTGCTCCGACTGCCGCTCCTCTACAACCCGGGGCCCGAGGTGACCGTGGACGAGCAGCTGGTTCCGTTCAGAGGTAAGCGGCGGCTGCGGCGGAGGGGCTTTTTTTTATTTTCTTGTAAAGATTCGCGAAAAGACAATGCCGATGATGATGATGATGACGACGCTCTCTGTCTTGTCTCTCTCTCTCTCTCTCTCTCTCTCTCTCTCTCTCTCTCTCCTCGTAACCCCCCGCCGCCAAGGGCGGTGCCCCTTCAGGCAGTACATGCCGAGCAAGCCGGCGAAATACGGAATCAAGACGTGGGTGGCGTGCGACGCCAGATCCAGCTACGCGTGGAAGATGCAAGTGTACACCGGCAAGCCGACGACGGGCGGCGGCGGCCCCGAGAGGAACCTGGGGATGAGGGTCGTGCTCGACGTCACGGAGGGCCTGGCGGGTCGCAACGTGACGTGCGACAATTACTTCACGTCCTACGAGCTGGCGCGCCGGCTCCTGGCCAGGGGGATCACCGTGGTCGGCACGGTTCGAAAGAACAAGCCCGAGCTTCCGCCCGCTCTGCTGGCGACGAGGGACAGGGCGGTGTTCTCTTCGATGTTTGCGTTCACGCCCACCACGGCCCTGGTGTCCTACGTGCCCAAGAAAAACCGCAACGTGGTGCTCATGAGCACGCGGCACGCCGAGGCCGAGGTCGGCGACCGCCCGGACGGGAAGCCCGCGATCATCCTGGACTACAACCGCAACAAGGGAGGCGTGGACAACCTGGACAAGGTGATCGGCACGTACAGCTGCAGGAGGATGACGGCCCGCTGGCCCCTGGTCGTGTTCCACAACGTCGTCGACGTGTCCGCCTACAACGCCTTCGTGATATGGCGAGAGGTCCGTCCCGACTGGATGTCCGGCAAGCGGAGCAAGCGCAGGTTCTTCCTCGAGCGGCTCGGAAAAGAGCTCGTGACGCCGCTCGTCGAGAGGAGGGCGTGTCTCCCCCGCACGGAAGCGTCCGCGGCGGTCGTGCGGGCCGCCCGGAGGGCGCGCGATCGAGCCGAGGCGGCGCCGGAGGCGGAACGGGAGCCGGAAACGCGGGCGGCGGCCGTCGCCTCGGCTCTGTCCAGGGTGGCGAGCAAGAGGAAGAGGTGTCAGATTTGCCCGTCGAAGAAGGACAGCAAGACGCACACCGTCTGCTGCGCGTGCAGGAGGTACATCTGCCGGGGCTGCTCGCGCGCGTTCTGCCCCGCCTGCGCCGACCGGCGTGTCTCGAGCGACGGAGGCGGGGGGCGCGGAGACGACGACGGCGGCGACGACGGAGGCGCGGCGCGCACCTGCGACTATTGGAGGACGCGAGGACGACAAGGCGTGGAGGGGGGTGACGGCTGAACGCGCGCGTGCGTGCGTGCTACTACTAACGGAGGGCGGGGGTGAAGGCTGAATGCTTGACGTAATAAAAACACAATGGATGTACACACCAATCTGCATTGTCTTTATTCACATTTACACAAATACTTGACGGATACATACATACATACATATATATATATAGTTTGCTTACTATAGTAAAAGTTGCACCGTTTAACGTGAAATTCTAAATGAGTCTTCCTCGTCGACACGAACGCGGTCATAATACGCGACTCGCGCCCCCTCCATTGTACCCACAATGCATCGGAGCAGGCTCGCCTGTTGTTGTGAGAGCCAAATATCCCAGAATGCATTTCAACCTAAGCGGCAGGCGACAACGACCGACGGAGGAAAATAAACACACAGTCCGAGTTTTATAAATACTACTTTATTTAAGTAACGTTATGTAATTTTATGACTAAAGTTAGTTGTTAAAGCAAACGTTTGTCAACAGCCTTTAACGTAACAATCTGCCCCGTGGACGTGTAGCGGACATAACGGACCGTCATAACGGACACCCTCCAGCGCCGGGAGGTCAGCTGATCATCTCGCAGCCCGCGGAGAGCGGCCTGTTTTCGTCGAGTCTGCTGTGAAATGCTCCGCCGGTCGTTTTCGCGTCTCCGTAGCGGTTTATACGTGAGACTCGTCGAGCTGTACCACGACGAGTCTTGGTACGTTTTCTAACGTGGTGTCAGAGACGGAGGTTGTTCACCGTCTGTTTGTTTAGATTCATAACTTCATGTTTACATGTAACTTTTGTACATACGTATTGTCTGTATGCGCAGAGCGCAGCTTGTTTATTGTCCATCGTTGTGCATTAAAACTAACAATGTTTTAATTAAAGGACACGAGGTGAGCACCGCGCTCGAGAGTCTAAACTGGCGGAAGAGCTTCAAAGAAAATCTGAAGCTCTGACTTGTAAAAATAATGAATAAAAAAATCCACATATGGATTATTGTACTCTGTAAGATCTTTGATGTGCGGTCAGCGGCTTGCTGCACGAGGACCACTACGCTGATTATCAGCCTCTTGATGAGTAACAAGACAAACGGTAGGTGTGTGTGTGTGTGTGTGTGTGTGTGCATTAAAATATTTTAGTATAATAGTTTATTTTTTGTTACAACCTCCTTGATAAAGCTATCTATTTTACGACGGCTTATATATACAATTTCTGAGACAAAAAATGAGACAAAAGCTTGTTAATAGTAAAATATTTAAATCAAAAACTAAATTAAAGCGTATTAGCAAGACCAGCTGACGTGGTGACGTCATCAAGTCAGCTGCTGTTCCAATGGCGGAAATGACCGTCCCCCCCCCCCCCCCCGCCCCGAACCTCCCGAGTGTATTCTCGCGGGAACGCAAGTCCGTTCTCGCCGTCTCAGGTATTGCGAAAGGGCCATAATAGTCTTGCACAGAGAGGTGAAGGCTGAACGCGTGACGTAAGCGCGTACGTACGTGCGACTGCCGGAGGGCGGGGTTGTATGATGGCTGAACGCGTGACGTAAGCGCGTACGTACGTGCGTGCGTACGTTCATACGTGCGACTGCCGGAGGGCGGGGGTGTGTGATGGCTGAACGCGTGACGTAAGCGCGTACGTACGTGCGACTACCGGAGGGCGGGGTTGTATGATGGCTGAACGCGTGACGTAAGCGCGTACGTACGTGCGACTACCGGAGGGCGGGGTTGTATGATGGCTGAACGCGTGACGTAAGCGCGTACGTACGTACGTGCGTGCGACTGCTGGAGGATGGGAGGACAACGGGAGGGTTAAACACCTCACAAACTACAAGCCGAAAAACCCCCACTCCATGAATGACCCCCGCCTGGCAGATGAGCTGAATGAGTTCTACTGCAGATTTGAAAGACAATGTCCTGACTCCATCCCCCACAACTCCACCACCTCCCCCGACCCATCAGGTGCTCACACCTTTGGACTACTCTCCCCTCCCCCACTGCCCCTCTCTGTCTTGGAGAGTGACGTCAATCGGCTCTTCAAAAGACAAAACCCCCGGAAAGCAGCCGGTCCGGACTCAGTCTCGCCCCACACCCTGAAGCATTGTGCTGACCAGCTGTCTCCTATGTTCACCGCCATCTTCAACACCTCCTTGGTGACATGCCAGGTCCCAGCCTGCTTCAAGGCCTCCACCATCATCCCTGTTCCCAAGAAGCCCAGGATCACAGGACTGAATGACTACAGGCCCGTCGCACTGACCTCTGTAGTCATGAAGTCCTTTGAACAGATAGTCCTGTCCCACCTTAAGTCCCTCACTGACCCCCTCCTGGACCCCCTGCAGTTCGCCTACAGAGCCAACAGGTCTGTAGACGATGCTGTCAACATGGCCCTCCACTTCATCCTCCACATCTGGACTCCCCAGGAACCTACGCCAGGATCCTATTTGTGGACTTCAGCTCTGCCTTCAACACCATCATCCCGTCTCTGCTGCAGGACAAACTCTCTCAGCTGCACGTGCCAGACTCCACCTACAAGTGGATCACTGACTTCCTGTCCGACAGGAAGCAGCACGTGAAGCTGGGGAAACACGTCTCTGCCTCTCGGTCCATCAGCACCGGTTCCCCCCAAGGCTGCGTTCTTTCCCCTCTGCTCTTCTCCCTGTACACAAACAGCTGCACCTCCAGTCACCAGTCCGTCAAGCTCCTGAAGTTTGCTGATGACACCACTCTCATTGGACTGATCTCTGGTGGGGATGAGTCCGCCTACAGGTGGGAGTCTGACCACCTGGTGACGTGGTGCAGCGAGAACCACCTGGAGCTTAACGCCCTGAAGACCGTGGAGATGGTCGTGGACTTCAGGAAGATCGCAGCCCCACCTTCCCCCCTCACCTTGTGTGACTCCCCCGTTACCACTGTGGACTCCGTTTCCTGCGCTCCACCATCACGCAGGACCTCAAGTGGGAGCTGAACATCAGCTCCATCACGAAAAAGGCTCAGCAAAGGATGTTCTTCCTGAGGCAGCTGAAGAAATTCAACCTGCCAAAGACGATGATGGTACACTTCTACACGGCCATCATCGAATCCATCCTCTGCTCCTCCATCACCGTGTGGTACGCTGCAGCCACAACCAAGGACAAGGGCAGGCTGCAGCGTGTCATCCGCTCTGCAGAGAGGGTGATTGGCTGCAATCTTCCGTCTCTCCAGGACTTGTTTGCTTCCAGGACTTTGAAGCGGGCCAGAAAGATTGTAGCCGACCCCTCCCAGCCCGGACATGAACTGTTTGTGCCCCTTCCATCAGGCAGGAGGCTGAGGTCCATCAGGACTAAGACCTCCCTCCCCACAAACAGTTTGTTCCCTTCGGCAGTCGGGCTCATCAACAGAGGCCGGGGCCCCCCCTGACTGACTCTGACTCCCATGTTCATTCATTCACTTTGTCACTTTCACTTGTCACTCGTCACTTTGTTTAGCTGGTGCACTTTATCTTTATTTTTATTTCTAATTTTATCTTATCACCTCTAACTTACTAACCCATAGCTTTAGCTTTAGTGTTTAGTGTACTAACCCATAGCATATATTTTATTATACTTTTATTTTATTTTTATCTCATTCGCATGTCATCATTATTGTACTGTCTTCTGTCATGCACCAACCGCTAAGACAATTTCCATGTTCCAGGTTTTATTTCAGAATACGAAGCCATTCATTGCCACATATGTTACACATAGATGAATTTGAATTGGTGCAATAGAAGAATGAAACATAACAATAAAATTGATATTGATAAAGATATTGTAAAACAAGATGAAAATTTACAAGCGAGAATTGCCAATATAAACGGATAAGTACGTTCAAACACTTATGTATGTCCATATGTTTCTGGGGATGAAGTATTTGGGTCAATGGGAGACCAACTGCTTACTTTTCCACTGTCACATCGTCGAGTGTTTGAGACTGTCTGGCAGACATTTTGGAACCTTTATATGAACCCTTCTGTTCGGCAGCATTAGATGCTGACTTGGCCTAAGGAAATTACCCTCAAGTCCCTTATGTGAAAAAGGGATGACCAGTAAAAGCATGCAGGCAGTGGCAGTTCTGGGCACGAGCGAACCGGGCAGCAGCCCGGGGCGGCATTTTTTCATGGCTCATGGGGGACGGCACGAGCACTTGAAAAAAAAAAAATCCTAAAGTCAGTCACACCCCGACTTTCTTCCAAATAACGTACATTTCAATAATGATAAATGCAGGCCTATAGTTCCTGCACATTTTTGTTTTTTATGAATTGTGTGAAATGGCCAATACAAATTGGTAATACAAAACGATTACGTGTCACCAAGGTTAATTGGTTTAGTCTTGACTTCTGGTCGTGACTGACAGTGTTGGGGGGATGGGAAATCTGTTGCTTGTCGAGTCAGTGGAAAATAAAAACAGAGATGGACAGAAAAAGGTTAAAGCCATCATGTTCCCACTATAGAAAGAAAAGAAAAGAAGAGGAGAAACGAGCAAAAGATGTAGGTATGCAACTATGTTCTCTCTCTGTATGATTACACATGTGTCATGAATGAAGGGCTAAAATTAATTGGTGGGGAAACTTGTGCTATTTACAATATTTATTCTTAAATTTATTTGTATATTGTTCTCATTCTCTCTGCTCGTGTTACATTATATATATATATATATATATATATATATATATATATATATATATGATTGTATATATTTTTGGCAGATTTATGGATATAGTGTATATTCATTTAAGTTCTGATAACTTATACTGACATATTTTGTGCAAATGTGTAAAATGTGTGTTTCCTGTTGTAATTGCAACAGTAACTGGATTCTGTTGTGTGCGTTTTTCTAATGTAATTTTCTCTCACTTATGTTAAAATAAAAAAAATTATAAATAAAAATATAGAACTGCAGAATTTTGTGAACTTTTTTATGGTGGGGGGGGCGGGGCACGCTCAAATGGAGTCTCGCCCTGGGTGCCATTCAATGCAGAACCGCCCCTGCATGCGTAAAGAAGGGGAGGGCAAATGTGTAAAGAAGGGGAGGGAAAATGTGTATTCAGCCTTTTATATTAAATCTAAACATAAACATGAAGGATTAAAGATAAACAATATTTGTCCTATTCGTATTTACACCATTTCAAGCCTTCGAGCTCTGTGCCACAAGCTACAACTAAGTGAGGTGTCATGGCACGAGGCAGCCACAGAACGGGTGTTATCAATGTTCATCTGTAATGCACCTTTCATTCAGAAAGTCAGGAGCAGAATGTTGTCAGAGCCACTAATCTCATCAAGAGTTGCTAAAAAACACCGTCAGGTGTTTGCTTCTCTCGAGTTAACCGGGTAACGCCAGCCACAGATCGTGGTCACGTGGAATTGACCGCTGTCACGGCAACCGTAAACTGACAAGAGCACACTGAGGACTGCCGATTTCACGTTAACTGACGTTAGCTTAACCTGAATTTACATCGTCCACACCTGTATAGGAGCCATGTCGGATGTCGGGTCCGATGAGTTTGACGATGAGCGCAGTAAACTGGGGGTGAGGGGAAATCCTCTGTTCGCTGTTGCCTGGCTGAAGCTAACGTGCTCGTCGTGTCTCTTCATCTGTCTCTTCACCTGTGTCTTCTATGGTTGGTTTCACCGGCAGGAGTATGAAGGGGACCGGAATGAAGCGGGAGAGAGGCACGGAGTCGGCAAAGCTGTGCTCCCCAACGGAGACGTTTATCAGGGACGGTATGAGAAGGGCTCGAGGCACGGACAGGTAGGTAGGTGAGCTACGGAGGGGTCTTTGGAGGCCACAGCTCCACACACGCAAACACACAAAGCAATGTCACGTGACATGAATACAAGCACGTACGTAGCTACAGAAAACGTTGGGTTGTGCAGACCTACGCTGCCAGCATCCACATCAATTAGACCACACGTGAAGGACATATTTTAGTGTGAGAAGAGTACAATGTTCTGATTATACTGATGCAAAGTCTACAATGTTATTAAAGCAGCTCTGAATTCGTTTTTGTTGTATGTATAGGTAATTATTCAGCCTATGATAGTATTTATGTTATTACCCTACAGCTTTACATCATGTTACATGGAAAAGAATAGTCTATTGACTACTCTATTTATCTCTTCTTTGACTGTTTTGTCTAATAGGGGACATATTTCTTCAAGAATGGGGCAAGATATGTGGGGGACTATTGGCAGAACAAGAAACATGGACAGGGTGCCTTCTACTACCCAGATGGCTCTAAATATGAAGGTACAAGAAACTCTTTATCTTTGTTGTGTGCAGGGAGGCTACCAACATCTTTTAAACGTAGACTTTAGAAACAAACTGTCCTTGTTGTCTGTCAGGGTCGTGGGTTGAGGACCTGAGACACGGACATGGCGTCTACACTTACCCCAACAGAGACACGTATGATGGAGAATGGCTCCATCATGTCAGGTATAACTACAGTTCTAACATGTTTGTCATTTTCATTTCAGAAAGCACACATTCCTTTGCTTTCTTGATTAAAACGCATGATGCAGAGGACTGCATGAAAATATGATTTATATTAAATTACTGCAGTAGAAAATAGCAGGATTAACAGGATTAAAATACTATACTACGGAATCTATTTATAAATTGAATGCCGTCACTGCTTACAACTGAAAATATAAAAAAAAAAAGTCCAAACTTTCATCATCAGCGTCTTTTGACCTGTACATTACAATATCCATTCACATGAGGAAAGGAGAATGGGAGTTTTAGAAGCCGCTGACGATATGTGGTTTCCCAGGCATGGACAGGGCGCTTACCATTACAGTGAAACTGGCTCAGTGTACAAGGGCTCATGGGTGAATGGCGAGATGCAGTCAGCTGGCGAGTACATCTACTCCAACCACCGATACAAGGGCAACTTTGTCAAAAATGCTGTAAGTTCTCCTTTGAATACTCTTTCACGGAATACATGGTTATGGATTCATCAGTTATACACGTCTTCCCCTGTAGCCTGAGTCGTTACCGGGGGCAATAATGGTCTAGATCAGTGGTTCTCAACTGGTCTGGCTCCGGGACCCACCACTCACCCACCACTCCGCTGCATTACAAAAAGTCCCTTCAAAATAAAATCACATGATTTTTTTTATTTTTATTATTTTTTTTCCCCCATGCAACGGCCCGCGACCCACCAGTTGAGGACCACTGGTCTAGATGGTTGGGTTAATTAATGTAGTGTAGTGGTAAGTAGTAATGTCAGGTACGGGTGCTGCTGGTGCAGGTTGAAGGTAGGCAGGACTCAAACGCAGAGTTTCCACAAAGTGCTGTTTAATAGTATTGTTACCTCCGACCCTCCTGCTTTGAAGCTTGTGTCGAAATGTGAACCAGTGCAAGGCGAAGCAAATGTATCGGTGCTTGGTTCGTTCGCTGCCGATCACGTGATCAGTGACGTCCGAAGCTTCGGTCCCGCTCACAGTGACGTCATCGGTGATGTCATCAGTGACGTCCGAAGCTTCGTTTGGGCGCACAGTCACGTGGCCGCTTTGATTTGATTCAAATAGGTGCAAAACAGGGTTCAGGCTTGTCTGTTTTATACAGTCAAAGTCAGTGTTGTTGAGAGTAGCAAAGAGCAAATTTACAATGGAACCTGTGGCGAAGAGGTTGCTCCAAGATGTGGGAGCACTTCAATTTGATTTCCTCTAACAAGGTTGGCAATAGGAAGGCAAAGTTGTATTGTGAAATTATTAAGAAAATTATGGATGCATCTCACTAAAAATCAATCATTTCATGCCCCATCCCATGTGTCCACAACCACCTCAATATCCTGTCATAACAAACATGTACAATCACTGCCCCACTGACCTTTCCTCTCTAAATAACTTCCCACTTCCCACATTCCGGATTCAAACAATTCAGTCCCTGACTGCCATGAACTGCACATGCAGTAGGAAGCACTTGCTGGTATTTTAAATTATATTGCTTACATATAACTCTATACTATATATATATATATATATATATTAGGGTTGTAGGGATGTGTTGTATAGGATGAAGTGCATTTCCTAGAGGAAGAGGTTCTTTCCGGACCTGAATAATTTGTCACACTGCGCATGCGTGAAATGTGTTAAAAAAATTGACGTAATTAACAACAAACAACTAATTAACGTCGTTAACGCGCTATTTTTGACAGCCCTAATAGGAATCCATGTATTTATTAGATGATTTATCGGTTCAACTTTTCATAATTATGTTCAACCCACAGAGACTGGGCCAAAATATACTGGTAGGCTATTGGAAACATGCACTACAAGTTTTCAACAGCAGAGGTCGTCATAGAGTTTGCAATGCATTGAATGAATGAACTTATTTCCGATACAATTGGCTGGAAAGCTTCACTGGTTCAGAAAGCTTCACTTTGCCATCACTACTGTTTAATCCAAACAAAAGCAGAAAGACGTGCACCAGCGACGGGTTGACTTAACAATGACGCGACAGGGGACAACAGGCATACAGGGCTTAAATACACTAGGGAGGTGCAGGTGGAAACAATCAGGCAATCACAGGACAAGGCAGGAAGTGAAGTTACCTACAAAACTACAAAATAAAACAGGAAGAAGAACCAAAACGTGACAAGTAAGTAGTAGCGTAGATAGTTTAATATAATCTACAAGTAGTTATATCATCTGCAGCTTTCAGTTGAAGTATATAATTGGTTATTATATCTACAATAATTTGTCTATCGCTCTAAATTCAGTTCCTCTAGATTCCCTCTGTGGAGCTGCAACCAAAAAGCAGTAATGGTGACTCATAGTTTTCTGCAACTTTTGGTTCACTTTAATTGCTAAGAATGGCAGGCTGATGATCAGACCAGTTATGAACCCTCACAACAGGCAATTAGTCATTGCCTATATCTTGCCTTTATCTGCTTTCATCACAGTTTACAGGTAATTTTAAGTGTGACTGACTTTCGATATAATCTTCAAGCTAAGAGGAAGCTACTCTGTTTTAGCGTTGTCTTGTTTTCAACCTGTCGACTGCCCATCCGAGATCTCAGCCGTTACTTTGGCGAGTACAATCTTATTATTACCGCTGGTGGCTGGAGCTATTCAAATGAAATCAAAGTTTAAAGAAATATAATTGTTTTACATTAAAAAATATATTATTTTCTCGTCTGTGAATCCATTCTTATTTTGCAGCCTCACGGTCTGGGGAAGTACATGTTCAACACTGGGTGTGAGCAGCACGGTGAATACCATCAAGCAGAGCAGGTAATTCAACAACGCATCCCCATTATCGGGAAAACCAGAACTTTGTCAGAGCACACAGCATGAATATGTGTCAGGATGTGACACCCAGTGCCCTGAGACACACCAAAACCGTGACCAGCTCTCTTAACAGAGTTTCCAGCCAGTGAATAAGGAGAATGGTGCACATAACTCAAGAGCCTTCCTACCCAGGCTTCAGAGAGGGTTATCTCACCTTAAAGGCCTCCGGATGAGTTGTCAGTAGAATGGGTACTCAGCCACATCAGTGTTGATAACAATGTTCTTTCATGTATCAGGAATAAGGAATCGTTTATTGCCATAATGTCAGACATACTTATCTACAACATGTTTTGAAACTGCTTATTTGATGAAACGTGTACTTTCTTACTTGTTCTTCTGAGTTTGTATCTCTACAGTTGAAATGCACTTATTGTAAGTCGCTTTGGATAAAAGCGTCCGCTAAATGTAGCTTAAGCGCAAGTTCAGTCAGGAAGACTCGCTTCCTTTGTAATTAGGTGCCCAGGTGTGAGTGGGTAAGGCTCACAGCTGGCAGAGAGCGAGCCAATCCCTCCCTGCCAACCGCAAGGCATTCATTTAGGGGCAGCTACGTTAAACTATAAACCAAGGTATCTCCTCTTCATCCCTGCCACTAATGGGATGTTGAGCTGCGGCAACCCCTACAGTCACAAACATCGAGGATGGTGAGTTGGGTTCGGGAAAGCTCTTTTCGTTGGGTGGTTGCCGATGTAGCAGTATTCCCCATGCTGGGTGCTTCAGCACTAAATCTTTCCCACAATATAGCAGGGGATCTTCTCTCGTGTCCCTGCATGCCCGAGGGTTAGACTCTCAATAATCTGAGTTAACACCGGCCGAGTGCGTAAGTCCCAGCAAGGCGACATAAGTTTGAAGGTCTGGGGCCGATTTCGTAAGACCCATCCAGGTAATCTTCTTTCTAGGTCTCAGTCTGGTAAACCCGGTGGGCGATCGGCAGTCCATTGCGACATCCTCTATTCTGGGCTTTGACTCACCAGATCTCTTACCTCTGGTTTGACATCAAGTGTAACTTCTGTCATGACTAACTTTTGGTGTTTGCTTAGGAATTTCACTACGGCAGTGGCTACGGTATTTATTTATTAATTCGTAGAAAATAAATGTCTTTTGGGGATTGGGCTTATTGGACCTCACTATCCCCGCCTTCGGGGATAGTACGTCATGATGGAGTCCAATCGCCAAAGACCTTGCACAATTCATATTTTATGCTTGTGTAATAAATTATTGTATTACTATTAAATGAGTCTCTCCTGATTGAAATGACATGTAATGTAATGAAGGAGCTCTACAGAGCAGCAGACTTTTCTGTGGCACACTTGCGCATGTTTGACTTCATACGCGTGATGTAGTTGAGAGACTAGTATCTCTACATGATCAATCTTGAGTCACACACAGTCATGCTGCTTCCTTGTAGCAAATACTGAACCTTGTAAACCATCAAGTTGAAAGGATGTATGCATTCTGCTTGCCTTCCTTACAGGATCGAGCAGAGGATGAGTTGGGCGAGTTGGCATCCCCCGCAGCCCGCAAGTGGATTCCTACGTATGTCACAGGGCTGACACTGTAGCCACTAGGTAAACACACTTCAGGTGTTTAAAAACAATAGACCTACATTAAATATATACATTTCTGGGGCATAGATCCAACTCTGTGGCTGTTTGTGTGACCAGTTTTTGTTCTATAACTCAAAGAAACAAGGCAGGATATGAAGAATCCTGAAAGTGAAATGTGTAAAAATAGTGTGGGTGATTTTGTCTGTTTTCTTCGATCAGGTGGGGAAAAGCAAAGCAATTCATCTGAGGAAGGAGCGGAGAGCTGACCTTTAGGATCAATTCTTCTATTAACCTGTGTTTGCAAAGTGGAACAACATTAAAATGATTCCCTTGAGTGCCTTAATCAATTATTATCATGTGTACTTAGGAGAAACTTCCTTATAAAGGAAGAAACCTGGAATGATTCTTCTCTCAGGTGGAATCATGCTTAGTGATGATTCAACTTTATTAAATGAATGGTATCAAATGGAGCTGACTAAAAGGAAAGACGTGCTGAAATATAAGAGAGGCTTCATTGTTTGGAAGAGGGGCTTTTGTAGCTGCTAAGAAATCTATCCTTTATTATTTTGTAAAAGAGAGGACATCTCAGAACCTGAAGAGAGACTATTTGGAGCATTAATTTCTCTGCTCGTAAGCGGCAGAACTCCCAAACGCATGCAACACTTGCATAGTCAGTGTGGAGTTTGAACCTCTCTGAAAGGTTCTCTCTGCGGACCGGCAAGGGACGAGAAGTCAACAACAGTCAACTGGCTCGGGTTTAAAAATTAAAAAAGAATTGACTAACAAAAGAAATACAATTACAAAATCAAATATGGTATGAATGGTATAATCATTTGTGAAATAGAGATGTCCCCTCGTCCAGTCTCATATGACCATCAATATTGGTTCACAGGAGGCTCGGCTCTTCCAATGACACGGGGTTTGTTGTGCTGCCATGGCATGTGATTGGCTGCACATTCAAGGCCATCTCCTCGGTCCGTGTACCTTTTGATCGTCCCTTTTACCGTAAAAACCAGAAAACCAAAACACTTGTTTCTCGTTTTTCGTTTCTAATCCAAAACGGTAAAACGGAAGTCGGCAGCCGTTTTCTCGTTTTTCGTTTAGAACCAAAAAAGGAGACCAACCGACAACTTTTCACTCCGTTTATCCCTTTTGTTAGCGTAGCCGCTAAACCGGAAATACAGAGATTTTCACAGTAAAATCCACGCAACTGTCTGCAATGACAGCGGTTACCAGGTTAACATGAGGAGAAAAGTTGATTAACGGATATAAATAAATGTTGGACACACCACGTCATGGTGGTGTGTCCAACATGCTTAAGAGCAGGTAGTCTGTTGCAATAGTTCCCAACCCAATTTTAGCCTGATGGTGGTATCTGCCCACAGCTCCACAGGTCACATTAAGTGACATGGTAGAAACTAATTAATCTCTTTATTGTTCTTGTCTAGAGAGAAAGAATATTATATAAATATATAAAATATTCTAGTCTTAATGCCACATAAGTCATTTTCCTTAGATCACACATTTGACCTACATTTGACCCACCTGAGTGTCCGAGTCGGAGAAGGAGAGAATTAGTTGGGTGTCGTCGGCATAGCTGTGATAGGAAAAACCGTGCGAGCAAATGACGGAGCCAAGAGAATTGGTGTAAATTGAGAAGAGGAGGGGACCCAGGACGGCCTAACATAATTGACATAAGTGACCTAGATAAATCTATGGTTTAAAGAGCAGCGAGTGTAGTAAACTACTGCTGCTAACACATCCCGTCGGACCCGGATTATTTATTTATATCCGTTAATCAACTTTTCTCCTCATGTTACCCTGGTAACCGCTGTCATTGCAGACAGTTGCGTGGATTTTACTGTGAAAATCTACGTACTTCCGGTTTAGCGGCTACGCTTCGTATTTTTGTTTTATGGAAAAACACACAAAAGGGTTAAACGGAGTGAAAAGTTGTCAGTTGGTCTCCTTTTTTGGTTCTAAACAAAAAACGAGAAAACTTCCGTTTTACCGTTTTGGATTAGAAACGAAAAACGAGAAACGAGTGTTTTGGTTTTCTGGTTTTTACGGTAAAAGGGACGATCAAAAGGTACACGGACCCTCCCTCCTGGCTCCATCTGATGGCCGAATCTGAAATCCCTCACTGCCCTGACCAATCTCTATCCACTTAATATTGCAGTATATTCAATGATCACACCTTTGGCTAAAAGCTTCTTAATGTAAACATACCATAGCAGGCATAATATTAATATCTAAGGTAGTACACTCTAATCATAGTACATTTTAAATTATCACACACATTTTAACCATTATGTTTAACTCAGTTTATATGATCCAAAATAAAAATATTTGCCTCGCAGAGCTGTCCTACATCCTTTGCTCATAAACAACCTGGCAGGAGAAAAAACTACCAAAAAACCCTCTCGGGAATAAATTAGGAGAAATCTATCAAGGAAGGATCGTCTGTCCTTCCCCTAGGTTTTAACGTTAAATTATGGCAGGATGTTATGTGTACAGTAATTGAATGACACTTCTTAATCTATTACTGCAATATGAATTAAGCATACTAATGTAATAACTAATAACACACAAATTACAATTGTAACACTAAACATTATCGCATATTATAATTTCCACCCCTAGATGTGCTGTTCTGCTTAAATCCCCAACACCAGACAAATTACAAATGGATGAGCATTTGAGCATTCAGAAATCTCCTTTGGGTCGAACGCTATTCTGAAATGAATAGAGACACACAAACACAGTTAGGGAGTCGTTGATAACCTTTCTAGATTATCTGTAACACGTCTGCATTATTTAATAGGTTTATGTATTTAAAACTGCTGCCTTTTCAATTTTAAACTACATGTATGTGTAACATAGTTAATATGGGTTAGGATAAATCCTGCTAAAATGGCTGAACTACGCCATCTACTGTTTTAATGTGGTACCTGAACGGACCAACGGGATTGTGGGAAAATCCTCCATAAAAATTGAGGATTAAAAAGGAGGTAACGTGTTTTTTTGTATGTCCGTGAACAATGTTTACTTAATGTACTTTAACAATTCATTTATGGTGTAGCTTCATGATTTTGGATGTTTGTTATCTTCGTTATATTTACCTTGTTTTTTTATTAATTAATGAGATGTTTTGTACATGTTTTATTGTTTGTAATAATGTCGGGTTAGCTAGCTAACACCAGTTTTCTGTCGTCCTCCTAGACACTTGATCCCCAATTCTATTTGTGTCCGCTGTTTTGTCAGGTATGTTAGTTTGTTCAGATGGTTAATATATACCACTATACGATCGTTGCATAAGTGTTTGTTCCATTAAATTGAGGATTAAAAAGGAGACACGTGATCCCCAATTCTATTTGTGTCTGCTGTTTTGTCAGGAGCTCCAGAACCGCAAGTAAAGAGATAGAGGACACCTCATAGGAGTTACATATGCACAACACTCAATGTTTCTTTTTAAAACTTAATATATATGACCGGGTTTGATAAGTTAGCCAAGCAAAGTTTCTTGGTATTATCACATCTTTAAGTTATCAAAATAACCTAACATTACCTTTATTACTTCAGGATGGACAGCAATGGCGTTTTCGCACCGCCAGATTTAGTGGCGGCTCCTTTGTATCGAGAATGTCCGCGAGAGCGAGAGGGATCCACGACGCCTGCTTGCTAGCTAGCAAAATACAAGAGAGACAATAGCCACTTGTCCGCAGTTATCTCCTGCCTAACCACTAGTAGTTTAGTAAATTAGAATGAAGGGTGTTTAAATGAAACATTTTCTAACCGCATTATTTTGAAGGACACAGGCGGAAGCCAGCGTTTGGCCTGATCGTCAGACTCCGTTGGTTAGTTTCATTTCATCGCGCGCACAACGACGAGCCAAACAGCGTGGTTGTGTGGAAGTTACTACTAACCTCGACTTTCACGTCACACACAAATAATGTTGTGCGACGTCCGTTGTTCCGAATATCGACAATGGACGAAACGCCGCTGTTCACATTCGGAGTGATAGCTGACATTCAGTACGCAGATATCGATGACGGATACGACTTCACCCGGACGAGGAGGCGGTACTACCGGAGCAGCCTCCAGCTGCTGACCAACGCCAGAAGAAGCTGGTCAGAGTCTGCTGTCAAACCAGAGTTTATCCTTCAGCTAGGAGACATTATCGACGGTGTTAACAAGAGCTGCGGCGACTCTGACCGCGCCCTGGACACCGTGCTGACAGAGTTCAACTCCGGTCTGTTGGAGGTCCACCATGTATGGGGTAACCACGAGTTCTACAACTTCAGCAGGGCCGCGCTGCTGCGCTCCAGGCTCAATAGCACCCTCCACACGGAGAGATGCCTGAGCGAGATCCAGGCTGACAGCCAGCTGTACGCCTACCACTTCAGCCCGTTCCCCGGGTTTCGGTTCGTCGTGCTGGATGCTTACGATGTGAGCCTGCTGGGCAGAGAGACGTCAAGCGATCAGTACAGCGACGCCATGGCTGTGATCAAACCGCACAACAACAACGAGGATCTCAACTGCCCCCCAGGTACGACGAGCCGCTTCTACTGCCACCTGTGCTGTTGGTTCTGTTAGCATGTCATACAATACCATTGTATTAATAACACTGCTGCTAGCAGAGGCCGAGCCACATGTGTAGGATTAATGTCGTCACAATCTGTGGCCGCACGGCACGTGATCTTTTCTGATTGCTGGCTAGCTCCATGTGACAAGTTTTATGTCATGTCCTTTGAAGGTTGCCAGGGAGGAAATCTAAAAAGTTATATTATATGGAATACTCTATATAGAACGTTTTAAAAAACAAAATGCCATCATACAACGTATTATTTACTGTTGCTAGGTGACGTACTGGCTTGTAGCAGGTGTTTGTGATGTCGAGCAAAATAAAAATATATCCAAGACGGATGCCTTACGCCATCGACTACTGGAGCTTTTTAAAGTTTTTGGCTGTTTTTTGTACTTGTCACATAATTGCACATCGTCAGTGGCAAGAAAACCGTTTGGTTCAGGGTGAGCCAAGACAACTGGTTTTTGGTGGCGTAGCGTGAAACACTTCATACATATTTGTCGGTGCTTTTTCGCGATGCTTGTTAGTTATTTACCCATTACATCCACATGGTTAAAAGGTGCTTTAGAGACGTGAAATCCTAGAATACACCGGGGATTAAGCAATCACGTTAATTAGCAACATCAGTATGAAGGGAGAATTGAATAGTTTATGCAAAGTTTTTACCTCTGCTCAGTAGAAATATATTTAATCAAGCTTTAGAAAAAAAGAGCACGGATGAACCACGAGTTTTTTTTTGTCGTATATATTTAGATGTTATTGAGAGAGTAATCCTACTTAGGCAATGTGCTAGAAAACGTGACAGAACTATGTATTTCACGCTACGCCACCAAAAACCAGTTGTCTTGGTTCACCCTGAATCAAAAGGTTTCCAAGCCACTGACGGTGTAGAATTTTTGTTAAATAAAGAAAAATCGGGATGATATTTCATGATTGAGTGGCCAAATGGTTAGTGAAGATGTCTTGAAATGTGTTATCATTTTGCTCTCCATGGTTCGAATCCAGATTGTAGCGATCTTTCATTAAATATATTTTTCTAGATTACTTTGTTAAGTCGCTGTGATGCACGTCAATGTATGACAGTCTGAACATAAATCCTCTTTTGTCCAAATGTTTCGGTGATTCCAGGCTGCAGCATCGCGAAAAAAGTATCAATACACATGTTTGCATGTGTTCCATGATACGCCCACCAAACCAGCTGTCTTGGCTCACCCTGAACCAAAAGGTTTTCTTGCCACTGACGATGTGCAATTTCATGACAAGTAGTGAAATCAGCAGCGGCACCTGACAGCTCGGTTGGCCGACGGAGTAGCGCCGCCGTCTTATAAGGTGTTGCTGTTTTGCTCGACTGCATGAGTTCGAATCCAGGTGGCGATCTTTTAATAAATGTATGTTCTTTTATTTATTTCTTTATACGTGGCAGTGATGTAGTGCTCACTTATACAATCATAATCGCTGCATTGGATATGGGATGCATTTTAAACATTTTTAGCAATATGTTTGCGAATGTGTGACGAATCAGGTGACCAAGGCAGACAACATCTGCCGCTGTCAGGGCAAAATAAACACGCACGCGTAGCCAAACCAGTAGGTTCAAAAACCAGTAGGCACGTAACACAGGTGTTACACCCCTACTGGTTTTTACACCTACTGGTTTCCCTACGCCTGCGTGTTTGTGTTTACCCGACAGCAGCAGATTTGTCTGCGTCTGTTTCCTGATTCGTCACACATTCACAAACATATTGCTGAATCAGCAATATGTTTGTGAATGTGTGACGGGGGTAGGGGTGTAACACCAGTCTTCCACTGTCCAGTTGAAGGTGGAGGGGCAGGTGGAGGGCCGCTGTGTCACCGCTTTCATAAAGGAAGATTTTTCTTCTCACTGTCGTTAAAGTACCCAAAGAAATGTCTATAAAGTGAAAATATAGTCATTTGTGTCATGAAATAATACAGAATGACTAATGCTGTTATTTTTTTTATAAAGGTAAAAGAGCGAATAATGAAAAACCTTTATGCATTTACTCACACGGCCTTTGGCTTTCTCTTCATAGGAATGGCCTCTTCCTACTGTAGACCCATGTGTCGCAAAACATACAGAATATTTGGTCATCCTGTGTCTCCAAGTAATAACCTAAAAACGTGAAGTCAAAATGAAAAAGAAAATATAGAATTATGAACCGAACAAATAAAAAAGAAACGATTACCAGAAACAGGCTTGTTGTACACATTGAAGACAAGCTGATACAAAGTGCTTAAAGTCAAAAATAAAACTACGCACAGCTACACAATTAGATCTGCATGTGACTCTACCACCCCCCTTCAGCACAGCACAATGCCCACAAGAAAGAACGCACTACTAATGAGCATGGGGAAACCGGCTCCTCCAGTGTTTAAAACTAGAGAGAAACGATACATTACACAAATAAACATTTAACTAAACATTTGATGGAACAATGTAAAAGTAATTATTCTCTAATCTCTTTAGGACACTGTCCTCTCTAAATCCTTGATATCTTTCGCAATGTTCTAAAGAGAATACACCATATTTAGAAAATTCCACTTGATATCATGCTTTTAAACCTGTTTGAGGAAAGGCAAGGAGCTTACCTGCAGTCACCAAACAAAGGCTGCCTCAAGTTGGATTAACTGCTTGTCACGTTCAAAACTCTTTCAAAGTTGCGTGGGTCCTAGTTACGTGCCTGCAGTATTTGAATTGGGTAAAACGTGCATTCCGTGTGCAGATCAAAATCGGGTCCCCCGTTTGACAATGAGAGATCGGTAGGGGGTGTGGCCAAAACCAGAGCTGACGATTGCTGTCTGGAACTTGTAAAGGAATGTTCCTACCCGTATTTGTCCAGAAAAAAAAGGCCACGGTAGACTTAATTTTCCTTTTTAGTTGCGAATCAAATCCTATCCTTGCTCTCCTACTCCTACTACTAAGTTTAAAGCATGAATTTCATTCTTTCGTTGTCAGTCCCTGAGCAACTCTACTGGATGATTATGGTGTCAAGGTCCTTGCTCATGGGCGCACTGCAGAGAGGAGACAACATTATCCAAAAGGGCTCTGCCCCATGCTTCTCTGTGCATGTTTCACCCACAGCAGAGTGACTGACAATGGGATCCAGATGTTGACATGTAGTGCCTTTTTGTTTCAGTGTTTTTTGGGCAACTGCGGAGGTTCACCATGTTCAACGGGGGGTTCAGTAGGCAGCAGCTGGACTGGCTAGATTCTGCTCTGTCCTCGGCCGAAGACAAACAGGAAAGAGTCACAATTGTCAGTAAGTAAAACAGGACGTTTGATTCCTTGCATGTTACAAGTGGACCGTTGATGCAGTGTGAAGAAAGTCCGGGTCATCGTTTGAGAAGTGCCATGTTAGCTAGAGATGTGTAAAATACATGTTCTCTTTTTATGAACGCTGTCAATGGATCGGTCTCTTGGCTTGTTAGCGTGGCCAGGGCATCTTTCTCTCCAACGTGCGCTCACTGAGCAACAAACTGGACGAACTGCTGGTGAGGAGAGTCAGAGACTTTTCTACATCCTCCGTTTTGTGCTTTATGGTGGCTCTGTGGATCGATACCGGACTCCGCGCTCCAGATGACACAGAGCTCTCCAGTAAGACAGAGGGTGGCGGAATCTGCTTCTACTCCAACATGTGCAACGACGTAACAGTGATTCTACAACACTGTTCTCCTGATCTGGAATTTTTTTATCATTAACTGTAAACTCTTCACTTGCCTGTGAGTTTGCTTCATTCATCCCGGTTGGTGTTTGTTTGTGTGTGTTTGTCGCCGCCGGGCAACGTGCAGGAGACACAGTAGACACTCGCCGACCAGATACGGCGTGTGGAGCGGACCATCCCGGACAAACCTCAGCCATGAACTCCCTAAAACAGTTTATTAAATGACCTAGATGAGAATATAAGTGTTTGCATTGGACGTACAGTATATAGGCCATGGAATTGGCTATTTGGCCGTGGAGTTGACCCTAACCCCTTCCCCCGGTTGAAATTAACGAATGACTCAAAAAAAAGATTTATTCCTTTTACTGAACGAGATTCAAAGAACCGAGTCAGTAAAAAGATCCAAACTTCCCATCACCAATGTTTACTGGTCTTACCTGTGCTCTGGACTCAAGAATCCATGTGCTGTGTGCTGATAGTGAGTTGTTATTTCAATCCGGAGAGACTTGTTGAAGTTTGAACAGTGCTTTATTATAACATGCATTAATTTTGTTATTGCAATGTGTTTGGGGCTTGGACTCCATCCTGCCGTAGGAAAGACCAGGGGCCGGGATGCTGAGCCGAGCTATATCCCCCCCCTTCGGGAGTCCAGACACTGGTGATGGTGGTAGAGAATAAGTTGCTCCAATTTCCTGATGTGCCAGGTACTGCTGTAGATTGGAGGTGTCAGGGGTGGTGGCGGGTCGCCTTTGGTGCGCGCTGAAATGACAACTGACAGCAGAGAGAGAGAACAGTCTTTTAACGTTTGCCAGCCCTGATGCAATTGGTTTACGGTAACATCACCCACATCTGGTTGGCTGGTACTACCTGACCCCGCCCCTAATCAGCTGGCCGTGTGCCCCCATGGAGAGAGGAAGCCTACCGAGAATGGCAACGCCTGTCCAGTCTTCCTGACTGAATTTTCGCCTAAGCTTCATTTCAATCCGGAGAGACTTGTTGAAGTTTGAACAGTGCTTTATTGTAACATGCATTAATTTTGTTATTGCAATGTGTTTGGGGCTTGGACTCCATCCTGCCGTAGGAAAGACCAGGGGCCGGGATGCTGAGCCGAGCTATATCCCCCAAAAACAGGTTTATTTTATGATGAATAAAATAATACTTACGGCCACTGAGGAGTCCTAGCCAGACTTTAAGTGGAGCTGGTGGGACAAGGGGTTAGCTTGATAGGGGAACATATCATGGGTCACGGGGAGTCAAGAGCCGATAGCGGCCACAGTTAACAAGGAAAGGACAGGAAGATCTCGTTGAAACACAGACAAGGCCACGGGGGCAAGGGAAGCCGCAGGACGTAGCGAGGGCCTAGCTGGGCCACAGTAAGGCATGGTGGGATTTCAACAGATCCCGAAGTAAAAGAGAGGGTCTGCTAGACCAAAGGACGGTATAGGTTGGGGGCGAGATAGACCCACGCCAAGGGCAGGGTGTGGTCGTGTAAGCCTGCAGACAAGATAGATGTGGTCACGGTCGACCGCAGAACAGGACAGTCAGGGTCAAGGGAGACCGCAGAATAGACATAGTTGCGGAGGACCCCTCACAGAACAACTTGACCGGGTTCGCTCAGAGCGGGAAACAGATGGTCACATGGTGTACCTGACTGATCCTGTGCGCCCGCTGAACAGCCCTGCGTCGCTTGACGGGTCCAGCTTGGACCGGGCCCTGCTCAGACAGGCAACTAGCCCTGATCTATAGTGACCTGGTCGCGGGACCGCTAAACGGAAAGGTAGTCAGCTTGACTGGTCCCGTGAGACCGCGAAACAGAGTGTTGTCAGCTTGACGGGTCCTTTCGGACATCTTTTGGGGAAATTTATGTGGTCCCGTTAGACCAGGAAACAGACACGTTAAGCCAGGTAACGTTAAACCTAGGAAACACAGCCACGTTAAGTCAGGTCACGTTCACCTAGGAAATTAGATTTTCTTAGGGAGACTGGGAGGAACTACGCCGGTCCCCTGCATAGGGGACGCTGACCTGGCCTTCCAACATGCCAAAAGGGAATGCACCACCACCACCAGTTATATGCATGCTTACCCGCTCATTTACGGCTTATAGATCTTGCTTTGCACGTACTGCGCTACGACCAGGGCGGAGGAACGTCACAACCTCTGACGACCCCCCCTGGCCTGTTGGCTGAGAGCTTGTCAGCTGTGGGATGCTAGCAGCTCCTACAGTTATTACCTTCTGGAATTCACAGACCCTCTTAGGCTTCCAGAATCCAACTCGCCATCCTTGATGTTGGAGAATGTGTGGGTTGCCGCGGCGCAACGTACCCTTAGGCAGGATGACGAGGAGATACCTTGGTTTATAGTCAAGTAGCTGCCCCTAAATGAATGCCCTGCGTACTGTTTGTGCCAACTTCTTAAGCGGATAAATATTTCAGCCAACCAAGAATAATTTTAGCCCTTAGTTGAGATTGCTGGCCGCGCTTGATTGTCACGCTAAATGGAATCATCTGAAGAAAGGAGGCCCTGGTCTAGCCAGCCGTGGCTTTGACCAAAACCCCCCCAAAACACAGCTGGCCTGCATGCCTCCATGTTACTGATTCAGAACCGCTGTTGTGGCCGTTACACTAACACATTGAAACCACTGACACTCACGCTCCGTCAGTACCGCTCCTGTTCCCATATCGGTTGCGGCTGTTTGCATAAATAAAACGCCATGTCCTGCTAGCAGCATGGAAATACGCTTCCCCGCGGCATAATGCGTATGGCGAATTAGCCTCTTCGCGCAAACTCTTGTCATCATGCGACGAGTGTAGCTTATATGGTTCCGGTGCCTGGTTCTGCAACGCGGCTTATGGGCAGTTGAGTCGATACTCCTTCCCATCCATGGTTTTGAAAGGGGCCTGCCCGTGCTGCAAAGCTTTTCACCGCCAGCATAGGTGGCACACCGGCCCTTGTAAAAGGCGACCCAGAACACAAAGTCTTTGCGTGTTGAAGTTGTTGATATGATCAGTTATTAGTTTCCGCAGCCATGTTTGTCCCGTAGTTTCCTCCAGGACTTTAACGCCCCTCAACCGGCAATTTCAGAGATCTCCCTCCATGAGTTTGGAGCCCATCTGTGCATCCTTATAATCAGCCCATGACTGGTTGAATGGGTAACCGCAGCTCTGTATTACTTCCGAAAAAACGCTTCAAGTCGATTTGTTTCTCCTGAACAACTTTTATACGCCGGTATTATACTAACAGGATGGATGGAAAGGACATAGTTTTCCGACCAATCACAGCATTGTGGTTTGCGCGAGGCTTGGGTAGCTTGCTAGCCCAGCACATTTGGTTGACCGCTGCCAGAAGGGGTAACCAAGCACGGAACGGACGTGCACCGGGTCCTGTATGCATGCCCCTGTGTTCCTCTGAAAACGCATGACCATGAACTGGGCTTTTTTAGGACCTCATGCCGCTGCTATGACTGTTGCGAGCCCGATACCGGTGGTTAACGTGTCGCTGACGGGCAATCTGAGCTGGGTGACCCAAAGCGCCGCACGGATATATTGCAGTTGAATGTCGCTTGCGGATTTGTTTCTGTATGCAGGAGTCGCGCAAGCTTCTTTTTATTTTATTTATTCATCCTTATATTTCTTTAGCTTGAAAGCCATGCACCTGCATAGGCACATAATTATGACACTTCCCCCTTATTGCTAGTGGTCCTGTATTTATTTATGCAATACATTGCTATAGCTTAGACTATTTGACTAGAACATCATGTCCAGTTGTAGCAGTTATTCTGATCGATTACTTGTAGTCAATACGGTGGACCCGGCCTGAGTACCTTAGAAGCTTCACGGTACTGGTTGCCGAGCTGTTACTCCCGTAGTTCACGCTGTGATCGCTACCCAGCTCTGTAAGAATCTAGCTCATGCCCCCTCTCAGGGTAAACATTACATTACACCGCGCAAACAACGGTAGACGCCAGCGCTGCGTGCTCCGCCGTGGAGCGCTTACTTCAAACACCACGGAGCGTCACCTCGCGACGCTGCGCTAGCATCACATGAGGACAGCCGGACAGTGCTAACCGGGGAATAGCTTCGCATCGCGGAGCGTGTCCATACGTTAACAGCTTAGTATCTGCGTGCTTACCCAGTGGACGATCAGGGAATGCGGGTGCCTGTGAATGCCGAAGCTGCTTCATTCTGCATGGATGCGGAGGGTCGACTTGCCGAGTGTTAGCCCATCAAGGGGCGGCTTGCTGGACGGAACGCTGCGCGTTTCCCAGGCGTTGGAGATGACGGTGATTTCCGTCCTCGATGTTCCGCAGTAGCTGGAGAGCCGGTCCGGGGTGTAGCGCTCTCTCGCAGTAGGAGCTAGCGCCGCTAGTGGCAGTGGCAACTCGTTGAGGCACTTCCTGTTGCAGGTTGCGGTGCCTGTGGCTCTGTGGCAACTACCGCGGCGAGTCGCGGCAACTGCCTCGTGTGTTTACTCGGTCAAGAGACCAGGTCCTCGGTCGGGGGAGCTAAATGGACCGGTGCCTCAAGTTAAAGGAGCGTTACCACGATCTATGGGAGCGATGCCTCGGCTGGTATCGGTACCGGGAGCGCGTGCTTTACGCTCCCTCAGCGCGAGCTACCGTTAAGTCCTTAACACCTCGACTGTTTATGCCCTGGCTCTTAATAACGCACTTGTAGTTTGGCTACTTGATTTATTCGTACTCTATTGCTTCTTGTTCTGTACCCTCTGCTGAATGCACTTCTTGTCCCTTGGATTAAATCGTATGCTAAATTACATAAAACATAATGGGTTGTTTCAATTCGGTGCGGTTGGCAGGGAGGGATCGACTCGCTCTCTGCCAGCTGTGAGCCTTACCCACTCACACCTGGGCAGAGGGATGCTTGGTGCTCGGACCGCGCAGCGCTCTTACGTTTAGCATAACTGCTTCCTGCTGCGCCTCATAAAAGTGCTACTACGCCGGTGGCTCGCCGGCTCAGATTTTGCTTTAGCTTTTCGATCGATCGCAATCAACCGACGTCCCATCGGCGTTTACCGCAACATTGTTGTGTCGGACAACCTTCTTCTTCCTCCCCAGTTCTCTCTGCCGCTGAATAATAGCTTGTTTGATGGTCAACCGGTCACATGCACAGATGCGCAAGGACGTGCGGCTGAGAACTAACTCGATTTAAACGTCAACCGGTCACATGCACAGTTGCGCAAGGACGTGCAGCTGAGCACTAACTCGATTTAAACGTCAACCGGTCACATGCACAGTTGCGCAAGGACGTGCAGCTGAGCACTAACTCGATTTAAACGTCAACCGGTCACATGCACAGTTGCGCAAGGACGTGCAGCTGAGCACTAACTCGATTTAAACGTCAACCGGTCACCTGCACAGTTGCGCAAGGACGTGCGGCTGAGGGATAATAGTTTCTCTTCCAGAATCGTCTTACCGAGAATGCCCCGCAGTCAGAGCCAACCTATCGCATCTGGTTTTGCGTTGCAATGACACCTGCTCACGTCTGGTGCGCTCTGACTCGCCTTTGGTGCGCGCTGAAATGACAACTGACAGCAGAGAGAGAGAACAGTCTTTTAACGTTTGCCAGCCCTGATGCAATTGGTTTACGGTAACATCACCCACATCTGGTTGGCTGGTACTACCTGACCCCGCCCCTAATCAGCTGGCCGTGTGCCCCCATGGAGAGAGGAAGCCTACCGAGAATGGCAACGCCTGTCCAGTCTTCCTGACTGAATTTTCGCCTAAGCTTCATTTTCTATAACCTGTGGTCTGTGTTTAGCCTAAAGTGCTCTCTGCTCAGAACAGTCTAAATATATTTGATGATGCTGTATCTCCACTAGGGGCCAGTATTCACAGTGTACAGCATATTTTTTGTATTTATGAATAATTAGAGGGAAGTGTTAAACAGCTGTAGACTTCTTGAAGGGCTCTTTCTCTCTCTCTCTAGAAGTGACATGAGTTTGAAAGGTGGCATGCCGTGGAATGTACGTTCCTCCTCAATCATATGCAAATCCCATGCCGATGAGTACTTTATACAAAGCACAGCACAGTGTCTTAAATAAAGGAATGCATCTTTCCATGGCACTCTCATCCCTGACATGTACCCCTCCTATGAACGGCATGGCACTCTCATCCCTTACATGTACCCCTCCTATGAACGGCATGGCACTCTCATCCCTTACATGTACCCCTCCTATGAACCCAATGGCACTCTGATTCACCGGTTAATAAGTGGATAATTGTAAACATAAAAACATACTTTCTTGGGGCCCTAACTGAACATATTCAAAAATATTTAAACTATCAATTCTCATTGATAGTTTAAATATTTTTGCTCTTTTTTATGTATACACAGAGATTTCACAAACTTTTTGGTCAAAAGTCATGGAAATTCGTTGGTCAAAATGTGTATGAATCCTGAGCCTTGTATTTTCCCCATGAAAATCTCATGAAAATGTTTTGATATTGCTATACATTCCAACATTGCCAAGTCTTCAGTGGCACGGCCCTATTACTGCCAGGAGAAATATTTTTACGTCCCTCTGTTAACTTGAGACTGGCATTTGTGTTTTCCTGGCCAGGTCACCTACCCATCCACCCCTGCTCCACCGCTGACATCTGCCTTGCCTGGAACTTCGATGAGCTCCTGGCCATCATACGGCGCCACGGCAGCGTGGTGTGTTTCATGGCTGGACACGACCACGATGGCGGATACTACAAGGACGAAGACACGGGAGTGCACTATGTGACGTTACCGGGGGTGATTGAGACTCCACCTGACAGCAACGCTTTTGGTACAGTTTCTGTGTACAAAGACCAGATGGTGCTGAAGGGGTACGGCAGGGTGACCGACCGAGTGTTTCCATTTCCATCCCATTCGAAGAGACTCACATTATAAGGCAATATGAGAACTTTTGTCATTAATATTCATACGTTTTCGGAGCGGTTTATCAGCATGGCTCATTTAGAGGATGTTACATTCTCTGGGGAAGTGTGGGATTTTTACACTGGTCACTGTAATGTTTTTATTAGATGAAAGAAATCCACAAATTCACTCACTTCAATAGTGAAAGTACTATACTTAAAAGGAGGGCAAAGGTGGGAAAACTTTCGAATGTATTAACGGTGATAACTATTTAAAAAACAGCGGCAGTGTGAGGGGTTCACTTCCCTCAATTAAAAAAACATTTTGCACAATTTAGTGAGATTTGATTAGTGCAGTGTATTGCAAAATATAACTTAAATAAATCCAAGTTCTGCACAAGATAAGTGCAAAGCTGGGTAAATCACAATGTAAAACTATTTAACAATTAATAAAAATATACCATCATTAGTTATATGCCTCTCCAAATGTCCCTGTCACGTCTCTGGTACTCTTGTTGTGACCCATCTTTGATACAGTGATTATGCAATACCACGATGGAGCTTTTGCTTGGTGTTTTATCATTTCAAAAATGCTAAATTGCTTTGTGTAAGGAGACATTTTTTTTATGAAATAGAAATAGAACATGATGTGATGAAACGATCTAATTTAACTGTTAAGAGGACCTTTGAGCTATTTTTGACTTATTTTTCAAAAGTGAAAGGTGTTTAAATCTAAAAGCGCACTTTGACAATTTGAAACCATCAGAATGCAACAGTTTGATTGTTAAATTTAATTTAAGAAAACTTAGGAACATTTTAAGGAAAGATTGGAATGACCTGAATTTGATCTATTTGGAGCAAAACATCCAAACACTGAGTAGAGGGCCGCTCTAAGCGGAAGTGGACGTCTTTTCCTGTGTTTTACTTATTAAGTTGGATTCCATCAGTGTGAAGGAAACTTGTTCCAAAACCACTAGTCACCAGGTCCTCTTACAAAGTGATCAGTCACTATTTGCAGAATTTTTGTCACAGGATTTCTCTTGCCTTGCTTCATCTTTTTGGAGAACGCATCATACTCAGCCTTGCTGATATTGCAATGCTTGAATGAAACACAAACATCACACTGATCCTTTAGGCAGAAAGAATACAGAATAGTTCTCTTCATGGAACAAATCTGTGAAATATCATGTTCCAACGGCTCTCACCCCAGTAGTGGGGACATGTGCACAGGACCAGATAATAAATACAGGGTGATAGGAAACAAGGATTGAGCCTTTAAATGAGGAATTCTCCCTGAATCGCCCGCCAGCACTGACACTCTTACCGGTGAGGTCTTTCTTTTTGCCGAGCAAAGCAAAAAGCCATATAGTGTCCCATCAGTCCCGCAGTTAAGACACTAAAGTACAGACTCATACGTTATTGCTTAAATAAGATCTGGTTGTGGAGCACTTTTTTGGTAAAAACTCCCCACCTACAGGTGAAACTCAAAAAATTAGAATATCGTGCAAAAGCTCATTACTTTCAGTAATTCAACTTAAAAGGTGAAACTAATATATTATATAGACTCATTACATGCAACGTGAAATATTTCAAGCCTTTAATGAGCTTTTGCACGATATTCAAATTTTTCGAGTTTCACCTGTACATGCAGAAATGTATTACCAATATTTTTAAGCTCATTTTAAGGAATTACGGATTTTCTTTTCTGTTCAATAAATAATTGAGATGAGACTTTACATACTTTATACAAAAAGATGGGGACGTAGTTTGAGTGGAGAATGATGTGCTTTTAGAATCTCAAGCGCTTCTTCGCGGGGACAGTAGGCAGTCATTACTCTGATCTGATGTGTGTGTACGATGTATACAGTCAGTGTTTTAATATATTTGTTACATGTAATTTGGTAGTCAGTCATTTTCTATACCACGTATCCTAAAGAGGGTCTCGGGCTTAAGTCAATTCCAGCTATTTGTTGCTGAATTTGTTGTATTCATTTATATAAAAAAGACGTTGAAATTACTAAAATTACTAAAAACAATCAGTTTACCCATCATAGCAAGGGTCTCAGGGTCAAGATATCACACCTTGTGAAGAGAGCCCAGCAGAGGCTTTTCTTCCTGAGGAAGCTAAAACAAGTAGGCCTTCCTCCGGAGCCTTTGGTTAAGTGATAGAAAGCATCCTCTGTCAGTGCTTTACTTTGTGGTATGCCAGCTTCACAGCAGAGAACAGGAAGGACCTGGTGGTTCGGGTGGTTCCAACAGCAGAGAGGATTGTGAGAGTCACCCTCCCTAACCTGGACATTGTGTATGCTGGAAGATGCCTCAGAAGATTCAGGACTAATAAATCCCAGACTAACAGACTGTGGAACAGCTTTTTCCCCAGAGTGGTTTCCTCCATCAGCACCCCCCACCCAGCACCCCACCCGGCTCACACCGGATAGTGCTGCGGGGGGAAAAAAACTTTAACAAAGCGCCCTTTTCACTTTTAAGCCATTGATGCCTGTTTTTGATCTATCTTATATATATATATATATATTTATTTAATGTTGTTATACATACTTTGTATGTTTTTTACAATGAAAATACACATCCTTATCCTAATCTCTACAGCTGTTACTTTGGTTTTAAACTTTATTTTAAACTACTACATATTTTCCCATTGTTGCATTTTCTATAGACAGAAATGACAAATGACTTACAATTGCATTTACTGATAGTATTTTTGTAGTTTGGCTTTCTTGAAGAAGTTGTACTTTCATGATTATTGATGTTCTGGTTCTGTTCTCTCTTGATTGAATGCACTTATGTCAAAGCGCTAGCTAAATGATAAATATAAATGTAAAATGGCTTCACTATCTGTGCACATGCAACATCCTCTGTCCTGAAACCCTCACATCGACACAGGAAAAACTGTTTATTGAATAAAAATTATACCATCATCACCATCATGGCCAACATTACCTTATAAGCCATCTAAAGCAGCCCAAACCACCATAGAGGGCCTTGTAAAATATTTAAAATATATAACAACAAAAACTGAATAAATAAAGATTAATTCAAAAGTGTGATCTATACAAATCCTACGAATACCAGATTATAAAAAGATAACAGTGAATCAAAAGTTCAAGTCCACTATAATAACAGATACAACTTCCGGTATTGGATTCTGCGCATTGTAAGGGTGTCTTATAAAAAAAACCATGTTAAGAAAAAAATGATGAAAAGATTGATTAGATCAATAGTAATTATTCTTGGAAAGGATATATGAGGGGCCTGTCTTCTTTATAACAATGATACTATAGAGTCTACATTCATATCACAATGGTGGACCTTTTCTAACTGTGACACACACTTTATTAGATGTGAAACATTGACAAACACATTGTTATGGGATAATTGATACAGCCTAGTGAGCTATTACTACAGGCTAACAGGAACTAGTAGCAGTGGTAGCAGTAGTCGTAGTACCCTATTGAGAAGAACTTTAATGATGAGCAAACAAGTGCCTTCCTCTTAGCCGACTCTCTAGCTATACAACTCTAGCTTTATACATCAAGCTTACAACGTAGCTGGTCTGACTTAAAAACACGTTGTGCTTTTAACTTGAAGGGGAAGTGTGCGTTATTCGTTTCCCACCTCTCGCGCCGCTCAGCTTGACGCTGCTCTCGTAGTGGACGTGCGGGACCTGAGGAGGAGCTGAGTAGGAGAACCTGTTCACAGCTTCACTCAAGTTCTGTTACGCCAGCCTGAACTCACGGGCCATGTCCGGGTCCTACTGCAGGAGTTTGTACCCGTTCAGCGGGCAGCAGCACCAGCAGGGACTGGGCTTCGAGGCCGGGGACATTATTAAGGTGGTCCAGGCTCTCCCCGGAGGCTGGTGGGAGGGAGAGCGGGATGGAGCGACAGGGTGGTTCCCCTCGAGCTACGTCCAGGTCCTGGAGGTAAGGGAAACAACCAATGACTTGTTGGATCAGCTTTACTTTAACGGAGTCCTTATTTGATTCGACTTTTTGTTAAAAGGGTTTATTTCTTTTTATTTTCGATATAGTCTTTCACACACACACAAATAAGTTAAAGAACGCATTGAAGGACGCACTAATAAATAGCTTTCCCGTGCTGTGCTCATCACATTAACTCCAACCTTGCCACAGCCCGAGCCCCAGTGGCTGCTCACTTCCTCATTCCGCACATTCCTGTGAAATCCTCGGTCTCCTCTGTGAGAGGGAATGCACAAAGCATCATTTAGCTACAAGGTGGAGATGTCCCACTTGCTATTTCTATCTTTTAAATTGGCTCTTTGATCGAAATGATTGACACCTGGTTCATTTGGTGACATCATCCCCCAGTACTCTGACAGTTTGATATGATCAGCTTGTATCCAAGAAGGGCATGCAGGAGGCCCGAACACCCAGCCTGGTTTGGTTGATATTCCATGTCTTTGGTCATTCTGGAGAAATGGGGAAATATAGTTTATTTTTTAACAGCAGAAGATTTGATAGCTAAGTGTTGTAGTCTCTAATCTGTGACTTTGAGCTAAGTCAAAGATTTCTGACAGTTGCTGATATGGACATCTGAGAAAATCTAAGCGTAATGTTTGAGTCCACATATTTACTAAGGATGCTGGAAAAAATGTATACATTTCGAACAATAAATGGGACAATTAATGTGACTCTTATAATAATATTGTAAACATGGAAACCAAAAATCTATTAAAAGTAGAAAAAGTTAGAGTAGCGATGACCCTTTTACAATAAGTGAAAGCCAAATAAACTAGTTTGTTACACTTCATTGAAAATGAAGAATTTAGATGTACATAGTTATACTTCCATGAAATATCTAAATTAATTATTCACAACCTGTTGCTGCCTGCTGCATCCCACTACACTTTGTCCAACGCTCACTGCACTTACTAGCTGCATTATGCATGATATTATTATGCATAATATGTAGTTCCTCTTCAAAACCAAAGGGGGAATACCATTTTCTGATAATTGTCGATGATACATCGTTGCGTCATCTCATCCCCTTCAGTACAAGTTTCTTCTTTTTATCACATACAAGAACTCCCCAGAGTTATTATTCTTCAGACAGCCTGTAAACCGTGTTGCTATTAAGCACAGGTGGTAAGTGCTATTGGAACTTCTGTAAGCAATACAGCACTATTAGCTGTGAATGATAGGGAACCACTTTGTCTCCTTGTAGTAGTGTTTATTATGAACCCTTAGAGGGGGGTGGGGGTGGTGATTTAACCTGGCATAGCCTCCAGCACACAGCCATGTGCTGGAGAACCACCACCTCATCTGTGGTAGTCACTTCTTCTTATGGAACCTAGGAGTGTAGACCTTTGAAATATCAGCCAAATTACTGTGAAGCCCTGTTTAGGTTATGGTAGCAGAACTATTTAAAACCTTTGGGGTCCTAGGCATTGCCCCACCATGAGCGACAGAAAAAAAAAATATATTATATATTATATATATATATATATATATATATATATATATCCCGCAGTCCAAAGCCCTGCTCTGGGCATTACATCTAAATTGCCCGTAGGAGTGTGAATGGTCAATTGTGTCTGGGTCAGCCCTGCCATCAACTGGTGACCAATCCAGGGTGCACCCTGCCTCCAGCACCATGGGATCCTGTATGAAGGATAAGCAGCTTGGAAGATGACTTACAAACTGAAGGAATGGAATTCATAACTCACAAGTTTTGAGAATGAGGTCCACTAACATGCACCCTCTTTTTTGGAGGAGGACACACACTGACCAACTAGGGGATCAAACCAAGACAAATGGAGTTCCAAAATGTTGCTTTTCTAGCTGATAACAAAGTAAGACTTTACTGTGTTTTCTGGCATTAGCATGAGTTACTATTCATTGGTTTTATCTTGTTTTACAAAGTTAGTCAGGCGCTCACTGTTGGATGGGTTCATCCTTGGCAAACTCAAACGGTAATCTGTGAAACCAGAACAGGACTGACATGCTGCCATATCTGCTCCTGAGAACATACGCAGGCCCAGTGTGCGTCACAGCAGGTCTGTAGGAGACACTTGGTGGGTCAGTGAGACAAATGAGGCTTGAGATGATCGTGGGGCGGGTTGCAACAGACCAGGCTTTGTTAGCTGATCAGGCCACAGGAGCCTTCACATACTTAGATAGTAATTGTGTGTACAATATACAGCACACATGTGTGACTGAGTGCATGCTTTACACACATGTCCTCCGTCCTCGTGTCTGAAGTGTATTGTCTTCCTTACTGTGTGCACCTTAATGCTTAATGGAGAGGCTCCAGTTGCTCTCTGTCTGCTGCTAATCAGGGTTTGTAGCAGCTCACAGCTCCTCTGCAGTGTGTGTACAGATGGAGTTTGTTTACAAGCCGTGCTTGTCTAAAACATGGAATGTCTTAGCATTATATTGTAGTAGACCTTCATACTCTATTTGTTCTGGAAGGACTAAATGTAACAAGCTAAGACTTACTAACTTAACTGGGTATGCACTCAAAACATCTGTCTCAATCAGGTAAAACTATGAAAATATACAAGCATTTTCTACCAACATCATACAGATCTTTGTCTTTGTTAGAACTGCCGCTAAAACTAAATTTGATTATTAATCACCTGTTCAAATGTTGAGTTATTACTGAGTACCTTACCAAACCAAACAGCGGTATTTTAGATCCATTATTTTTGATAAAAGTAGGTGGTTTATGTCTTCGTGGGGTGGCGTTTACAGTCATCCTACCCAGCCTTTGAATGTAGTATCTGTGAAACTGTGAAACCGAGGTCATCCTCGCATCCTGTTACAGTGGACAAGTTAGTCTGAGTAGCCACAGGAAACTATGTTTGCTTAATCCACATTTCTGCCAAAAGTTTCCAAAGAATTGCTAGACATGTGGATTACTTGTAGAGGTGACTCAGAGCTAGCTAGAATACGCCCATACTAGATGAAGAGCATGATTCATAGATTGTGGTCACATTCACATCCTCGTGGCCATGTTGAGGAACCACTGGACGGCTGCTCTGACAGACCCAAACAGACCCTCCTCTTTCCAAACACAGATGTTTCCGCAGGGGTTACCAGAGGTCAGGTTCAGCGAACACAGATAACATGACACGGGACCACCAAAGCTATTTCACACACAGGTAAAAACACACAAAGACACACAAAGACACACAAAGACGCACAGACAGTGAGTCACTAAGGCATGCATGAGGACGACTGTCAGTAATCCAGCATGTTGAAGTCTGACCACTGATCTTCCTCCACACAGCCAGTGAGTGGGTGACCAGCATTTCACAGAGCATGTGGTGTGTGAGAGCAACAGGTCATGTGATGACCTTTTGAGCACAATGCATGTCTGTAGTGCTGCTAACCTGCTGAGAACCTTGACTCAGTAGGTTGTTGTTTCTTAAAGCTGGAAATGGCTCCTATCTTCAAGTCTAAAAGGAAGAGTGAACTCAATTATGTTATTCTATGTTATACTGATTCCATTATTTCATGGATTTCAAAAGTAAATACTCGTAATGCTTGGAATCATGTAACTCTGTTCTGGCTTTTGTAGTTGTTTCACTTTTATAGACTCACTTCAGTTGTTCTGGATTGTGGGGCATGCTTCTGCATCTGGGTTGTTTATTTATTCATCAGAGACTTTTTTTGCCCCATGGACGCCATCCGCGCGTCCTTATAGTCCGCCTATGACGGGTTGTATCAGCAGTCATATTTACAGATTTCGTCCAACAAAATCTGGTAGTTAGCAAACCAATCACAGCCTTGCGAGCTGCGTGAGCTCACGTACCTTTTGATGCAAGTCTATAAAAATGGGTCGACACACGCAAGCACGCAAAAGGGGGTGAAAAGGCACACAAGGGGCAGTTGCGTCTGCGTCTCCTTGAGTTTCTCTGAAAATGCAGAAGCATAAACTAGGCTTTAAGTGAGCTTCTCTCCTCTGTCCCCTAATGTAATGTCAATTACTAATTTCACAATTTCCAGTTAAATGATGCCCTGGGTTTTAACTTTCTTTAATGCCAGAAAAAAGAGGAAAGGTGCAGAATCCTTCCTGCCAGCTCAGCCTGCTAAGATCACTGTCATTCCCTCTTCTTAAATTGAAGTTGTCACAGCGCGGGGTGCAAGGGCAAGGAGGGAGGACTCAGATGCAGAGATGATGAAAAATAAAAGGACTTTAATAGTCAAAGAACTCAAACTCAAAATCACTCCAACCAAAAAAACAGGAAGGAGGCAAAAACAAAAACCAAGAAACACAAACAAGGACCTGGACTTGAAAACACAGACTTGACTTACTTGAACACATGGACATTCGACATGTAATGACGCCACACAAGACAAGAGACTCACAAGGCTTAAATACAAAAGGGAGGTGCAGGTGATTGGACACAGGTGGAAACGATCAGGCACGGCAGACAATTACGGGGGAAGACAGGACAAGGCAGGAAGTGAAGTTACCCAGGAACACAAGAGACATGAAAACTACAAAATAAGACAAGAAGCAGACCCAAACCGTGACAGAAGTAGTGATTCTGCCACTGCCACAAAGGCAGAGTTTGTTTGCCTTTTAATAGATGCTGCCTGTGTTGGTGCTGTTCTAAATGTCTGCGATCTGAAATAGATATAAACCCATAAGAAAAGGAAAGGACCTTTATTGAGTTTCTAGAGGGGGAAGATTTTATTGTGACCCTGTAGTTTGTGAGGTATAACAAGTATCTATGTGCGCATGGAATTTTGGCTTAGAGCAGGGTTAGAAGTTAAACTTCAGATATGTATATCATATACAAAATAACGTATATGATATACATATACATATGTACAGTATATCATATATACGTTATTTTCCACTTGGAGGAACTGCATAAACTACAGTGCCATAATATCACCTTCTAAACCCAGTTAGCCACCATATGCTAGATGCTATACATCTAAGTACGTCACATCGTAAGTAAAGCTCCCCCGAAAAAACTAATCCAGCGCCACTATGTCCACTGACTAGTCAATAACTTTACTAGCTGCTCACTAGTTGCTAGCTTTCTCCATCTGAGAGTTTCCTGTTTTTACAATATCACAAATAAAATAATAAAAATTGCTGAGCTGGTTCAGCCTCACAGCTAGTCCTCCACGTGCACACATTCAACCATAACTGGTGCAACGTGCTAAAGCATAGAAATTAGTTAGTTAGATCAATGTTTCTTTTAATCATTTACAGTGACAGGAGTGTTCTTTCTGCAATTTGTTAGCATCACACTGACCAAAAAGATTGTGTCACTGTGTGTCCCACCCTGGATGAAAGGAGAACACATTTTTGTGGTGAACTTGGCCTTCGTTGAGATTAAGCACTCATCAGGGGAATATGGGGCAATGGCATGAGGGCTGTCCCATGTTATTTTCCCACACAATCCCATGATGGTAAAGACGGCTGCGCAGGTTGCTTGAGACAGAGCGTATGACACTGTGGTACACGCATCCTGTAGGTGTAGGAAATAAACAATACATGATTTAAGGCTGTATGATGTAATCTTGGAGTATTTGTTCTCAATCTCTCTCTTTCAAGTCAAATTCAATACAGTAAGTTCATTTTGTAAATGGTGGGCCATGTAGAGTTAAGCAAACTATAAAGCTTGTTATGCTTTTGGGGCGGGGCTACTGTGATTGACAGGCTACAGCTGCTACCAGAGACGGGTCCACCGCTCAGTGTTTACCAAGGTACATGGGTTGTAGATGCGCACTATCTGCATGCGTCTGTATACGTGCACGTTTTGGGGCGTTTTTTTATAAAATTCCAGACTTTCAGGGGGGGCGCTTGGCGGGGCGCCCCCTTATTCATGGTAGGGCAAACGTTGCCGCTCATATGCAACTCCACCACATTCCAAAAATATATTATCTACGTTTGTCACAGAAAGGTCACGAGGCCAAGTCAACGGACAAAGTTTTGAACTCAAGGGTTGAAAACGGCCTGTCACAAACCAACTGAGGACGTCCCCATGACTACGTCCAAATCTCCTACCGTCTATGTTTACAATCAATGATGATGATTTTATCAGCTTCCGTAAAACTGAACGGACGTGTTAGTACTTCTCCTCCAAAAGCGTGGATAACATATTGAGCTGAATTTGTTTTTTTTGGCATGAAAGGTTATTTGTTGAATAGTAATGACAGACCACCACAAATATCACTGATGGTCTTAATGGTTAGTATCAAGTAGATCTATAAGTAATAAGTATTTGAGATAAGACTCATTCTATGTATAGTGATCCCTCTCACGTGTCTACAAACCTTTTAGTGCCCACAGCTGCTGAGTTATGGCCAGCAGTAGGAGGATCTTTTACAGTGCAGATAAACCATGTTTACTTGTTGATTTCCACCTATGGACTTTTATCTTTTTCTTTTCTATCACCTGTCCAACCATAGTGAAAATGCAAGAAATATTAACTTCAAAATGGTAACCGTATTGATCATATTTAATGTCGGACCCATTTTTCCAGTTAAAACAGACTTAATCATATACTACAATACGATTAATTTTATTTTGTTTAGCCCAAAATCACAAATTCGTCCTTAGAGGGCTTGACAGTTGTGTACACATCCTCTGTCGCAAACCCTTCACATTGGCACACACAAATTCTACGATGGGGAGAAAAAAGGGAAGAAACCTTAGTGAGAACGTCAGAGGAGGATCCCTCTCCCCAGATGGACGGACTAAAATGGATGTCATGTGTACAGTAAAAGATTTCCCCTGCTCTCCTCAGGTGGAAGATCTTCTCGAGTGAGGATGTGGACAAAGTTCCAGTAAGTCGGTCATAGTGGGACTTTTGAACGCCTTGATTTATGATTTTCATTCCTACTTTTCTGATATGGGGTAGAAATGAGCACAGCGGAATTGGGAGTGAAACACATTTTGCTTGTCCAAAGTGAATGGAATCTGACATTCTGTCACTTACTTCGCCAAATCCACACTCACAGAAAGGGATAGAAAGCTTTGGAGCCGCTACCCTTTGCCTCCGCATATTTAGGTGATGCTTCAGTCTCCGCAGTGATATCAACAAAGCAAAGAGCGAGCACAAGCCCACATTTCTCACTTAATGCAAATGCAAAAGGACTCAGTTCAATCTTCAGTGTTGACATTGTATTAAATCAGACAGTAATGGCACAGGGCTGTGAATTACATCGTTTGTTCCTTGATTGCCGCAAATGTAATATTATATAATATTGTTTGTTCAAACAAAAATGCGTTGCGCGGGTCAGGGGGTACCCTCATCTGGGGTGCATCTCTGACAAACAGTTGAGAGACACACATGATAAGATAATACATGTGCGCATACAGACGTGTTCGCTCAAGTCGGGAAAACTTAAGGATAGGATGCAGTGTTACTTTCTGACATTTATTCAGACTAACAGACATTCCTCACACACTAGATGTGTTTTTGGTTTGGGAAGGCTTTGGGCAGGCCTTCTAAGCTCATGGTTGTAAAGCTGTGATTGGACAATAGCTATTCAGAGATGGAGTTTAGATAGAGTTTTGTGTTCATGTCCTTGATTGCTTCAAAGCTTCCGTCTCCTACTCTTCAGCCAGCAGGGCCTGGACCGATTCTGCATTTACAATAACCTCTTGTTGATGCTTCAGTGACTTCAATGACCCCAATAATGACATTTTAGCTAACATGCAAATCCATTCCTCAAACCGCATCATCCTCCCAATGTGTGACAGTGGTCCCAGCCTGTTGTTTTCCTGCTAATCAGTTGCAGATGTGTGTATGTTGTGTGCTCACTGTGCTGACTCTGGAGCTCCGGCTCTCAGAGGCACTTTGTTGTTCTTTGTGAGGCAGCGGTGGTAGCGCAGTTTGCTCTGCTATGATGTCATTGGTTGCCGGTTTCAAAATACTTGAGGAAATGAAAACCTCATTGAACCCAAACTGAGCACTGCATATTTTGTCAACAACCCTGGTGCAGCCCGATCTTCTGGGATTTTAATCGTCTTTCATCTGTTCATCTCGAGCAATGATTCCAATGAGAGTCTTGAGTCTTTTTCTGCTGATGGAACATACAGTATTTCTAATTCACTTCGACTGTCCTCCTGAGCCTGTTTGTGCGTACTGACACAAACTCGCTTTGTGTCTTTTGACAGAAGACAGCCTCTCTGAGTCAGCTACCTGTTGAAGATCTCAAAGACCCCTTGCCTCTGCAGTGGAGATGCTATATGTCCCCACAAGGGCGCCAATACTACGTCAACACCACAAGCAACGGTAAGAGCTAAGGAAATGTAGCAGATCATGTCGCTTTCTTCCTAAAACATTTTACATTCTGCTTATGTATGGGTGCTTATCACCTGCTGACTCCATCTACCCACTTATTGCATCCTCTTTCTATACTCTATATGACAAAAGAAGGTCATGGAGTGCAGAAATGGGTTGTCAAACCCTCCATCTCTGACAACCCCACCGCTCTCTGGCAGGCGCGTCCAATGTCCTACCAGTTGTATTTGACAGAATTCTAAGTTAACATGTTCATAATAAAATTCTGACTATTTGTACTTGTAATACATAATACGTGTAGTTTTATTCCAAATATCTGGGATGTAGTTATGGATTGTCCAAGTTCCAAATGCAGATTTGACATGTTTTTGAGATATTACTGAGTGGTGTTTTTCATGGTAATTGGGGATATTTTCACTTATTACTGTGACATTGTAGGGTGGTTCCCTGATTCCTTCTTACCAAAGTGACTGAAAAGCAACATGCAAAGGATCAAGTGAAACATGTTTTTGTGAGTGTGAACTCCTGACAATAATCCTACTGCTCCTTTTCCCCTTTAAATTGATCACTTTACATAAATCCATTTCCTGACTCGCTGGCCTGTTACACGTTAGATTGAAAGTAAAGCAAGATCTTTAAGAAGAACCTACTCATCACAATTCATCTGTCAGTAGTGGAGGTGACGTCCACTCGGTCTGTAGACGGGATGGTGCCAGGGAGAGACAGAAGGCCACGGAGAACTGCTGTGCCTTGTGTCTGTACACACAATCCCCACTCAGTGTGCCCACAAACACACCCACACACACACACAGAGGCATGGAGACGGTTTAATACCCTCCTCTGTTCCACGGTCACAGCAACATGCTGCTTCTCACCCTGAGTGAACTTCCTGCACAATCTGACTGACAATACTAATCTAGTCGTTCCTTTGGCGTCACAATGTTATAAAAGCTCAGTAGGTACACAGCAAATTTCAGAGAGTTAAATTGACTCTGTGAGATTCCATTTTAACTCTAAGCTGGTGTTGGTATTTTCCAAATCAGTGTTAAATCAACCCTCAAGAAGTGCTTTAACTCAGAATAGGTGTCGAAAATATATCTGCTCAATGTTAAATACATTACACGTGATTTATCTAAAGCGACTTACATTACATTTTTAACCCATGGTTTTTACATTTTAGCCCGGGTAGCAATTAGGGGTTAGGGGTTAAGTGTCTTGCTTAGGGACACTTTGACATGGGACATGGAACAGCCAGGCTTCCAACCACCGACCTTGTGGTTCCTGACACACCCTCTCCAATCCATGCACCACAGTACGTAGAGTTCAACCCAACACAAAGAAGTGTGACACTGTACCGTTACATTTCAAACCAAGAGTTCATTTAACTCTACGAAGTGTCGGAAATCTGATCTTGACACTGGATAATAACTCCAGCTCTTTCGTAAAATTGACTCTAACTTTTTGCATGGTGATTTCAACTCTGCACTTCAACACTTTCCCATAACTAAGAATGCTCATTCTGAGCACAGTGTTTTCCAGTTTACCAGTGTATTAATTGAAGTTTTAAAAAGTTTATTGAAGCTGTATTGTGTAGGTCACATTCATTCAGAAGATGTATTATACAATCAAAGTCTCAAATCTTCTTAAAACCATCCCCTATTTGCTGGCGGTCCGACCGACGGTTCGCTGACGTCGGGACGTATGCGCTCCAGTCGCGGACCGTTTACTCTGCGATCTCCTTAAACTATGGAAGTAAATCTGTGCCATCGGGGGTTGAAATAAAAAGTTGATTGAATTTCTAGCACTGAATATTTATGCATTGAAATTATGTACCTGAATGTTTTTCAACATTAAAACACCGCAAAAAAATTCAACCTAAAAAAAAAAAAATGTTGAAATATTCGAAATGGAGGCTACAATATTCAACCGCAAAAAATTCAACCTTGGCACACCAATATGCGGAGGCTACAATATTCAACCCAAATAAATTCAACCTTGGCACACCAACATCCGGGACACTAAGGAGGAGCAATCGATTCTAGATTCAAGATCAGTAGCGTGCGTCAAGCTAAAGGAGCGAGCACCCAAAACACCTTCGGCTTCGGATTGTATCCATGTCCAATAATAACGGGACTTTAACTCTTCTTCATGTCATCAGTGTGGTTTGTGTCTGTAAGATTCCGTAATAGACAGCTGACATTTGTACATTAACAGACTGTGTTGGACATGAACTAAGCGGAAGTTAAACGAGAGCGTACAGCCGCTCACAATACGCCTCTTCTTCTAGTTTTGAATTCATTTAATGATGCTGAGATCCTTCGACAAGCTGTTAGGAGTGATTGGCGGAGTTTTGAAAACCAGGAACGCGCTTGAAGAGGCAGATGAGCCGCTGTATCGTAGTGGGGGGGGGGGGGGGGCAGCGGCAGCGGCTTTAACGGAGCGCGCAGACGCATAAACCCGACAGGACATGCAGGAATAACCGCAGTAGCGTCGGTGGAAGGATCCTTTTTCACAGCGGCACAAGCCGATCTCAGTTGGGTATTAAGCGACATTCAAAGTCCACGTAACGTTAAATGAGTCTTCATGACCATGGGTAAACTTTATTGAGGATCTGGCACAACACAGCGACCTGCAAGTAGCGCAAAGTCTTACATAAAGGGATGTACGTCTTAATGCGAGGCTTTAGAATTTATCTCAAAGGGATCCTGTATTTGCTCGTAAAGTCTGAAACGAGAACCCATTTTTCAGTGACGGTGTTACGTGCCTACTGGTTTTTGAACTACTGGTTTGGCTACGGGTGCGTGTTTGTTTTCCCCCGGTGTTACGTGCCTACTGGTTTTTGAACCTAATGGTTTGGCTACGGGTGCGTGTTTGTTTCCCCCCGGCAGGCAGGTGTTGTCTGCCTCCGTCACTTGAGTCGTCACACATTTGCAAACATATTGTTCTGAAAATGTTCAAAAATGCATCCCATATCCATTGCAGCGATTACGATTGTATAAGTGAGCACTACGTCACTGCCACGTATGAAGAAATACATAAAAGAACATTTATTAAAAGTCCGCCACAACCGGGATTCGAACCGTGTCGCGCAAAATAACGTAGTGCCACAGAGCGGCTGTGCTACCCACTCGGCCAACCGAGTCTAAGGGATTTTAGTTGATTTGTATATTTTAATAGAGTTGTATATCGTCAGTGGCAAGCAAACGTTTTGGTTTAGGGTGAACATTATATGTTCTTTTATGTATTTCTTCATACGTTGCCACACTGATGGCATGAAGAAGAGTTAAAGTCCCGTTATTATTGGACATGGATACAATCCGAAGCCGAAGGTGTTTTGGGTGCTCGCTCCTTCAGCTTGACGCACGCTACTGATCTTGAATCTAGAATCGATTGCTCTACCTTAGTGTCCCGGATGTTGGTGTGCCAAGGTTGAATTTATTTGGGTTGAATATTGTAGCCTCCGCATATTGGTGTGCCAAGGTTGAATTTTTTGCGGTTGAATATTGTAGCCTCCATTTCGAATATTTCAACATTTTTTTTTTTTAGGTTGAATTTTTTTGCGGTGTTTTAATGTTAAAAAACATTCAGGTACATAATTTCAATGCATAAATATTCAGTGCTAGAAATTCAATCAACTTTTTATTTCAACCCCCGATGGCACAGATTTACTTCCATATTAAACTGTCTCTGCTCTGCTCACTGAAGCAAAACAATACGTGGACAATAAATATTAGAGCCAAGAGCAGCGAGTGTAGTCAACTACTGCTGCTAACACATCCCATCAGACCAGGATTATTTATTTATATCCGTTAATGAACTTTTCTCCTCTTGTTACCCTGGTAACCGCAGTCATTACAGAAGGTTGTGTCGATTGTTACTGTGAAAATCGACCTACTTCCGGTTTTGCGGCGACGTATTTTCATTTTATGGGAAAAACCACCAAAAAAAATTAACGGAGTAAAAAGTTGTTGGTATGTTTTTTTTTACGGTAAAAGGGACGATGATAAAGGTACACAACGAAAGTTGACACAAGCGATATGTAATACAGACTGTGAGGCGTGCTTTCGCGGGCCTGCAAATGCGCGACAACACACAGAGTGCATTGTGGGATTTGTAGTATTATGGTGATGCGTGTGACATACCGGCGGGCCAGCTCTAATAGTAAATAGATTTGATCATGTGGGCCAAAGATAATTCATTCACGGGCCGGATATGGCCCGCGGGCCATGAGTTTGACACATGTGGTCTAGGTGTACTTATTGGTTAGTAGGGTCTAGGTGTACTTATTGGTCAGTAGGTGTCTAGGTGCATGTAGTTATTGGTCAGTAGAGGAAATGTGCCTGTCAAGTTAACCAAAGTTGAGCACAATGCAATTTTATTTTGAAGATTTCTTTCCATGGATATGAATGGATTCTGACTTTTCAAACACAGGATAGGTCTTTATCTCACTCTACAAAATCTGTGAGCCAACTGATATGAGTTGAATATATCAGACAGAAAGCAGGACTTTGGTGCACCAGGATTGTGGACTAGTAAAAGCGTAACAATCCAGACTCTTTTGGCTCTTTCAACTATTCTCAATGTGTTGATACTCAAAGGGCCTGACTCCTCCCCCTTGTCTCCATGTTCTTCCTGTGGCGGTTTAACAGATCTGTTGATCTGCATGTGATGGTTGGGAGGCTAATCTTTAGCAGTAGCAGATCATGTTCCAGAGGGAAGTAGGCATAAATGACAAGAGTAGTATGCTGGAACAAATGAGTCCACGTGTTCCTCAGAGAGAAAAAATTAGAGTTTTTTTGCCTGTCCCTCAGTTCCTGAAGATAAGTAAGACAAGTTAGATAAGGTCTTGCGTGTGTGTTTAGGATTCTGCATTGCTATAACAGAGCAGCGTGCGTGGGTGAGGGCTGCGTGTCCTTGCGTCAGAGCCTTTTTGTTTCTATGTTTTGTTGGGTGAAGCAGTACTTGGTGATGTGGTCTGCACCACACTCTCCTCTTGTGCCAGCCCAACCAGTTCACTGATTTATAAACACACCGGTCCAGTACCATCACATGTACTGATGCACACAGACCATCTTACAGCTATCTGACCCATACCACACTTCAAAACATCCTCTCGTGTTAAATAGTGTCATACTCTTAGACAGATGTTTCCTGCCAATAACTTTTTATGCAAAATCAGCTCTGATATTTCTATTCATGTTTTTTGGCTTACATGGTCACATTTTCCTATCTAAAGTGTAACCATTGCCACACAGAGGGTAAAGAAGGCTGCAACTGTTAGCTAATACGTTAGCTTATCTGCTGTAAAACAGTCGCCACTATTTCACCACAAGCTTGTGTTTCTGTAAATCTGTACTATACAAAATTGACGGGAAAAAAAGTAAGAAAACCCTCCCAATTATTTAACATTTAGGTAGACTGTTTTCTTTTTCACTTTTGTCACATTGATGTTCTTTAACCCTCATCACCTAGGCAAAGAGCACTAAAATATATTTAGACTGCTCCTAAACCCGAATAATAATGGCAAAACCCCACATTTCCTCTTTGGGGAAAAAGCTCCATCCGGACTAAGACTTATTTTAGAAAAGCCAAAGATATACAATCAAATATTATATTTACACAAGCCATAGCCATTTGGATATTATTATATTATATTATATCAAAAATAATAGTAACATTTGAGGGTGATTTCGACACCAGCCCGCCCATGGCTTGTCATCGGCTGACACACCTCTAGCTGCATCTTCCCCAGCTTCTTAGCAACAACTGTCCTATTTGGGATGAAACTGTTTGAAGCTGATTAGACTGATTACAGTAAGGAACAGGAGGTAGCTAATGCATTCAGGGCAAGTGTCATATGGTCATGAATAAAATAACTAGGCCACTCTCAGAATCTCCCGGTTCAGAATTGGGGATTTCTTGGATCACTTGTAGCGTGGCTGGAGGACACTGAGCTGATGTCCTGCTTTTTGTTTTTATTCACACATTAAAGCCTGCTACGTTCAGCCTGATGAAGCTCTGCTGACGGATCCACAGAGGCCTGCACAATGATATGTGAACTGATGCTTTTTATCTTTAAAAATTATATCATGATAGTCTTCCAAGGGTGGCTTAATCGGGCTGATATTGGACTTCCTCATCTGTGATGAGAATCTCTCTTGCTGCTGCATGTGTATCACTGTATCAGGAGCTATGACTCTCTCAACTGTACGATGTCTGCTAAACAGAAATGATCAACAATGTGCATTGCAGGAGCCAGTTGCCAAGAACCTTTACCTGTCCCACCCAGATGTCTGATAGTATTTGTACCTCATCCCTATATAACGCCACATATAAAAGGATGTTTCATTTATAAGGTCTAATGAGTGTTTTTTCAACCTGGCAAAATTCCTGTTAAATGTGATGTACATCTTCATAAATTGTATCATTACTACTCATTTGTCAATGTAGACAGTTGTTGCAACGTTCGCATTGACCCTTAGGCTGTATCGTTGCATTAATATCCCATATTTCTCACAGTATTGATTTGTTTATTGAGGCAGTTAGGGTTGGTACTTAAGGTTGTTGTGGATTCTGAAAATCATCCTCTTGGTAGATGTTTCAATGTTTTCCAATGAGAAAGTATATGTGTATATAGTTTGTTTGTTTGATTGATTTCTTTACATTCTTTAAGGGGATCCAAAACTGAAATATGATATAATATATGTTTATTTTTGAATTAGTGTCTGGTGTCCTGACTACATGTGCAGAAACCCATTTCAGCCTGATTGCAGGGTACTGATCATGACAGCTGTACTGCACAGCTGTAATACCTCTCCATTTATAGCTGTTTACTGACACAAGGGCCACGTTTGTGCCTGCAGATAGAATCACTTCTTCTTATTGTTGCCCAATAGGAACCGAAACTGTTGAAATAACGTCAAAAATAACCTAATACCATCTCGCCCCTTTTTCTTCAATGCCCTCTCAGAGACCACATGGGAGAGACCGTCCAGTGCACCTGGGACACCCAGGACCCCCTCCAGACACAATAATTCCCTGCCAACAGGTTCTACGGATATCTCTGTCTGTCACATCATCTTTCTCGTGGTGTACTCTGTTTGGAATATGATTTCCACACAAAAAACACTTGATAACACTGCATAAAATGTGTGACTCATTTGGCTGATGCTAAGAGAAACATATCCATTTAGAGGAAGTGTTCGCTCTCTTCAGGACATTTAAATAAAAATATTGTTACATAGAGATCACCTATCAAACACCTTGTGATGCTACTGCATTTGTTTTTATATTGCATGTTCTTTAGCAGCAAAGACATGAATTAGTTATTAGTGAAATTTTGTAAAACTTTCTACCAGATCATTTAAGATTGATTTGCTACGTTAAACAAATCCAGAGCTCTGCTTTTGTTTTTGTTCTTTTCTTGCCATATTAAAGCCATTCATCCAGTTACAACAACGACTTGTCTCAGTTTCACTCATAAAGATACGTGAATTCTCCCTGGAGGGTTACAGTGCATCTGCAGACACCACCGAACTAATGAAACGCTCTCTCCCCGTCCCTTTCTCTCCGTCTCCCTCTCTCTCTCTCTCGCCACCTCTCTCTCTCCCCCTGTCCCCTTTCTCTCTCTCTCCCTCTCCCTCTCTCTCTCTCCCTGTCCCCACCAGTGAACGGATTTCGCTCAGGTGGTAGTCCCTTGCATCATGTGGAGCATTCACACAGCAGTCTGGTTAGGAAGATCAGCACGGTGCCACAGGTAAGGCTGAAATCCAACGTTCTGATAGGGTGTACTTTATTGAGCTATAATGTACAGTACCTTTCGGGCCGGTTGTACCCTTGACCTAGTTCTTTCGGTCATGACCCATACTTCATGACCATAGGTGAGGGTAGGAAGAGAGCTTTGCCTTCCGGCTCAGCTCTCTTTTTATCATAACCGTGCAGTAAAGCGAGCGCAATACCGCCCCCGCTGCTCCGATTCTCCGGCCAAACTCACACTCCATCTTCCCCTCACTCGTGAACAATTGGCCGAACGAGTAGTGATACCCCTCTAATTAGCATACACTCTGGTCCCCCTTTTTTAAGAGAGGTACTACCACCCTGGTCGGCCACTCTTTCGGCACTGTCCCAGACTTCCACGCAATGTTGAACAGGCGTGTCATCCAAGACTACCTCAGTGACCTCCACCAGGCAAATTGACGATGATCCCTCCTCCGCCTTCAGCTCCAGAGTTCCTTCCCCCGCCTGATAACCTCCTCAGTTGCAGTCAACAGAGTCCCATCCTTACTGTACGCAGCTTGGATGGTTCCCCGTTTCCCCCTCCTGAGGTGCCGGATGGTCTTCCAGAAGCACCTTGGTGCCAAGTTCTTCTCTATAGTTACCCCAAACTCCTCCCACACTTGCTGCCTTGCCTTCATTACGACAGAGGCTGCCTCCCTTCGAGCCTGTCGGTACACTGCAACTGGCTCTGGAGTAATGTTGCACGGTGTACTGGTGCTACAAAGGTACCGCGGTACCCTTACGCTGAAAACGGTACGGTTTTGAATATTTTTAGTACCGGTACTTCATTAAGAAAGCACGCAACCAGAGCGCATTCAGTGTTCCGCACCCGGCCTGGCTGCCTATGAGCGTTTACTGCATGGGCGGAGCTTCCAGCTCAGGAGGGCAGAACCAGGGGAAACAGACAGGGGAGGGAGGGTCGTTCCTTTCGGTCCCCCGAAGGACCCGACACATGGCCGTTTGATTGTCGGGTCCCCACCCTCCCTCCCCTGTCTGTTGCCCTTGGTTCTGCCCTCCTTTAGGACCGTCTAGAATTCGGTCCTTGAGGGGGGGGTTCTGTCACGGTTTGGGTCCTCTTCCGGTTTTATTTTGTAGTTTCTTGTCTCTTGTGTCTCTGGGTGAGCTTCACTTCCTGTCCTGTCCTGTGATTGCCTGAGTGTTCCCACCTGTGTCCAATCACCTGCACCTCCCTTGTGTATTTAAGCCCTGTGTGCCTGTTGTCCCTTGTCGCGTCATTGTCTATGCCATCGTTGGTGCACGTCCTTTGGATTTATGTTGGTGAATAAAGAGCACCTTTGGAAAACTGGAAATCCGGCGTTTGAGTCCTGCCTGCCTTCAGCCTGCACCACCAGCACCTCTCCCTGACAAATATAGAGCAGAAAATACGTAAAATATATATGTTCTCCTTTTATGAACCCTGTCAATGGATCGGTCTCTTGGCTTGTTATTGCGTCTCCGCAGCGTGGTTCTCGCACACCGCTGCCGGGCATCTTTCTCTCAAACGTGCGCTCACTGAGCAACAACTTGGACGAACTTCAGCTGCTGGTGAGGAGAGACAGAGACTTTTCTACATCCTATGTTTTGTGCTTCACGGAGACCTGGCTCTGTGCATGGATACCGGACTGCGCGCTCCAGCTGGCGGGCTTCAAGCCGCTCAGAGCGGACCGCGACACGGAGCTCTCCGACAAGACGAAGGGTGGAGGAATCTGCTTCTACTCCGACATCAGCTGGTGCAATAATGTAACAGTGATTCAACAGCACTGTTCCCCTAAACTGGAATCTTTTATCTTTAACTGTAAACCTTTTACTCCCCTGTGAGTTCGCTTCATTCATCCTGGTCGGTGTTTACGTGCCACTGGCGGGCAACGTGCAGGAGGCACAGCAGACACTCGCCGACCAGATACGGCGCGTGAAGCGGACCAACCCGGACTCCTTGGTTATTGTCTTCGGGGACTTTAACTAAGAAAACCTCAGCCATGAACTTCCTAAGTACAAACAGTTTATTAAATGCCCACCCAGCGAGGAGAACACGCTGGATCCGCACAGGCCTTTAACTGCAGAATGCAGAGAGGAGGGCAGGGGGAATAACTCAGCAGCTAATGGCTGCTCCTGGAAACAAACAGTAAAGTCTTTAGATTGCACCGTACAACCCAAATAACTGATTTCTTAACAAGTAGTTATTTAATCTATTGTAAATAAGAAAGTATTGCTTTGTTTAGCTTTATCATACAATTTTTATAGAACATACAAATGTATGATGCAGTCTTTCTACATTATGTACATTTTGTGGATGTGTACTTTTTATTCATATTTCATTGTTGATCATTTCTGAATGGAGTCATTCAGCCAGAACACTAGAAATGACTCCATTCTAAGCTTGCGCGCACACACACACACACACACACACAGATAAAGCCAACCATGTTTTGCTCTGCAGACCTATGCTCTCTACTCTGCACAACAACACAAACACAAAGTCACGTACATACACACCTGCTGCAGCAGCAGAGAAAGCATGAGACCAGGAAAGCTACTGAGCGTGCGAGTGTGTGTATGTTGAGGAGTCATGTTTGACGCAGAGGACAGAGGTTTTGATGGAGCGTCCTCCTTCTCTCCGCAGAGTCCAGAATCGCCTTCTCCCACCCAGAAACAGAACAAGGAGACCCCGGTCACGGTGAGCGGAGCCGCCAAGAGGAACTCTTAACTTACCATGAACTCACCCTGGCTTCATACAGTAACCCAGAGGGACCACATTTGATACCAGCTAAGTATTTTTCCCCCCAGTTAGACTTCCAGGAGTGTAGATTACCCACGTGTGATAACATTTTCCCAGATACATTTTCCCTGCATCAGTTGTGGCATACATTATTATTTAGCCCATTGTGACCATACACAAAATATATCTAAACCATAGGACAGCAGCACAAGTTAAATCCCCTCAAGATCTCTCTATATTTTACCCATTGTTTGGTGCTTGCTTACAGATCCACGGTGTTGCATGTCTTAGCTTATATAGCAACCAGGGTGATTCTATTGATAAGCAGAGGGATTTAGGAGAACACAGAGATTGAGATATATAGAGTGCTAGTACTGTGTGTTAAAGGCCAAGACTTAAAGAGCTTATGTGTCCCTAAGCAGAATTTGATTAGTTTATTTTGCTCACTGAAAAGACAATTGCCACTGTCAGCGTTGATTAGCTTAAGCTAACGCTATTTCTGAGCACCTAAAATGCACCTGATATACAGATTGTACATCGATTGTCTCGATGTGATTTAGGTTTATTACAATTAAACCTGTAGATCCGCTTTTTAATACCTACACCTAGCATTCTTAGCTAGTTAGTCAACAGCGATTAAATGGGAAGCCACTGCCCCCAACAAAGTATTAGCTTTACAAACTAAGATATGGTTGAACTAGAAGCCCCTTTTATTCTTCTGAGTATTGGCTTTGGATTGGTATTTAACATAACCATATTTGTGGATCTTCTGTAGAAGTCAAATCTTTGGCATTAGACTGAAGTTGTTTTAATTGAAACAAAGCGTCATGGCTGCTGGCTGTCCCTCCTTTGACTGAAAGGATTGTGAGAGAAGAGAAAGCTCCTTTTGTTTGCCCTGGAATCTAAACACCTGGTCTGTCTCTTTATACTGAAGACTTGGCTTTTGATATATTTTCTATATGATATTGTGTTTTTGTGTCTTTCCGTGTGTTTCTTTCTCTCTCTTCTTTCCTTGTCATGACAAATAGAATTGTCCATTTAAACATCTCCACAGCAAGTTTTGCATTTAAATGTTTTTTGCTCTGCCAAGCCTGGAAGTGATAAACCTGAGCCTTGGGTGTACTTGTATCTGAGTATTTGTTGTGTAAGTCTTGTAACTTCCCTACAGGCCAATGAGTTTAAATGAAAGGCAAGAATAATAGCAGTAACAGGCACACAATTCAGCCTCATTGAGTGTAACCTCGGAGCTGGACAGCAGGAAGACGTGCAGGCAAAAGATTCAATATCACTGCTCAGCAGAGCAAGCACACAATTAACCACCAAGATAATTAAAGGAAAACTTTGAAAATGATTGTGCGGATTGCTGTCGGCCAGAGCGGAAGTTCAGGGTGATGTGATACAGAGATGATGGAACCACAAGGGCTCTGCATCTGCAAGTGTAAGAAAGGCAGATAGAAATGTGAATCAAACTTGCTGGGTCCATTCAGAATGTCTGCTTTTCTTTGAACCTGCTGAGATGAGAGCGTTGCCAGAGAAACCGAGTGCCGACTACTTTGAATACCACGGAATGTTCTGTCACCTGGAGCAGTATCCCCCCTGACTGACTCTCACTCTCATGTACATTCACTTTGTCACTTTCACTTGTCACTTTGTTTAGCTATTGCACTTTATCTTTATTTTTATTTCTAATTTTATCTTACTTACTAACCCATAGCCTTAGCTACTAACCCATAGCATATATTTTGTTTTACTTTTATTTTATTTTTATCTTATTTCTGCATTATGTTGTCATTATTGTACTGTCTTCCGTCCTGCACCAACCGCCAAGTCAATTTCCATGTTTGTCTAACATATAATGGCAATAAACGTTTCCTGATTCCTGATTTCTGAGTACAGTTGCACCACAGCATAGTTATCATCCTTTGTCTCTGGGTCTCTCTCTCTGTCAGATTAACTGTGTGACATTCCCGTCTCCTGCATGCCTGCCGGAGCAACAGCTGTTGAAACCAAACGAATGGAGCTACTGTGACTTCTTCTGGGTAAATTCACCTTGGCATTTCGGAGGCTAATAGCTTCAGTGTATGTGAGCTGTTAGTTTGAGTCATGGCTGTACACATGCTGCTGGAATCAGAGCAACTCTACAATTATATCAGCTTGTCCCATGACCCTTATTTGGAAATCATGTAAAACATCTGCTACACAGGATCATGGACTTATCCTATTCTTTTCATCTTTCATAATCAATGCATATGGTTTTTTTCTGTACATCCGTTGTTACATGACTGACACAAAATAAGCAGAAAACAAGTTTCCTACAATCAACTCAAAGGCTGTATCCCTACATACTAGATTAGTTTTCTGGCACAATTTAGTTTTTGGAGCAAGGACTCCTCAATTTTTAATATGAATAAATATCAAACAAAGAGGCTAAAGCCACCCTTACAATAGGTGATTTGAAATTGTTGCTTTCCCCAATTAATCATCCTGCCTGGAAGGCACAGACTTAATTGGTTGAGTGGTATCACGTGGGATGACTTAACCTGAATGCCATTGTTCTGTTCTTTAAGCCACTACTGTACAGCTCCGCCAGTTTACAGTTTACAAAAAGTTCCCCGTCAGGTTTTAAATCCCAACCTTCTGTTTAAGCTTTAGGACCGACTCTGGATGGTACGGCTTTTGGTTCTAGGTCTGGACCGCGGTCCGTCAGTTATTGACCTCTGACCTACCAGTATGGATGGACGTGTGATTAAAAAAAACACACTTGCATTGAGCCGGCTGGATGAACTACTACTATTAACTGTTGTATTTACCAACTGAAGCTACATCACCAATGTTACTAATGTCAGTGCAGTTGAGCTGTGTGTCCCATCCCCATTCCATCAAAAGTCTCATATCATTCTCTATATCAACCATCTCCATTATTGTATCTGTTAGTAGTATTATTCAAATGTGAGTTATTATACACAGGCTACTATTTTTAGAACAAACTAGAACAAACCGAAAACACAACAATCCCTCATTAGGTGGCTTATCCAAAAAGTAAACATGCATTTGCTAAGAATTTCCAAACGCTGAAAGTTTTTATTCATTTATGTTGGATGTCGGTCCACATAACAAATTCAACAACAATATTAATATCCATTTAATCTTTTGAGGTTTACAGGGGTTGTTACTGGATTATTCGGTCAAAGTGTGATGTGTTAATGTTTGTATGTTTAATACATTTCTTGTTTGCTTGCTGTGCTTATCTCGTAGAATGATAAGAAGGATCCCCTGGGCAACGGCTGCATAACAGGATTTGAGGTTATTCTGCAAAAACAGCTGAAGGGGAAACAAATGCAGAAAGAGATGGCTGAGTTCATACGAGAAAGGTATTAGCCATCTCCCCTTGCCTTTCTTCATATGATACCATACAGCTGCATTACTACAAACCACTTCCCCTTTTCCTTGCTTATTCATGTGCATCACTGTTTTACACAACACAGGGAACACACAGACAGTTTGTGTTAAGGCTCTGAGGTAATGAAACGCTCTACTTCCTTCTCAGGGTAAAGATAGAAGAGGAGTACGCCAAGAATCTCTCCAAGCTCTCCCAGGTCCATCTAGCGAGTCAGGAAGAAGGGTGAGTGAAGGAGTGAGAGTAGCTTCTCACACATGGCGGGTTAGGACATTTTTAAAAACAACTTCAACTATTGGAAAATAAGTATTTCCGCTCTAGAGATGAGCATCCTGGAAGTGATTCAACCCCTGCAGCATATTTTGTAATGATTTGAATGCCATACTTTATTGCACCATAGCGGCATATTTCTATGGAAGCCCATTTCCGCCACAAAAAAAAAAAAAGAAATTATGACTTAAGATATGCGCATGCGCAGCTTCCAAAGGTCAAACGTTTTTCTAGCCACTGACTATGTGCAATTATTTGACAAGTACAAAAAAACAGTCATAAAGCCTCTAAGCTCCAGTAGTCGATGGCGTAAGGCATCCGTCCTGGATATGTTGTTATTTTGCTCGACATGGTTCGAATCCAGGTTGTGGCGATCTTTCATTAATATATATTTTCTTGAATTACTTTCTTAAATGTATGTGATGCACGTCACTGTATGACCGTCTGAACATAAAATCCTCTTATGTCCAAATGTTTCGGTGGTTCCAGGCTGCAGCCTCGCGAAAAAAGTATCGATACACATGTTTGCATGTGTTCCATGATACGCCACCAAACCAGTTGTCTTGGCTCACCCTGAACCAAAAGGTTTTCTTGCCACTGACGATGTGCAACTTAATAAGACGTATTGAAATCAGCAGCGGCACCGGACAGCTCGGTTGGCCAACGGCGTAGCGCCGCTGTCTTATAAAGTGTTTCTGCTTTGCTCGACTGCATGGGTCGAATCCAGGTTGCGGCGATCTTTTAATAAATGTATGTTCTTGTATGTTCTGTATTTCTTTATAGGTGGCAGTGATGTAGTGCTCACTTATACAATCGTAATCGCTGCATTGGATATGGGATGCATTTTGAACATTTTCAGCAATATTTTTGCGAATGTATGACGGATCAGGTGGCCGAGGCAGACAACATCTGCCGCTGTCGGGGCAAAACAAACACGCACGCGTAGCCAAACCAGTAGGTTCAAAAACCAGTAGCTATGTTGATGTTGCTGTAACGTCATCCCCCTTTGAGGAATACAGAAAACACATCGCTGATTACTAACAGTATTAATTTCCGTGTATGAATCAACTGTCATGTTGCCCCTGTCGGACTCCTCCCCCGCCAGCTCTGCTCCACTCTTCCCACCAGCTGCAGTCAATCACCCTCGTCACCTCACCTCCTCTTAAGGAGCTGCAAAACCCTGTGCCGTCGTCAGTTCGTTGCCATTCAACGTCGACTCGCCAGGCCCCAGCCAAGCTTTGTCTTGTCCTGCCTTGCCTTTTCTATTTAAACTAACCATTGTTCTCGTGCCTCAGGAAACTGCTTCAGGAGCACGCCAGGGGGGACCTCCAGCCAAGCGGTATCACCCATCCTCGAGCCCGGACCTCGTCCAAGCCAAGTCCCTGTCTGCCGCACCGACACAATAAACCTGTACACTCTCCCACGACTTACCTGTCTTTTCTCTGGGTTCCAGCACCTGGGTTCGCCCCGTCAGGGTACCAGGACAGAACGAACTGACCATACTCCGGACCCAGCTGACCCAGAAGGACTCCGTCTTGCCGTCAACCTACAAGGCGTCGCCCTGGGCCGCCAAGCCGACGCTCTGTCCCAGATTGCATCTGCCCAACAAGAGCTCTTCCGACGCCTAGATGGGTTGACACAAACCTTAATGGATCTAACTGGTCAAATGTCCACTTCCCCCACCGCAGCTTCACTTCCGGTTCCCAGCAACGCTTCCGCCCCTCCTTCCGCCATGAACCCGGAGAACGTCCGCCTACTGCCCGAACCGTTCTATGGGGACGTCGAAGCCTGCGGCGGTTTCCTCCTTCAGTGCCGTTTGCTGTTTCAACAAGCCCCGAGGTATTATCAGTCCGATCACAGCAAAATTACGCTCATCATCAATTCACTGCGTAACAAGGCTCTACAATGGGCTCAAGCGTTTCTGGCTGTCAACCCCGTCTCTCACCTATCCTTTGACCACTTCATCGGGGAGTTCCAGTTGGTGTTTGACCGCCCTCAAAGACAAGAAGAAGCCGGCCGTAAGTTATTAGCCCTGCGACAACGCAACCGTCCCGTTAATGATCATGTGATCGATTTCAGGATCCTGGCGGTGGAGGCAGGATGGTCGGACCCAGCATTAAAAGGGGTCTTTTACCAGTCATTGAATGACCCCATTAAGGACCATTTATGTACACAACCAGAAACCCACTCTTTTGAGGAGCTCGTCAGCGCTGCTCTCCGCTCGGACACCCGACTACGTGAACGTCGGCATGAGAACCCTTTTCCGTCCTGCAAGAGCCCAGTAAAGACCACTCAAGGTACGACACACCACTCTCCACTCATTTCCTCGTCTGAACGGCCCCTTACGTCGCAAGAAGAACCCATGCAGATCGGCCACTCGAAACTATCCGCCGAAGAACGCCAACGCCGACGCGATGAGGGGGCATGCTTCTACTGCGGCCAGCAGGGCCACCAAGTAAATCAGTGTACGGCCCGTTTAAACTCCAGAACCCCCCGCTAGACGACAGGCCGCGGGTGGGTGACTCGACACCCTCTTCTAAAGCTTTTCTTGTCGTTCCTGTCAAACTATGTCATCAGTCTAAGATCTCTGAACACCAAGCGCTCATTGACTCCGGGGCTGAACAAAGCCTTATCGACCACAGTGTGGTTTCTCGTCTCTCGCTACCCACAGAAAAACTAGAAGCTCCTGTTAAAGCTGCTGGTTTAGGAGGACAACCTCTCTCGTTAATAACTCACCGCACCAAGCCTGTATTGCTAGTCACCTCCGGTAATCATCGGGAATTCATACGATTTTTCATCACTCACACCCCCCAGAACCCGGTCGTGTTAGGTTTTTCTTGGCTCCAGCGCCATAACCCCCAGTGTGACTGGGTTCACCGTCACATCACCAATTGGAGTGTGTTTTGCCTAGCCAACTGTCTGCAGTCCGCTGTGCCTCCCGTTAAGGGCTCCTCCAGCCCTAGTCTTGAAGAGGTCGACCTATCCAACGTGCCCGACTGCTATCATGACTTAAGAACCGTTTTCAGTAAGGCCAAAGCTAGCTCTCTCCCGCCACACAGACCCTATGATTGCTCTATTCGTCTGCTCGATGGTGCCACGCTTCCTAAAGGAAGGTTATTTAATCTTTCAGGTCCCGAGAAAGCAGCTATGGAGAAGTACATCCAAGAGGCACTTTCTTCGGGACACATTCGTCCCTCGTCCTCTCCTGTTGGTGCTGGGTTTTTCTTTGTCGAAAAGAAGGACAAGACACTCAGGCCGTGCATTGACTACCGCGAACTAAACCAAATCACGATTAAAGACAAGTATTCTCTCCCTCTTATAAGTTCCGTCTTTGACTCTATTCAGGAGGCTCGTATTTTCTCCAAATTAGATCTTCGCAATGCTTATCATCTTGTCCGGGTCAAAGAGGGGGATGAATGGAAGACGGCCTTTAATACACCCTTGGGGCATTACGAGTATTCGGTCATGCCTTTTGGCCTGACCAACGCGCCTGCCGTCTTCCAGCGTTTAGTTAATGACGTTCTTAGGGACTTTATGAATCGATTTGTGTTCGTCTATCTTGACGATATACTTATTTATTCTAAAGACCCCACTCAACATCAGGAACAGGTCCGTCGTGTACTTCTAAGACTCTCCGAAAACCAGCTCTTCGTTAAAGCCGAGAAATGCCAGTTTCACACCACCGTTATCCCCTTCCTGGGGTACATTTTTGAGGCCGGCAGTATCCGACCTGATCCCGCCAAGCTCGAAGCCGTCGCTCAGTGGGAAACCCCCACTTCACGTAAAAAACTTCAGCAATTCCTCGGCTTCGCTAATTTCTACAGACGATTCATCAGAAACTATAGCTCTATCGCCGCCCCCCTCACTCAATTAACATCCACCCTCAGAACCTTCCAGTGGAACCCGGCTGCTCAAGATGCCTTTGACACCCTCAAAAGACTTTTCGTCTCTGCCCCCATCCTTATCCAACCGGATCCCGCCAGACAATTCGTTGTCGAGGTAGACGCTTCGGACTCTGGCGTTGGGGCAGTGCTCTCGCAACGAGAAGAGAAGTCCGGCAAACTAAAACCTTGTGCCTACTTTTCCAGGAAACTCACTCCCGCAGAACGCAACTATGATGTTGGCAACCGTGAACTCCTCGCTATCAAGTTGGCGGTAGAAGAGTGGCGACATTGGCTGGAGGGAGCGGTCCAACCATTCATCGTTTGGACCGACCATAAAAACCTCTCGTACCTACGCTCTGCTAAAAGGTTAAACTCGCGTCAAGCCCGTTGGTGTCTGTTCTTTGACCGTTTCAACTTTTCAATAACCTACAGACCAGGCAGCCGTAACGTCAAGCCAGATGCCCTCTCCCGTAAATATTGCTCCTCGGAGGACCAGGACAGCGCCAAAACTACCATCATCCCGCAATCCTGCATCGTTGGAAACCTCACCTGGGACATCGAAACAAAAGTCCTTCAAGCCCAAGGTGAGGAACCGGACCACCCCAATCCTCCTAACGGCACACTCTATGTTCCATCCTCTCTCAGATCTGACGCCATAACCTGGGCCCACTCCTCCCGTATCGCATGTCACGGAGGTGTCACCAGAACCCTCAACCTCCTCCGCAGACGTTTCTTCTGGCCATCGATGAGTAAAGACGTCAAGGAGTATGTTGCCGCCTGTCCAACTTGTGCACGCTCCAAGACCTCCAACGCTCCACCATCCGGACTACTTCATCCTCTGTCTACCCCCAGCCGGCCATGGTCACACATTGCGGTGGATTTTGTTACTGGTCTCCCCACCTCTCAAGGCAACTCTGTGGTATTTACAGTCATTGACCGGTTCTCCAAGTTTGCCCATTTTATCCCGCTTCCACAGTTACCCACAGCCACCGAGACTGCAGATATCCTGGTCCAACAGGTTTTCCGACACCATGGCATCCCCTCTGATATCGTCTCGGACCGAGGGCCTCAATTCATTTCCCAAGTTTGGAGAGCATTCTGCTCAGCGCTGGGCGCCACTGTAAGCCTCACCTCCGGATACCACCCTCAATCCAACGGGCAGGCTGAGAGGGCTAATCAGGAGCTGGAGACCACCCTTCGCTGCCTGGCCTCTCAGGACACTACGGACTGGGCGAAATATCTGGTATGGGCCGAATATGCTCATAATTCTCACCCTTCCTCTGCCACAGGACTGTCCCCGTTCGAGGCCGCCCTCGGGTACCCACCACCACTGTTTCCATCCCAGGAACTGGACTTGGCAGTGCCCTCGGTTCAGGAACATCTTCGTCGGTGCCAAGACATCTGGCACCAAACCAGGGCTGCTCTCCTCCGCACCAAGGAGAGCAACTGCCGTTCCGCCAACCGCCACAGGGTGGTGGGACCCACCTACCAGCCAGGTCAGAGGGTTTGGTTGTCCTCACGGAACATTCCCATCCAAGCCACGTCACGGAAACTCGCTCCCCGCTACATCGGTCCGTACAAGATTGAGAAGGTCATCAATCCCTCCTGTGTCCGCCTCCGGTTGCCCGCTGCCCTCAAGGTCCACCCGTCATTCCATATCTCCCAGATCAAACCTGTTCGAGACAGCGCTCTTTTCCCGCCTTCCGCACCCCCACCACCCGCCCGGCTCATTGACGGTGCGCCGGCCTACACGGTCAATCGCATCCTGGACGTCCGACGACGGGGTCGTGGCCACCAATTCCTGGTGGATTGGGAGGGGTACGGTCCAGAGGAACGTGCCTGGATCTCTCGCTCCCTCATCCTGGACCGTACCCTCATCGAGGACTTCTACCGTGCCAACCCGGATCGGCGTCCAGGACCGCCTGGAGGCGGTCGTTGAGGGGGGGGTACTGTCATGTTGCCCCTGTCGGACTCCTCCCCTGCCAGCTCTGCTCCACTCTTCCCACCAGCTGCAGTCAATCACCCTCGTCACCTCACCTCCTCTTAAGGAGCTGCAAAACCCTGTGCCGTCGTCAGTTCGTTGCCATTCAACGTCGACTCGCCAGGCCCCAGCCAAGCTTTGTCTTGTCCTGCCTTGCCTTTTCTATTTAAACTAACCATTGTTCTCGTGCCTCAGGAAACTGCTTCAGGAGCACGCCAGGGGGGACCTCCAGCCAAGCGGTATCACCCATCCTCGAGCCCGGACCTCGTCCAAGCCAAGTCCCTGTCTGCCGCACCGACACAATAAACCTGTACACTCTCCCACGACTTACCTGTCTTTTCTCTGGGTTCCAGCACCTGGGTTCGCCCCGTCAGGGTACCATGACATCAACATCACAAAGGATAGCGTATACATTGCAAAACCAGCGACGTTGTGACCGCGTCACGGAAGCTGCGCATGCGCATATCTTAAGTCATAATTTCGACTTTTTAAGTCATAATTTCGACTTTCTAACCCTTCTTTTTTTTTTTTGTGGCGGAAATGGGCTTCCATATATTTCTTTCCAGGAAGGAGTGGAAGATCATGGTGAGCTTCAGAACAATAGGTGTTTAGCTGTAGACATTACATCTCAGATGATTGACAATCTGGAAACTAAATGACTGGCTGGAAAGAAACTAAGCATTCTACAGTGCGAGAATGGTTCCATTCCACATCAAATATATGTGTATCATTGTGGTTTGGTCAAATATACTGCTTGAAACTATTTCCCTTATTTATTTTTTGGATGTAAGATTATAGATTATTATTTCATCTGGATATATTGTTAAAAGCCTGATCAACCATAGAGGTCGTATAGCTGAGTTTTTCCAATAACGTGACCGTGACACTGCTGAACAATAGCCACTGGGTAAGTGAAACTTACGTTTTCCTATGAAGTGCAGTTTTTTTCTATGCGAAGCATGCAAGCACTAGGATTGGTCGGGGTCCACGCTCATGTGATGCCACAGTGTGGATTTTGACGCAGTGGATGCAGTGAGGTTAGCATAGCAGCAATTCCCTTCATTATCTAGACATTGAATTTTGACTTTAAAACACACTATTGTCACATTACATAGAGTGATTAATAAATGGTTGTAGTATAATCTTCATTGTCTTCTTGTATGTTGTGTTCATATGTAATCAAACTGTCACGGTTTGGATTTTCTTCCTGTTTTATTTTGTAGTCTCATGTCTCTGGGGTAACTTCACTTCCTGCCTTGTCCTGTTTTCCCCTGTGATTGTCTCCAGTGTCCATGATTGTTTCCACCTGTGTCAAATCACCTGCACCTCCCTTGTGTATTTAAGCCCTGCGTGTCTTGTGTCCCTTGTCGCGTCATTGTTTTTCGATGTCACGGTCAGTTGGTGAGTTTTCCTGGTCCCGGTCAGTGTTTTTGGCCATTTTTCTTTGGATTTATTAAAGAACAATTTTTGCCTGAAAGTCCGAGTTCTGCCTACCCAGCCCTTGTGACACAAACAGGGTTGAACAACTTGTCAAACCTAGTTCCTGAATGTTATGAAGGGAGATTATTAATAGTCGGACATTTACTGGATAGGATGATTTCCGAAGTGTAACCGAAGAACAACTACCTAAATGTCATAAAGCCAGTAAACTGCTAAATAATGTCAGCAGAACAGTACTTCCCTTTTATACAGAAAATACTAAAAGATGTTGCTAGGTGTTGCTTTTTCATTATATGGATTCATTTTAAATAGTGGTCTTGCGGTTGGCAGTCTCTTCAAAACTAGTTGAATAGCTTGCTGGTGCTAAATGCTGCTTTGGAAAATAGCCAGACTCTGGTTGCAAAAATGACAAATTTACCTCCGAGGGCTTTACAGTCTGTACACATACCACATCCTCTGTCCCAAAACCCCCAGATTGGCAAAAGACAAATACAGGGATGGGAGAGAGCAGAGTCCTAAGAAATCCCCTTGACGTCTAGGCCTATAGCAGCTTAACTAAGGGCTGGTCCAGGCTTACCTGAGCCAGCCCTAACTATAAGCGTTATCAGAGAAGGAAAGTCTTATGCTGCATTCACACCAGTGAAGAAAAAAATGGGACGTGAATGAAGCAAAATAACTACAGCTAGTTGGGCGAGTAAAGAAAATTTGCTTCGCTTTTGGTGTGAACGCAGCATTGAACTTTTCACCTCTTAAAGCTAACCTTAGTGTAGACCTTTAGCTGTTGTCGAAGGGAGCGCAGACATAAAAGCTAGCTTGTGCCATTTCGCCCAGTGGCCCTGGCTAATGTATTGCCGTAAGGGCTTACATGAATGGCTCAGCTGTTTAGGGGAACAGAGAGGGAGGACAGGAGACACAGAATAAAGGAGAGGAAGAGTGAAGGTGAGGAGGCAGACACTGCTTGTGTGCGTTCAGGGTGACAGGAATGAAGAGAAACCCTGCAGGGTGAAAAGGCTTGCTCCCTCTGCTTTTTATGACTCTTAGAGGAGATGCAGGAACATAGAAAAGAAGCCAACAGGAAGCTGAGCGGTGGAGGTATTGCTAAAGACAAGCGCAAGGGGACAAAGTTGTGGTTCTTTATTAAGAGATTCAAGAGGACACAGTGAGAGTGCGTAGGTATGAGACAAAATGTCATCATCACAACATCCAACGAGAAGCAGTTTGATGTGGAAAAGTCCCAAGGTTACTGTAAATAATGTTAGCCCTAATTTGACTTGGGCTGCTGTGGTGGTACATTTCTAAATCAGTAAAAGCTTCACAGGCTCACTTTAACGTCAGTTAAAAGAATAGTTTGTTCACCCAACATTTATATGAAACTGAGAAAGTGGGCAAACGTGCAAACAGGCTTTAGCTAGGCTTACCCTCCCCAGCACTGTTTATTGCCATGCCAAAATGAACAGGGAGTAGAGGAGTGGGATGGAATTGTCCAGTATAGAATCCATATTATGCCATCCGGCTGATGCTGCCCACAGGCAGAAAAGTCCAACACAATACTTTCATTATTCTCTCCCTCTGGCCAGTTCTGTTGTCAGAAGGAACAGTTGTTGTGTTGTTGGTCAGTTCCTACTATCGGACCGGCTGCAGCCCAGAAACAGCCATCTCTTTATCTTGAAATTAGCATTTGTTTGGTACCACTGCATCATTTCCGTTGAACTAAGTGAGAACATGGCAGGATATTCAAAATTACGTCTCTTTTGTTGGTGTGGTGGTTTGATTCTGGGTTAAAACCACCTAGCACCTCTCTGTGTGGAGTCTGCATGTCCCATGTCTGCGTGGGTTCTCTCCAGTACTCCGGCATCCTCCCACAGTCCAAACATGCTCGGGGGGTTAGATGTTAGCTGGGAATGACTGCAGCCACCCCGCGGCCCCCACAAAGGATAATTGGTATAGAAGATGACTGACTGTATAAAGTGGCCCAACCTGTTGGACCCGTGCATCTCCAATTTTGGTAAAGAACCGAGTCAGAACCAAGTTCCAGCCTGACAATTCTGTAGTCATCACGAACAAATATAATAATGCTTCACACCCAAAGAATCATTATAGTCTTCGCTACAATCTCTACTTTAGGTTTGAAAATAGAACTCCAACAAGCCTTAACAGATTATCAGAATATGCAAATTGTTCCTAAATGATCCGCAAGGCGATGCATATCTACACTTATCATTTATATAACAAAAATTGCTAGCGGGGTCCTACTGGTTACTTATTTGTATTTGTGAACATTTACACTGACACTGTCGTTGAACGCCATCTGTGTGTGTGCGTGTGTATGTGTGTGTTGAGAGGGAGACACGCTGTGCTCTAACTTCATGTCTTTACGTAAAAGTATGTGTGGTCCTTTCTTGTGTGAGATGTTAAACAGCCTTCCTCTTATATGGTCTCAGGACTCTGGGGGAGGCTTGGGCCCAGCTGAAGAAGAGCCTGGCAGACGAAGCTGAGGTTCACCTAAAGTTCTCCTCAAAGGTAATTTGTCACACTTTTTCTACTTGTAAACAGCCACCTGCTTGATGCGCACACCCTATATTATGTTCATGCATATCTGTACATGTTGAGGCTCATTGCGTTTTTATTTGCAGCCAACTGAGTATCCGCTCCAGTCATAAAGAACCCGCATTTTAATACTGATGTTCATGTTTATTTTGTGTTGGAACACTGTGAATACTAGAAAACACAAACAGCTTCATGTACTACAACAAAAAGCAAATTGTCTGTCTTTCATCACAACAACATGAACAGTACTTCAATGTGTCAACTGATTAAACTTTACCATGTTTGCCTGGTAGACCAGCAGTGGATTAAAAGACAGGAAAGAAAAGTTTGCTATCACCCGCCATTTCTCGTCTTTCAGTTCCGTTTGAACATCCAGTATTTTACAAAATAAAAGCTTGTCTATCATCACGAGTAAAGCATGTAAAAACAAACAATTATGATTTTAACATAAAGTACTCAAATCTCAATCCATTTTTCCTCGTTGCATATTGTATGGAAATTGTGTTTTGACACCTTTATTTGGAACTCCCCAGTACAGATTTTCATTCTGCAGGCTTGATACTGAGAATTCAGCCGTTGTGTTTTTGCTCTTTGTAGAACCTCGTCTAATAGAAATGGACTGCAGTGATTGGATGTCGTGCAGGCAGCGCGCGCACTCTGCATACAGGTGGCGCACATTTTTTTGACAGATGCAGATAAACAGAGCGGCGCGGCCGTGTGAAAATGTTTTCCCCCAGTTTTCATGGGAAGTAGCAAGTCTTCTCGAGTCAAAAGGCTTGAGTCTAAGTGAAGTCACGAGTCATCGATGTTAAAGTCCAAGTCGAGTTGCAAGTCTTTGTACGTTTTGTCGAGTCGAGTCTGAAGTCATCAAATTCATGACTCGAGTCTGACTCGAGTCCAAGTCACATGACTCGAGTCCACACCTCTGATAACAGGGTGTATTCACTTCCAACAATACTATTTAGATCAATAGCATTTTAAATCAACAGAAACTATATCTAGCCTAATATCTAAACAACAAATAAAAACATTCATTCATGTGTGTGTGTGTGTGTGTGTGTGTGTGTGTGTGTGTGTGTGTGTGTGTGTGTGTGTGTGTGTGTGTGTGTGTGTGTGTGTGTGTGTGTGTGTGTGTGTGTAGGTGTGCATGTGTCTCTGAGATAAGAAGGGGAGAGCTCAGGAAGGGAGCCAGCTAAGCCACTGACCACATTGCAGGCCACGTGTGGCTACGAGCTGGCAGAGGTGTTGCTTGCAGGCTGTGTTTGTATACCAAGTGTGTTCCTCAAATAGTTAAACCTCTGTCTGTAGGTAACTATATGTGTGGAGGTAAAGGTGTTTTGGTTTGTAAGTAAGTTAGTAAAAGAAAGAAGGAAAGATTGATGTGGGACAGTGAGACACGATAGCGGTTAACTTCATCACATCACGCACTTCATAAACATAGACAAACACAATACAGTAAACATCAAAACAGAAATTACGACACATGATAATCTAACTTCTGCCCAGACATAATCCTAATGTGCGTTGATTTGGTTTGCTGTGTTTCCTCGAGTCTTATTTAACTTGGTGTCTGCTCGGTGCTTTGTTGCGGGAATTGATTGGGGATCATGAGGACTGTTGGGTTTCTTTGTGACGCAAGAGCTGTTTATGTTCTTGTAACACGCAAGCTGTATCCGAAGGAGTTGGAGTTAGAGAGAAGTTTTCCTTCTCGGTGAGCTGCTTGGGCCGTACTTCTCAGGAGCAGCCAGAAAATGGTTTGGCTTGGAAAGACCTAACCACTGAAAGTTTGAGAGCCTGAATCCTTATCCATAATCCTATCATCATCGCCAGTCGATCTGGAAAGGTGGATTTGAAGAGGCTGTCTTTACCTTGCACTAGCAATGGCCAGTTTAGAACAAACGTTTGAGAGAGGGAACTCACAGTACTCATAGCACGTGCCCATGGCTTAACCAATCAGATCTCATGGCTGTTTCACCAAGAGAGATCATTTCTACCTTGTTGTGAAGGCCCATTCCTTGCAGGGTTTTTACGTCCTGCAGCAGCGATGTATTCAAAAGTCAGCCTTGGTTTTATGCTATGGTCGGAGCCCAACACATTTGTTCATGGCCTGAGCAGGAAATATGTAATGTGACCACAACTATTTTTTAAAGTGTGTTTGGCACACGCAAGAAAACTAATTTAAATGCTGTGCATTTAAAAGTCAGGGCATATTTAGTGCCTCTTCACGGCTGTAAACATGGAAATTGGAGAGCAGCTTGCAGCTAACACGGCTTACAGCACCACTTGTGAAAACAAAGGCAACAGTTCTGACAGAGCTACCAGGATTTACCTTAGGAGGGACTGGCTAAGTTGTTTGAGGCTGCACCCTATTCATTTTTTTGGAAGTTGCTCAGTCAAGCATCAAGCAGAAAAGGGTTTGGCTGAGATTTTGACTAGATCGATCTATGTGCCGATAGATCATGTAGATCAATGTTTCCTTACATAGCCTACCAACCCTTAGTCCAGCCTTGTTCACACTCCCATGAAACAAAGGAAAATAAATAACCTATTACACATAGCCAGTGCTCTTCCTGGGGGCCTCCTCAACAACAGGGCTTCCTGAATTTCACTGCAAGGAGGTCTCTATGACCTTATATGATGTAATGCAGGTCAGCGTTGAATTATTGGTGTTTTGCATTTTGAGCAGCTCCAGAGTGAAGTGGAGAAGCCTTTTCTGGCCTTCAGGGAGAACTTTAAGAAGGACATGAAGAGGTTTGACCATCACATCGCTGACCTACGGAAACAACTGGTTGGTCGCTATGCAGCGGTGGAGAAGGTACTCACCAACACAAACAGATGAAACAACACGTTACAGCAACTGTAAGGTAGCACAGTTATGTCCTTATATGGCAGAGGGGTTTCGTGAACCCTCTTGCTGATGATTAAAATTCCACATCTACATAAGCAGACAGCTGTTTCGCATCACTGGAATGCTTCCTACTTGTTGGATAAAGGCAACTGCAACTCTTGTCTACCATCTTTCCTTAAATCAGGAGCAGTTGAAAGCATTACAGGAAATTACCTATGGGTTGAATTACATTAAACTAACTATGGGTTAATACCTGGACAGGGACAGGGAAAAGTGTACTGCCTGAAACTTGAGCCAAATCCAAGCCCAAACTTTGGATTATTGTAGAAGATTGACACAACTTTCAGGGTCAATTTATCTGAAAGGACTTAATGGTATTGAACATTTAAAAAATGTATTTTAAGTAAATGTATAAAAGTATTTTAAAACTTTTTTTCACTCTGATCAAAATTAGTTAGATTGTGTTTTTATTTTGGTTTTAAATTGCTATATTCCATATTCAAATGATAGGATGGGACACCATCACATGGATGCTACACCGCGTTCAAATTGGTGTGGTACAATCTGGCATAAATTTATTCTGCAATTCGTGGGTCCGAGACAGCTGGCTAAGAACTATGTCACCGACGTAAATGGTCTCACGTGAATATTATTATAAAGAAAGTCTTGATTCATAATTGCCTTCGTTTCCTGAAGGCAATGCAGTTAAAAAAAGATTTATAATCTTCGATCTTAATCTTCAATGAGCTGTCACTCATGATGACACGCCCTCTCACTTGACGCTTGATCAGGGCCAAAGTTCTAAAATTGGAAAAAGATTTGAAACTTGAAAAATGTAAAATGTAAAATCTGAAACTGAAACACACAGTTTATTTATGAACATTTTATTATCAACCCCATGAGATGCAGCATCTTGTTTTCATGGGGGTCCTCCGGATCATATCCAATCGACAGAACAACCGAGCAACAGATTAGTTACAATGAAATAAGATAATCATAATGAAAATAAAAATACAACAAAAAGCAAAAAACACACATACTTACACATACACACACAAGCTCTCACTATCCCCAAACCCGAACTCATCATATATAAGATGTTATTGATAAACAACTACATATAATATAATAATCCCAAATACAACTAACAAAGATAACATCACTATGTACATTCATAAGCTCATTATTATAGCTCATAAGCTCTTATTTATAAGACTTCCATTATCCAAAAATATATGTGTGCATATTGAAAGTAAATATTTTATTCAAAACAATTCTATAACTGAATCAAAAATATTCTTTAACTCATTTTCATTTTAAATACATGTTCAAGAGAAAAACTCCCACTATCAGGTTCAATTACTTTTTCAAATGATCAAAACTTATGGCCTGGATTTGGTTCTATCAAAGCTAAGCCAGAAATGAAAGCACGACATTTACTGAAAGTAGGTTAATTGGAGGGCGTCCTCTTTAGAAAAAAAATATTTTGAATGTGCAGCTGTGCGATCTGAGCGTGTCTGTGACTCCAGTCCCTTACTCTGCCTCTAATAGGCCCGCAAGGCACTGGCTGACAGACAGAAAGAGCTGGAGTTGAAGACTCAGCAACTGGAGATGAAACTCAGCAACAAGATTGAAGAAGACATCAAGAAGGCCCGCAGGAAATCCACTCAAGCAGGTCAGAGCTAGGGTCGGAGGTCTCTCTGCATGGTTACTGTGGGGTCACAGTCTCACTCAGGTGTTTGTTGTTTAAGGAAGTCGAGATCACTGCCCAACAAGCTCTGAATTCAAGATTGTCACCAATCTTTAAGAGAAAATACACGGAGTGTACAGGTTACAGCAATGTAAGCTTAGCTGTGTGCACCAGACACAAGGATGTTAACTGGTGTTGAACTTTACCCAATAATTACTAATGGCTCAATATGAGCTACATAAGCAAACACGATCGTCAGCACCAAGGCTGTTACTATATAGTTACTCTCAATGCCGGTCACCGGCTCGGATATATGAGTTCACTGCTAGTGGCCCCAGGTGGCTTTGTTTTTTTTTATCATAAAACATAAGGACAGAACATGTTTGTGCACAGGGACTTTTATCTTATTGGTTTGTGGGATTTGTGCGGAAATATAGATTATGTTTCATTACTAACAACAATTCAGTTCAATTCATTTCATTTTTTATAGCCCAAATTCGCAAATTACAAATTTGCCTCAGAGGGCTTTATAGCCTGTACACATGCGACATCCTCTGCCCGAAACCCTCGCATCGGCACAGGAAAAACTCCGTAAAAAGTGGAAAAAAGGGAGGGATCCCTCTCCCAGGATGGTCAGACTACAATGGATGTCATGTGTACAGAATGAACAATGTAAAAGATGTACAATACATTCAATTCCTATAACAGAAATGATTCAAATAGTAGCCAATAGTAAGCCAGGTAGACACCAGGACCACTGCAGGGACAACCACCATCAGATAGAAACCACCATCCACAGAAGCTTCTGTGGGGAGGGAAAGCACAAAGACTTTAGTAAAGGGTAATGTTGGTTTATGATGACAGTAATATGAATCATATTTAAAATAATGATGATGTAGCAACAGCAGGTGTCAGCTGGGCCACGGCAAGAGTCAGGACCAGGATCCAGACGGAACTACGATCTACGCAGACCTGCTAGGCGAGAAAGCAAAACAAAACTCCCAAAAGATGCTGAATTAGTAATGTACATTAATAAAAGTGGATTATTATAGAAGCAGAGCGTGAGAGAGAGGAGCTTGGTGTGTCCTAAGAAGTCCCCCGGCAGGCTAGGCCTATAGCAGCTTAACCAAGGGCGGGTCTGGGCTAACCTGAGTCTGCCCTAACTATAAGCGATATCAAAGAGGAAAGATTTAAGCTTTTTCTTAAATGAACTGATCGAATCTGCCCCCCAGACTGAAAGTGGAAGCTAGTTCCACAAAAGACAAGCTTGATAACTGAAGGCTCTAGCTCCCATCCTACTTTTTTAAACTCTAGGAACAACAAGTAACCCAGCATCCATGGAGTGCAGCTGACTTGTAGGGCAATACGGTGTTACAAGCTCTTTAAGATAAGACTGTACCTCACCAGCAAGTACCTTGTAGGCGAGGAGAAGTACCTTAAATTCTATTCTTGATTTTACAGGGAGCAAGTGCAAAGAAGCTAATACAGGAGTAATCTGATCCCTTTTCTTATTTCTTGTTAATAACCATGCTGCAGCATTCTGAATCAACTGGAGAGGCTTAAGAGATTTACAAGAGTAGCCTGATAACAAAGAATTGCAGTAATCCAGTCTAGAAGTAACCAGAGGTGGGAACAAGTCACTGTTATGCAAGTCACAAGCAAGTCTCAAGTCATTGCCCTCGAGTCCCGAGTCAAGTCGAGTCAAAGACGAAGCAAGTCCCAAGTCGAGTCACAAGTCAAAGCCAACAAGTCTCAAGTCGAGTCACAAGTCGTACCATTTTAGTTTCGAGTCATTTCAAGTCCTCTTATTATAGTGGGGACGGGGAACCCTGGGTGATGGTGCGCTGCCTCACAGACCTAGACTACGAAGGGAAGGGTAATGGTGGATCGACTGTGACTGTGTTATAGTACTGTAACGCTCACCCCAATGCTGCAGCGTAAATAAGGAGGCGATGACTGGCTTGCAACTCCGCTGCATTTATTTATATAAAACAACTCAACTTCGGTCACTGTTGGCCGTCACCACGCCGAACGAACACTTCCGCATACACGGCCCCCCAAAACTCGGGTTGTCTCGCGTAACTACAGCTGGTAACAGAGCATAACGTGAACACATGCAACATCTGCATAACTGATTAACTAATAACTTTAACTCAGCTCATTACACTACTTTAAAACGGACGTTGACATACTGTTGGCGAGGATTTCCATCGGAGTCTGAATCCGGGTTCAAAAATCCCGATTTTTGTAACCATGAACGAGCTGTCTCGTTGATACGGTCAAATGGACTGCAGTGATTGGATGTCGTGCAGGCAGCGCGTGCTCTCTGCATACAGGTGGCGCACATTTTTTTGACAGATGCAGATAAACAGAGCGGCGCGGCAGTCTGAAAATGTTTTCCCCCAGTTTTCAAGGGAAGTAGCAAGTCTTCTCGAGTCAAAAGGCTCGAGTCCAAGTCAAGTCACGAGTCATCGGTGTTCAAGTCCAAGTCGAGTTGAAAGTCTTTGTACGTTTTGTCGAGTCGAGTCTCAAGTCATCAAATTCATGACTCGAGTCTGACTCGAGTCCAAGTCACATGGCTCGAGTCCACACCTCTGATAACAGGGTGTATTCACTTCCAACAATACTATTTAGATCAATAGCATTTTAAATCAACAGAAACTATATCTAGCCTAATATCTAAACAACAAATAAAAACATTCATTCATGTGTGTGTGTGTGTGTTTGTGTGTGTGTGTGTGTGTGTGTTTGTGTGTGTGTGTGTGTGTGTGTGTGTGTGTGTGTGTGTGTGTGTGTGTGTGTGTGTGTGTGTGTGTGTGTGTGTGTGTGTGTGTGTGTGTGTGTGTGTGTGTGTGTGTGTGTGTGTGTGTGTGTGTGTGTGTGTGTGTGTGTGTGTGTGTTAATTAGTTTTTCTGCATCACTTTGAGTCAGGAAGTTCCTGATTGTTGATGACTTATTTATATAAGAGTTGAAGGATATATCCTGGTCGAACAGAACTCCAAGATTCTTGATGGTGCTGCTGGATAGCAGAACAATTCCATTCATAGAGACTGTATCACGTGACAGCTGACTTCGAAGGCGCTCTGGGCGTATTATGATAACTTCAAATTTTTTAGAGTTTAGCATCACAAAGTTGCAGGTCATCCAAGTTTTGATGTTTCAGAGACATTCTAGAAGTCTAACAAGCTGGTCGATCTCTTCTGGCTTGATTGACAGATACAGTTGAGTATCGTCTGCATAACAATGGAAGTTTATGCAATGTTTTCTGATAACGTTGCCTGGAGGTATTATATGCAGGGTAAATGAATTTGGTCCAAGCACAGAACCTTGTGGGACTCCATGACCAACATTTGTGGTCCTCGTGGATTCATCTACTCGGATTGATCCGATAAATAGGATTTAAACCAGCTCAGTGCAGTTCCTTTAATACCAATCAAATGTTCTAATCTCTGCAGCAGGATACAATGATCGATAGTGTCAAATGGACAAGAAAAGAGACGAGTCCTTGGTCCGATTCAAGTAGAAGATCATTCGTAATTTTCACCGGTGCTGTTTCTGTGCTATGATGCAATCGAAATTCTGACTGGAAATCCTCGAACAAAGCATTGTTGATTGCAATTGATTTGCGACGGGTTCCTCAAGGATCATAGAGAGGAAGGGAAGATTAAAGATCTGTAGGTCTTTAGCATTGTACATTTTGGCAGCTATTTTTGATTTAGTCTTAGGCTGCGTCTCATTTCTCTGTCTTACCCCTTCCCCTTCCCCTACCCCTTCGTCTGTGTCTTCCCCTTGCCCCTCGATACCGAGAGAAAGGGGGTAGGGGTGAGAAAGTTCCTCTAAGAAATGAGACACCACTCGATAACTGGTTGCGTCATCATCCCTTGCCGCTAGCTGGCTGCTACGTCAACAGAGGCGACAAGTGTTGACATAAACGAAGATGCCGTCGTCTCAGGTCGTGATATCGATTGCCTGGGCTCTCTTTATCTTTGCACGCTTGGGTGCCATCAGTCAAAGACATAGAAGAAGACGATTGTTTCTCAGACGACAATATGAATTGTCATATAGATAGCTCAGCTCGACAAATAGCGCATAGCTGCTAGCTAGCGGTTTACTACCGATTCAAAACAAAAACATTACAATTAAAACCACTTGAACATTTTATTAAAAGGATCATAAAACACGAGTGTCATAATTATAATATCAATTAAACTGCTGAAAATACTTAGATTTGTGCGACTCCTTCACAGTTCGACGTTCAGCCATAAAAAAAACTTGATGCCGGCACTTTTGAGAAATTCCTACGTTGTTAACTGTTACCCCTCGGTTTCAAGTGTGGTCCTCCGCAAACTTCGTTTCAAGGGCTATGTAGCCCTACGCCTTGGCCCTAGCCCTTAATCAAAATGAGAATCGAGACACCACTTCCCCTCACATGAACGCGCAAAACCGAGGGGGAGGGGTAAGGGGAAGGGGTAAGACAGAGAAATGAGATTCACCCTTAGTCTTTTAGACAAAAATGCATGTTAGATTTAGTTACATTTAGTCATTTTAATCCTTCTTAGATGTTAGCCTAGTTTTAATCGACGAGAACTAATTACAGTCACATTTAATAGCCATTAGACAACTTAAGTACTGTTTTTAGAGATTAGGATAGGCTACGTCCTACAATCGGTGCAATACATTATTTTTTGGATCATAAACCAGCCACACTCAACTGGACCCCGTCTTTTCTTTCTCTTTATCTCCTCTTTATTTATTTGGTTTCATAACCAGTTATTTTCTCTAGTGTCTGTCCTCAGGGTTTTCCTCCACCTGCTCTGTGCCGCTACATCCGTCACCTGCACTGAGCAGTTCTATCAAAAGTCTCCACCCGTCACGTGTGCTCACGCGTTCTCTGTTGCTTAGTAAGGAACATACATGTGGCCGAGACGGTTTATCGCCATCTTCTCAAGATGTGGCGTGTGAATTGGTTGAAGTGTGCGTGTTTCACGGTCAATGCATGAGGTTTCAGAACCCTGCAAAGAGTTTATTATTTAGACGTATTTGGAGAAGACTACCGCAACGGACTGTCTCATCCAGTCGAGGAACCGCTGCCTACCGTCACCAGAAAGCAGAGCAGCCAGGTCTGCATGAACATCTCTGCTGGCTGACCACCCCCGAGCTGTTAAACAGGTCTTCATCTTCACGCACATCGGTCTGTGGAGTTCCGCGGCTTTAGCATGCTAACAGTTAGCTAAACTGAGACAGTTGACAGTTGAGCTAGTCGTCGCGGTCCGTATCGGTGCACAAGAACCACCGCTGCCCCCACAGTGACCGAGCTGTCTGGGTTTGTGGATGATGTCATCATGACACTACTTTGCCCATGTCTGTTAGGTGCATGCGAGGAGAAAAAAAGTATTGTGACATCGTCACCACCAACGTCTCATCTTGTTAACGAAAATTAGAATAGATTTAGATCCAGTAAAGACAACAGGATCATCCCGTAGGAAGTGTAGATGATCCAAGATACCTCATGATGTAAAGCAGCGGTGACCGACAGTTATAAGCCCGACGCACTGAAATGACACCCCTTAAAAAGTTTGACAGTAACTATGTGTTTGGTTTAGAGCCACAGGGCCGCCCCTGTTGGTCGTATACCCCTGGGTGCAGCCAATCGCCGCTGATTGGATAATTATGGGAGACCTGCTGAAGCATATCTAAATTACATGTGACATAAAGGGAGTCTTCTAGAACTACCCCTTAATCAGACCCTTTGGTCCAGCTTTCAAACTGATGTGACCAGTAACACTAAATGACTTAATTTCAGTGCAACATAAAAAGGAAATTATTTTTTGACCGCACACAAGAGAACAAGAAAAAACACATTTGCAAAGAGCCGGCTGGATGAACTACTAATATTGACTGATGTATTTATCAACTGAAGTTACATCACTTCTAATGTCAGTGCAGGTGAGCTCTGTGTCCCACTACCATGCCATCAGAAGTCCCTTGACTCCAGTCATGTGATGCCTTGTAGTTCGGCCCATAAGCAGAGGCAGCCTGTGAGTTGTCTGTCAGTAAGCAAACTCCTGTACTTTGATTAGGTGATCTACCTCCCTCTGTAAAAATGACATTTCACAGAGGGAAGTAGATCCAAAGTCGACACTCACTTTATGTGCACATGTGCTGAGGAGAGGAAACTTCTCTCTGCTCAAAAGTCCCCAAAAGGCCCTGTCCCTTGACGTGTCATTCTGCGTATCGACCATCTCCATGTCCTCTCCACCCAGCTCAGCAGATGCTCCCTGGAATTTGGCTGCAACCTCCTCTTTGTCAATATGCAGGAATGGGTTTGAAGCGTTGGCTATTATGTCCACATCAACTCTACAGACATCCTCGGGTTTAAATGTTTATAATAATAATAAGGAATATGAGAGTACTTGGATCATTACAAATTACTTTTCACATTTTTAGTCATGATTCTACGAGGCATAAGGATTTCATGAAATAAACAAAAGCACTACACAGACGGAAAAGTAAAGTAAATAAATAAATAAGCAGTGGACACAGTGGAATAGAATGGACTCATCTACATTCTGCAGCAGTCTCGGCATCGAGCTGCAGCCACTCATGAATCACATCTTTTCTGACATTTGAGAAGACACTTCTGAAAATGTTCAAAAATGAGACCTAAAGTGTTTCGAAATGTATTTTTATTTAATTTTCGAGATCGACAGGTTGGCAACTGCTGGACTAAATTTCTATTGCAGATATGTGGCCCTAGATGTCATCAATCAAATTCTAAAATTCCTTTCCCAAAGATATAGGATATTCCCTAATGAGAACTCATGCTTTGTGTCAGCGCTAACCTTTAATCCAGTGCCAGAAACTCATAGCAGAATCGGAGTTTAGAAAGTGGCTAAGTCACTGAAAATAATTCCATATTGTTTCTTCAGCCCAGCATTGAAGTGGCCCCTTGGCATCCACTACGAACTTAGATACCATGTTTGTCTATTCACATGAGTCATGAGGCGTATCAGGACTTCCTGCCAGACGGGGAGTTTTTTTAATAGACAGATGGAAGAAGAGAACCTTCTGCGCTCTAGTCTGTGTTCAGAGAGGCCAGTCCCAGGACTAACTCTCCAGTCCATGGGGAACACACACAAACATGCACATTAATATCCAGCCTTCACAACACAAGGGGCTTCATAAAACAACAGGACTGTTTTAGACGAATCAACAGAACAACACCTAGTGCCTGTCCAAAGTTTGGACATAATTTCTCATTGAATTGAATGAGAAAATGGGTTCCAAACGTTTGACATGTCAATTTTAGAAAGAAGACATAATACAATGTAACCCCCTATACAACCACAGCCCTCTGTTAAATCAGAACAGGGCTGTGATGTTCAGGTGCCAGTGGGACCGGAAATATGATCCATGAAGGCATCATGGCCTTTAGCCTCATCCTGTAATTGCTACTTGTGGCCGCTGTTCGTTTTGTAAGCATAAGCACATGTGAGCTCTGGTTGATATCGAAACATGTCATCCAAATAAATGAATAATATTTAATATTCTGCCAACAAGCTACAAACCAATCACAATACAGGAACAAAGCATGTGTTTAATGATGTACAATAAATAACAAAAACCTGAACCTAGTGAAACTAATATATTAGTGTATAGTATATATTATATAGCAATAATCATCAAAATTATATCAAATAAAGGCTTGAAATATCTCACTTTGCATGTAATGAGTCTATATAATATATTAGTTTCACCTTTTAAGTTGAATTACTGAAAGTAATGAGCTTTTGCACGATATTCTAATTTTTTTAGTTTCACCTTTATTTATTTACTTTTCAGTTTTTCAGTTGGATGCTCCGGTGCCCGTTCCCTCAAACCTGATTACATAGCTCAAAATCTATGCACTAATGAACAGGGTGAACTTCAAGTGCCATTAATAACCACTACAAGGACTAGTGTTGACTGACCTTGTTGGGACTGATCAGTCACCAGTGTCTACATCCACACACAGTATGCATGTTACAGCAGGAAAAGAGGCAGGGACCTGAGGAAAGTGACTAAAAGTAAAGACCCTCCGCCAAGTGTGATGTCATGACTCAACCAGGCAGAGCACATACTGTTACACACAAAGACCCTTCCTTCATCCAAACTGCTCCTCTCTCTCTCACACACACACACAGAGGGTAAACAGCAGCAGTTGTTGACGGTGCTCATGTCTGGCTGCTGGTGATGATGACTACAGGGTGAGGGAAGCGGTGAAGAGACTGATGCCAAAACAACTAAAGCCCGGCATCTGTGTCCGCATAACAGAGACTCGTTATCGCGGCCTTGGAATGCAGCATCTCCTCATTTTCCTCTTCTTCTTCTCTTAAATCAACCAAGTCTCTCTCCGCGCAGCACATTACTTTTTGGGATTTGTAGTAGAAGCAGCAGCTCTTCTGCAATTTCTTTCCCATTTTCTATTGATTTCTTTGATGGCTCTGTTTGGAGCATCTTTTTTATGTACATGGTCCTCAGGAAATTCATTTTCATTTCATGGATATACCTACCAGTGCTGTATCTGGAACAGTGAGACAAAGTACACTTTTTGGTCTCCAGACTCCACTCAGAGTAAACCTGTCCTGCACTGGCTATGAGCTATTAAACATTTACACTTAAAATGACACTATTCTTGTGAATATAAAATTTCAGAAATATGAGCAGACCATTGACTGCAGATGATGGAGTAATCTGCAAAATTACCGGCATCCTCCCCCCGATTTATTCATTCATTCTACAGTGGTCCTGCCGTACACTTGGCCTTCTACTTGCAATTATTTGTATCATTTCTGTTAGAGGAATTGAATGTATTGTACATCCTTTACATTGTTTATTCTGTACACATGACATCCATTGCAGTCTGTCCATCCCCGGAGAGGGATCCCTCCTCTGACGTTCTCCCTAAGGTTTCTTTCCTTTTTTCCCCATTGAAGGGTTTTTAATTTTTTGGGGAGTTTTTCCTGTGCCGATGTGAGGGTTTCAGGACAGAGGATGTTGCATGTGTACAGATTGTAAAGCCCTCTGAGGCAAATTTGTTTGCAATTTTGGGCTATATAAAATAAAATGAATTGAATTCATTCTCTAATGATAAGTGCTCTTTGGCTGTCAGCAGCATAGGCAGGGATACCCCTTTTTATTATTGCTTATGTTATTATAACAGAATATATTCTCAGGCCAGATTGTCTGTACTGTTTGGGACAACGTGGTGCGGTGCCAATACTGTGGAACAGCTGCAAGTAGCACCGCCTACTGGACAGATTGTGCTGTTTAATGTTCAGTCCAACAGAAAAACGTTGCTGGCCTTTTGTCAGGTCTCACTGTATTCTAATCATTGTCCCAAACCAGGAGACGATCTGATTCGCTGTGTGGACCTGTATAACCAGTCTCAGTCCAAATGGTTTGAGGAGATGGTCACCACAAGTCTGGTAAGAAATCATGTATTTAATATGTGCTTTGGTGTGTGTTCATTTTCATTTGGGCTGTACAAAATTAATTCAACTGAATTGAATTAATTATATACACACCTTATAATATTTGACTATTATGACTAACTGCTCTTCTTGTCAGGAGTTGGAGCGGCTGGAGCTGGAGCGGGTGGAGATGATCAGACAGCATCTGTGTCAGTACACCACCCTTCGACATGAGACAGATATGTTCAACCAAAGTGTAAGTATTCGACTCGGTTTAACATGTAAAAAGGAAAACTTGACCTTTCTACATTTTCTAATGGTACAACCACAGATTCAAATTCATTTCATTGGGATTTTATGTAATGGACCAACCCTAAAGAGTCCATCCTCTAGAAGTCAGGGAGAAGTTAACATGGATTTCAAAATGATTACCAATAAAAATCTGAAAAGTGCATATGTTTTTACCCCCTTTGTTGTAAAACCCCTCACAAAGATCTGGTGCCACTAATTGACCTCACAAGTCACATAATTAGTGCCCACCTGTCTGTAATTTCATCTCAGTATGAATGCACGTGTTCTGAGAAGGCCTCTGGTTTCGAGGGGGTTGTGGCGTAAATTAAAATGAAGGAGAAGTTCAGTACTCCGGTTTGGGCTGAGTTGGCGAGGAGCACAGGTGTGCTGAAACCCAAGTTTCCTTGAAGTGATCACAGGAACCTGACAGATAATTCTGGCATAAAGACGTTGGCAGGTGGGGGTCGGAAAGGAGAAGTTTCAGACCAGGGGTGTCGAACTCATTTTAGGTAAGGGGCCACATAGTGAAATCAGTCTGATGGGAAAGGTGGCAACAGGGTGGTGTATGTGTAGGTTTGAACATAGCACATAGCACATAATGGAGAAAGAACAGAGGAAGGTAATAGAAGGGTTACAGGAGTAAAATAATTTGCTTTGTTTTAATGATGGTGGAGGGTCTAGATTGGATCTGAACACAGTGACCACTTAACTATTGTATCAAGGAATTTAGCAGGGATGTGGGAGTGGGAGGTAGAAGAGGAAACAGTCAGCAGTGATCATTTCCTAACAAAGTGAAAAATATCATTACAAAGAAGAAGAATGTAGGTAAGTGGGTATTTAGTGAGGAAAAGTGGAAGCTAAAGACTCAACAGGCCGTGGAACTCTGACTCCCTCAGCATGATCTGTATTATTGTGTAATGTTGTACCTTGGTGGACAGATGAGTTTTGGGAGAGTATTTAAGATTAAGTTATTAAAGAGATCAGATCAAATTGTATTACAGTACAAACAAGTGCAAGCAAGAGTTCCAAGAATCATTCGGAAAGCAAAAAGAGAAAGCTGGCAGAAGTACTGTAGGGGAATTGAGAGCTGTTTGCATGAGAAGAGTTCAAATGATCAATAGAAGAAGAGCTTGATCGACAAGGAAGGACTGAATAGGTCAAAATGCTGTTGGGTAGGTTAGCAATGATATCATTGGGTGGAATTGTGGAAGATGGACTACAGTCAATATATCAATAATTTACCCCAGCATACACAGATGGATCTAAGGACCCTAGTACAAGTAGGACTGTTTTTTCTATCTCCGTTCCATGCATGCGTTATGAGGTCAAGGAACAGAGGCATTTATAGCTGCATTAAAATCGGACCAATTAGAGAACAGTTTGCTGACGCCTGGTGTTTGTTAACAATATTTAGTCCGCTGTTAAACATTGCAGTATGAACACAAACCGAACAAAGGGCAAACTGCAACATTGTATCATACTAATCCTGACTCGGAAAAAAGCAAATAAACTACAGGTGAGAAAATGCCCTGAAATACTGCAACAACATGTCAATAAATTCCAGTTATTCCAGTTACTTTTATACAGCAATAAGGACGGCGAGGACACAGAGGCAGATTGCATCACAGTTAATTTAACATTGGCCATGCACACCTATCTGTGTATGGTTAATTGAGTTAACCAAAAAATATCTAATGTCAGGTTGGACAGCAATTCTTCTCCCTGGCAGGAAGGAAACTTGTTATATTCATCTGGATACATTTTCCTATTGTTCACTTATGTGCCCCTCATCATGGTTCTTACTTACTGCATATTCTACTTCAGCGTATAATCTAGCGTATTTCACATTGATATTTGAACTAAATCAATCCCATTATTACCCAACCTACTGTACACCACTCTCCGGTGTAAACCTCAGAGGTCAGCTGAGGCGATGCTTGAACTCTTCTCTCTTTGTACAGACGATGGAGCCGGTGGACCAGCTGCTGCAGTGTGTGGACCCAGCCAAAGACAGAGAGCTTTGGGTGCGAGAGAATAAGACTGGGGAGACCAGGCCAGTGGACATAGAAATCTGAGCCCCGTGCTGTTTGACAGCTCTGTACATGCACACCTACACCCCCTGGCTCACCATGTTCCAGGGGCCACATGCCTGAGGACCAACGAGGACATGAAATCTGTGCTGGGATCCTCCCACTGAACCACTTGAGGGAGGACCAGTCAGTGCTCACTGGTGAAGATGAATTCAGTATACAGGAGTAGAGTAAAGATGTCCGATGGTGTCAGGTGCTGATGCCTGGCTGAGATGGCACAGGGACGTGGACACTACAAGTGTGAATTGTGTGGCTAATGCCCCAAAAGAAGCCCCTACAATGGGCATTTAAACACCTGCTAATGTTGAAGATGTCATGCAGCGGTGTTTGTGCTTTTGCTGCGTGAGGTAATTCACTGATTCCTTTTTGTTTAACAGAGAACTGTGTTACTGTGTTCCAGAATAAGACCAAAGTATTTTAATGCTAATATCTGCCATGGGTCGTTTTGCTAAGCCCCGCCCACCCTTGCTGTTGTTACAAAGGCACATATTACATTTACAAAAATAATAATTATTGTACAATAGGTCTTTGTTTAAAATGTTTTGAATACAAATAAACCAAAGCAGCTTCTTAATTCTTGCCCTTCATTTCTTGAAGGGAATTCTTGCTAACAGACTTTTTAGTATTAACGGCAAATCCCAGTGATAACCTCGGGTGTTAAAAGGTATGTAAATCCTTAGAACTACATGATAATATGGAGAAAATTGAGAACTTTGAAGAAAGAAAAGAAACTGTATAGGAACGATCTGCTTAACTTATATTACGATCTTAATGTCAGGCGGTGTGTGCGTTCTCATCTGCAGCATCACTCAGACCGGCACACCTCCACCAGGTATCAGCGCCATATTGGGATTCGATGATTTCTGCTGAGTTCTAGTAATATGCTTAAAGAATTCTTATTCAACATGTGCTTTTAATAATATAGGTTTGGAGACGACTGATTTTATCAGGTAAATCAACAGGTGGATTTACTTTCATAACAGAGAGGATGAACAAATGAGAGACAACGTGAGAGTTCTTGCCCACAAATTGCTCTAGATTGTTTTGTAAATTTAATTTCATTACCACCAGTGTTTTACTGGTTTTACATCATTCCCAATAACATAAGAATCAGCCAACTGCACTTGCGCCGATGTGATTTTAAGTTAATATACTATCAGTTACTGTTATTATGAAAAATATTTTAAGGAGAACTTAATTTGTTACACATTTTATTCCTATTTGATGTTGCCATGTTTTGATGAGTCCTGTTTAAATATATTGTTGGAGGTGTAATCTCAAATGAAGGAAGGTTAAATATAGTAAATAGAACTTTGGTACTGATAATATATAGAATTTACAGATGTTTATATATGTACAGTACCCGTAAAAACATCTTATTCAGTTTGACTCGTACTATATAACAATCTTCTACTGTTATATTATTACTGTTTTGGGAAGACAGATGCTTTGATTAGATTCACGGTCAGTGACGCAAAAAAGGTCTGTAAATAGGATTTTAAAAAATGATGTAATTAATCGGGCGTTTTAAAAATACATTAATAGCAAATAAAAGTTTTTTCATTTTTCATTAATAAAATGAAAATGGATTATTTTTTTCTAATAAATGAGGCATATATATATATATGTATATGTATATTCCATAGATTCCATATTATATTATATTTACAAAAATATATATTTTCACAATTAACAATGAATGGTTTTGGTAGCGATAATATAATAGCGATAATATAATATATATGGTAAGTTTTAGCTGAGACACAGTTGCTCGTTATCAGATATCACTTTATGTAAAATATATTGACACCGCATTTGTTATTATATTGTTATTATAAAAAATAATGGATAAATCTTGAAATTGTTTTGCATATCTAACTTGGTAAAATGTTTGATCATATTTGGGGATGAGTCATTTACAAGGCATTTGTTTATAACCAATACTTTTTTTTATTAGTGGTGGGCATGGATTAATTTCTTTAATCTAGATTAATCTCACTGTAATCTTGGAATTAATCTGGATTAAAATGGCCGAAGGCGTTTAGAATATGTGTGCTACCCAAATAGGGAACAGGTTTCTCAAGCCAGGTGGCACATTGAAACGGCCATAAAGAGATGAACATGGTCAGAAATAATGCTCAGAAATCATGCTGTGGCATTTAAACGATGCCCAATTGGAACTAAGGGGCCTAAAGTGTGCCAAGAAAACATCCCCCACACCATTACACCACCAGCCTGCACAGTGGTAACAAGGCATGATGGATCCATGTTCTCATTCTGTTTACGCCAAATTCTGACTCTACCATCTGAATGTCTCAACAGACTCATCAGACCAGGCAATATTTTTCCAGTCTTCAACGGTCCAATTTTGGTGAGCTCTTGCAAATTGTAGAATCTTTTTCTTATTTGTAGTGGAGATGTGTGGTACCCGGTGGGGTCTTCTGCTGTTGTAGCCCATCCACCTCAAGGTTTTGCGTGTTGTGGCTTCACAAATGCTTTGCTGCATACCTCGGTTGTAACAAGTGGTTATTTTAGTCAAAGTTGCCCTTCTATCAGTTTGAATCAGTCCGCCCATTCTCCTCTGACCTCTAGCATCAACAAGGGATTTTCGCCTACAGGACTGCCGCATACTGGATGTTTTTTCCTTTTCACACCATTCTTTGTAAACCCTAGAAATGGTTGTGCGTGAAAATTCCAGTAAGTGAGCAGATTGTGAAATACTCAGACCGGCCCATCTGGCACCAACAACCATGCCACGCTCAAAATTGCTCAAATCACTTTTCTTTCCCATTCTGACATTCAGTTTGGAGTTCAGGAGATTGTCTTGAACAGGACCACACCCCTAAATGCATTGAAGCAACTTCCATGTGATTGGTTGATTAGATAATTGCATTAATGAGAAATTGAACAGGTGTTCCTAATAATCCTTTAGGTGAGTGTATATATACAGTACCAGTCAAGACATTGGACACACTTTCTCATTGAATGTGTAATGTAATCATATATATATATTAGGGCTGTCAAAAATAGCGCGTTAACGGCGTTAATCAGCTGTTTGTTGTTAATTACGTCAATTTTTTTGACGCATTTCACGCATGCGCAATGTGACAAATTATTCAGGTCAGTAAAGTGCCTCTTCCTCTAGGGAATGCACTTCATCCTATACAACACATTACTGCCACCTGCAGGCATATGTCACGCCGTCAGGTTCAGCAAGTCGTTTGCGCCAGAGACCCGCACCCCCCCCCCCCCCCCCACCCTCGTTCTCGCGCAGCAGAACAGAGAAAAACAAAAGCTCCGCCCAGCAGAGCTTTGCTAAGAAAAAAAAAAAGAGCAGCGCTGAGGTAAAGGAAAGACCATCGGAGAGACCGTAATACTGTTCTGAAACATGCGGAGGAAGAGAAGCCAATGCGATCTAAATCCTCCCAGGTATGGGAATATTTCACACTGAAATGGGGGGTGCTAGCGGATTTCTTTGCAGCGCCAGTCGGCGGGTGGTGCAGCAATATTGTTGTTCGGGTGGAAATCGGGAGAAAGGTCGGTCCGGGATATTTTCGGGAGGGGCTTTGAAACATCGGGAGGGTTGACATGTCTGGTCATGTCTGGTCATCGCAGCCCTCAGGAGCACAAACTCACAGCAGAGTGGGATAAACTGCAGAGGCTAAAGACCCTTCTAGAGCCATGCAGTCTGTAACTGATCATAATAACATTGCTTTGATTATTTTCTGAAATGAATTAAAAAATCAAATATCAATAACATGTATTTATGTAAAAAATAATAATAATGATAACTAGAAAATGCATTTCCTGCTGAAAATGCGTTGGAATGCAAAAAGCTGAAGTTAATTTCAAAAAGTTGCTTAAAGTACAGAAATGAAACAAGCTGAAATTATTCTAAATATTGCTGAAAGAATAGAAAAAGCTGAAATACATTTTAAAATGGCTGAAAATACAGAAATGAGTAAAGCTGAAATGAACTTGAAACAATTGCAAAAAAACTGAAATGGGAGAAGCTTCTATGAATTTGAAATCACAGAAATAATAAAAGCTGGAATTAATTTCAAAAAGTTGCTTAAAATGCAACAAGCTGAAATTATTCTAAACATTGCTGAAAGAATAGAAAAAGCTGAAATACATAAATGAGAAAAGCTGAAATGAACTTGAAAGAATATCAAAAAAACAGAAATGGGAGAAGCTTCTATGAATTTGATATCACAGAAATAATAAAAGCTGAAATTATTCTAAACATTGCTGAAATAAAAAAGGCTGAAATACATTTAAAAATTGCTAAAAATACAGAAATGAGAAAAGCTGAAACGAACTTGAAAGAATTGGAAAAAACAGAAATGGGGGAAGCTTCTATGAATTTGACAAAATACAGAACTAATAAAAGCTTAAATTACTTCTAAACATTGCTGAATCTTTTTCATTCAAACTTAATGAACTTGTACACCGCTTTGCTAGTCTTCTGACAACTCAAAGCGCTTTAATACTAGATGACATCTCTCACCCATTAATACACTGATGACACAACCTACCATACACAGTGGCACCTGCCCATGTGCACAGAATAAACAAGACAGGAGAAGATCCTGGCAACAAGTCAAAATAAAATATAAAAACATTTTGCATGGTTGGTGAGTGCCTCAAAAGTTTGCAAATAGTGTAGAAATTACTGAAAGCTTCGTGGCGGTGCCATCAAAAACGCTCCTGGATACTTCCGGATAAGTTAACCGTCATGTCTTGATGATGTCATAAAGATGCGCGGTTTTGTGAAATAAACATGGACGCATACAGCGCCAATGACTAATACAAGTACTACGTGTTTCACTTGGACAATTAAATGTTAGTGGACACACACAAATACTACAGCCCCCATCTCGATTACAATTGTTCACTCCTCAGTGCGCAGTTTCGCCCACCAGCGGACCCCCTCCTCCCCCCTAACCCCGGCTGGTCCACCGTAACTTTTGACGTGCTTATTAACTGACGGACCTTCTTGCGGTCCGATGAAGGTTATTAATAGTATATTAAGTTGACGCTTTGTTGCGTAAAATAAAGACCAAACGATCTCCTGTCATTCGCGTAAGAAAACAAACTCACGTATCTGCAGTTCAATCACCGAAGGAACAACGTCACGCCACTCCCCGTAACTTTTGACGTGCTTATTAACCTACGGACCTTCTTGCGGTCCGCGAAAAGGTTATTAATAGTATCACTCGCGTAAAAAAATAAACTCACGTGCCTGCAGCTTAATGACAACACCGAAGGAACAACGTCACAACCACGGTTTAAGTCTCCAGCGGGGAGTAGCCTCGTTAGCAGTTTAGCTAGCTAGCAATCTAGTACTTATGGCTCTCACATGTCTCAAATATCTTACGGTCCAGCCTCCACATTACTTACGGTCTGCTCATCCCGGGTCTCCGTCCCAACTCACGACACGCACGTCCACACGTACCGTTATCTAACCACGGTTAAACCTGCACGTCCCTGAGCTACGTCTTTATGGCCATAGATCAACAGCTGATCGCTAATTAGCTCACGGCGAAGAGAGTGAAGAGATTTAGACAAAATCCACACCTCAAACAAATGCTTCCTGGAGCAAAACTATTTGGAGTAGCCAAAAAATAATGACATTTTGAGAGACACAAGACTCTACCGAACGTTTGAGTGTAGTTTGTATGTCTCTATGTGTTTTAAAACTGCTCAAACAGCCGTTTACAAAAAGTGTACCGGCTGTGTTTTTTTTTTTTTAAATGTTGGCAGATTTGTATGGAAGCGTATGGGGCTCGGGGCAGACTTTGTCTCACAATCAGGCTCCTCACGCAAAAAGTAAATAACTCTGACATTCCAAACTTATACGAGTCCAACCAGCACAAGCACGGCTAATGTTTTCTTTTTAAATGAAGGCTGAAAAGTGAATATTGTGGCCGTAAAGATAAAAGTGCCTCTTTTTTTTTTACTGAATCCTCACACGGCGCTCACTCTAAATCGCGGGACAATCCGGAAAACTCCACTCTAAATTCGAAAGAAACCCCAAAACTAATGAAACATAATTAGTGTTTATGAAAAAACTATAATAGATATCAACAAGCTGTTTTTTTTATAAAATTGTTAAGACTTGTGTCAACATTTTAAAGTTTAAATGGTGTCTCTAGCTGAAAGATTGGAAAAGCTGAAAAAGTTGAAAGTTGAAGAAGTTTTGAAAGGATTTGAAAATTTAATCCATTAGGAAACCATGTTAAAAAGGTTGAAGATATTAATTTATATTAATTCAATTATAAGAGCTAAAAAGCTGAAAAGTCATAGCACCCCTCCCCTGAATGAGCTGAACATTTTAATATTTGAATGGTCTTAATAGCTGAAAGTGTGAAGGAGTTGAAAGGTGCGGCGGAAGAAATAGTAGAATAAGGCGGAATAAAGATTAGAAGAACAATACTTGGAATGCTTGAAGCATTCCAACTAATAATGATAATTATGTATCTGTGTCCTGTTATTTATCTTTAGTATGCATTTCAGAAAGAAAAAATGGTTAGGATTCAGGTGTGATTAATCATGATTAATCCACTGAAAATTCTAATTAATTTGATTAAAATTTTTAATCATTTGACAGCCCTAATATATATATAATAGCACAGATAGAGAGAAATATAATACTGCAAGCCTGACTAGTTTGAACCATGCAGAGTGCAAATAAACTTAACAAAAGCCTTGCTATTTTTCTGTTCCTGAGACTCTACAGTGCAATCTTGTGTTGGAACACAATTACAGTTTTTAGATACAAATATTCCATTAAGCAGTAGATGTGTTGGATTGTGTTATTAAAGTAAGGATCCTACAGAAAGAGATGAGTGTACATTTTTAAAAGGTTCAATAGACAAACATGTGACACACACTGAATGAGTTGTGAGGTTTGAGCAGCTTCAAACTGAGAGTTGGGGGAGTGGTTGTTGTCCGCACCGCTGGGCTTCTAATCAATCATTAGTTTTTTCAGAGAGTTAAGGTACGCTGGGATGAGGGAGTTGACTGACTCGTTGTCGTCGTTGAGGATCTTGTGCCCTCTGCCCTCTGAGCCCACAGGGCTGGGGGACCTGACCTTCCCGGGGTACGGCATGCTGTAACCCTGGTGGAGCAAAGACATTCATTTATTCAGAGCAAACAATTCCATCTGAATCACTGGGGGTTTTAGGAATTACATTAAGCAAAACAATGTTGCTTTTCATCATTCATCAGTACATCTTTAATTATACATTGAAATAAGTTTATTTAACGAATAGTTAAACTAGTTCAACTATTTCAAATATGTATTAAGTCATTTTGCTTGGTGTATTCATCTCAGAGGTCAATATCTCTTGATAAAGATCTTCAAATTTTAATGAGGCACAAAATGCACAGTACTCAATATTTGTGTAAATGTATTCTATAGTTCAGGGGTGCCCAATAGGTCAATCGCTGTGCCAGTGGATCGCCTGCCATTGATCACATCACAAAATCACATCAAGTCACGCATGCGCGATAGACCACGGGAGGGAACGGAAGACTCACTACTAACGGATGCATTTAACTTCCTTTCAAAAGCAACCCGGCTGACTCCAGTCAGGGCAAGTCATCGAGTAAGGTAATGACCAAGAATATGTGGAATGGTTGTGACGGATCCCTACTTCTGACAGACGAGAGGCTCGTTGTTGTTTTGCGCTGACGGCATGTTGTTTTGTTGTGACTACGCTCGGCGGCCGGTCCTTGGAGGTGGAGGGGGAAAAGTGTGGGCACCCCTACCATAGTTTATTTTATCATATACCATACCATAGTAGTAGTAGTAGTAGTAGTAGTGGATAGTGTGTGTATAACGGATCAACTCGGACTCCTTAGTTATTGTCCTTGGGAACTTTAACATAGAAAACCTCATCCACAATCTTCCCAAATACAGACAAATGCACTCTGGACCACTGCAGGGCCTATCATGCCGCCCCTCGTGCTGCACTGGGACACTCTGACCACGCGTTGATCCATCTGATTCCTGCATACAGGCAGAAAATAAAACTCCAAGGAGTGAACCAGTAAGGCCAAGGAGGACCTCCAGGCACTGTGACGGCTTACATTAGCGTCTGTGTCCCATCCATGCACCAGGGTGAGCTACAACAATGGCAAACCCTGGGTCACAGCTGACCTCACGGCTACAGTTGCTAAAGGATCGGGAGTTTAAAAGTGGGGGACTTGTTTAGTCAAAATACAGGTTTGGCAATGCGCTCAGAGATGCAACAACTGTACTCAGAGAGGCTCCAACAGCAGTTCTCTTACAACGAATGTGTATCTGTATGGAGAGGCCTCAGACAGATCATCAGCTACAAGCCCAGAGCCCTCCAATTCCCCCCCCCCCTCCACCCAATCCATTCAGCTTTGCCTGGCTAATGAGCTGAATGACTTCCACTGCCGCTTTGAAAGACAAAGGATTAGTCCTGAACCAGTACACATCCTTCACACCCACCAGTCCCCCCCTTCCAGGAGAATAGGGGCTTATTGTCAGGATCCGGGTCTCTCTCTCTCTTCCCCTCTGCCATATACACTCATTGACACACGCATTTGCCCATTCATCGCACACCTTAGCGCACACACCCACTTCTCTCGTAGCCTTTCCACCCACCTGCCGCTCATTACAATCAGTTACAAAAAGTACCCTTGTTTTGACTTCCCTCTGCATTTGGATCTATCGCCACCTGCCGTGACACTTATGCCTCCCAACAACCCTGCAAATTCTCCCTCACATTGACGGATCTCTCAATTATGGAGAGTGACATAAATTGGAAATTTATATTTTATAATCTCAGGACCCCCGGAAAGCAGCCGGCACAGACTCTGTCTCTCCCTCCCTCCTGAAGCATTGTCCTAATCAGCTGTCTCCGGTGTTTACCAATACCTTTAGCACCTCACTTGAAACTTGCCATATTACCATTACACCAGCCTCCTTCAAGGCCTCCACCCTCATCCCCGTTCCCCCAAAAACAGAATCACACGACTTATTTTGAGATTTGTTTGCCTGCCTTATTGCCATCCGGTTCTATCCCTGTTCTCGTCTTTGCATTCTGTGCTTGCCCCTCTGGATTTGTTTGCCTGCTGACGGATCTCCCGGTTTTGACTTTGCCCGAACTTTTAGTAAATCCAGCTGTCTCTCTCATCTTTGTCTGAGTCATGCTTTTGGGTTCCTTTGTGTACCAGTAACCGTTACACTGTGCTGTCATTCTACTCGTCGTGAAATACATTCTTTAGTACAGTAGTACTTGTAAGCCCAGACGATGACCTGGTTAGGGGTACTTACAGAAGAGTGTCCTTTGCCAAAACTGCCTCTATTCTTGGTCCGGATCGTAGTGAGTGCTGTTTCAGCAATGTCGGCTCGCTCCTCAGCGTCATCCAACTCATTGACGGTTTTCCTGTACTTTGCTAAATTAATGTTAGCTTGCTCCTCCTGCAATTAAAATGGACAAGAATGTTATCAAGTAACAGGCACTTTATTTCAAGTAGGTAGAGTAGGAGGAGGGGATGACATACAGCCTCCTCCACTTGACTCTTGTAGGCCTTCAACTTGTTCTGCAGCCTTTCCACCAGCTCCTGCATTCTGAGCTGGTTCTTCTGGTCCTCCTCTGACTGGAATAACAGTTCCTTCAGACGGCGCTCGTTCTTACGCACTGTCTTCACCGCCTCAGCGTGCCGCTTCTGCTCTGAATCCAACTCCAGCTCCATCTCCTTTACCTGCACACAGACACACAATCATGACTAAAACTCTAATTGTTCATCAGGTGTTTATTGTTGTTTCCATGGAGAAACAACAATGGTTCTGTCTGGACCCTGGTCCTGCAGTGGCAGTGTGTAATGGCAGTGTGGTACATCCGGCGCCTGACATTAACATTTTTGCTCACCAGCCACTGTGGCTAGTGGTTTTCCACTCAGAAATTTCATTAGCCACAATTTTGTTGTTGGGAAATTAAGTTTGATTTGATTTACGATGACAATACAGTTTCCTAAAGTTTACTTGAAAAACTAGATTGACAATCCTTTCAATTATAAATGTCCATTGTAATCACCCAAATCAAGACCACCAAATATTCAGCTCAGTGTGTACAGCTCCTTTTTGTATGAAAACTTATGGAATTGATTAAGACAAAGACAAAAAGTTGAGCTCATTGCATATAATTGGTGGGGGTACTTCGTCTGTTTAGTTGCAATGCTATTGACGTGGCAAACGGAAATTTCATGGTCCTTTTATTGTATCCGCTGTGAAATTGCTTGTCCCAACTACAGAGACCGCCTTAACCATTTCTCTCCTGTATGTCCTACAAGCAGTTCAAAACATTACTTTCTTGGCTGGTTCATGAACCAGCCATTCTCAACTCCACCTGTCACTTGTGTTTGCGCGTCTATGTTGCAGTACAACTTGGTTGTCGCTTCTTTTTTCAAGATGTGGCGTGTGAACTGGTTAAAATGTGTGTGTCTCACGGTCAACGCGTGAGGCTTGAGAACCCTGCAATGAGTTAATTATTTTGGGTTTTAATAAGACTATTGTGACGAACTGTCTCATCCAGAAAACGGAGCAGGCAGGTCCACGCGGATCTCCGTTCGCCGACTGTCTGCCGAACTGCCCTGTGCTGGTAAACGGGTCTTCATCTCCATGCACATTGGTCTGCCACGGATTTTGCCTGCTAGCTAAACTGAGACAGCTGAGCTAAACTAAGGAAATGCACACTCACAGTTGCCAAGCGCACACTCATGTCTGTTGTCGTTGCACAAGAACCACCGCTGCCACCCATGTAAGCAAGCATTCTGCGTTCGTGGATGATGCACTCATGACTGAGTAATAACCGCCTTCACCCTCAACCCTCAGGGACAAACTTTCGTAAATGCAAAACACTAAAAATGACAGTCTGTTACACTACAATAAAGAAAATAGATCATTTTTGTGTATGTGAACATTATGGCCGGCAATGTAAAGGTCAGGACGGTTGCACTCAGCATCTGGAAGGAGTCATGGATACTTTTCATGTTGATAAGGGCAGTGGATGTCAATACATCTTGCTGTGTTTGACAAACCAGACTGATAGTGGACTCCGTACCTTTCCCTCCAACTTCTGGATGATCTTCTTGCCTCCTTTCAGAGCCATCTGCTCGGCCTCATCCATCCTGGTGCTCATGTCTTTGATTTGAGCATCCAGACCTTTCTTCACTCTCTCCAGGTGGAGTGTATGTTCCTGCTCCAGACGCAGCTTTTCCCCCACTCGTGCTAACTGAAAGAGTTACACCAGCCATTTGACATGACAATACCTTAAGTACCTCTACTGATCTCATCTCTCAAATGTCTTTGTATGTTTTACCTCAGAGCTGGCCTTGTTAGACTTGTCCATTGAACCTCTTAGCGCTCCTTGCAGCTCCTCATTCTCCTGCAGCAGAGTCTGGAGATCCACCTCCAGCTTCCTCCTCGCACTCAGAGCCAACTGGAACTGAACACACAAGAGAAATATTAAGAAAGTTATCAATGTACTTTGATTCTGCCAATACATGATTGATTCTTAGCTGATGATACTGCAGAGACACAACTCATCACCTGGTTGTTTAGGTCGCTGTGTTTCTCTCTGGTATCCTGCAGCTCCATCTCCAAGGCCTTGCAGGATCTCTCTGTGATCTCCAGGGATGCACAAGTTTCCGCCCCCTCACTAACCAATAAAGAGCAGCGTCGTTCCGCGGCTATCTGCTCCTCCCGGCACTCCTCATTGCTCCGTACCGACTCTTCCAACTGGGCCTGCAGCTCCTGGGACAGGAACAGTGATTCAGTCATTTATCCTCCAGGAGAGTGCTAAAAAAACATATGGTATGTTATGGTCAGACCTTTATCTGTTGCTGCATCTTCTTGCTGCTCTTGCTGAGTTCTGCATTGCTCTTGTTTAGGAGCTCCACCTGTAACTCCAGCTCATTGATGTCAGCCTCACATTTCTTTTTTAACTTCAGCCCCTCTGCCTTTCCTTTCACCTCCACATCCAGAGTGGCCTGCAGGGACTCCAGCGCCCTCTGGTGGCATTTTCTGACAGAGGAGGAGAATTCATTGAAATGTATTAGAAAAATTGAAAGAAGAGACATAACAAAGAAGAACTTTGCTGGTATTAGCAAAGTGAGTAATGCAGCAGACTAGCCTTACTACTGAAAATAATGTTACAAAGCATTGGGGCCATAGGTATCTTCCCTCTTAGGCAAGACACACCATGACATCCAAAAGTAGGAAAACAAGACAGTGACATGGCATTAGAAGTAGTAAAACAATTACAAAAGCACACAATAGTTCAACATTTAGGGAAGTACAGTTTAGTACAGAGGATGAACACTTTTCTCATACCTTGTGCATTCAATGTTTACTCACAACTAGCAGCTGGTTAATTTAGCTTAGCATTCATCCTGGAAACAGGGGGAAACCTTTCCTAAAATAGCAATATGTTCTGCTAAGATAGTCGTCTGCTGGCTGTAGAAACCTTTAAATTGATTAAACAAAAACAAAGCAATTCTCTAAGACAAGACTTCCCACCAGAGACAGTTTCAGCGGACCTAATTCAAAAAGTAATGTATAATGAAAACCAATAATGGAAGAGATTGATTGAGACTGCCTAAAGGTTGTTGGGATAATGAGGAGTTAAAAGTTTAAATTTACAGTTACATTATATACTAGAAGGTAGATCATAAAATAACCTGTGTATTGTAATAACAGTAATTTAGAGTGAATTACAAAAGGGGATGGCAGACAGTTTCAGCTCTTTTGCCTTCCTAGTGTTCTACACTAAGGATTGAGTGGAGGCTGAGGTACCTAGCAGCAACCATCTCTTCCTCCTTCTCCTGAAGTCTGCGCTCCAGGTCTCCTTTAGCTTGAGACAACTCCAGCTGCAGCCTCAGCACCTTAGTCTCCTCAACCTGGGTGGAGACAATGAAGAGGGGAAGAGAAGATAGAGGAAAAGGAAGAAAATACACAGACATTTCATTCCAAATGTGTAAAACGAACTGAAAGAGTAAGCATATAGACACAAATTAGCACAGCTAGATTACTGAAGCTATGCACCTCCAAAGCTGCTTCTGACTCTTCCAGTGAGGCTTGTAACTCTTCTTTCTCCATCTCAATCTTCTTCTTTGCTTTCTGGAGCTCATGGACACTTTTACCTCCATCTGAAAGCTGATCTGTCATGTCAGCTACCTCCTCTGTTAAAGACAATTCACACTAATTAAACCAAGGGTTCTATCCAACTAATCCCTACATTATATGTGTACTCTCGTACCCTGGTAGACCTGGTTCTCCCTGCGTAGGGCCTCGAGCTGCTCCAGAGACTCTTCATGGGTTGTCTTGAGTTTGAAAAGCTCACTGGCGTGTTGCCTGCTCTCCTTTTGGCAGCCTTCCACCTCAGTCACCAGCTCCTCACACTTCTGCTTCCAGTCTTCAAGCTGCTTCTCCAGGACCTGCTGCTTCTTATCCAGAGCCTGACCGCAGCTGCTGGCCTAGGACAGGGAACATATGCTCAAAGACAACCAAAAAAACAATCATGGCGCAGGAACACTGATATGACATGCTTCCTACCTTCTCCAGGTCTATGCAGAGCTCTTCCACCTCTCCCTGCAGCCTCTGCTTGTTTTTTTCGAGCGAGGAACATTTGGCTTGCGTGGCTTCCACAGCCTCCTCAGCCTCCTGAAGTCTGGTTGCCAACTTCTTCCTGTAAACACATTATTTGGACCACGTAAAAACGTTCAAAGGTCAAACGTGATGGATGATTATTAGTATCAAATATCGTGCTTGATATATTGATACCTTGTGTCCTCCAGCTTGTCGGCGTGCTGTATGGCATCTGTCTCATGCTTGGTCATCCAGTGCGTCTTTTCGCTGTTGAGTTTGGAAACAAGACGCTGCAGCTCGTGCTTGCTCTCTTGCTCCTCCTCCACCTGCTCCTTCAGCACCTCGCACTCCTGCAGCACGGTGCTCAGACTGCTGCTGAGCACATGCTTACACTAGCAGCCACATCAGAGACACATGTGAATACAGAGGTGGGAGACCAAGGCATCTGTTAAAATGCAAAAATGCATTTTATTATTATTTCCACACACACACACACCTTGACCTCCTCGTCCAGATGTTTCTTTAAATCTTCCAGTTGGGATTGGAGCAGAGCCTTGGAGCGGCTCAGCTGGCTGGCTCGGGCCTCTGCCTCCTCGATCTGTCGACTCATATCTGCATTATCAGCTGAAAGGACACACAGGGAAACTGATCATCACACCGCAACATGGGGTGTTTAGCACAGTACATAGGCCAGGGCTATTTCAATCCTCCTAAATGAAATTCCATAATTCGTAATGTGTGTTTGTCTTTTATGTGTCAAATGAGGTGGACAGTACATGTTAGTCTGTTCCTGGCCACACTGAGCTCGGTCTGGTTCCTCTGCAGGTCGTCTCCTCTCCTGTTGGCTTCTGACAGCTGCTCTTCCAGCTTCTTCATCTGGCTTTCTGAAGATGTCTGCAGTAGAACAATAGCCCACCAGAACACATCTTACACTTTAGTTAAAAATGTTAAACAAACTGCACAACATGCAACCTGACATACTAACCTTGGCTTTCTGCAGACTCTCCAGTGAAGCAGTCAGCTCATCCACCTCCATCCTCAGACTCTGCTTCTCTTTCTCGAGCTTGGCTCTAGTCCGCAGCAGAGCTTCATACTGCTCACTCAGGTCTGCCATGGCATCACTGTGCCGTTTCTTCAGAGAAGCAGCCAACACTTCTGACTGGACACAGGTCTCCTCCAGGTCTCGCCTCAGACGCTGCAACTCAGCCTCTCGCTTCTTGTTCACCTCCATCTGTAAATCACACACAGGCTGTCTGTGAAGACATTCACACTGTGAAATGTGTGAGTTCTTTAGGTTTAGCTGAGATTTAAAAGTACCTTTCCTTTACCTTTTGACAAAAAAGCATGTAGTGTATAACCTAGTACAGCTTACAAATAGAGATATTTTACGGATTGTATGTAAATCTCAAAATAAATACGTAGTATCACAATGATTCTTTCATAATCAGAATATCCCTTGACTAAAAAGACTAACAAATTGTAGCACTTAAATTGTACTTATAGTGGCTCTTATCTATAGCAAGTTCTCGGCTTATTTAATGAAATTGCACTTTCTTTTGAGTTTGTAACATTGTGGTTAAAATGCACTTGTTGTGATTCGCTTTGGACAAAAGCGTCAGCTAAATGACATGTATTGTAATGTAAAAAACAAGGCACCGACACACAAGGAGTATACAGTGATATAAAAGTATCTAAAGTTTTACCTGTGAGGTGGTGATCCCTCCTGCTTCCTCAAGTCGGTCAGTGAGATTATCAAGTTCTCTAGTCAGATCTGCTCTTTGTTTCTCCACCTGCCAGAAATGAATTAACTGTCACTTAAGGAGCTTAATGGAGAATTTAAAGTAAAACTAATTATAAATGGACAATAATTACATCAGTTTGATTTCTGTCATGGTACAATGTACAGCATGTATGATCACAATGTAACCATTACTGCATTACTGCATCTGGAGTTGCAATAATGAATATTTCTTTTCCACTAAAGAGCAAGTCATAGTATGGTTAGTAATTTTGTGAAAACAATGTAAATGTGCTGCTATGATCCCAGCTAGTTGAACTCTACAGTGGGTTTCTCAGCCATTGCTGATAGCGGCAAAATTGAACCAAATATTACATTTAATGTGAGTAGATATAAAGATAACTGAATTGTTTGTCAACATGTTTAGAATACTTGGAAAATACATATGTTAGATATCAATATAAAACAATTCTAATTTTTCCGTGAAGCTTCAGAAATATGGAATGCCGTTTTAGTCAAAATTAAATAAATGAACAAATACACGGTAATGCATAATGACACTGCATTTCATAATAAATAAATGAACAAATACACGGTAATGCATAATGACACTGCATTTCATGATAAATAAATGAATAAAAACACGGTAATGCATAATGGCACGGTAATGCATAATGACACAGTATTTCATTTCACATTCTTATATGCAAATCAGGGGGCGTGGCTATCTATCACATTCACAACAGACGAGAGCCGTGTGCCGTCGACACCGCTAGCGAACGCGGAAGCACCCCCCCCCCGATTGAATTGGGTCGCCGCTTGTCATTAAGGGGTAAAGGTGGGTCCCGGAGCCAGACAAGTTGAGAACCACTGGGCTAAGGGACGTGAGAGTGTTGACATAATGGAAGACATCGGTGGGCTCCGAGATAGCATGCTAGCATTAGCGGATCAAATCGATCAACATGGGTTATCTGCAGATACTATTTTGACACATATTGAGGGTTTTTTGGAAATACTAGGGCTTGCGGTTCCCACTTCGGCAGCTCTAGACTGCGGTCAACTCAGGCGACACTCGGATATCCGTGGTCAACTCAGCCGACACTTGAATTTTAGTGCACGTTTATGCTGAAATTTACGGTACCATTTCTCAAAGTTTGGTCCGGTTACTTGCTCAATACCGTAAATGTCAGCATAAACGTGGACTGAAATTCAAGTGTCGGCTGAGGCTCTGTTGTCTGTTCTGAGTGATGATAGATAGCCACGCCCCCTGATTTGCATATAAGAAAGTGAAATGAAATACTGTGTCATTATGCATTACCGTGTCATTATGCATTATCGTGTTTTTATTCATTTATTTATTATGAAATGCAGTGTCATTATGCATTACCGTGTTTTTATTCATTTATTTATTATGAAATGCAGTGTCATTATGCATTACCGTGTATTTATTCATTTATTTATTATGAAATACAGTGTCATTATGCATTACCGTGTATTTGTTCATTTATTTAATTTTGACTAAAACGGCATTCCATACAGAAATGCGTGAATGATCAACTCCTCAGCAAAGTCATCGGAGAGATCCTTCTCATACACAAACGTGGTACAACACAGTTACACATGTTTAACCAGAGACAAATATACAAACATACATGGCCAATAAAGCCAATTATTATTCTGATGTTGGGACTGGTCCATCAAAATGGAGTTTTGGGCCACCACGATAGCAGCAGGATAGAACAAGCAAAAAACTGATGATGGGGGTTCAAACCTCAAACTGTGGGCCACCAGCTCCATCCAACTAGCACTGAAGCTCAAATGTTCATTGGAGTTGAGGGGGGCTGCAGAGTGGGGTATAATTCTCTACTGGTATGTCACTGCGAGTGACTCCTGTAACTGTACCTTAACCATTTTAACTGCTGCTCATATGAAAATAGTATTTGCAGCTTAAACCTCACCTTTTTTTGCTGTGGGTTTGTTTTGAGACTTTCAGCGATCCTAGTCCATCTTGACTAGGATAAGAGTACAAAGATATTGATGGTATTTCTGTATTTGTTTTACAGATTACATACTAGTTTTGTGCGTGTCAGAGAACAATCCACTGCACAGTTTGTGTGTGTGAGCAACATTCCAGTTGGGAGAAGATCCCATGGAAAATGATCTCTCCTCTGAGCGACCTGAGGAGCAGAGTCGAATAATAGACTGCCTGTCTGCAGCGGAGGTATGTTGTGTTTCAGCTCCCCTGAAGACGCAGATAAGGACCTGCATGTGTGTGCCTGCTTCTTTCATCGGCCCCAGGGGCTTTGGAGACGGGTAGGGTGGGGTGGGGGGCCCACCATTAGCAATGCCACCCAAGAGATGAGTAATGTAAACACCCACTGTAACTGTAGTCAGCACTCGGGGTGAAATATGTACCTCTGCACTTATCAACTACAACATGGGGTGCAGGCAGGTCTTAAGAGGGGCAACCAGGTTCTGTGGCTTATATACCAGACTAAGAATGGTCCAAAAAGACCCTACGAACAAACGGAAGAGGAAAGGAGCTACCTGGCCCAGAGGAAGCCCCGGGCCCCCATTTGGAGCCAGACCCAGATGGAGGGCCCGACATCGAGTGTCTGGTGGCCCGGCTTGCCGTGGAGCCCGGCCGGGCATAGCCCGAAGGAGTGACGCGCATCCCAAGATTCTAACCCCCATGGTTTTCACCACCTGCGGAGGAAACCGATGGGGTCGGGTGCGCTGCTACAAGGGTCGCAGTGACAGTGGGGGGCCTAGACGGAACAGACCTGGGCAGAAGATGCTGGCTCTGGGGACGTGGAACGGAACCTCTCTGGGGGGAAGGAGCCGGAGCTTGTGCGAGAGGTGGAGGGTTATCAGTTGGATCTGGTGGGGCTTACCTCTACGCACAGCCTCAGCTCTGGAACCACACTCCTGGATAGGGGATGGACTTTATTCTACTCTGGAGTGGCCCATGGTGTGAGGCGTCAAGCGGGTGTGGGGATACTCACAAGTCCCCGGCTGAGTGCTGCTACAGTAAAGTTTACCCCAGTGGACAAAAGGGTCGCCTCCCTTCGCCTTCGGGGGGTGTGGGGGAAAGCTCTGACTGTTGTCTGTGCATATGCACCAAACAGCAGCTCAGAGTATTTGGCCTTTTGGAGACCTTGAATGGAGTCCTGCATAGGGCTCCAATAGGGGACTCCATAGTCCTATTGAGAGACTTCAATGGCAACGTGGGCAACGATGGATAACTGGAGAGGCGTTATTAGGAGGAATGGCCTCCCTGATCTGAACCCGAGCGGTCGTTTGATATTGGACTTCTGTGCTAGTCATGGATTGTCCATAACAAACACCATGTTCAAACATGTTCATAAGTGCACGTGGTACCAGAACACCCAAGGTCAAAGATCAATGATCGATTTTATAATCATATTGTCTGATCTTAAAGGTAAAGAGAGGGGAAGAGCTGTCAACTGATCATCATCTGGTAGTGAGCTGGGTCAGAGGATGGGGGAAGCCTCCTTTTGGAGGTGTTCCAGGCACGTCCAGCTGGGAAGAGGCTGAGGGGAAAGATTATATCTCTGCACTGGCCTGGGAACGCCTTGTGATCCCCCAGTCAGAGCTGGTAGATGTGGCCCGGGAAAGGGAGGTTTGGGGTCCCCTGCTGGAGCTGTTGCCCCTGCGACCCAACCCCGGATAAGCAGTTGAAGATGGATGGATGGACTTTAAGAGCATCTGGTTTAAAACAACAAGCAGTTATAGCCCCCACCTTCGTAGATAAGCTTATTTGAAATACTTACACTGTTTTACAAACTTTAGTCTGTTAAAAAGGAAGGTAAGAAAAAATAATTTCTTGATATCACGAGAAACAGAAGTTGTGTGTAGGCCTAAGTGTGTCTTTATCCAGAAGGCACAGAAACACAGAAACAGAGAAACACATCTGTGTACCATACCTTGGCCCTGATGGCCCGCTCAGCTTCCAGTTCCTCCTCAAGCTCTTCAATGCGAGCCTGAGGAAAGAAAAAAGTTTTAAAAATAACTGCTTCGTTTTGTTAAAGATGGCAGCTAAAATTGAGATGAATCATTTGGTTTGACATGACAGAGAACATATCTGGCTACATCTCAGCAGATGCACATGTGTGGTTGTGAGAACGATTCCTACTCTCTCCTTACTCTAGGGATTTGGAACGGCCCTAACATTTTGCTCAGGTAGCAATTCATAGCAAGAATGTCCGTAGCCATCATCATTATCTGTATTCTGAACCAGGGATGGGTTTGCCATTGAGACTGAAACACATCTGAAGATATATATATATACATATATATATATATATATATATATATATATATATACACACACACACACGGTATTCCTGTGTGCCGAAAGTAAAGTTGTCTAGCTGCAGTCAGTTAGATGAAAGCGAGCAAGACGGTAGCTGAAGCTGAAGAGGTCTTTTTGCATTGGAAGTAAAACAAACAGAAGAGCTGTTCAGAGGAATTCCTCCTGTATCAAACAGAAGAAGGATGTGTTAGTATCACTTTAGGCACCGCTAGGCTAACCTAGCTGCAAAGCTAGCTGCTAGTCTAAGGCTACGACCACCGCTGTGTGCCTAAAAGTCATGACTAAATGTCAGGATATTGTTGCCACTAAATACACAGCCGTCAAATTATGGGAGAGTTGAGAAATTGCACGACGACAGCAGCGAGAGTCGCTAGTTCAACATCTTCCACCCGGTGGAATTATGCCTCCAAGATAATCACGTGTTTAGTTTATTGTTTTTGTGATTAATCTTTTGAAGGCCCTAATATATATATATATAGTGTTGTAAATGTGTGTGTGTATATATACACACACACACACACTCCAAGTTGTGTCATGTTCTGCCCTATCTACAGCTTCTATCTATGTCAAGAAGTGTGTCTGACATGGCATGTAGCCCAGGGCCATTCGCAGCGACAATACCTCTACTGACTTGCTGCTTGTCTCCCTAAGCTCTCCGAACATAATAGTATCACATATTAACGACAGAATGAAGACACACCGACAGGGAATCATTCTGTTGTTGTAGCCTTTTGTGTTTGCTTAAATGTCTCAGAAATTTCACAAGGAATGCTTTAGGAATGGCATACTACGATCAAAACATAGCGTCATATGTTTCTCCTCAATATTTTGAAATGTTAAGAACAAAACCAAGAGACATAAAAAGTTGAATAAGAACTCACATGCCAGCATAGGACCTCTGCAGAGAGAACAGCCATGGTGAGGCAGCAGCCGTCCAACTGACGGACTGACTATCACCTACACACACACACACAGCTTCACTGGGAATCCCCTGCGAGATTTAACTGTTTACAGCCCTTTGTGCATGCACAGCCTTAATTCTCTCAATCTTGTTACTAAATTTCTACTCTCCACAGCTTCAAAATAAATATTGTGGCACTACTACAATTGAAGAAACCTAAGGTACTAACGTTCCGATGTCAGAGTCAGACAGCATGGATTAACACAAAACTAGTAAATAGTTTTTTCATTTATATTGTGAATTTTTCTCAATTAAATGATCCTTGAAGTGAAGTTTCTATTGATTGAGTAACAAAATGAGCATCATCATCATTGCTGAGAATGGTTGTAGGGTCTGATATTTTTTTCCTCTGCATTCTGAAAATAGCATAATTGTCCATGAATTGCAATCATAGCTGATGGGATTTTCACAGTACAACAGTAAAGGTCATATTTGTTTGATTGGCAACCAAATTAAGCACTAGAGAAACGCCAGGATGAGTATTCTGTAATTCTGATGGTTCTAATCTCTGATTCTATTTTTGATGGTTGAAGTAATGCATTCCAACACATATGACCATGGCTGGCTTTGAAAAAACAGATAAAAAGAGATAAACCGTCAAGTGTAAAAAATGATTTCAGGCATATCATACAATAAGTCTGCAATGCGTTATGCAGCCTGAGAACATCGCTGATATGATTCAAACAGAAGCATACCGGTTTTGTAATGTGGAAAACCAACTCAGTTTGAGTGAGAATTCAAAAGAATTATTGATAGATGGATAGAAGATGGTAGATACTTAGCTGTGATAGAGAGCTGGGGGAACAGAAAGCTGAAGGTTTGTAGTTAAATGTCTTTGCTGAATGATACTGATAAGAGGAGCCTCTCTTCGATGTCCTCTTCTCTCCAAACAATCTCACACATCCTAAACCTGTAGGCGAAACCATTTGCAGCCCAAGCTGACGTGTCACATCCCTTGTTGTCTCCAGGTGGCTCACCATTGAGTACAATGGTTAGTAAGATTTGTTTGAGGAGAAAGCAGAAGTCTTCCAACACCTTTGGGTTAAACATCTGGTAACGGGAGAAAAATCTTTTTCTTCTCAGATGGTGATGAACCTTTGCAGTTGAGTTTAACTGCTTTACAGCCATGTAATAAAACTACTAATATATCAAGACCATAGGCCTGTAGACCCTCTTCAAGACGACTGCTTCAAACTACAGAACACAAGGGAGAGAGAGGCGACTTCCTCATCACAGATGGACAAAGCTCTCAAAAATCTCTTTGTAGTTTATGGACGTGTTCATGTGATTTTTACGTCACAACCAGAAGTCAGTGAGAGACTGGGCTGCCATTCCACCTGCAGAAGAGTCCAGAACATGCAGGCACACAGAAAGGCACGTACATTGTAAGATAGGGAAAATGCCGAAGCTACATAAATGTGAATCCATCTCTGGACGACACAGGAAAAACCTTAGTGGAAACGTAACTTTTCTCCACTGGACTCAAAGTACACAGCAACTAAACAGGCTGTAAAAAAATCACTCGGGTCAGCTACTCATCATCGACCACCAAACTAATAGTGGAAATAAAACTAAAAACAGAGAAATGTTTTTGTTTCTGTAAAACTTTCATGTTTGGGGTCAAATAATAAATGCTGACTACAGAAAACCCCCAACTGCTCCCAGTATCTCCATCAGAGCAGGAGAGGTCAGTTTGGGTGTAGCAGGTATGTTTCAACCATCTTCAGACAGGCTTGGGGCTGTGAAGTTACTGCTCCAATGACAGAAGGGCACCAGCAGCTCTGCTGAAAAGCAGGAATGCGTCTCTCTCTGTAATTACCTATCCGCTGGTGTTTTTCAGTGTTTAAGTGACAAAACACACAAACAAATCCATTTCTGTGTTTTTTTCTGTTTTCTTTGCATCAAACTGTATCCAATATATTTCAGACATAACAATCAGTGCTCCTGTAATCCTGATAGTGTTAGGGATTTGAGCAGAAGAGCATCCCAAGTGGTGGAAATTATAATATAATTATAATGAATTACAATACTGTGATAATGATTAGTGTTAGAATTGTAGTTTGTGCGTTATTAGATATTACATTAGTATGTTAAATAAATAATTGCAATATAAAAAATTATGTCCCAAACTACTAAATTAGAATTACTCCACACACCCTGCCCCAATGTAAAATTAAAACCCGGGGAAAGGACGCGTAATCATAATCATAATAATTCATTTTTTTGGAAGTATTTGTCTCCTGTCAGGTCGTTTATGGTATGTTTACACGCTCTTTGAATGTACTGCATTATGCAGGGATTTCAGATTTCTATCCAAAACGTGATTCTTTCTCTGTTCCTTAGCGCCCAAACAGATTCCACCCGGTCTTTGTATTTTTGTTGCCCAACTGTTTTAGGAAATTACTAATCTGCAAAAACTTAAACTATTTGGTATCTTTTCTTTGTTCAGCTCGAGGAATACACACACAAGATACTATGTTTACTGTGCCATACTTGAAACGATTGATCCTGCTGCTCCTTGGTCCTCTTATGCAGTCCAATGAGGCCTTCCTCTGCTTGTAGCTTAGAGCTGCTGGTTATCTCCAGGTCCTTCCTTTACAGTGAAACCAATTATTCAATCAAACTTCATTTAAGCAACAGAGTCAAACAAATACACAGGGAAAACTTCAGTTTGAGTAAGAGTTTCAACAGAGTTAAGATGGTAGGAAGATGATAGATACTTAACTGTGGGGGAACAGGAAGCTGAAGGTTTGCAGTTAAATGTCTTTGTGTAATACTGTCAAGGGGGGCTTCTCTTCAATATGCCTTCAATAAGATTTATCGGTAACCACTTACTTCATTCCATGTACTGTACATCAGAATTATCATTGCACAGTATATGATTTGTCACCTGCAGTCCAAAAAAACATTTGAAAAAAAGTTTGAATGGGAGCTGAACACAAAGAACTCCTGCTGCACACAGAAGTGGTGGAAAAGAAAAGGAAAAGAAAAAAAGTCTTGTCAGGATCCGGGTCTCTCTCTCCCCTCTCCTCTGCCATATACACTCACTGTCACACTCAGTTACCCAGTAGTCTCACCTTAACGCACACACCCACTTCTCACATAGTCTTCCCACCCACCTGCCGCTCATCCCAATCAGTGCCCGTCCTGTTTGGTGTTACACCTGTTTCTTGTCCTGTCTAATCACCCTGGCTATATCTTGCATGTGTTCCCTTTGTGTCTTGTCGGATTGTTGTTTTGAGTTGAATCCTTGCCCTGTCCCGCAGCCTCAAGACTCCTCTACCTCTCACGCACAGCTTAGGTCTGCGCGCTCGATCTCCAGCGACGTGCCGCGGAGGCTACATCCGATGACGACTTGTCCGTCCGGAGGATTACTTTGTGTTTAACCGTTTGCCCAGCTGATCTCCTAGAGAGTACATTTTTGTTCTGTGTTTTACCATCGAGCTCGGCTCGTTGTTTTCGTTGAAAATTAAAACCTTAATTTTGTGACTCCCTCTGCGTGTGGATCCTTTCCGCCGATACGTACCTCCGCGTGACAGAACAATCCGACCACGCTATGGATCCAGCAAGGGAGGAATCCATTGCCACTGCCGTAGAGTTCCAGGGAGCGATGCTGGGTCGACACCAGGAGGAATTGTCGGCAACCAGGCAGGCCGTGGAGAGCCTGGCCGCTCAGGTGAACGACCTGTCTATGCGCCTCACCCAGCCCCATTCCGAGTCTCCACTTTCACTCTCTCACTCGTCGTCTCCTGAGCCCCGCATCAATAACCCCCCGTGTTACGCTGGGGAACCGGCGGAATGCAGGGCATTCCTGACGCAGTGTGAGGTGGCCTTCTCTCTGCAACCGCGGACCTATGCGGAAGACCGAGCCCGCATCGCCTATGTGATTTCCCTACTGACCGGACGCGCCCGTGAATGGGGAACCTCAGTTTGGGAGGCTGGAGGTCCCCGCTGCGGACGCTTCCTCCTCTTCAAGGAGGAGATGATAAAGGTATTTGACCAGTCAGTCTTTGGACGCGAGGCATCGCGTCTCTTGACCACCATTCGCCAGGGAAAGAGGTCCGTTGCCGACTTCGCCATAGAGTTTCGAACTCTTTCCACGACCAGCGAATGGAACGAACCCGCCTTGGTGGCCCGTTTTTTAGAGGGGTTGAACATTGAACTCAAGGAGGAGATTTACGCTCGTGAGTCACCAGACGACCTCGACACACTGATCGAGCTGGCAATCCGCCTCGATCGGTGCTTTCAACAACGACGACGAGTCCGCACTGCTGCCCCGACACCTCAAGAGTTATTTCCCCCTTTTTCCCCCGAACCTGAGCCCATGCAGCTGGGGGGCATTCGTCTCCGGGCCAGAGGAGAAACAACGCCGCCTCTCAAACAGGCTATGCCTGTACTGCGGTGCGGCGGGCCACTTCGCCGCTTCATGCCAGGTAAAAGACCGGGCTCGCCAGTAGACAGAGGAGTACTGACGAGCGCGGCGGTGTCTTCATCCTCATCCAGATCCCGCACCACCCTCCCCGCCGTTCTAAGGTGGGCTGGCTCATCCGCCTCCTGTCCGGCGCTGATTGACTCGGGGGCAGAGGGAAACTTCCTAGACGAGGGATGGGCTCGGGAACACAACATTCCCCTGGTGGACTTAGAAAGACGCACCACTATATTTTCCCTGGATGGTGGAACTCTAGCTGAGGTCCATCAGGTCACCAGTCCGGTGAGTCTGACTGTCTCCGGGAACCACCAAGAGACTATTTCTTTTTTCATTTTTTGTTCCCCCTATTCCCCCATTGTCTTAGGGCACCCCTGGCTCGTCCAACATAATCCCCATATTAACTGGGTCAGGAGTACTATTTTGTCTTGGAGTCTTTCGTGTCATAGTAACTGTTTAGTGTCTGCCATCCCTGCCGTGTCCTCTGTCTCTGTTTTTCAGGAGGAGCCCGGTGATCTGACTGGCGTACCGGAGGAGTACCACGACATGCGGGCGGTTTTCAGCCGCTCCCGGGCCGTCTCCCTGCCACCTCACCGCCCTTACGACTGTAGCATTGACCTCCTCCCTGGCACCACGCCCCCCCGTGGTAGACTATACTCTCTCTCATCACCCGAACGAGAAGCGTTAGAGAAATATCTCTCAGAGTCGCTGGAGGCTGGAATCATTGTCCCATCCTCTTCCCCTGCCGGTGCGGGGTTCTTTTTCGTGGAAAAGAAGGACGGGTCGTTGCGTCCTTGTATTGATTACCGAGGGTTAAACGACATAACGATCAAGAATCGCTACCCCTTGCCCCTTATGTCGTCAGGGTTCGAGATCCTACAGGGCGCTAGATTCTTCACTAAGTTAGATCTGCGTAATGCGTACCACCTAGTTCGTATCAAACAGGGGGATGAGTGGAAGACCGCGTTCAATACCCATATTGGCCACTTTGAATACCGGGTCCTTCCCTTCGGATTGGCCAACGCCCCCGCGGTGTTTCAGGCACTGGTAAATGACGTCCTACGCGACATGTTAAACATCTTCGTATTTGTTTATCTGGACGACATTCTAATCTTCTCACCCTCCCTCGAGCTACACGTCCAACACGTCCGTCGGGTCTTACAGCGCCTGCTCGAGAACCGCCTGTTTGTTAAATCTGAGAAATGTGTCTTTCACTCGCATTCGGTTACGTTCCTTGGGTCTGTGATCTCCGCGGGGGGAATCAGCATGGACCCCCAGAAGGTACGGGCGGTCCTCAGTTGGCCTACCCCGGAATCTCGCGTTGCTCTCCAGCGGTTCTTGGGATTCGCTAATTTTTACAGGCGATTCATTCGCAATTTTAGTCAAGTGGCTGCCCCCTTGTCCGCACTCACGTCGACCAAATCAAGGTTTTATTGGTCAGAACCGGCGCAAGAGGCCTTCAATCGGCTTAAAAAGTTATTCACCTCCGCGCCCATTTTAGTCAACCCGGACCCCGCAAGACAATTTATTGTTGAGGTCGACGCCTCTGACGTAGGGGTTGGGGCTATTTTGTCGCAACGCTCCTCCCATGACGATAAAATCCACCCGTGCGCTTTTTTTTCGCACCGGCTCTCACCCGCGGAGCGAAACTATGACGTCGGCAACCGGGAACTATTGGCTATCCGGTTGGCGCTGGGGGAGTGGCGGCATTGGCTAGAGGGGGCCAGTGTGCCATTCATTGTCTGGACCGACCACCGGAACCTCGAATACATACGCTCCGCTAAGAGACTTAACGCGCGACAGGCCCGCTGGGCTTTATTTTTTGGCCGCTTCGACTTCTCCATCTCGTTTAGACCCGGTTCAAAGAATGTTAAACCCGATGCCCTCTCCCGTCAGTTCGATTCCACAGAGGATGCCTCAACCCTGGAGGGAATTGTTCCCCAACGCTGCGTGGTCGGAGCGGTTGTCTGGGGAGTTGAACAGACTGTTAAGAGGGCCCTGGCGCACGCCATCAGACCTCCTACTGCCCCCGAGGGGAGGCTGTTCGTCCCCGAGAACGCACGAAAGGCCGTACTCAAGTGGGGCCATGCCTCTAAACTATTCGCGCACCCCGGCGTGAAGGGCACGTTAGCCGCGATCCGTCAAAGATTCTGGTGGCCCACCAGAGAGCGTGACATACGTCGGTTTGTTGCTTCTTGCCCTGTCTGCGCGCAAACTAAGTCAAGCAACGCTCCGCCGGCGGGTCTCCTCAGACCCCTTCCCATTCCATCACGCCCGTGGTCACACATCGCGTTAGACTTTGTCACCGGTCTCCCTCCGTCCGCCGGCAACACAGTTATCCTGACGGTCGTCGATCGTTTTTCTAAGGCGGCGCACTTTATTCCACTTCCCAAATTACCGTCCGCCCGTGAGACCGCGCAGGTTATGGTCGATCATGTGTTTAAGATCCACGGTCTTCCCTTGGACGTCGTGTCCGACAGAGGGCCCCAATTTGCCTCTCTGTTTTGGAAGGAGTTCTGTCGACTAATTGGGGCTTCCCCCAGTCTGTCGTCAGGATTCCACCCACAGACCAATGGGCAAGCCGAGCGGACCAACCAGATTCTTGGGCGCATGCTACGCAGTTTGATCTCTCAGACCCCGGCGTCCTGGGTAGATCAGATTTCCTGGGCCGAGTTCGCCCATAATTCTTTACCCTCCTCCGCAACCGGTCTGTTTCCTTTTGAGAGTTGTCTCGGCTATCAACCCCCACTCTTTTCGTCACAGGAGTCGGAGACTTCTGTCCCCTCCGTGCAGGCTTTTATTCAGAGATGCAAGCGCACTTGGAGGAGAGTGAGGTCCGCCCTATGTCGCACCAGAGAGCGCACTTGTAGAACTGCCAACCGCCGCCGTGTAAAGGCACCCAGATACGTTTGTGGGCAGAAGGTGTGGCTCTCCACTCGCAATCTGCCCGCACGCGAAGGCTCACGGAAACTCTTGCCTCGCTTTGTCGGTCCCTTTTCCATTGTTAAGGTCTTCAACCCGGTAACCGTTAAATTAAAGCTGCTCGGTTCGCTACGCCGGATACACACAGTCTTCCACGTTTCGTGTCTCAAGCCTGTCATTCGTGCACCCCCCCGCCCCGCTCCCCCACCCCCACCTCTTGACGAGGTGGACTCTATCTATAGGGTTCGTAAACTTCTGGATGTTCGTCCCCGAGGGCGGGGCCACCAGTTCCTGGTAGATTGGGAGGGGTACGGTCCTGAGGAGCGGCAGTGGATTCCGGCCCGGGACGTCCTGGACCGCTCGCTCATTGAGGACTTCTACCGGACTCGCCAGACTCCCTCCTCGGAAGCGCCTGGGGGCGCTCGTTGAGGGAGGGGTACTGTCAGGATCCGGGTCTCTCTCTCCCCTCTCCTCTGCCATATACACTCACTGTCACACTCAGTTACCCAGTAGTCTCACCTTAACGCACACACCCACTTCTCACATAGTCTTCCCACCCACCTGCCGCTCATCCCAATCAGTGCCCGCCCTGTTTGGTGTTACACCTGTTTCTTGTCCTGTCTAATCACCCTGGCTATATCTTGCATGTGTTCCCTTTGTGTCTTGTCGGATTGTTGTTTTGAGTTGAATCCTTGCCCTGTCCCGCAGCCTCAAGACTCCTCTACCTCTCACGCACAGCTTAGGTCTGCGCGCTCGATCTCCAGCGACGTGCCGCGGAGGCTACATCCGATGACGACTTCCCCGTCCGGAGGATTACTTTGTGTTTAACCGTTTGCCCAGCTGATCTCCTAGAGAGTACATTTTTGTTCTGTGTTTTACCATCGAGCTCTGCTCGTTGTTTTCGTTGAAAATTAAAACCTTAATTTTGTGACTCCCTCTGCGTGTGGATCCTTTCCGCCGATACGTACCTCCGCGTGACAAGTCTTTGCAGGAGTGGATGAGAAGCGGGCCCATCCAATCCCTTACCCGAGACATTGCTGCTATTGCTGAATGCAGATCTTCCTGTGCTGATATGTGTTAATTATTGAATACCAAAGAAAACAACTTCATCAGTGTTAGGGATCAGTGTGCAATGATTTATGAATGAATGCTCTCATATCAATGAGTGCGAATAGCAACTTGTTATGAAGTTATTGAAAGCCCTGGGGTATGTTGTGAGTGGATATACCTGGATTGTAGAGCAGGTGTATTACATAATACAGCTTTTTTTTTCAGTCAAGCGTTTCTCTCCAAGGAAAGGTGCATCATATCACAATGTCAAGAACATTTTGAAGTCCAGAACTGTGTCTCGCTCCTGAGGTAGCAGAATAAAAGCGCTTTGAGTGGTCCAAGGACTATGGTCCATCCATTTAAAACCAAAATAACTCCACCTCACGTAGGTTCACTATGAAAAGTCAGAGAATCCACCTTTTGAGAACCATTTCAAAGTCAGGTTCTCAGCAAATTCATCAGCATTACTCTTCCGGGACCTAAATTAGGGTTTAAAAACGAAAGGGAATCCTTCCAATCGTTACAATCTATCAGTCCGGACCAAAACGGTGGACCAACCCCTACTGCAATTGCCAGCTAACAATACATATCACATCGGACAAGCAGAACTTAATTTCAGCTTCAGAGCAATATTTTGTTGTCTCGGCCCTAGATTAGCTGGATGTCATGCAATCTAATAGAAACACATATTTCTACATGTGTAAAATCTATGATGTGAGTGTCTTTGACCTTTTGATGAGGTATTCCAGCCCACTCATGTTCCTCTCCATCTCTCCCAGACACTCCTGTGTCGATCTGCCGTCACCATCCTGGTTCATCATGCTGTTCTCCAAATTAGCACGATGACGGCGCCCCTGCTCCAGCTGGTACTCCAACTGAACATGGACAATGTTAATGGACAAAAAAATACAGTCATTATGCAATACAGCTGAGACTTTTTGCCAGACATTGATATCTTTTAATTTGAAATGTACTACACTTGTGTGTATACAGTATCTCATATGAACCATGCACAATGTGAACTGTTCCCAACCTGCTCGTCAAGACGGATCACAGATAAGCAACTTTTACGTTAAAGGACACACAAGTTCACCTATTTTCAGACGTCCATAAGTCAGGCACGGAAGTGTGTTCTGAATGGACAAAAGGACTGAAAATAGAAGGGAAAGAAACTACCACAAGGAGCTGTGTGAAGCCAATTAACACAACGGTGTTTATCAGGTATGAAGGAGCATGTACGTAAGTGAGTGTTACAGCTGAACTTTGTCTTTCGTTTGTGATTTGAGAAAAGTTTTCATTTCTTCAAGAATTTTGTGTGTGCATCTAAGAAAGGTATCATTTTGACAGGAGTAATATATATGATATCTGCAAGCCTTTATAATGCCTAGTTCACATTAAAGGGTTAAGTTAAAGGAAAGTAACCTAACATCCTATTATTTTGGGGTATTTGCTAAATGCTTGTTGTGAAATGTATTGGTTATTTGTGAAACTTGATAGTGTACAGCTTGCTTTCAAATAATTCAAAATGTCACAAATAAGTAAAGATAGTCATTATGAAGGAGCACTCGTAGAACAAGAGACAAAGAAGACCGATGAGAGCTGCGAAGAGGTTAAAGACCCCGCACATTAACAGAAAAAGGAAGCGAATTTCAAAGAGAAAAAACAAAAGGGCTACTACTTCGCTTTTGTTAGGGCTCGACCAGCCAGAGAGTCGCACACCTGACGCCGCTCTGCTCATCGCCACAGCTGCAGCTCGTCAGCTCATCCCACAGGGAGGTTAAGAATCAGATCTGCCAGTGGCTCGCCGTGAGTTCGTGCTCTGTGTTTCCCCAGAGAAGGTTGATTGTTCTTCCCCTGTGCTCCTCTTGGAGACCCTTCCGGAATTCCCTACGCAGAGTTTTGTTTTCCTGTGAGTATCGTGTGAGTTTTCCTTTTTGATTGGACTAAGAGCGCCCACGGACTAGAGAGTTTTTGGAGTTGCCTTTTTTTTGTTTTTTCTCCCCCCTGCCAATTAAGGAGGCAGTTCTCGTTTTTTTGGTTTGTTTCTCGTATTTGGTTGATTGTGAATTAAACTACGCCGTTTTCCGGCTGAACCTAAGCTGTGTCTGGTGTCGTGCACTTGGGGTCAGAGACAATCCATAACAGTACGAACTCACCCAGCATGTCGCGGAGCACGTCGTTCATGAGCGCCTGAAAACCCCCCGGGGCGTTGGTAAGGCCGAATGGCATTACGCGGTATTCGTAGTGACCTCGGGGTGTCTTGAAGGCGGTCTTCCACTCGTCCCCCTCTCTGATCCGGACCAGGTGGTAGGCGCTCCGGAGATCCAGCTTGGAAAACATGGCAGCCTGGGTCAGGGGCTCGAGGGTGGAGCTCATGAGGGGGAGGGGGTACCGGTTCATGACCGTAATGTCATTTAGTTGGCGATAGTCAATGCAGGGTCGGAGACCCCCATCCTTCTTCTTCACAAAGAAGAACCCCGCTGCCACCGGGGAGGATGAAGGCCGAATGAGCCCTGCTGCCACTGACTCTGAGATGTAATCATCCATGGCGGCCTTCTCAGGAATGGACAGGCTGTACAACCGACTGCTGGGAAGGGGGTCCCCTGGGCGGAGGTCGATTGCACAGTCGTATGGCCTATGTGGAGGGAGAGACTGAGCCCGAGACTTGCTAAAAACCTCTCCCAGATCATGATATTCCCGAGGGACAGCGGAAAGGTCCGGGGAGGGGACACGGGGAGTCGGGCGGGGTGACGGGCTTGGAGCTGCCTGGAGGTTCACTAGCGCCCCAGTGCTGCTCCATCCCGACCCAAAGCGACAGTTCATTGTTGAGGTGGACGCCTCGGACACCGGGCTGGGGGCAGTCCTTTCCCAACGGGCGGTGGGAAATCAGAAAGGGCACCCCTGCGTGTTCTTCTCCCGGCGTTTTCTTCCCGCGGAGATGAACTACGACATTGGTAATCGGGAGTTGCTGGCAGTAGTAGCTGCTCTGGGGGAGTGGCGCCATTGGCTGGAGGGGGCAGAGCAGCCATTTACCATTTGGACAGACCACAAGAACCTGACATTCATCCGGGCGGCCAGGCGTCTCAATGGGCGACAGGCTCATTGGGCCGGTTTCCTCAGTCGGTTCAATTTCTCCCTGACCTATCGTCCCGGTTCCCGCAACATCAAAGCGGATGCCCTGTCCCGACTACATCAAGGGGGGGGACTGGCCACCGAGGAGTCGGCACCCATCGTCCCCGAGACCCGGGTGATCGGCATGGTGGCCTGGGGCATCGAGACTGTCGTGAGGGGGGCGCTGCGCTCCCACTCTGCGCCGAGTGGCGTACCCCCACGTAGGCTTTTCGTCCCGGAATCTGTCAGGCCCCGGGTACTTCAGTGGGGCCACGCCAGCCAGTTTGCCTGTCATCCCGGGGTCCACCGCACCTTCACCTTCCTAGCTCGACGTTTCTGGTGGCCCACAATGAGGAACGAGGTGAGGGACTTTGTGTTGGCCTGCCCCGTTTGTGCCCGCAGCAAGGCCTCTCACCAGGCACCTGCCGGGCTGCTGCAACCCCTCCCTGTTCCTAGCCGTCCCTGGTCCCACGTGGCCTTGGACTTTGTGCCTGGATTACCGGCCTCCCAGGGTAGGACGGTGATATTAACAATAGTAGATCGGTTCAGTAAGGGGGTGCACCTGGTGGCCCTCCCCAAACTCCCTTCGGCGTCAGAGACGGCGGACCTCCTGATGAGCCATGTGTTCCGGCTCCATGGCCTCCCCCAGGATGTGCTCTCGGACCGAGGACCTCAGTTCATATCCCAGGTATGGCGGGCATTCTTCAAGGGGTTGGGCGCCTCTGTCAGTCTCTCTTCTGGTTATCACCCACAGACTAACGGGCAGACGGAGACGATGAACCAGTGTGTGGAGACGGCACTCCGCTGTGTGGCTGCCAGGAACCCGTCCTCCTGGAGTCGGTTCCTCCCATGGGTTGAGTACTCGATTAACTCCCTTGTCAGCTCTGCCACAGGTCTCTCCCCTTTCGAGGTGTCGCTGGGGTACCAGCCACCGCTGTTTTCGGCACAACAACCAGAGGTGGCAGTTCCGTCGGTACAGACTCATCTGGACAGATGTCGTCGCATCTGGGGAGTCGCCAGAGCCGCTCTACTCCAAGCGGCTGAATGTAGTAGCCGGGGGGCCAACCGTCGACGGAACCCAGCGCCAACATACCACCCCGGGCAGAGAGTTTGGCTGTCCGCCAAGGATCTCCCCCTGCAGTCAACCGCCAAGAAGCTGAACCCCCGTTTCGTGGGCCCCTTTGAGGTCACGAAGGTGCTCAGTCCTGCCGCAGTGAAGCTGAAACTACCGGCTTCTATGCGGATCCATCCTGTGTTTCACGTATCAAAGATTAAGCCCGTCGCCTGCAGTCCTCTGATGCCTCCTACCCCGGACCCACCTCCACCCACAATCGTGGATGGGCACCCTCAGTGGAGGGTTCGCCGACTGTTGGACGTTCGGCGTCGGGGGCGAGGGTACCAGTTCCTGGTGGACTGGAAGGGCTATGGCCCGGAGGACCGTAGCTGGGTATCTCGCCGGCTCATCATGGACCCAGGGCTTCTGACCGCCTTTTATCGAGCCCATCCCGAGAAGCCTGGCAAGTCGCCGGGTGGCTCCCTTGGAGGGGAGGGTAGTGTTAGGGCTCGACCAGCCAGAGAGTCGCACACCTGACGCCGCTCTGCTCATCGCCACAGCTGCAGCTCGTCAGCTCATCCCACAGAGAGGTTAAGAATCAGATCTGCCAGTGGCTCGCCGTGAGTTCGTGCTCTGTGTTTCCCCAGAGAAGGTTGATTGTTCTTCCCCTGTGCTCCTCTTGGAGACCCTTCCGGAATTCCCTACGCAGAGTTTTGTTTTCCTGTGAGTATCGTGTGAGTTTTCCTTTTTGATTGGACTAAGAGCGCCCACGGACTAGAGAGTTTTTGGAGTTGCCTTTTTTTTGTTTTTTCTCCCCCCTGCCAATTAAGGAGGCAGTTCTCGTTTTTTTGGTTTGTTTCTCGTATTTGGTTGATTGTGAAATAAACTACGCCGTTTTCCGGCTGAACCTAAGCTGTGTCTGGTGTCGTGCACTTGGGGTCAGAGACAATCCATAACAGCTTTGACAGTATCTATGAACGTTGGAAAGCTTTAACTAACTGGCAAAGAAATCTGTAACAAGACAGGATCCCAGTAACATCCTACAAGAAAACATCCGCACTTTTCAAAGAGAATTATCCGAGCTGAATAATGTTTATGACGAATACTGAAGGATGGACAGCCCAGCTCACGAAATGCGCCGCAAGCTGGACAATTGCACATCAGTCACAAAAATCGTTGTGCAAAATGCACAGTCTCAAATCCAGGGCATGGAAGAAGAACTGATTTGGCCAGATGCAATCTCTGTATTTGCATCTACAACGTCGAGCGTTTCATTTCCAAACTTCAAGTGTTTGGAAATAGGGCCTCTAGGGCCATTTCCAATCGCTCTAATGCATCCTCAATTAAAAGACAAGAAGCTGCTGCAGAGTATGCAGCCACCCAAGCTGTGTTAAAGATTATGGCTGAACAAGATTGTCATCAAGAGAAACTGCAAAGACTTGAAGTTGAAGACAGGCTGATAGTTGCAGATCAAGAAGCAGCTGCACGTACTCGCCGTCTTCCGCGAGAAAGGGAAGAGACTGAGCGTAAAATAGAAAAAGAGAAGCAAGAAGCTACTCTCTTAAAGAAACAGCAAGAAGAAAATGCTGAAAGGAAAAAATCTGTAGAGGACCTGAAAAGAGAGCTTGAGCGTTTGGAAGAGCTAAAGAGACAGAGCAAGGCTTCAAATCTACGATGAAGATACGTTCCAAACTTCAAAACGAAACGGGAGAGCTGGTGAAGGTTCTAGCTGAAGCAATATCAGCAAATAGACTACCCATTCCAGAGCCTACCATCTTTAGTGGAGATCCACTCAAGTTCAACCATTGGAAGTCTTCTTTCCACACTAGTTGAGAGAAAAAAATTTCCAACTGCAGAAAAAATCTTCTTCCTCCAGAAATATGTGGGAGGAGCAGCAAGGGAAGCTCTGGAAGGTTACTTTCTGAGAGGATTTGTGGACTTCTTACGTAGCTCTGAAGCTGCTATTGTTCACATTGAAAGTCTAAAGGTTCTTAACGATGACATTGAAAATCAAAGACTCACTGCCAAACTACCTGACTGGTTGAGAACTAGATGGAACCGAAGAGCCACACAATATCAAATGGAACACAGAAGATTTCCTAGCTTTAATTATTTTGTTACATTCCTGACAATGAAAGCTTATATTGCATGCAACCCAATAACCCTTTTACCATGCATTACAACAAAGCCACCCTGATAAAGCGAAGATCAAGAGCCAAACCATAGTAGCCACTAAAGCCCAAAGTGCAAAGATCTTCACAACTAATGCAAGTGAAAGAACCATACCCACACGTGTGTTTTGCAAGAAGTTAGGACACAGTCTATACAAGTGTCGCAGATTTGTCGAAACACCAGTTGCTGATCGAGTGAAGTTCATTCAAAGCGAGAGACTATGCTTCGGATGTTTGAGCCCCGGCCATCAATCCAAGAGTTGCATTGGCCGGCTGGCCTGTGACACCTGCTCAAAACGTCATCCTACATGGTTACACGAAGATTGCTCAAAGCAAGAACCAAGGAGAGAATCTTCTAAAGAAATGAGCTGTAGCAATGAAAGAAAGCCACAATCAACACAACTACAAGACAACATCAAGGAAAGCACATCTAACAGAGTTGTGCAAGATGGCAACAGTACACAGACTTCAGCAATAGTTCCTGTTTATGTGTCAACTCTAAGTGATTCAAACAAGGAAGTTCTTGTCTATGCACTGCTAGATTCACAAAGCGATTCTTCATTCATTCTTTAGGGAGTAGCAAACGTTCTGGATGGAACCAGTGAATTTGAAACTATCTACAATGTCGTCAAAAGGAACGATTGTATATTGTAAAAGACTCAAAGATTTACAAATAAGAGGGCTATTCTCCTCTAAGAAGATAACAGTACCAACAATATACAGTCGCGAATTCATACCAGCGAATAGGACACATATTCCAACTCTAGAGACTGCTAAAGCATGGCCTCATCTGCAACATCTCGCAGAACACATTGCGCCACCAAAAGAATGCGAAATTGGTCTGCTTATTGGGTACAACTGCCCTCAAGCGCTAATGCCTAGAGCAGTTGTGTGTGGGGAAGATGACCAACCCTTCGCTCAGAAAACTGATCTAGGTTGGAGCATAGTGAGTAATGGGGACCCACAGGAGCACTTCAGTGATGCAATTGGAGTAACCCATTGCATCATCGTAAGGCAAGTGACACCTGAAACAAACCCGAAGGTCAAGCTCAAAAGAGAAGTTCATTACGTCTGCAAGACTCAGATCAAGGAAGTGATCAGTCCAGAGGATGTAATTAAGGTGCTGGAATCTGACTTCAGTGAAAGGTTGGTGGAAGATGTCAATTTCTCTCAGGAGGATCTCCTCTTCTTGACCAAGCTGAGAGAGGGAATCAAACACAAACCAGATTGTCATTATGAAATGCCCTTACCATTCAAACGAGACAGACCAACTCTACCCAACAACAAGTCATGTGCTGTGCAGCGTTTAGGTGCTTGGAACGGAAGCTCAAGAGAGACCATAAATACTGCTCAGACTACGTCAACTTCATGAAGGATGTCATCGCTCGGGGCGACGCAGAAAGAGTTCCAGAAGAAGAACTCGACAATCAACCAGCCTGGTATATTCCCCACCACAGAGTATACCACCCTCACAAGCCTGGGAAGATCCGCATTGTTTTTGATTGTTCAGCTAGGTTCAAAGACACATCACTGAATGATACCCATCTTACAGGACCAGAGCTCACAAACACCTTGGTGGGAGTTCTATGCAGATTTCGCAGGTGCCCAGTTGAGGTTATGTGTGATGTGGAGCGAATGTTCCATAAGTTCCATGTAAGACCAGAAGACCAAGACTACCTGAGGTTCTTGTGGTGGGAGATTGCAACTTAGAGTCTTCACCGTCAATTTTCCGCATTAAAGTTCACCTGTTTGGGGGAGCCTCCTCACCTGGTTGTGCCAATTTTGGTCTTAAACATCTAGCCGCTGAAAGTCGGGACCAATTTGACCAGAAGACAGTTAAATTTATCGAAAGAAATTTCTACGAAGCAAAGAAATTAACCACTGAAAAAGACCCCTAATCTAGTTTAAACACAACCTGCTAAACTCACTGAAAAAATACAGGGGGTGGTCCGCCCAGATCTTACCTAGTGTGTATAGACAGAGGTTTATCTACGGGTAGTATGTAAACCCCAGGGTCTCTTACCTACACACTCCCATTGTGCGGTCCCCTTTTCCCTGGGACAACTGAAGAAACAAAAAACTGAATAGTACAAACAATGGGATAAACTCAGACAGAATAACAAAAATGACTTAACCTTGACCAGTTCAAAAGTCCAAACACCAACGTACACAAAACAAAAGAAATGGCCCTTGAACACCACTCTGCTCAAAACACAAGTTTGGTCATTCGTTCCCAAAAGTTTGTGTTAACGACAGTCCTTCTGCTCTCTCTCTCCAACAGCTCTGCCTCTTGTCTCTCCCTCCTGACCTCCTTTTAAGCCACGGCATCCTGCAGTTGATTGGCCGAGGGTGACTGGTCACTGCTGGGGCAGCGGTGGTTCTTGTCACGGATACAGACCGAAACTAGTTTATGCTTCGGTGAGTGTGTGCTTCCTTGGTTTAGCTCAGCTGTCTCAGTTTAGCTTAGTTTGGTTTAACTGTTAGGAGGCTAATGCCACGGAACTCAAGAGACCGATGTGAGTGGAGATGAAGACCCGTTTAACAGCTCGGGGCTGGTCGACAAGCAGAGATGTTCATGCGGACCTGGCTTCTCCGTTTTCCGGCGACGGTAGCCAGCGTTTCGAGATACGCAGACTTCAACCAATTCACACGCCAACATAAGACTGTGTTAAATCGTCTCGGCCACCGTACGTTTGTTACTAAGCAACAAAGAATGCGCAAGCACACGTGACAGGTGGAGGCTTTTGATAGACTGCTGAGTGCAGGTGAAGGATGTGGCGGCACAGAGCAGGTGGAGGAAAAACCGGAGGACAGACACACAAGAAAATAATCAATTGTACAACATTAGGAGTCTCTTTTGTTAGGACAAGCAATTTCACAGTGGAAACAATAAAGGACCATGACATTTCTGTTGGCCATCTCAAAAGTATTGTCAGTAAACAGACAAAGACAACAAAAGTTGGATTTAGGTTCCTGGTTCTCATGAAGTTGGCAGAGCTTTACACCCTTGCAAATGTGTTAAATATCCTTGCAAATAAATGCTTTGTTACTTGTTAAAAGCCAAATCCTTTCATGTAATGATTTTTCACACGTAAGTTATATTAGCTCACACAAACGCTTCATCCATTTGTTCTTGGCCCCTCTGTCAAATTTTAGAACCCATTGTGGCCCCTGAGTCAAAACGTTTGCCCACACCTGCTATAGACCTATCGTAGAAGACAAGTAAGTACTGTAAGCTAGACTATTATGCAGTTGTAGACACAGCACAGGGGGTCCCTGGGCCTGGGAAGGGATGAAAAGGAGTTTAATATGGCTATTAAATGTGACTAAAACTAGACTAAAATGTTCTGAGTTTTCGTCAATGAAAACTAGACTAAAACCAAGAAGGATGTTAGTTAGAAAGTCCAAAATCCAGTTGCAGAGGGAGGTGTTGGTGCCCAGGTCTCCAAGTTTAGTGATTAGCCTGGAGGGGATGACAGTATTGAAAGCTGAGCTGAAGTCAGCAAACAGCAATCGCGCAGGTGTTGGTGTTGTCCAGGTGTGTGAGTACAGAGTGCAGTGCTTTGGAGACTGCATCGTCCATGCTCCTATTGCTGCGGTAGGCAAACTGATATGGGTCCAGTGTGGGTGGGAGGGAGTCCTTCAGGTGTGCCAGGACCGGCCGTTCAAAGCACTTCATGATGATGGGTGTGAGTGCTACAGGGCGGTAGTCATTGAGGCACGTTCTCTTCTATCAGCTTGAATCAGTCAGCCCATTCTCCTCTGACCTCTAGCATCAACAAGGCATTTTTGCCCACAGGACTGCCGGAAGGTGGATGTTTTTCCGTTTTCACACCATTCTTTGTAAACCCTAGAAATGGTTGTGCGTGAAAATTCCAGTAACTGAGCAGATTGTGAAATACTCAGACCGGCCCATCTGGCACCAACAACCATGCCACGCTCAAAATTGCTTACATCACCTTTCTTTCCCATTCTGACATTCAGTTTGGAGTTCAGGAGATTGTCTTGACCAGGACCACACCCCTAAAATGCATTGAAGCAACTGCCATGCCACAAATTGGTAAAACAAATCAACTTTTTAACCTGTTTAAAATGAAATAACTTAATTAAAAATGTTTACATGTGCATGAGAATGTAAAGTATCGATGATTGTTTAAATACTTAATTTGTTTTTATTTCTTTACTAAAACTGGGTTTTTGGTTCGTTGTCTCAAGGCAACACTGTGCAGTTAGGTCATTGACCATAGTCAAGGTTTTGCTGTACCAACTACTGATATTGAATGGGAATGGACACCTTTTATGGGTGAAAGGTTCAGGATCAGGCACCTAGGGCCAATCCCTCTGACAGTGAGGACACTGAGCTAGAAATTAGGAAGAGGTTTGCCAGACAGTTAGGAGATCAATGGTCAGTCAAAGGTCAGTCAATAGGACAATGTGTGTCATTCATTCATAATCATTCATTTTGAATTTGTGCTTTTTTATTTCCTTTGGGAGAATGCTTGTCTGATGACAGTGAGTCTGTTGGTCAAGATAAGGAAATGATATATATAGTTGAGTTGATATATAAGATAAGGATAGGATATATATGGTTGAGGTTGAAAATCCACACCTACCCCAGTGGAGAACACCCCACAATACATTCTGTGCTCGCCCAGCCGTAACATTTCTAATGATATCACCTACTGTATTTTAAGCATTTTTTATGAAGACATTCTTCAGGTTATTAGACAGCCTGTCTTTGATTGCTGAAGCTCCTCACAGTACACACATGCTCATGTGGTCGACTGACAGGTACCATAAGTCAGTTATCGACACTGACAGAGGTTACATTAAAGTGAACTGATCCAATACGGTACTATTAATAAATTCCTTTCAATTTGGCAACTTCAAATGTATTGTAAGAAAAATCAAACACGAAGGGTCAAAGGGGTTTCTCTAACCCCTGAATACCCTCACGTGTAACAATGACTCTCACACAGAACAGTAGAAGAAGTAAACTCCACAGCTTTCCATGTCTATGATGGCGGAAGCAGCTGTGAGCTTGTGGATGCGCTGCATGTGTGTACTTGTATGAAAATACAGACGAGAGAAAGAGTCATAAATCATAGAGAGCAGAGAGAAGGCAAGCAGCCCATGTTCAGGAGGGAGTTGGACACACGCTGTTGTTTCTCACTGGATATTGGACTTATATTTTCAGCATAATTTCCGTAAATCTTTTCATTTTTAAAATAGAATACAAAAGGTTAATTGAGTAGAGTGTTAATCGTTAAGGGTGTCCAACAGTTATATGGATCTTGAATCTTAGATTTAATTCGGAAGAAACATTGGATGCTTGATATTTTTAAAGGCACATTAAAACATTAAAATGTTTCATCGCGATGAAAGTTGGGTACTTTATTTGTGCATACACTAAACAAATGAGGTGCTTTTTAACTGCAGTATTCCCTTCCCTACACATTAGCAGTTAATATATTTTTTGTAAATCTCAAGTTAAAACTAGAATCTTAAAATTAAGATTGGACGTGTCCTCGCTACTCCTTGCACATTGGGGCACTGGCCAGATGGTTAGAAATGCGGTTGAGGACGCCTGCGGTGTTCGCAAGTCAGTGGTGTTAGTTCATGTTTCCAACAGGCTTGGATTATAATATGGATGTATAGAGGGTAAGGGTGTCATGAGAATTGAGAAATAGGGAGAAGTTTAGATTAAGTATGTCTCGAGTTGAAACCACTGTTCCATTTGTTCTCTTTTCTTCTTTGCCACGATTAAAGTTTTCATTTAGTCTATCATGAACATCGTCAAAGGTGACATTCTTTCTGAGTAGATTGTGATGTTTTTAATAGAGCAGCAATCAAGAGGCCAATGTAACTCTGGATGAGCTGCATAAGAAATACAGTGTGTGACCAAAATGGACCCTGAACCCAAAACTGCCCATCATCTTGAGAACCCCATTGAGCACATGATCCCAACATGGAATTATTGAGGTGGTGGCACCTCATATTGGACCTATTCAATGAAAAAGATAAATATAACTAGAAAATGTGGCTTCCTGTTACCAGTAGGTGTCTCTGCGGCCGTAAATAGTTACACAGTAATTACATTTCAGGTAGAGAGTACACATCCCCAGGGTGTGACTTGGTGGTAACCAAGACATTCTGATGTAACAGTCCAAAATACTCAAGAACACACTGCTTGGATTTGAAAAGAATCTGGTTTAATCCCTGGGAGGAGTTCGGTCTTTTACAACTGTAAGAAATTATGAAAATATGCCAAAAAGGCACATCTTTAATGATTAAATGCAGCATCCCCTAAGGGTTCAATGTTTACACATCCTGCAATTTTGGTGAGGGCAGGCCAAGCCATTTGGAAGTTATAAATCTTGCCAGATTAAGCCACACCCCTTGCGAAGTTCATTAACCGTAATATATTCTTAAAACCATAAGACAGGTCAGAAATGATCATATGGATGTTTAAAGGGTGAGAAGTTCATGCTATGTGAGAAATATGGAGCAGATTAGATAAAGTATGGTCGAGTTATAACAACTTCAACGTTCGTGGCGAATGGTGGTTTTTTGAAAATGCTCCCTACACACATAGTTTGGAAATTCTTCTGGCAAAATGCAATTTTTAGAGTCTAAGGTCTCAGGATCACACTGTGCAATTTTGAAAAGAATCAGGTTTAATCCCAAATTAATTCCTTGAAATACAATGGGTTCCTCTACAACTAGTCGTAGCGAGGACCTTAATAATAATAATTCCTTGAAATACAATAGGTTCCTCTACGACTAGTCGTAGCGAGGACCTTAATAATAATAATTCCTTGAAATACAATAGGTTCCTCTACGACTAGTCGTAGCGAGGACTTTAATAATAATAATTCCTTGAAATACAATAGGTTCCTCTATGACTAGTCGTAGCGAGGACCCTAAAAATAGCTATTTGCCACTGCCAGGGCATTAACGTTTTTTCTAGAATTTTATAGAATGGAAGTTCTCCTCCACAAACATATCATTATGACAAGGACACAGCTGGGATCTACTGTGCAGGGATGTTTTAGTCTGTGACATCCACGTTTGTTCTGGGTGTACTAAATCTTTTTTTTAAATTGATGCAGGTTATTAATAACTTTGGTTCTATAAACTCTGCCGTTCATATGTTCATAGTATAGGGGTCTTACCTTACACTTTATGAATACTTTAAAGGTGTTGACATATGTGTTCTGAGTGAGAAGATTGATACCTCTTTCAGACCACTGGAGCCAGCCAGAGGGGAAGGTCTCACAAAAACACCTGCCTGCCAACACCTCTAAACTCAACCATTAGATAAACCTCTAGTTTGTTTCATGCGGGAGCAGGGCCCGGGGAGGTGAAGCTGAGCAGAGATTCTAAGAAGGCATTGAGTTCAGGACTCCAATAAAACTGCAACACATTTGTTTTGTTATGTTTTTCACATATTGGTTTATAGTAGAATTCTTTTTTTTTTAAACCCAAACTGTGTAATGTGGGATAGTGTAATATACATAAGCAACACAACACTAGCTTTTTAACTTGGTAAAAAAGCTAAAACTATAGGAAATTGGTCTCCTATGTATGTAGGAAATTTGAAGGTAATCCACATCTCTACAAATGCCTGATCCTGCACCCTCTGACACCCTCTGTTGAATCAACAACACCTCTTCTTAAAAGGTGTGGGCCTGCACTGAGGATAAGCCCTGCTGCATGGTGGAGATCGCAGTAAAATACAGAAAATAGACACTGAAAGATTGAATTAGCCAGGATGAAGCTATACAATAAGCTAAAAGAATGAAGATGAAACTTGATAACGACAGTGGCTATGAACACAAACAAAGAAGAGTGAGAGGCAGACTTCTTACATGTGCCAGGGTTCTGCTGTGCAGAGCGATGTTGGGTCTGTACTGGTGGAAGTCAGTCTGGATCACACACACTCTCTTCTCCATCCTCACAGCTCACAGCTGCCCATGCTATCTTCACCCAAGCAGGCACTGGAGAGGAAGTGAAGCATGTGTGTGGTCTCTTGAGGCTGTGGGAATGTATGTGTGAGCTAGAGAGGGTGTGTAAAAGTGTGTTATGGCTGCAACCTGACCCTGAGTTTGAGGGAGGGAGAAAGGTAGGTGACGAGCAAAAAGAAACAACCCCCCCCCCCCATTCCATTCACTTCTCCTGCCTAGAGCCATACCACCTTCTGCCAGCAGTATACACCCCTGGAAGACAGACTGCCAGTACCGAGCAGAAATATACTGCTCGAAAAATGAAATTAAAAAAATGAAAGAAACAATTTTTTTATCAGGATTCAGCTTGAATTCAAAAGGAATTTCTGATATTAAAATGGTCAGGTAAGTAACAGTTAATTAGTTTCAGCTGCTTTAGGAGCTTATAATACCATATTAGAGCTGCGCTCCATAGATGCTGGGTTACTTGTTGTTCTTAAATCTGGATTTGGTTATATCTGGACCCTGCATGGTCCTGCCTCCTGCCATGGTCCTGCTGCTGCTATTATTATTATATTAGTCAGATTACTATTACTATCAACATTAACCAACATTACCGACAACTTTGCTTACTTCCTGAAGTCTTTGTGCTTTCCCTCCTCAGATCACAGATTGCTGTGGATGGTGGTTACATGGGTTATATTTGATGTCTGATGGTGGTTTTATCTGATGGTGGTTATGTCTGATGGTGCTTCTATCTGATGGTGGTTCTGTCTTATGGTGGTTCTATCTGATGGTGGTTATGTTTGATCGTGGTTGTTTCTGCACTGGTTAGGCCTTAAACCATATTACAATCAACATTTGCATATTTTCTGTCATGTTAAAGCTTTTTTGTGTATTTGGAAAAGCATATTATTATTATACGCATTTAAAGAATTTTAGTCTTCTAGATCCACCTCTCATGAAGGCCCTGTTGAAGTTTTTTTCAGTTGTGGACCACTCCGAGGCAAGTTGCGTTAAAAGATCCAAAATAAAATTAATTAATTAATTAGTTATTTGAAACCAAAACAGAGCTTAAAATAGAGTGAATATTGAATGTCTTATGCTCCAAACAATGCCCCAAGTAATGAGTTCTTGGCACGTTGTGTTTTCAGCTGGTGTCATTGTCATGGGGACAAAAAAAATCAATGTATACATGTTTTCAGCTGGACTTATCAGCATGGATTTGATCACAATTTACCATCCTCAAAGTTTACTTTTAAGTAAAAGAGATGACTGCCACAGAACGCCATACTACAACCGATTCCTGCTGTATCAGGTCTGCCTCTTTCAAGCCAACTTTTCTGAACAACAAAGGATGCTCCAAGATACCTGGTTCTGAACCAGAATTGATTACACAGTACATCACTGCGGTCCGGAGTTAACTGTTCAAACTTGGTACTTTAGAAGTTATGGAGTGAGTAAAAAAACTCCTCTCTGTCTGTGCATGTGTGTTTGGACAGCAGGAAACACACATCACATCACAGCAGAGGGAACAAAGATATTTAAACACAAGACCAGAAGACTCCAGTAACTGCAGATAAATGTAATGGAATGTACTGGAATGCTGAAAGTGAAGGGTTGTCCCCCCATTTGACATCCAGACAACTGCTGAATAAAGCACCGAGATCCAACGCTCCAACAACAATTACTGTTCCCAGTAGCTTAGTGAAAACTAGCATGCTGTGAGTGTAGGCTTTTTTGTGGAATTATAGGCGTAATTTGACCTTTTACCCAGCTGAATACACAAACCAGTAAAGCAGAGCTTCTTTCAGAGAGTAAAATTCCGGATTACATAATTTGGTGAAAAATAATTTTCCATGAAGCAGCAGGATAACCACTGGCTTTTACCCATTGATTGCAGTAATCCAGAGTTTAATTATACAATTTGATTTGTTGCTGCCCTAAGAAGTCAGCATACAAAGGGTGCTTTGTTTGCTGATCTGGGATCGGTTCCCCCAGAGTGACAAGGGAATGGCAGATGTTGATCTGGGATCAGAGTTATGAGGGGGGGATCTCTGCTCCCTCTGTCTTGCTCCGGCTTGTTCTTGACAGCATATTCTTCCCTGCATGACACATGTTTATGGAATGTGATTAATTCAAAGTTGAAGGTTCAAGCAAAAAAATTACAACTTTGGCACAAAAAGATTGTTATAAGCTGTGAGTGTACAGCCAGGGACATTTTATACAAGTGCTGGTCTAATGAGTAATCACACAGGTTAAGCCAAGAGGAAAATCTCCGACAGGTTGAAATTATTGGTATTTTGAGATTTTGGGAAATGTCTTTATATGCTCTCTTGCTGAGGGTTAACTGAGCAGATCTACACTCACCGGCCACTTTATTAGGTACACCTGTCCAACTGCTCGTTAACACTTAATTTCTAAGCAGCCAATCACATGGCGGCAACTCAGTGCATTTAGGCATGTAGACATTGTCAAGACAATCTCCTGCAGTTCAAACCGAGCATCAGTATGGGGAAGAAAGGTGATTTGAGTGACTTTGAACGTGGCATGATTGTTGGTGCCAGAAGGGCTGGTCTGAGTATTTCAGAAACTGCAAATCTACTGGGATTTTCACGCACAACCATCTCTAGGGTTTACAGAGAATGGTCCGAAAAAGAAAAAACATCCAGTGAGCGGCAGTTCTGTGGGCGGAAATGCCTTGTTGATGCCAGAGGTCAGAGGAGAATGGCCAGACTGGTTCGAGCTGATAGAAGGGCAACAGTGACTCAAATAACCACCCGTTACAACCAAGGTGGGCATAAGAGCATCTCTGAACGCACAGTACGTCGAACTTTGAGGCAGATGGGCTACAGCAGCAGAAGACCACACCGGGTGCCACTCCTTTCAGCTAAGAACAGGAAACTGAGGCTACAATTTGCACAAGCTCATCGAAATTGGACAATAGAAGATTGGAAAAACGTTGCCTGGTCTGATGAGTCTCGATTTCTGCTGCGACATTCGGATGGTAGGGTCAGAATTTGGCGTCTACAACATGAAAGCATGGATCCATCCTGCCTTGTATCAACGGTTCAGGCTGGTGGTGGTGGTGTCATGGTGTGGGGAATATTTTCTTGGCACTCTTTGGGCCCCTTGGTACCAATTGAGCATCGTTGCAACGCCACAGCCTACCTGAGTATTGTTGCTGACCATGTCCATCCCTTTATGACCACAATGTACCCAACTTCTGATGGCTACTTTCAGCAGGATAAAGCGCCATGTCATAAAGCTGGAATCATCTCAGACTGGTTTCTTGAACATGACAATGAGTTCGCTGTACTCAAATGGCCTCCACAATCACCAGATCTCAATCCAATAGAGCATCTTTGGGATGTGGTGGAACGGGAGATTCGCATCATGGATGTGCAGCCGACAAATCTGCGGCAACTGTGTGATGCCATCATGTCAATATGGACCAAACTCCCTGAGGAATGCTTCCAGCACCTTGTTGAATCTATGCAACGAAGAATTGAGGCAGTTCTGAAGGCAAAAGGGGGTCCAACTCGTTACTAGCATGGGGTACCTAATAAAGTGGCCGGTGAGTGTACTTCAACGTCCATCTAAGGAACAGTATGTAACATTTAGGGGATCTATTGACAGAAATGGAATATATTATCCAGAAACACATTGAATAGTGTAAATGCAGTGAAACAAAATTGTTGTGTCTTCTTGGGGATTTTGCACCCTCATGTGTGTACAGTAGCCCACTATTAAAAGTTTTTCTTCTTAAGACAAAATTTGATCACCTGGGAGGCAGAATTCCACTGGATGGAACATGGAACACGGAACTTGCAACTCTTCCTGCTGTACATCTCTCTACATTTAGCCAGGACGTTTTCGAAATGACTGTCTTTTAGGGACACAGTGGTGGTCCTCTGCAGACTGTGCCGCGCAGGGTAGATGTTGAGAACTAAGTAGCCTAGCAGCAAGCTATACTAGAAGTGCATAAAGTGGTCTGTTTGCTACTCACCCTCATTCTGATGACACATGGAGGAATTCCTCTACACAACTGTCCGCTCTATGTCGCACCTCTGTTTGTTTTACTTTGACACAAATTAACTGAATTCAATTCAGTTCTTTTGTAGAGCCCAAAATTGCAAATTTGCCTCAGAGGGCTTTACTCTCTGTACACATGCAACATCCTCTGTCCCAAAACCCTCACATCTGCACAGGAAAAACTCCCCAAAAAATGAAAAACCCATGGGAAAAAAGAAAACCAGACTACAATGGATGTCATGTGTACAGAATGAACAATGTAAAAGATGACAGAAATGATTCAAATATTGTGTGACGCACACACGATATATGGTCACGTTTGTGTTTAATTTGTATTCATTTGGAATGAACATTTCTTCATTGTGTGTAGTGCTATCGATGCCCAGTAGGTGGCATTGCAGCGCTGTGGCTTCGGCTCAGGGTCCTAACCTTGTATTCGTTGCTTGAGGAGACGCTGACAGAAGAAGCCACACGTCTGCCGTGTCATTAATTTCTACTTTTCTCTGGTCGTCTCAGGCACAATCATCGGGCTCTCTCATCCGGAGACCTGTAACAATTGCAAGTAGTAAGCCAGCCAGTGCCACAAGTTCTCTCCGTTTCAGACTACCGTTACCATCACAGCCTCTCCTGTCAAAATGACTGCAGCTAGCGGTGGTTTTGTTTCCGGGGTCAACTTTGTTGACTTCCGGCCACAGTTAACAGCTTTAAAACATTTTATCCCATTAATCTCGGCCACATTAATCACATAGACATTTTCAATTGGTTTCTATTTAGAAATGTAATGCCTTTAAATGGTGACTTTGTTTTGGTAACTTGTTGCTACTCTGAAAACAATGTATATTGATATCTTATGCTATTCATACAGTACATGATGAATTCAATTGCATCTGATGTAACCCACATGCTTGGGGTCTTCTCTACCTTCTCGGGACTCTGATGTCTGGTGAGGAAAGCACTAGACACAGTGTTGGGGATTGTGGATTACAAGTGAAAACACTATATTGTCTCATAGCAATTGTGGCGATCGTAGAGAGATTTACATAAATCAAACCCAGACGACGATGTGAATTAAAGTTGTCAGGTCCTTGCAACCCCACCTCGGGAAATTCAACCCATGATTAAACTCACCGTAACAAGTTTAAGGCACTCAGTTCTCAAAATCAAAATAAACTCTGGTTAACTGAAGACTACAGAGGCGGCTCGTATAGCCACCTCACACCAGTCTGAAAGCCAGAGTGGGTGCAGACGGCACAATGGCGGTAGGAAGCCAACAAAGCTGCAACCGGCGGCAACAAAGACGCGGGTACAACGCCCTTGCAGAACAAGAGGACCCGTGAGATGGTCTGCACCTGAAGTGGACGTCAGACCGGAAACGCTGTCTTGACAAATCAAAGGGAGACCCTCCCTCCCGTGATTAGCTGACAGATGTCTTTGGTAGTAACAGGAGGCTCCATTAATAAGCCCCCTTCTGCTACACTATTGTTGTCCTTGTTGTACACCACAGAGGCTGCTGACTTTATTCCCTTATGGGGTAGTGCAAAGTAAACCGTAAAGATCAAGTAACCTTCGTTTAAATCTAATACATGCAGTGTTAAACATACATACAGTGGGTGAAATAACTATTGAACACGTCACCATTTTGCTCAGCAAATATATTTCCAAAGGAGCTATTGACATGACATTTTCACCAGATGTTGGTAACAACCCAAGTAATACATACATACAAAGAAACCAAAAGTAAGACGTTCAGAAATAGTTATGTGTAATAATGTGAAAATACAGGGAAAAAGTATTAAACACGCTTACTGATATTTTTTCAGTTATATTTTTTCAAAACTTACAAAATACTATACAAAAGGGTTAGTCTGGGTAAAGATTGGTCTGCTAACTACATCCTTTCAGGAGTCTCACATTTCCGGGTTAATAGCATAATACAGACACAGACACCTCATTTAAGATAAAGCTTGGACCAGCCCTTAGTTAAGCTGCTATAGGCCAAGACTGCCAGGGGACTTCTTAGGACACACCAAGCTCTTATTCTCTCTTTCCTTTTATAAGAATTCTCATCTTATTAATGCACATCACAAATTTTTGTTCACAGCTTTCCATGGAGCATGGTTATATCTGGACCCTGCCTCCTGCAAAGGCCATTTTAAATCACTTTTTGGCTTATTAGTGTACACATGATATCCATTGCATTCTGTCAATCCTGGAAGAGGATCTGCCGTCCTCACAAAGGTTTCTTCCTTCTTTTCATTTTTCATGTAGGGTCAATATTAGGGTTATTAGAAGGTTGCATGTGCACAGACCGTAAATCCCTTCAATTTGTAGTGATTGATGTGACTTGGGCTATAAAAAATAATATTATTCAATCTGTGGTGGCAGGGTGTGGTTAGCTCAGCTGCAGAGGGTGGAACGGGGGGAGTGGTTTAGGGAATGGTGCCGGCAGGTAGTTAACGGGCGCAGCTGAGAGGCATACTGACTGATTGTCTCCCCCTCATAAACAGTGAGGACTTGGAGCGAGGAAGGCTGGGGCGGCGAGGCCGAGGAGCGGACTGAACAAATGGACGAGCGACCCAGCAATGGTATAAAAACGCCAAATAAAGTCTGTTGCTACCCCGACCCGTGTGTTTTTAAAGAGAAGCCCGCTGAGATGAGCTTAATCTCGGCTACACAATCCTATCAACATTCCTTACCCAAAAACACATGCCATGTGGACTGGGAAAGTGAAACGCTATACTGAACCAAAGTCTGCCAACATGCATTTTATTTTTTGCATAACTAACATATTACCATTGATAACACCTTCTTACTCTTTACCTTTGCAGTGGGCTTCCAACATTGATACCATTAGGAAGGCCCAGCTGAGGTTGTACTTCCTGCACCAGCTGAGGAAGTTCTACTCCACCACCATCCAGCCTACTCTCTATTCTTCCTGTTTGATTTGCATCGGCCACTAAACAAGACCTGAACCGACTACAACGGATCATCAGGTCTGAAGAGGGAATCATTGGCTTCAGCCTGCCCTCCATCCTGGATCTGTACACCTTGTTGTTCATAAACATACTTTTTTTTTATTTTTTAAGAGAAGCAGCTTTGAAGATGCCTGACTAGACAAAAATACTTTTAGGAATGATTTAACTCTTTGTGCCACATCTTTAGGAATAAATCACCATTGGCTGTATTGTGTCACATCTGTATTTGTGTGAGAGTACGTGATGAACAAAACACACACCCAGTCAGAAAGAAATATAGTCCTCCAACTCTGGTAGCGGTGCAAAGGTGGTCTTAACTACTACTGTGTGGTTAGGATTCCTCAAAATCGACTTATTGACAGTGTTTATTTCTACATGAGAGCAACAACAGTACATGTAGTGTACAATAATTAAATAGACAGGTGTCTCACATCATTTGTTACAAAGTTACACCTACAAAGCAGAAAAAATATGTTATGTCTATATAGATATAAATATGTAATTGTGTGAACAAGCATTCCTGTAAAAACACTAGTTGAATTGTCAGCAACTACTTCAGCCTTAAAACCAGAGCTGAAAAGACATCTGTGGCTGTGCAACCAAGGGCAGAAGACTCCTTTACGTTACCATTAAGGTCACAGTAAAAAAAAGTATTGTAAATTGTTTCATAGAACACTAGTGTTGAATTGTAATTGTGTGTTTAACTAGCAGACTGACTGAAGAAATTGGAACATTTACAAAAAGTTTATGGGACATTCTTACAGCTCACAATTGTTTATTATTTATCTATGTATCCTACATGAAATCATTATTTCTGCTGCAAAGACAACAAACACTGATTAATGACAGTAGCTGTACTGAGATCAGCTGTCCGAGAGCTGCAGGCTACAGAAGGCTGGCCCAGGCATGTGGTATCTCTCTGGGGAGAAGACATCTGTTCAACTTGTATTGATCTATTACTGAATATACAACATATACCATCTCAGAACTTTCCAAAACCACACAACTTTGAGGTTTTGAAATGTGAAATTAACTACATGGGTGAGGACATAGTCTGACCAGTGTGAGGATGACGGGATGTTCATCCAACTGTTTCAGTCTATAATGTGGTAACACAGCATTTTAGGTGGTTTACAGGGAAATTTCCTACTTGCCTAAAAAGTGTGCTGCTTAGAACCGTTACCCTTTGCCATTAGTTTTGTTTTAGTAACCCCAATGCAATGCGATGCAATAAAGACCAAATAAAAGTGAGATAAATATGCCTTACTCATTTCAAGTAGCAATACTGTCCTATGTTTCAGGTTATTATATAGACAACATATGTCATGCATGAATAGAAGCATTTATACACACCGAGATAATCAGCAGAGGACTAACTACGAAAGGCCCCTGTGTCTCTGCGTGGTGGCAGATGAACTACCATGTAATGGCTGTCTTGTCTTAAAAGAAGGACGTGTCTAATGAGAAGGCCCCTGCCAGCCTGAACTCCTCCTTCATCAGCACGCAGAAAAGGCGCTGGGGCAGAGCTTTGGAGTACGGTGCCGGCCGAGGGACACATGTACGCAGCAGGATCTCCCGGCCCGCCGGAGAAGGGAAGTCAGGCACTTTATTGCTTCCCCCAGTCGGCTTCTTGTCACGGCACAAGTCATCATCCAGTGGTGCTAGAAGGGCAGCCTGAGGGTAGGAGAAGAGACCCGTTACTTGCTGGCAGTGACTGAAAGAAAGCTGATGAGGTGTGCATGTTAAAGTGCAGCCTGATTTACCGGTTAAAGGCCAAAATGTATTTAAGTGCAGTCAATGATAAATTTGGCGTGCGCATCGGAACTGCAAAACATTTAGATATTTTGGGCTGATATTTGTGTCTTGTCATACTCAAATTGTTAAGCATGTGTCTTATGTGGTGACAGTACAGATCTTGTGGAGTAAATTGGCTCCATAGCCCCCCCTGCCGGTTTTCAACAAAGCAGCCAAAGCGCCCTGTATGACATATTTGGAATCAAATGGAATACATGTATGTAACTGTAAGAAAAAATCATGGAACCATTCTCTAAAAACATGAAGTTTTGCTTTTTGTGTGAATATTCATTTGATTTTTTTTTTGTTTCTTTGACAGAGTTCGGCATTTTGACAAACACCTCCCTGGGACTTTGTCAGAGCCACTTCAAAATTTAACAGAACAATTCCAAGGCCTTGGTGATTAAAAGTTAGTAAAATATTCTTGTGTTTAAGGGACTAAATGCTTTCATGCACCGGTCACTGCTCCACAGCTCTGCAGGAAGCCAACCACCTACGTTGTCATACAGGGTTAAAGGCTGTGTGTTCAGTTTGCAGAATATATTTGCCAGACATCTACTCAAACAGAAAGGTGTGTAGTTCACATGGGAATTCAGCGCACTTCTGTGTGCAACAGAAGTTGTGTGATCAGCTGCTGTTCTCTCACAGAGCTGGTGGCTAAGTACAGACCTATCTCGAAGATCCTTGAGAAATCTGTCGCAAATCAATTATGTGGCTTTCTACAAAACAATGCTTTGTTCAAGGATTTCCAGCCAGGATTTCAAGTGCATCATAGCACAGAAACGGAACTGGTGAAAATTACGAATGATCTGGTCTCTTTTCTTGTCCTGCTGGAGCTCAATGCCGCAATTGACAACACCGATCACTGTATCCTGCTGCACAGACTAGAATTTGAATAGTATTTGGATCATTAACAATAAGGTTTCATATTCATGATTCTAAGAGGCAATGTGATTTCAGGAAATAATCAAAAGCACTACACAGACTGCAAACTTGAGCAAATAAATAGGCAGTGAACTCCTCGCGTGGACACAGTGGAATAGTCACGCAGAATACTCTGCACCGAGCTGCAGCCACTCAAGAATCACCTCTTTTCTGATGTTGGTCTTCTGAAGTCTCTAAGAAAACATTTCAGAAGACACTTCAGAAAATGTTTGGAGGCCCAACGAGTTTCTAAAAAGTTTTATTTTGGAGATCCATAAGGAAAGTCTCCCAGATCGATTCGACGATCAACAGGTTGTCGCCGACTGGTTTAAGAGATCTCAGGGAGACTTCCTGTATGGAAAATAGGTAAAGGCAACAGACTTGAGACAGGCTAAATCTATAAACACACACATATTTTGCAAAAGGTACATATGAAAATCTGTCAAGCAGCTCCAAACTGGTTCCTTGCAGAGGATATAATTCGCTTGAGTCCAATCATTTCTGCTCACTTAAACATTTCTGTGTGTGTGTGTGTTAGCGCTGTTGGAATGTTACTGAGGGGGGTCTCTACTGGCTATACTGGTTGGTAGAGCTATACTGGGAGTTACCTCGTCACTGGTGAAGTCAGCCAGCTTGACGTAAGCAGCAGGGGAAGAAACAACAAACAAATAAAGTCCAAAGAGGAAACAAACTAAAACGAAGAAGTATGTTGTGTGTGTTTTGCTTGGCTGCCCATTACCTCACAAGCATACTATTCACCCCCTTTGGACTTTTGATGTTTTTGTACTCTTACTTACTGGATTTAAAAAAAAAAAATGTTCTGTTTGATCAACACCACATGCATAGTACTTTAAATGTGCAAAATATATTTTATTCTCCCACAAACAATACAAAGTAAGAGTCATTACTTGGTGGAAGCGGGAAGTCTCAGTTCAGTCAGATTGGATGGAACAACAGTTTTCAAATTCTGCCATAGATTCTCAATTGGATTGAAGTCCGAGCTTTGACTGGGCCATTTAAAACATGAACATGCTTTGACCTGAACCCTTCCATCTCTGGCTGTATGTTGTCCTGCTGGAAGAGGAACTTCTGCCGCAGTCTCAAGTTTTCTGCAGACTGCATCATATTTTCTTCAAGGATTGCCCTGTATTTGGCTACTTCCATCTATCCATACTAGTTACTTCGTAGGTTTAATGAGGCACCACCACCATGCTCCCATGTTAGAATTGTGGACTCCGGGTGATGGCCAGTGTTGGGTTTCCTCCAGACAGCGTTTTGACTTCAGGTCAAAAGGTTCCATTTTTGACCTCATCTGACAAGAGCACTTTCTTCCAAGAGCTGCCTCTCCCACATGGGTTGTGTTAAACTGTCTTCTTATCACTCTTCCGTAAAGGACAGATATGTGGAGCACACGGCTAATGGTTGTCCTGTGGACAGATTTTGTTCCTCAGCAGCTCCTCCAGAGTCACCATCTGACTCCTGGTTGCTTCTCTGATTCATTCTCTCCTTGTCCAGATTGTCAGTTTGGGTGGACGGCCTTCTCTCAGTAGGTTTGCAGTTGTGCCATATTAGTTACATTTTTGGATGATGGATTTGGAGGTGTTCTGTGAAGTGTGGGATATTTTTTCTTCATACTAAGCTACAACTGTTTGGTGAGCTCCTTGGCCTGCACAATGGCTCTGTAACAAACTCTCAGGCTTTCATGGAGAACGTGTATTTATTCATACTCACTTGCAAATGTGACTTAATCACACTGGCCTTTGCATGAGAAAATAAAAATTAGAATTTCAAAAAAAATTAATTAAAAAAAATTCATCCTTTGATTTTATTTTGAAGGGACTTTAATGCAGCGGAGTGTCGTTTTTTTTGCGGCTCGTCTATCCATGTTTTCAGCAGCGTGTGCCAGGTTGGGTCAAACCATTCTTATATGGGGGAGACATTGTGTTTTTAGGATAATTAAACATCCTGAATATAAAATATAATATTCAGCTTAGGAACTTGATTTTGAATAAATTTGAGATGTTGAGAATGTTCCTCGATTTGGGTCGCGGCTTGTCATTAAGGGGTGATGGTGGGTCCCGGAGCCAGACCAGTTGAGAAACACTGTTCTACAGTATAAGGGGTTAATACATATGTACTCAACACTTTTTAGATTTTTATTTAGAAATAGTTTTGTAAACCTTACCCCAACCTCCAGATGGACTATTTTGTGTTGGTCCATTACTTAAAATCAAATCCCAATTAAATAAATTTGAATCTGACAAGATGGAGAAAAGTCCCAGGGGGGTGAATACCTATGCAAGGTGCAGGACATTGGTGCCGTAATGCAAGGACATGGACTTCAAGGACTTCAAGTGTGCAAAGAATAAGAACAAGGATCGATAACAGCTGCAGTGAGATCTATCTGAATAAATGGACTATATTTCCGGATCAAAAGCATTCCAGATCTGCCCTGCATCTAGAGGACTGTCAGGGACAGCAAAGCCTCAATGTGCTTTCAAAGTGGCCCTGCTAAAATAAAAAATATGAGGTTCTTGTATTACATCAATACATTAAAGAAGTGGTTTTCCCAACACTGACTGGCACTACAGTCGAAAACAGGTGATTTGGACCAATGCTACTTGCACAAGCTCTGTTTGCACAAATGAATGAATACCTGGCCTTGTCAGATCCTGAGAGAACCCGCCCCCCCCGGTGAGCGGTGCCCCAGGGGGCAGAGGAGTGGAGCTGCTTACCCTCTGAGCGTTGACAAACAGCCTGTGGATGATGCTGCCGGCCGGCCCCTGGCCAGCTCCGATCACCACCACCTCTGGTTCCTCCAGCAGCGAGCTCACAAACCTGGAGGAACACGTATCGGTTATATATAAACACTAACACCAGTAGAACAACAGCTGTTAAAACTTAACTTCTCATTCCTAACTTTTTATTGGCTATAGTTGAATGAAAAGGTGTCCCAAAAGCTCACCAAGCGGTTGATTAAGGGTCTCTAGAACTTACTTCTCTAGCTCTTCTGTGTCCTCCTCTTTCCCGTCCTCACAACTGGCAAACTTGGCCTTGAGGGAACGAGCTCTGGTGATGGCCGTCTCCATGAGCATCAGCTGATTGATGAAATCCTACATGAAGAGAAAGACACAGTCAGAACAGACAATGGAGGAAGTTCACATTAGATTCTACTTCATGGCATTGAGAAGTAGAATGTGTCAGTATTATTTTTTCTTACTTTAAAAGAGAACATTTAGGGGAAGCGGGTCTCTTTCAAGGAGAGCCTTTCTTGTTTCACAAAAGCTAGTAAGATTCTGTATTGGTAACAGGCTTCGTATTGATAGTTTTATTTAAACTTTTAAATGATCAACTGCGTTGCAACACTAATTTGCTATGTCTGCAGCCAACAAGTAGTGAAAGGTACCAAAACAACCCTCTTCATGAATCACCAGGCTGTATTTCTTTTTTCTAGTCTTCTGACCATTAAAAGCTCTTCAACACTACATGTCATCATCCGCCCACTGATGAGGAGCTACTGTGGGGAAGACCATGCAATGTACAACCTAGTGAAGAAAGAAAAACACATATTTGCTCTTTCACTAAACAAAACCAACACTCATTCATTGAATGTTCAGCTCAAGTGGCAGACTAGGAAGATAACTAGTGTGACCACGTGTTGAAGTGCCGTACCTTCTTTGGCATGTCGTATAAGAGTTATACGAGTATATGAAGATGGAGTGTTGCACTTCATTAGAGCACCATGAATGACTGAAGGCACACAGGAGCTCACTGACCTCTAGCTTCTTGTAGTCGTGATTGAGGGGGTGCAGCAGCTTGCTGGCTTGGCCCGTAGCTTGCTGAATGGTCTTTTTGACTGATGGAATGTCTTCTATAGACTCTGTGATCCAGAGGAGAGAAAAAAACCAAATGCACTACATTCAAACAATTGTTTAATACTAGTTAAATGCAATCTGTGCGCTAACCCCTACATCCTAATTTGTGCATAATGTCAGCTCTCTTTAATGACTTATTGAATGACGACATACCTTTGCTTTATACAGGTTTTCATGGTGAGCACCAAACATAGGATGTCTGCTTTATGCTCTGTATACGTTACATTACATGTCTTTTAGCTGACGCTTTTATCTTATAATAAGTGCATTACAACCATAAGGATACAAACTCAAAGCACAAATTGTTATAGATAAGAGCCATTACAATAGTACAATTTAAGTGCAACAATTTGTTAGTGTCACCCCCCTCCATCAGGTTAGAGCAAGGAGACAAACAATTAATGGACTGTCCTCCTTCCACTCAAAGCTCTTTGACACTAGAGGTCTTCATTTATCCATTCATTCATTCATTCATTCATTCATTCATTCACTCACTCACTGGTGACAGGAGCTACCACACACAGGGACACCTACCCATCAGCAACTAACCTTGTATATATTTACTGATCTCTACTTGTACTTCTGACCTAATGGCCCAACTCCAACTTGAAGCACAGTTGACTGTTGATGCACACGTCAGACTTTTGCTGTCTGACGTCATAATTGATCCAAACCACCTTGACTCACCTTCCTCCTTCAACTTCAGGATAGCCGCATGGAGGATGCAGGGCAGGAGATGGCGGGTCAGGTCAGCGGGTTTCTGCACTGCTAAATAGTGCAGAACCTGGAAAGACAGTGAGACTCTCGCATAACTTTCCCACATTCGTCTGCCTCCTGTTGCATCCCACAGACTTCGATAGGTCCCGAGTCTACCTTTTCGGCCTCCTTAGTGTCGTCAAACAGCCGTCTCTGGCGGCGTGCAGGTGTAACCCTGGCTGTATCCCAAGCCTCCACCCACATGTTGCCTGGGATCTTCATCCTGGAACTGAGCTCACCTTTCACCTCTTTGTTACCCGTCTCATCGACCAGCTCCTCCTCCACGTAATCCCGAGGGGAGTACCAGCGCACAAAGTCCTCCAGAACACAGCCTGGGTTGGCTGCCTGAGAGGAGACAGGAAGCTTATGTCAGTTCGCGTTATAATGAACTGATTGGACCCATCAATGTGGGCCATCAATCTTCTCAAAAGCCATGTGATTAAGCAAGAGCTGGGAGATACAGTCCCCACCAGAGAATCATTGATCTTTAAATTATTTTGCCACAAGAAATTTGCATATATATGGTTATGAGGGCGGGGGAAGTTAAGTGTGTTTTTTTTTCTCAGAGCAATCACAAATATGAACATTAAAGCCACTTCACTCTGACAGGGACACGTGCTGCTGTAATATTGATACATGGACTGTTTATGATGGGGCCGTTATAGTCTTAACTTCTACTGAAAACCAGATAAACCATTAATGCCGTGGTAGTGGCAAATAGCTTTGGTTTCATATTTGATTTGATTACATATACATATATGAGATTTAACTGCTACTGTGTGAAGGGTAATATATGTATACTACCTTGTGAATAATGGAAACTTTGTATTTAAGTTTAAACTAAAGCAGACTGGCTATGCAGACACGTGGAATGGGCTGTGCTTGCATTTCTCTTTTCTATTCTTCTGAGCACACAGAGCCGGGGATATAACTGGCCATCCCGTCATGGAGGGACAAGCGTGCTCTACCACCGAGGACATCATGGATGTGTGCGTGTCTTCCTGGCTCACCTTGAAGGACTCCATGTCCGAGAGCAGACAGGCACTTTGCATGCGAGCACGCAGGTGGCTTCCTTCAGCGGATGTGCCCAGTTTGGCCAGTACTTCTGACTGCTCCTCTAATAAATCCTCTGTCATGGGAGCGGGTTCCTAGAGTCACACAGACACACACAACGATTCCATACCTCACAGGACACACGTGTAGGGTTGCATAAGGGCGGAGAGTTTCCGGAAAGTAAAAAAAAAAAAATGTGCCAAAGTTTTTTGATATGTAGTTGAGAACAAGACTATGCATGCCTAGCGCAGCTGGACCCTGGATCCGTTTGGGAACATTGTCTGCCAGAAACATAAACGTAAAACGTTCTGTTTTTTGACATTACTTAGCATATTGATTACTTGGAAATCTGAAGCCATGTTCAGTTTAATACCAAGTTAATTTGTATACGGTGGACTAACTCTATAGCAGTGAGAGTAGGGTGTACAGTTGTGCTCATGTTTACATACCCTGGCAGAATTAATGATTTATTGGCCACACAAAAGTACACCATCACCTTGATTTTACGCAGCTTTCAGGGTCCATCAGAAAGCGTGAGTTGCGCAACTAATCACACTACAGCAGGGCTATTGAGGCCATAGTACTGCATTTGAATTTTTGATGATATTACTGGGGTAAAAATATTATTGATAAGACAAACCAGCTGCTAGTCAATAACAAACTGACAGGAGAAAAGTTTCTGTTGGGGAAAAGCTCAATGTATCAATTTGGAGCTGACGTGTGGGGGATGTGCATGGCTACTGTACAGTGATCTAAAAGGTATCTTAAAAAACTGCTTTCGAACGGTCTTTTAACTGAAGCACAACTATATAGATGATATAGGTGAAAACATATAAATAAACATCATATATATATAAACCCTATAACTTATTAACAAACATCTCTATGCCAGCTTGTCTTGTTGTAGTACAGAATAACACACTGCCTGTACGGGTTGGTGCTTGATGGACATGTGACGGACAGAGGCTGACCTGTGTGACAGGAACGTAGAGAGGCTCCGTACACTTGAGGAGAGTCGTGTTGTTGAAGGGGTGAAGCCTTCCCTCGGCTCGACTCTTACTGCCATCCTTCTCTGCCTCCATGTCTCCTTGGTCACTCAGGCACTCAAAGAACTCCTCCTCACTGTCGCTCCACGAGTCCCACGACTTCCCCGGGGACACCTCCCTCGCCGAGCCCGGTGCTGCCGTAGTGGACTCTGGTGGGGGCACCCTGCGCTCTCGTTCTCTGCTCCCCTCCAGCACCTTGCGCGTTTCATCTCTGGCCCTCTTCCTCTCGATGCAACAGTTCAACATCTACAGGATACAGAACACTTAACAATGCTGTCTTCAAACATCGATGCTCTCAGCTTCACTGAGGCATTATTAACAGTTCAAAGGGGCTCGATTGCCTGTCTAACACCACTACTATTGATACTAGTTTAAGCGACGTGGGTGTACAGGAAATAATCAGTCCAACGCGTTTGGAGTTTTACTCAGAACTTTAACACTTTATTTAGTCCAGTCGCTTCCTCCTCCTCTCTGCCTTACTTTATCTTCTCACCTGCAGTGTTCACAATTTGTGGATCTATACACACATTAATTTATTTTGATCATTCTAATGGAAGCGTCTAAACCTAGATCAGTGAACCCACTTGTTTCTCTGTTAGCTAGGATGGAGGTCCAATGAACTAGGTTACTAGTGGTTATTCATTACCGTATTATGTAGATTTCTTTATACATCGTGTAGCCCAAAATGATCAAAATAACTTTCATTTCGCCTGTGTATTCCTGAATAATTTCACCTAAACACACAGTGTGGGTTTTGTATCACTGCATACCTGGAGCTTCTGGTGCAGAAGACAACAGCGAAGGTCGGGAGGTCCAGCAGGCAGTCTGTAGGTTAGGGAGCAGAAGGAGAGGTGGAAGTTCAGGCAAGAGAGAACATGACACAATGGCTTGTGTGAATCTTTTTGGATATTGGACAGGTGACTAGGTGGGAATGGCAAGCCTGCGAGCAGCCCAACTGTGTCCAACCCACCCGTAGATGAAGTAGTTGTTCTCCCAGCGGTAGCGCAGCTCCAGGACGAACTCCTGCCAGAGGTGGGCGACGGCACGCAGCCCGCCATGGTTGTAGTTGACCAGACACGCACACAGAGCCAGCCGGTAGGTCAGACTGTTGCTAGGCGCTGACTTCAGCTGGAGGAAAAGGTTCTGGGCACAGGGGGAACGATGGTATAAATGGTGTGTTCTCTTTTAATGCAAACATTTAACACATAACGCACAGAGAATACACTGGGCCTCCTATTCTAACTCCACCGGAGCAGAATTAGGACTCAACTTGTGTCCTCGTTGGTTGATCTTTGCACAGGGAATTTCCAAAAAACACTTTTGTCAAAGGTTTGCACAATTATCTTCTTATTTTCCAATGATTTAAGGTCAAAGTGGTTTGACAGTAATTGTAGTTCTTTTCATCGTTTGGCTGAGTAGAGTAGTAAATATTAAACGTATGACAGTGTGGTGTGTCAGTGCTAAAGGGTTATACGTAGTCAGAGTTCTTATTCTGCTCATCTTTCCCACAGCAGTTGGATGGATTTGTTCTATTCTTGCTGTTCTCTGATGACTTCTCCACAGCAGCATCCGGGAAGAGATACTGAGAGAAAAAGGAAAAAAAAACAATATTAAAAATATATTCTAAAATACCAATCCATCACTGGGGATATTGTTAAAGGAAACATATCAGCTCATTTTAAGACCTTAACACCTTCACATGCTTTCATGTTAAAAAGCATTTAATTTTCCTTGTGTTGTCTGTGTGAATATTTCTTCACCATCTGTCTGAAACATTCAGTTTTAGTCTCTTACAAATGCAGTGAGAAACCCTCACCAGAAGGATTGAATTGAGTACATCGGTGTTGAGAGGGGACTCGTCTATGCGTCTGTGGCGCCGGATGTGCTTGCGGGCGCTGTGCACCATGTTGGAGACAGACAGTTTGGAGATTGGCACTGTTGCTGTTGGGTCTGTCAGCTTCGATAGCGCAGAGCTGATGTCACTATTTTCTACAAGGAAAGAACTAGTTATTTACAATCCCACAGGAACCGTCTTGATAATACTTGATCTGATGGAATATCAACATGCAAACAGTTCACAAACACGAGTGAAGGACGCAGCAGGCTCCACACTTTGCTGAATTGTAACCTGACCTTTGCCCTCTTCTTCAGCCATCCCTCTTCCTAGAACCTCTTCTGTAGACTCCTTCCTACAGCAGAGCTTAAAGAACTCTGTGAGCAAGTCACCTGCATGAAAGTATAACAAAGGGTACAATAGTTCAAATTATGCGGCGATCGTGGCACATGGAGTAGTGTGATGTGCTGGGAGCTGCAAGATTGTTGGTTTGAATCCTGGCTGCCCCATGTGCCATGTCGAAGTGTCCCTGAGCAAGACACCTAACCCCTAATTGCTCCCCAGGCAAAATGTAACGCATGGGTCAGACTTCCAGGAGACTTGAAATCGGATTGAGTATCTTTTCTCTAACCAAGCTAGTCTTCTAAACCTGTTGTTGCTTCTGCTGTTTTTAAGTGAAACTTGACTGCTACTTGCTTTATCTGTTACCGTTTCTTGTTTAAAGCTAACTTGACTGCTAGTTGTTGTTGTTGTTGTTGTTGTTCACTGATTAGGGTGTCAAAGTGCTCGTCGCTTTGCATTTGGATGAGTTTTCTGCTGAGGGCAATCAACCTGTTGTTTCCTAATGACGAGGGAGTGGTCAGTGCAGCCGACTTCCACTAACGAGGGAGTATTTAACTGGAGACTAGGTGAAGCGTTAGCGAGACGCTGGGACGACAGGGAAGGAGAGAGAGAGAGAGACCGGTGAATTGGATTGGAGTTGCGAAACTAGCTGTGGAGAGTTTTTGACGAATACATTCAATAAACGAACAGCTTTAAGAAATGGAAACGAGTCTTGGGGACGAGTCAGGAGATGGCGGCGGCATCCGCAGGAGGCGGCCGGGGAATTGCAAATCGGCAAAATATGCGGCATTTAAATCGAGAAGGAGCAACTTCTTTGGAGGCGGTTGAGCACGACTGCTCCGTGAATGGATCAGACAATGGAGTGTTGTCAGGGGAGTGAAGAAGAGAATGGGGTGGGGGAGATAGAGGGGCAGAGAAGTAAAAATCAACGTGATCCTGTGAAAACTAACAAACGAACAAGACCTAACAATAACGAGAGCTCGGAAAGTCAGAGAGAAGGAGACGAACGAGGGCAACGAGAAAGACCTGGTGAATGTATGGTCATAGTAAGGTTCCATGAAAAAGCTCAAGAGAATATAAAGACAATCAGTCCATTTGTGCTGACAATAGCTCTGTCAAACAAATTGGGGGAGATAAGCTATGCAAAGGTCCTAAATGATGGCAACCTACTGGTGAGGTGTGCTAATGAGGAACAACTTGAGAAAGCACTTAATCTAAAAGAAATAGGAAAAATAAAGGTGTTGAACACAGGGATGTTGGGAGCAAAAAATGGTGAAAGTAAAGCAGTTATCACAGGGGTGCCAGTGAGTGTTGGTATGGAGGAGCTAATGAAGAACGCTAAGGGAGGAAAAGTAGTGAATGCTGAAAGAATGAAAATGACAAGAGATGGAGTTAAAATGGACAGCGAGTCAGTACTTATTGAGTCTGTAGAAAGGCATGTGCCAAAGAAGGTATTAGTTGGTTTTCTGAGTTACCCAGTGAGAGAATATGTGCCAAAGCCACTAAGGTGCTTTAATTGCCAGAGGTTCGGGCACATAGCCAATAACTGCAAAGAGAAGAGGAGATGCGCTCCATGTGGTGGCGACCACGAGTATGGGAAGTGTGAAACAGGGACACTACAGTGGGGAGGAGCCCACTGTGTGGCGTATGGAGGGTGTGAAGTGATGAGACGAGAAAATGAAATCCAAAAAGTAAGGGTGGAAAGAAAGATCACTTAAGCAGAAGCGGTAAGAGTAGCAAAAGTAAGGAATGAAGTTACCAGGAGTCGAGAAATAAAGGGTGATGAAGAGAAAACAAGAAGTAAATGACAGGATATATGTGGATAAAAAGGATTTAATAACATTTATTGCAGGAGTGATTAACAGCACAGCAGAAGTAAAATCAAAAAATGATAAAATCCAGCTGATTGTAAAAGCAACAGTGAACCACTTAGGATTAGTGGGGCTGACATGGGAAGAAGTGAGGGAGAACCTCACTAATCAGTCAAGCCAGGAAGCACCATGGGTTGGTTAGCATTAATAATGGTTATACTATTACAATGGAATGCCAGAAGTGTTCTTGCCAATGGCCAAGAATTCAAGCATTATATTAAAGAAATAAATGTAAAGCCGGATGTATTGTGTGTACAGGAGACGTGGTTGAAACCTGCTTTAGATTTTGTGATGCATGGATATTCAGTGATAAGGAAAGACAGAACAAGGGATAGGAGGAGGGTGTGTTACATTTATCAAACAGGATATTCCATATGGGGTACTGGAAAAGGGAGACAGTCAAGAGTGTATAGTGGTGGAAGTGTGGGAAAGAGCAGAGTAGGTGGTTATCAATTACTACAACCCATGCAAACGGTTGGAGCTGGATACACTACAAAAAATACAAGGACAAGGGGGAAATAAAGTAGTATGGTGTGCAGATTTCAATGCTCACAGTACAATGTGGGGGGGCGTGCAAACAGATTCAAATGGCAGGGTTATTGAAGATTTGATTGATGAGAGGAATTTGATTTGTATGAATGATGGTAGAGGAACAAGGATAAACGTAAATACAGGGAAAGAGTCAGCATTAGATATCACACTAGTACCTAATGCATTGGCTGGAGTAAGTAAATGGCACGTTTTGACAACAACAGTAGGCAGTGATCAATATCCAGTATCATGTTTGATAGGAGAACCAGTGGAAGTCAGAACAGGGGGCGGAACCCCAAGATGGATCTTTCAAAAAGCAGACTGGGGTGAGTTTCAACAGCTAAGTGAGAGAACAATGTCTAAGATCAGCATTGCTGGAGATATAGATTACATAAATAAGGAGGTAACTTCAGCAATAATCATGGCAGCCAATGGATCCACACCCAGGAGGAGAAATAGGTTAAATAGGAAGCTTGTTCCTTGGTGGACAGAGGAGTGTTGCCAAGCTGTTAAAAACAGACATTCAAACAAGTCAGACGCTCCCATAACATGCAGCATTTGATACAATATAAGAAAGCACAAGCCATAGTGAGAAGAACAGTAAGACAAGCTAAGAGAGACAGTTGTAGGAGTTTTTGCAATCAAATGGGAAGAACTACTCCTGTGGGAGATGTATGGGGAATGATTAAGAGGATGGCAGGAGATAGAAGGGAGTGGGACTACCCTGTTTTGATTTCTGGTAAGGAAACAGCGATCTCTAATAGGGAAAAATCAGAGATAATGGTGAAAGCATTTGTGAAGATTCATGGCTCAAATAAACTGTCTGAAGAAGAAAGGAGGAGGAGGGAAAGAAAAATGAGTCAGCACCCAGATGCGCTAGAGAGGAGGGAGGACACTCAGGAGGATATAGATGATCCTTTTACTTTGGCAGAAATGGTGAGAGCGATAAATGGATCAAGACCCTCGTCTCCAGGGAACAATCAGGTATGCTACGTCATGCTAAGGCACATGGGAAAAGGAAGTCTGATTAGCCCACTCCTCTTCATCATTATGATAAATGACGTGTTCACAAAGGTACCAGTAGATATCGGTAGATCTCTGTTTGCTGATGATGGGGCATTCTGGAAAAGGGGAAGGAACATGGAGCATGCAGTCAGAAAGGTACAAGAAGCAATTGATGAGGTGGTAGAGTGGGGGTGTGAGTGGGGGTTTAGGTTCTCAGTGGAGAAAACACAAAGGAAAATAATCAAGGATAGCATGAAGCTAAAAATGTATGGGAAAGATTTAGTAAGGGTGGGCACATTTAAATTTCTGAGTGTTCTTTTTGATGCACGGTTGACATGGGCAGACCATATCAGGAGAGTCGAGGAAAAATTTAAAAAAGTAATTAATGTGATGAGATGTGTGACTGGGAGGGAATGGGGAGCCAGTTGTTTGTCATTTAAAACTATGTATGTGGCTTTGATTAGATCATTGTGGGATTACGGCAGTGTAGCCTACGGGTCAGGCCCCGTGGACACTTGCGTGGCCGGATATAGACTGGCATTTATTAGATGTCAAAAGAAAGGGAAAAAATAAGATTGATTTGGTAGCTGCGTTTGAGTGCCATGTAAGGGAAGTATATAGGGATTACACACAGGTATATACGGATGGTGCTAAGAAACCTGAAACAGGAGTGACAGGGTTTGGGGTGGCAGTACCAGATAAAGGAATAGGAATTAACAGGAGAACATCTGATAATCAAGGGGTCTACACAGTGGAGATGGTGGCAGTGGTGGTTGCTCTACGATGGGTGGAAAAGGAAAGACTGGAAAAGGTATTAATTTGCTCAGACACATCTTCAGTGCTAGCAAGTATAAGGTCCTTTCAGTCGACCAGTCGACAGGATATACTGTTTAAAGTCCTTCAGTCAGCCACAAGAATAACCAGTCAGGGAGGTCAGGTCAAATTCCTGTGGGTTCCAGCACATGTTGGGGTGAGCGGGAATGAGAGGGCAGATGAGCTGGCAAAAGGGGCTTTAAAGAAAGGGGACATAGAGATGAAGATTAGCAAGGCAGAGGTCAAGAGTATTAACTGGGGAAATATCAATAAAATGTGGCAAGATAGGTGGGATAGAGAAGGGAAAGGGAGACATTACAATCACATTCAAAAGAGCATCAAAGTTAATAGGGTCGGAGGTGGGAATAGGAGAGAACAAACTGTTCTGACAAGGTTACGGCTGGGTCATTGTGCACTAAATAAAACTCTAAAAATGATAGGGAAACACCAGACAGGGTTGTGTGACAGGTGTGGAGAAGAGGAGTCAGTAGAGCACGTAGTGTTGAGGTGTAGGGAGTATGAGACACAAAGAGAAGTTATGAGGAATAGTCTGAGGGAGGTAGGGATTCATGATTGTTCTCTGAAAGGAGTACTGGCTATGGGTGAGAGCACAGGTTAGGGTACTGTTGGCATTCTTGAAGAGCACAGGGGTTTTTTATAGGATATGAGTGAAATGTAGTGATGAGGTACAGGGGTTACTTATTTGTATTTGTATTTTTTTAATTTTTTTTATTATGGTTTTGTTTGTTTTGTTTTATTGTGGGGTAAAGAAGGGTAAGGTTTTGTCTGATCCATATTCCGGAGCAGAAGGTGGCGGTAATGCACCTATAAGATGGATGCCAACCGCCGTAAAACAACAAAAAGAAGAAGCGTTAGCGAGACCCTTCGCACAAAGATAAGCAGAACAAAGACAAAAGGAGTTTTCCGTGGAGTCTTCGGGGCGGCTGAGTGCGGCGCCTTTCATATTCATTCGTAACTATGTGTTTTATCCCTGTACCTGTTTGAATTTCTACATGCAGATACTACCGCCCTCGGACTAGATCAATCCTTTGTCGTAATCTCTCCTCTCTTACCTACTCCCCCGCTCCACACATGTCCAACACCTTGTCACAAGAGGCCTCTGGAACTGCCAGTCAGCTACTCGCAAGGCAGACTTCATCTCGGCACAGGTTTACTCATTTCACCCAAATGGATCTTTTCTCCGTACCCTATATCTTCCTCCCCCCCCCCCACTGTCTTTTGAATTCCATGCTGTGACCGTTACTCACCCGGTTCAATTAAACATTGTTGTCCTCTACCGTCCGCCAGGCTCTTTGGGTCATTTTCTGGAAGAACTGGACATCGTCCTGTCAAACTTCCCTGAAAATGGCTCTCAACTCATCCTCCTAGGAGACTTCAACATCCCGACAGAGAAGTCATCTGACCTCATACTCCTACTTTCTTCCTTTGCACTGTCACTCAATCCCTCCCCTCCTACTCACAAAGCTGGCAATCACCTTGACTACATCTTCACTAGGAACTGCGCTACAACTAACCTCACTGTAACTCCACTCCATGTCTCGGATCACTACTTTGTCTCAAACTCTCTTCCGCTCTCCCCAACTAACGACACATCTCTTCAATCGACTCTATACCTGTCCGCCGCAACATTCGCTCACTCTCTCCCCCCTCCCTGGCCTCCTCTGTTCTATCGGCTCTCCCCTCAACCGACTCTTTCGCACTCTTGCAACTGAACGTTGCCGCAGAGACTCTCCTAACAACTCTGTCCTCCTCTCTCGACTCGCTGTGTCCGCTTAAGACTCGACGGGCTGGCAGATCCCCTCCGGCTCTGTGGTTGTCTGAACCGGTGCATGCTATGAGAGCCACTCTGCGAGTATCCGAAAGGAAATGGCGTAAATACAAATAACCTGACGACCTGCATGCGTTTCAGTCGCTTCTCTACTCTTTTTCTGCCTCCCTCGCTGCTGCAAAAAGCGCTTTCTACCAATCCAGAATCGAGTCCTCATTTTCCAACCCCAAAAAACTATTTTCTATCTTCATTAACCTCCTCGAACCCCCCAGTCCTCCTCCCCCCTCCACCCTTCTTCCAGGAGACTTTGTCACCTACTTTACCAAAAAAATAGCTGACATACGCTCCTTCTTCTCCAACCCACCTCCTTCCAACTGTATCCCACAGACTTCACCTCTATCGCCCTCGCTTCCCTGTTTCACACCCCTGTCTCCTAACAAAGTTCTTACCTTGGTAACCTCTGCCCGTCCCACCTCCTGCCCCCTTGACCCCATTCCATCGCACATTCTACAGTCGATCGCCCCCGATCTTCTTCCTTTCCTCACCTGTCTCGTTAACGATGCTCTGTTATATGGCTGTTTCCCCAACTCTCTGAAAGAGGCAAGAGTTAACCCACTCCTGAAGAAACTTACCCTCAACCCTTCTGAAGAAAACAACTACAGACCGGTATCTCTCCGTCCCTTCCTGTCCAAAACTATTGAACGAGCCATCTCTAACCAGCTCTCCATCGTAACAATCTTCTTGACCCCCATCAGTCAGGCTTCAAGGCGGGACATTCCACAGAAACTGCTCTCCTCGCTGTCTCGGAGCAACTCCACGCTGCTAGAACCACCTCTCTCTCCTCCGTCTTCATTCTTCTGGGCCTTTCTGCAGCATTCGACCACCAGATCCTTATCTCCGCCCTTCATGAACTTAGTGTCACAGGTTCCGCGCTCTCTTCTCTCATCCTACCTTGACGGCTGCACCTCCCGGGTAATTTGAAGATGATCGGTGTCAGAACCTTGTACTCTTACTACTGGAGTTCCTCAGGCCTCCGTCCTGGGTCCCCTCCTCTTCTCAATCTACACCAACTCTCTTGGCTCCATCATTCGCTCGCATGGTTTTTCCTATCACAGCTATGCCGACGACACCCAACAAATTCTCTACTTCCCCGACTCAGACACTCGGGTGGCGGCACGGATCTCTGCATGTCTGACTGACATCTCCTAGTGGATGTCCGCTCATCACCTGAAGATCAACCCCGGCAAGAACGAACTACTTTTCTTCCCCGGAAAAAACTCTCCCACTCAGGACCTGACTAATTCTCTCCTAGCAGGTCTCCCTGCTACCGCCATTCGACCACTGCAGCTTATCCAGAATGCACAGCTCGACTGGTCTTCAACCTTCCGAAATACTCCCACACCACACCACTTCTCCATTCTCTTCACTGGTTACCAGTGGCTGCCCGCATCCAGTTCAAAATATTGGTACTCACGTACCATGCTGTGAATGGATCGGGTCCAGTCTACATCCAGGACATGGTGAAACCCTACATCCCAACCCGCACACTCCGCTCTGCATCTGCCAAGCTGCTTGTTCCTCCCTCACTGAGAGAAGAGCATTCGGCGAGATCGCGACTATTCGCTGTCCTGGCTCCCAGATGGTGGAATGAGCTCTGATGACATCAGGACTGCAGAGAGCCTCTACATCTTCCGTTGAAAACTCAAGACAAACCTTTTTAGACTCTACCTTGACTAAAACACTAGCAAACCGTAGCACTAACAAATCGTAGCACTTAAATTGTACTTATAATCGCACTTTTCATGTTTTGAAACTGCTTATTTGACGAAATTGTACTTTCTTCTGAGTTTGTATCTCTATTTGGAAATGCACTTATTGTAAGTCACTTTGGATAAAAGTGTCAGCTAAATGACATGTAGCTAATGTTTGCACACGTTATACTGCTAAATTTCTAAAATTGATTGCTTGATAAGGTAAGGCCTCAGTGTCCGACACCAGCTGAACTAACAATATGGGCTTGCTCAAAAACAAAATACGATATATGAATCTACCAAGGTATATTTAACAAATAAGCCACTTTGGAGGGCACATGTCTTGCATCACAATCAAAAATCAAGTTTGTAAGTAAAAATATTATTTATTAGTTTTGGTCACTAGAATATTTGGCTGCAAAACAAAAACTTTTGAGATATGAGATTGGACGTAAACTCCTCGTTCATTCAGCGGCGTATGTCCCGCGACATACGCCGCTGAATGAACGAGGAGTTTCTATTGGTGGTTCGACTGGGCGCTTGGTGTCTAACATTAAACACTGGCGGGAGGCGACGCAGAGGGGAGCTGACTTTGTATTTTGTTAAAAGTATTTGAAAGGCAGCAGCACCTTTTCTTGTTGTGGAGTCTTTTTTTAAAAGGACGAGGACGTTTTTTTCTGTTTGCTTAATAAGACACAAATGTACCTTCATATCAATCAAAGCAAGTTAAACAGGGAAAAGGGGTAATTGCAGATCCCAGTGGGCCTCTAATAAGTAAGAAGAGGGCTCAGCATGGAACAATATGATGTGAAATAGCGTCATCCTATTCTCATGTCCACTCTTACCCAGGAGACACTGAGGGTTTTCAGCTGACCGGACCCGGACTGACCAGTGAGGAGCTTGGAGTGGGTCGAGGTCACTGTTGGGTCACACGAGGAGCGGGAGCATGCGGGTAAGAAAGGACTTTCAATGGTTATTTGGTCGAAGCACATGAAAAGGGGTTTTGAGAGGACATGGCCTCAGAACTGATGACTAGATGTTCTTCAAACGACATGTCACATGTCTTCATATTTTTGGCCATGTCTCCCTTGAAAATTACATTTTCAATCGTAATTGGATTTTCCTGGTTAAATTGTAAAAAATGCTGTAACTGCTGCATTGTCTATTGAGAGAGGGTTGACTTTGTCTCAATTTATCAGCTGTATAGAACATCACAACTGAGTTTATAAAATGGCTTAAGTTACATTGGTAATTGGCTCTTCGCTATAACTCCGTCCTGCTGCCCCCTGCTGGACACTGTAGACAATATAGGTTTTAAGACACCACATTGGACTCGGTTCGAGAGAACAGGAGGCTGTCGCCATAAGCAGGAGGAGCTCCTTTTTTAACTGCAGGTAAACATTCTTAATATATCGCTGCTTGGACTAGCAAATTAAGTATCCATCTCTCTATGTCAGCTGGGCTTTATTGTGGAGGCAGGGACAGTCAAGACAGACAACACTCAACAACATTACCTGTACACATCATTATCCACAACGATGCCTTCCGTCAGGTGAGGCCAAGTAGTTGCAAGGTGAAGCTCACTAAAACATCCAAAAACAGAGATCATTGTATAACCATTCAGATTCAGTCCGCTTGTTTCTTCTGTACTGATCTTCTAGAAGACAGGTGTCAAACTCGCGCAAAATGTCTCCCCGTCGGCTGTGCGCCCCCCCGGACCAGCCGGGCCACCCCCCTCCCCACCTCATGGTCTGGCCCACTTGAGATCTAAGTGGGCAGTATCTGGCCCAAACCTAAAATGAGTTTGACACTCCAGTTCTAAAATGTACTATCATTAACTATGGAATGCCGTTTTAGTCAAAATTAAATAAATAAATAAATACACGGTAATGCATAATGACACTGCATTTCATGATAAATAAATGAATAAATACTCGGTAATGCATAATGACACTGCATTTCATAATAAATAAATGAATAAATACACGGTAATGCATAATGACACTGCATTTCATAATAAATAAATGAATAAATACACGGTAATGCATAATGCACGTTCGCTAGCGGTGTCGACGGCACACGGCTCTGTCGTCTGTTCTGAATGTGATAGATAGCCACGCCCCCTGATTTGCATATAAGAACGTGAAATGAAATACTGTGTCATTATGTATTACTGTGTCATTATGCATTACCGTGTCATTATGCATTACCGTGTATTTATTTATTATGAAATGCAGTGTCATTATGCATTACCGAGTATTTATTCATTTATTTATCATGAAATGCAGTGTCATTATGCATTACCGAGTATTTATTCATTTATTTATCATGAAATGCAGTGTCATTATGCATTACCGTGTATTTATTCATTTATTTAATTTTGACTAAAACGGCATTCCATAATTAACGTTACAATGCCTTTACCTGATTGGTTCTTCGCAAGCTCCAAATGGAAGCTTCCCAAATTCCACACCTCCCACCTCGCCTCCAAGGAGTGTGTCAAAGTCTGCAGGGAGCCAAATCAACACCCAACAACAGTGGTCATCATAGAGAAACACTGGTAGGACACATAAAGGGACTCATGGTGTCAGTGGACAATGTGTAGAACTGTTGGAAACAGCACCAGAATAATGTACACTTAAAAGCTTCTCAAACACATTGCACGTTGGCTGTTTCAATGTAGGTTGGAGAATTACACAATGCCAAATGTTGTCTGGCTTTGTCAGATGTTACACGTTCATCCCGACATGAAGGCTCCCATTCGTTTGGCTCCTGGGCCACGTGTATGTGTGTCAGTTTGGGTAAACATTAGAAATAGTCTCTGTTGAACTCTTTAACTCTACATTTTCACATGATGTCGAAATACACACAAATTCATGGGGTCTTTATCCAACGTACTTGTTCCCTTTGTGGTCCTACATTACTGATGCATAAAAGGAGCTGTTGTCATGGTTTTTAATGTACCTGATGATTGTTGAGACCAAAACAAATAGTATATTCCAGCAGTAAGAGACACATGAAAATGCTTGTTAAGTGAAAAACAAAGCTGTGAGATGGTCACACAAGCACACTAAGCAATGAACACACCAACTACATCTACAACACCTGTCTCATAATCAAGGAGTTAATACATTATTAAATGTCAATAATGCAACAATCATTAGATTATTTGGTAAAGGGTCCCCACATCCTACCCACCTGGAGGCTGCTGTGGCCACGAGTACTGCTGCCAGTCCTGGAGAATGTAGGTGAAGCGGATGGAGATGTTGATTGGAGGCAGAGGGGAGAGGCTACAACCCTAAGGGTGAAAACAGAAGGAAACGATCAATCATCTACATCCCGATTGGTTCCACATACTGAAATTTCCGTATCTGTTGGAAAACAACAATGTTCCATCTTGGTGAGTATTACTTAGATAAGATATTCCTTTATCAGTCCCACAATGGGGAAATGGGACAGAAAGTGTGCACTCCTTCACACAGAGGCAGTCGTGTATGTTATGGTGCTGATAATCCAGGGTCGATTAACAGCATTTTGTTTTTGCCCCCCCACCCCCAGTTTTAACAAGTTTATCTTCTTCTATACATCCCGCTCCAAAGAAAAAAAACCTCGGCGTATACTGTCAATTCGTTCTCCAGGCTTGGAAACATTTAATGATTTTCCACCGGTATCAAGTAAGAATAGTATGCAAACAGTATCCTTACTGGTAATGTTCGAAGCAGGAATGGCTGGCCCTTAAGCTGTAGTTATTTATAGAAAACTCTACAGAAGGATTGTTGATGTGAGATAGATGTATATTTAAATTGTGGTATATTCATTGTCCAGCTAGCTACCCTAGTAGGCTTAAGCCTAAACAAGCTTCTTGTCTGCAATAGACACATTAGAGCTTGTGCTTGCAGCCTTGTAACCATCAGCCGGCGTTGCAGACCTCGGTTTTCTCTTTGATGACCACTGTTGTCCCTCTGCCTGAAAAAAAGAGGCTCCACTAATAATGTACCCTTTGTATGTTTAGTACCTTGTCTATATTGTGTGGTGAAGCGTTCAGATTAACACTCTGGTTTGATTTGAAATGATTAAATGAACTGATGATGTAAAATGCAATAATAGAAATATGTACTCAGCCTGACGACAAGTAGATGGAACAAACTTACTATCTTTGACTTGAAGATGTCTAGCAGGCCAGACAGGTGGTTGTACTGGCTCGGCACCTTGCGCAGATGGACCATCTCGTAGTCTGTGCGCACACCTGGACCCTGGCACTCTCCAGCATACACCCGCCTCCACTTCTGCTGGATCTGTACAAACATGGGCACCTGGCTGGGAGCACAAGCCCAAGAGGAGCAGGCATTACAATGAAGAAGTCAACATGTTCCAGCTGACTTCTTAAGTCACACAGCTAGAGAGAAACTTCAAAAACTGCCTCAGACCATGTGAACACATAACTGTTGAATGTCCAACTATCTTGCATAAGTGTAACGTCTCTCGGTTACGTATGTAACCTTCGTTCCCTGAAGGGAACGAGACGCTGCGTAAAGACGCTGTGGGAACGCCCCTGCGTGACCGCGTCATGAAGCACGTGTGAAACCTAACCAATGGCGAGCTGGTACGTCATAGCGGGGGCGCCGGACAAGGGCGCTATAAAGGGACCTGAAGGGCAGGACCATTCATCTCTGAAAGGCCGAATCGAGTGCCACGGGCAGGCCGGGAGTATGGCAGAACGTTTACGCATTGCCACGTTCCCTTCAGGGAACAAAGGTTACATACGTAACCGAGAGACGTTCCCTATCAGGGAACTCGAGCTGCGTAAAGACGCTGTGGGAACACTTATACCCACTCACCATACGAGCAAGTGACCGTAGTGTGAAGTTTTTTTTAAATACGCACACTCGACGAGAGCACCTGTGCTCAAGGCTTCTGCAGCCGCCATACCCCGATAGAATGGGCCGGGACAGCCGAGATGCGGGCTGACCGGCCGATTCATAAGCAAGTGTCATGGCCCTAACCATTCACTTGCTGCTGCTCTGTTATACGCCTGGTCCGACATCAGGAACGGAGGACAGGGTGCCACAAGGAAGAGAGATGCCTAAAGGCAGACGGGAAGACCTGTGGGAAACATGGCAGGAACTCCAGTACTGAACCGACCGGGCAGTTAACTGGGTCCGCAGTTGTTCCTACAGCAGGTGGCACCATCTACCGGCATAGGCCCTTTCAAGGGCCACGCCCATAGCTTCCAAAGCTCAGGGCGGGGGTGAACTATGGACCCCGACGCCTGAGACAGCAGGTCCGACCTGATGGGGATCTCCACCGGGGGGCCTGCGAGAAGCGATATTAGGTCCGCAAACCATACTCGGGCCGGCCAGAACGGGGCTACTAACAGTAGGCTGACGCCGTCCTGACGGACCCTATTCAGAACCCCTGGGAACAGAGCAACCGGGGGGAAAGCGTACAGGCGCATGCTTTTTGGCCATGACTGTCCCAAAGCATCCAAGCCGAGAGGGGCGGGGTGCGTGAGGGAGAACCACCGAGGACAATGAGTTGTCTCTGCGGAGGCAAATAGGTCCACATCGGCGCGGCCGCGGGGAGCGCGCCTCGTCGAGCCGTCCTCATTGAAGAGAGCTCGACGAGAGACGCGAGATTGCCACGGCAAATGCTCCCCTCAAGGGCTAGCTGGGCGTGCTCCATGCCTAAGCAGACAACACACAGGTCGTGTGAGTCTCTGCCCGTAATAAATCGGGTGCAAGGGGGAACACACTGGACAAACCGCTCAGCCATTTCTATCTCAGTGGAAAACTTCACACGCACTAGATGAAGGCACAGAGATGAATAGTCCTGCCCTTCGTGTCCCTTTATAGCGCCCTGGTCCGGCGTCCCCGCTATGACGTACCAGCTCGCCATTGGTTAGGTTTCACACGTGCTTCATGACGCGGTCACGCAGGGGCATTCCCACAGCGTCTTTACGCAGCTCGAGTTCCCTGATAGGGAACACTAGTACACTGCTAAAAAGAGTTAAGGAACACTTTGAAAACACATCAGATCTCAATATGATGTTGGATATATATACTGATGTGGACAGTTTAATGTCTTAGGAACAAACAGATGTCACATCTTTTGATTGAAATACAAGTTTCAGCCTACATAGGGCGTCATATTATAGACAAACCAGAAATCAAAGGAGAAGATGATGTGGCAGGCTAGTCTATTTAGCCAAAATTCAATTTCTGCAACTGAAAATTCTTCTCACTATGTTGTGTGGCCCCACGTGTTTGTATGCATCCTGGACGACGTGTGGCATGCTTCTAATGAGACAACTGTTCTGTGAGATGTCCTCCCAGATCTGTCTAAGGGCATCAGTGAGCTCCTGTAAAGTCTGAGGAGCAACCTGGCAGCGTCTGATGGACAGAAACATAATGTCCCAGAGGTGTTCTATCGGGTTTAGGTCAGGTGACCTTGAGAGCCATTTAATGACATCAATTCCTTCATCCTGCAGGTACTGCCTGCATACTCTGGTCACATGAGGCTAGGAGGAACCTAGGACCTTCTGCACCCTAGGACCAAGCTGCAGGAATAAGAATCCTTTGGTTTTAACGAACCTTGTTTAGGCAAGGGGCCTTCCTCAGAGGAATTCCGAAGCCAACACTCACCTGCCACTGTTGGCCAGAGAAATGGAGATGGAGCTAAGAAGCAGATTACATTTTGACTCGCTGGTGATCACCTCACAGTTGGTTCCAGGGGAGATGACCACAAACTCTCGTATGCCATACCTGTCGCCAGAGAGACAGTCAGAGCAGAGCAGATCAACAGATTATACATGTCCTTGCATGGAAGCTGGATTCTTTGGAGCTCAGGAGACGCCATGAGAATAGCAGATCACTAATCACAGATTTAGCTTGTGGAGCTTCTAGTGATATGACGGTATGGACCAATCAGGATCAGTTCTTGTAGAAGTTTGAGTAGATGGAACAAGGTATTTGTAAATATAATATGAAGAATATAGTCAACATAAGCTTTACAGTATGTATTTTCATTCAAAATTGGATTTAATAATCACTGGAATATGACATTAACCCTGCAATCAATGCTCTGATTGGTTGACTGCATTTCCAGCCAGAGAAAATGCCTTTGATGAGCAATTCCCACTTAATCATAATCCATTTAAAAATGACAAATTGATAATGATCCCAACCTTCGGTCGGTCAATGCTTGACATAAAGCAAATAGAACAGGAGGCAGGAGCGGGCTGAAATTTGACTACTGAAACACTACGCTGGTTAAATCTCAAAGTGGTTCTCTTGGTTGTTTTTGCATGGAAACCTAAATAATAGAACTTACCATCTGACCAGGCAGTGGGCTCGAGGAGGGAAGTCATTGTTCATGCACAGAAGATCCTGCATTGCCACAGGGAAGGCATCTGGACTCGAGAACAATATTGTACCATTACAGAAACATGGAATACAGGGAATATAGAAATATAATTCTATACAAAGACTAAACGTGAACATTAACTTAAATGCAATTGTTAAAACAATGCCCTCAACATTAAGGAAGGTTCATATTACGGTGCATTTGATATATGCATACCTTCCTCGGGCTGGTCCTTCCCATCATCCTGCTCACATTCTTGTTTCAGGAAGTAATGACTTATGTGGAACTTAAAGTCAGCAAATTGGATATCCTGAGACTTCTCCCCCCAGGAGCCACTGGTGAATTCCCCCTGTGATGAAGAAGGAAGCAGGTTTAAATCCTATCCATAGGGGCCACTGCGAATAGAGTAAAGGGTGAGCAGGGAACCACAAGGTCAGTGGTTTGAATCCTGGCTGCCCCATGCGCCATGTTAAAATGTCCTTGAGCACGATACCTAACCCCCAATTGCTTCCCGGGCAAAATGTGGATTAGAGAGTCAGCTAAATGACTTGTAATGTAATATTTATCGGATCAATCCCAGTTTATGCTTGTAAACAGTGAATCCTCAAGGACCACCAATGTTGGTCACGGAGTCCAACAAGGTTCTGTGCTTCAGTGCAGATTTTATATACCCTGTATATGCTTCCTTTGGGCGATATTATCAGAAAACACAGCATAAACCGCCATTGTTATGCAGACAATACCGTATCTGCCGATTAAGCCAGAAGAGACCGACTAGGATTTCGCTTCCTTCGCTTTGACCAGGATATGTCCTTCAACTCTCATATAAAGAAGACTTCAAGGACTGCATTTTTTCATCTACGTAATGTATCAAAAATCAGGAACTTTCTGTCTCAAAGTGATGCAGAAAAACTAATTCATGGGTTTGTTTTCTAGACTGGATTACTGTAATTCTTTGTTATCAGGCTGCTCTTCGCTTAAACCTCTCCAGTTGATTCAGAATGCTGCAGTACATGTATTAACAAGAACTAAGAAAAGGGATCATATAACCCCTGTATTAACTTCTCAGCACTGGCTTCCTGTTAAATCAAGAATAGAATTTAAGGTACTTCTCCTCACCAACAAGGCATTTGCTGGTGAGGCACCGTCTTATCTTAAAGAGCTTGTAACACCGTATTGCCCTACAAGGCATCTGCGCTCCATAGATGCTGCGTTACTCATGGTTCTTAGAGAAAAGTAGGAGGGGAGCCGGAGCCTTCAGTTATCAAGCTCCTCTTTTGTGGAACCAGCTTCCACTTTCAGTCCGGGGGGCAGATTCGGTCAGTTCATTTAAGATGAAGCTTAAAACGTTCCTCTTTGATATTGCTTATAGATCGGGGAGGCTCAGGTTATCCTGGACCATCCCTTAGTTGAGCTGCTATAGGCTTAGATCGCCGGGGGACTCCTTCTACAATAATCCACGTCCTAGAGTACATACCTTCTCCGGGGTCGAGCTTCCTGCACGGCTCCCAATCAGCTTCCAGTCATTCAGCACTTCCTCCACTCTGGACACGAACCTTAAAGCAGATCAATGAGTGGTCAGCAGCAGCCACTGGTTGCTAACCACTGTAGTTGGAATCAACGATTACAAAGACTATATGGTATACAGTCTTTCCCCTACAATTATAACAGGGGGGGCGCCCCCACCTCTGAAATCCCCCCGCTGAAAAAGTGTGCAATTAAAATATAGATATTTGTTTTATTTTCTCCATGTTCTGGAGATTGTCCCTGGATTTGGACAATCTGTGCAACTTCGGTAGGGTTAAGAAAGGGCCTCATGCTCTTAGTAGTGATAATGGCTTTACTAGTTTTGGGTATCATGTCATTGTTTCCCCTCTAGTAGGGCTGCACGGTATGGCCAAAAATCCATATCACGGTATTAAGAAAGATTCTGACAGTACAATAAGTAAATACGAGCAAGTAAATAACGGCAAGTTAGCTTGTTGTGGCTGCTAGTGTTGTCACCAGCAGCTCAACAGACTTTGCAATAAATTGTTTTCTGTTCTCACTTACGTCGGATTTTCCAAAACCAAAAACCCTCCAAACAGACACAGCTCTTCTCTTGGGCCACGTTCCTCGTACGTGGCTGAGTTAGTTGGATAATTTTCAGGATGAGATGACATAGAACAGGCTTTTCGGTTCCCCGAAGCAGGTTTGGCTAAATCACCATAGCAACGCATCGTAAAACTTCATCTGAGTTGCTGGATAAGTTCACCACTCCCTTGGAAAAAAAGGGCAGCTCACTTTCACATTGATGAAGGAGCGATATCAGTTAGATTAACGTTTTATAGAGCGAGTTCTCTAAGATCACGTCCTGTACAAGCCAGGAATCATTTATTTATTTGTTTATTTTTAAGATTTTCTGGAGCACCACATGCAGCAGAACATCCACTGTCCCACAGACTGTCTCTCATACGGTCTCACACATACATATGATACATAGGCTGATACATACAGTATATCCTCATACTCTTGGGCAGTATCTGGCCCGAAACTGAAACAAGTTTGACATCCTTGCTTTAGAGAGACAGAGGAGGATCTTCTTGTGTCAATCATCTCGTATGTTTGATCAACTTATTTGAACCACATAGGAGGAACAGGGCCCTGGTGTCTTGTTGGTATAAAGTTATAACCATGACTCCATCTCGACACGCGCAAGACAAGTAGCTCCAACCGTTGTGCGATGAAAAACAAATTCTGCCGCCGAAGAGTAACGTCAGTTGTTACGGTGTAAATCCGGTATGAACGCTACGTGAGAAATGTATACCGTATTGAAATCTTATACCGGTATACCGTGCAGCCCAAGCATCTGGCGCACCTGTTATTAATTCCATCAACACCACTGCAGCTGAAACTGAGAGCAGAGGACCCGTTGTTTTTCTAATGTTTATCTATTCTTTGAGTCAGTCTTTGCGAAAACAAGGTGCTTGGGATACTAGCAAGGTTTTGACATGTGGCATTCAAGGATGTTTTTGCTAAAACTGCAGTCTACAATGGGCGTCAAGTTGCAGAAAGAAAATTGGCTCTTTTGATTAGATTATTATATTGGGTTTCTGCTGGCTGCATGAAAATGTGGATGTGTACTGTTGTGGGATGTACAAAAAAATCCTCTTGGGAGGAAAGCCCTAAACCCAACAGCAAGTCGGCCATTTGGGGTTTAAGAAAGTTGTATTGACAGTTTCAAAGAGTGGTAATTAAACCAACTGCTAGAAATTTAATCCGATAGACCTCATATTTGTTTTTTATGGTTTTAAACTGTGGAGGTAAAAATAGATCAAAAACAATGGGCGCCTCCCCTCTCCAAAAGAAAACTCCTCCAATCTACGGTGGCGGATGGGCGGCTCGTAGTGTCGCGTGAGTTAATGCTGTTATCGCGGGAGGTCGCCATTGGAGCCTCTGCGTTGAACAGCTGCAGGTCCACTTGTATCCAGTCCGTATTTTATGGTTCATAGAGGACAGTGGGGTCTGGGCCCACCTTGAGCCACCAGCCGCCACGGTCTACACAGCTCACGTGGATGACACAATGCATGTTTGACCCCCATCAGAATATGGGTTTATTTCTAATCTGTGTGCCTTATTTTCGATCTCTACTACAAGCAACTTGCCTCCCGCTCACCACGTCAGGTCTTCTGCCGCTCTTCATCTATCCACCAGAGTGCTGCAGGGCCCGCTTGGTGCCCCGGCAACCATGAGCGGAAGTCTAATCTTGGTGTGCTCCCGTCCATAATGAGTCATAAAGCTGACGTCACAAGTCGTCATGGTTTGGCTGATGTGCCGATCAGGACCATTTCAAACCCGCGTGTGTGTGTCATGATGGCAGCTTATAATACTAACAACTCATAATAGTAATAATAATTCTAGTAATAATTAAGTACATCTTGGTATGCCAAATGTGCCTAAACGACCAGTGCTCTTCATCGATGCCACTCACCGTTCCCACTCGGACGCGGTGGTGAAGTCGGTGATCTCGAACACCTCGGACTCGGGCTGCAAGAGAAGAAACAGTTCAGTCACGAGACCGCCATTGTGACCTCTCGTTCAGGGTGTTGAAGTAAAAAAAAAACTCACATCACTGTCTGCGGCCATGTCGGTGTTGTTGTTATTCCTCTGCTTCTTGTCTTCCTGTTTCCGGTTGTGCGGACGCTACTCGGCGGTCCAACGCTCCCAGTCCACGAGCGAGAAGATCCGTGCGAGTTAACGGTTACCTGCTGACAGTTACTTTTAGCGCTTCAAACTCAAATGCCATCGTTTTTGTGTTTTAAAACGGAAATGTGTAGCCGGTTTCCCGTTTTCGTTGTTTAAATCCCAAAACGACGAAAACAACTCATTTTGATTTCTGTAAATCCCTTTGTTTTTTACTATAAAACGAAATACGAAACGCAGAAGCTAAACCGGAAGTACGTATATTTTCACAGTAAAAGTCAACGCAGTAGAAAGTGTGTACGTGTAACCCATGTAAGGCTGTTAATGTGGGGTTCTGGAGCTGATTTCTGAAAGGACGTGCCTTCTTTTAAATTCTCAATTCCACGGACATAAAAAAGCACGTTACCTCCTTCTAAATCCTCAATTCCACGGAGGATTTCCCCACAATCCTTCCTGTCTTTTGGTCCCTACATGTACAGCTTTGTAGCAGCAGGTGGCATAGTTGAGCCATTTTAGCAGGATTTATATCCAACCATTTTAACAACGTTACATATGCTAGAAATTCGACTGTGTTCCAGTACCATCAAAGCGCTCAGACCGGGAAGCTAGAGAGATGGAATGTGCTTCGCCCATATGCTAGTGTCCTGCTGGACAATGCGGTCAATCATTTGCCACAATTATTCAAAATGGACTCAAATGCCTGATTAACAAGAAGACATTGTCAGCACTTGTTATATTTATCCATTTTATCTAGTTCTAAATAGGTCAAATATAGCATGAAACGAACAGTTAGCTGTATTGTGACAACAGTGTTAAAGATTCAAGGATATACAACCAGTCTGATTCTAGTAAACCAATCTCTATTTTATAGACCGGTTAGTTGAAAACCACGTCTACAAACAAGCTTGTTTGTCTAAAGGGTTTGTTTAATGTGGACATCCCAGTACTGAGCTTGTTCCTCTGAATTAAAAAGCAGATTTTACTATTTTGATGCCATGGTATTGGAGAAAAATGCTTCCTGTTTCATTTCAAATAGCTTTCTTAGCTGGAGTACAAAGCAGAGGAATAACAGCTTTTGGCTTGCCTCGTTGCCCCCCCTCCCCAAACCTGTTTAGTTTGACAGATTTCTCACTTTTTTTGACTAATTAAATCCTTTACCAAAACTTCATTTGGCAAAGACCTTTTATTCATGAATTAGGAGCTCATGCAGACATAACCTTTTTTTGACTGGTACAGAACTTCCTTCCCCCACACCAGACCTATTGATCAGTGTTATACACATTCCATGTAATGACAAGTTATTTTTAATTCTGTTGAATTGACACAAAATCGTCAGAATGAAGGGATCAGCAAAATACCTTTATTAGTCAAAAACAATACATACTGGAAGTATCACAATACAAGAGAGGAGTATACTGTCCCTTCCATCTCCTTTTCACTACAAGCAGCCAGCCCCCCTTCATAGACCAGAGGAACGTCTCAGGGTGTAGGGGCTGCTGTAGTGAGGATCATTGAAGTCAGAGACAGCTACATCAGTTACGTCCACACACTTGGTGCTCACTCACAACGTAAATGCGGATTCTGGGAAGGATGTGACAATAGAAGCCACGTTTATGTTACACACCTGTTGAGTGCATCAGAGTGGGTGTAAGTCAGCAAGGTGCCGGTCACCAGGTCTCCCCCTCACAACACCTTGTGTTCTCACACACGCCAGGTTTCCTACCTGGGAGCAATGGGCATGACCTCTTTCTCCTGTCACATGACATGGAATCAGACTCAAAGGACTGTGAGCCCCCACCAGTGGGAACGCGTCCTTATGAACCGGACGAAGCACTGCAGCTTTCTAGAAAAGCTGGTTAAATTAGTGCTGTATAAACATTAACAGTTGGTTGCAAACAATAACAATTAGTACCAGGGAAATTTTAGGAAATTGATCATTCTTTCAACTTCAAAAACAAAAGAGAATCTCCGTGTCCTTTAAACATCCATTGTATACATGTTTATGGCCTATAGGTCATTCTGTAACTTTACTCATATACTTCATCATGAAAACCACCACATGAATCACAATGACTGTGTTTTAGATTTTAATTTAGCTCAGCATACCAGCGGGACTACAGCTCGCTTTGGGGCAAAATATATAAAATATAAAAACACCCTGGGATTTCACCACAAAATAAACCAATAATAAATATTTGATTAAAATAAACTGAATGATTACCAATGCAGTCAGGTCAACTAATGCAACTGTGCTAGTTCAGGATTCATTTTACATGGCAGTCTGACAGGTATGTGTGTGCAAAAGCAGAGCTTTTGGTGTTAAAGGACATAAACGTGTAATTTTAAGTAGAACTTAAGCAGCTGTTGGACTTAACAGTACACTGTTTGTACATAGCTGAACAGGAGTTAGAAAATAATGTAGGATAGCATAGCTATGTTAGGGTGGGACATTCTTTGTAAGACTAAACAGTCCACACAGGTTAATAATTGCTCAAAGTAATCACTGAATTGGTCAGAAAAACCCTCATGTTTTTAAATGGATGCCAACAGAGGGCCCTGTAACAAACGCCTGGTAGCACCTGGCGGCTCGTACCAGCTCGTCCCTGCCGATACATACTTTGTGTATTTGTTCTGCTCACCTGGTGATCTGCAGCCAATTAAAGGATTGAGAAACCGTTTTACAACGACTTACAGGCTTACACAACATGCACAGTTGTCTTCTAACACTGTGTGCTTCTCCGTACAGTAACGTATTGGGCCTTCTGCTCTTATTGGTTTGAATAGTTTGAGTCACCTTGGCCTGCTCGCTGCATAGGTCTCCAGAGCTACACGAGTAACCGCTTGCTACGTGTACGTTACAGGCTCTTAGTCATGTGTTCATGCAGTCTTTAGATGTGAAAGATTTGTTCGCAAACATGCAGGTGAGAATTTACGTTGTGGGATAGGAAAAGTAAAACATCTGCATTATCTAATAAATAATGTCCATTTAAATAGTGAAAAAAGTTGCATTTCCTAAACAATGACTCGTGGGACTAAAACGGACTCTTGGGTAGAGAGATTTTTGCTTCAAATTGGATTCCTACTACAATCCAAATTGAGGCGGAATGTAAGAGAATGAGCCAGAAGTGTCCTTTAAGACACAAGCAGACGTCAGCTAAGAGCTTAGATAGCTGCTGCAATGGACAAGTAGAACAAAATAAGATTAAAAAAAAGGTGCAGTAAGGTGCATTTGGGATATCGGAGAAGATGGCACACATGCTGTGTATTATTGTCGCGGTATTGGTCAGATAGTGGAAGGTGAGCTAGCCTCTAACTCCCTCGCTGTGAGCCCAGGCTCAGCCAATGAGCTGTGGATGATGCTGCAGATGGACTCCGCCCCCTCCCCTTCCAGGAAAGTGCGGTGGTCTCCCTCAATGACGTGGACCGACAGCTCACCATCGCAGACCTGATGAAAGACGGATGCAAGGACTGTAAGCGGTCAAAAGGCTGTGCCACGATAAGTGTATTTATTCACATGTACGTATATGAACCAACTATGTAATAAAATGCTATGTAGTTCTTTGTGATGATCTGGGCTGGACTTTGCCACTAAGCCGGTCACTACTGCCACAAAGTACACGCTACACGTGCTGCAGCGTGTTGGTCCGTGTGCAGAGCGACTCAAAGTGTAGATTTTAAAAGAATGAAGAGCGACACACATGCAGCAACGATGAGAAAACAAATCAAGTACTGAGATTATTTCATTTTCAAGGAATACCAGCTCTCAACTGCAAGAAACTCTACCTCTAGGTTTTGCTCCGGGCATCACTTACTTCCTGAAGGAGCTGAATCAGAAATGGAGGATAAGAGCTATCTGTGGGCGCGTAGAGCTCATATCTGACGAGGGACAGTGTGCATTAACCATACACTGTGGTGCCTCAGACCTTATTGATGCCGAATGTCTCAGTTAGAGTTGACTGAGCAGCTAATGTTACCATTACGTAGCAGTGACTGATCCAAACAAGCGTTTTCAATTCAGCATTATTCTGCATCCTGTTGATCCGTTCGATGTGATAAAGATCAGTCCATTTGGGGTTTATACAGCTGTGACGGGACTAGGGTTGCAAAGGGGCGGAAAGTTTCCGGTATATTTCCGGAAAGTTTCCACGGGAATTTTGCCTTTTGTGGCTTTCGGGGTGCATCAAAAAGCAAGAGTAGGGCTATTGGACCACACTACTGCGGGGGGAGGGTGGCGCGGAAGATACAGCTTTTGTCGTTTGATGAAAGAATACATTTCTACTCACAAAATATCAAAAAAGTCAAAAATGTAATTTTTAAAAGTTGTATTAGAAATGTTTGCATGCATGTCTGCTTATGACAAGGTAATTACAGTTAAATTACCGCAGAATTTACAGGTTATTCCCGTGGAAAGTTTCCAACTTTCGATGGGACAGATGCCCACAGTATATCTGGGACACAACGTGTCTCTTTGGACCACGACTAATGTTGCCCACTAAAAGCTACACACTGCACTCAGAGTTTCTTTTAGAGAGACACCAAGCATCCGCGTGTGAGGACTGGAACGGATGTTACCTCGCTGAGCTTGTAGTCAGCTCCCAGGCTCTGTTCGTATTCGCTGCTGGTTTTGGCGCGCAGTAGCGCCACGTTGCCATGCAGTTTGGACCCCGGCACGTAGCCGTCAGCGGCCTTCAGCTTGTAGTAGAAGGTGGTGGCTGCAAAGTGCAGCGAGTCTCGGCTGATGTTCTGGTGGGTGGAGGCAATGAGGTCCACCGCAGCGTTGACCCGGCCCAAGAGGTCGGGCAGCGGGAGAAGCGTTTCCAGGAGCTGCAGGGGGACACGCACACAACGCACATGGTGAGGACCAGACGGCCTAACCGTCCTCTTATGTTCTGGGATGCAGGAGCATTCTTACAGTACAGGTCACATATAAAAATTTATATATATATATATATATATAAAAATAATAATCAGGGCTGTCAATAGATTAAAAATGGCACATTTTGAAACTCATTAATTCCAATAAGACAATTTAAGACAAACTTATAAATTAATGAGTAATCACTTTTGAAAGCGTGTACTTTAGACAGTGTTTTTTTAATTGTAATTTAATTGTACGCTCTTCTTTCTCTAACCCATCTCCTACCGACTTTACCTCTATCGCTCTCGCTTCCCTCTTTCAGCCCTGTCTCCTAACCAAGTTCTTTCCTTAGTAACCTCTGCCGTCCTACTACCTTCCCTCTTGACCCCATTCCATCCCATATTCTATGATCTTTTTCTGCTGACCTTCTTCCGTTCCTCACCTGTCTCATTAACAATGTTATCTGGCTGTTTTCCCAACTCTTTGAAGTTAACCCCACTCCTGAAGTAAGAGTTAACCCACTCCTGAAGTAACCCACCCTCAACCCTTCTGAAGAAAACAACTACAGACCGGTATCTCTTCTTCCCTTTCTGTCCAAAACTATTGAACATGCTATCTTTAACCAACTCTCCTGTCTCCCCGGTAACAACCTCCTTGACCCCAATCAATCAGGCTTCAGGAGATCACCTGGGGGAACATGTTAAACGAGCCACAATAACGGCATCGATTAACGAGTTAACTCATGGCGCTTACAGGAATATAATCATTTGAATCTAGCATAGGACGTCATTCTGCTGATCTGAGCAAATAAATGGAGTCACATTAAATAGCTGCAATTTGAGTCATTTTCATTGTTTGATCAGAATTTCAATAGAAATAAAACTGGGTTGAGTTCACGATCTGAAGCACCATCTCTAGTCATTACAGGTGCAGAGGTCGCTTCATGTTGCCTTGGAGGACATCAGAGTTTAGCTATTGAAGCGATTTGAAGAATACGTGAGGTCATAGGGGAGGCTGCCCCAGCTCATGGTAAATGGTCATGGGCTTTTAAAAGTAGTCAGTGTGGATGTGTGTGTGTGTGTACCTTGTTGTATGCGATGCTTGTGAACTGCTGGATGAAGGCACATAGCGCTTCGGTCTCAGCCTCAGACTCGTTGCCTGGTGTCAGCTTGGCCCGGTAGCTCTGGAAAAACAAATTTGACTTGAGTTCACACTTTGGCTGTCCTAAACAACCCAATGCAATAACATGTGGTTAACATGGCTCCCTAATATTAAACTGACTATGGTGTATGTGAGTATATACACTCACCGGCCACTTTATTAGGTACACCTGTCCAACTGCTCGTTAACACTTAATTTCTAACCAGCCAATCACATGGCGGCAACTCAGTGCATTTAGGCATGTAGACATTGTCAAGACAATCTCCTGCAGTTCAAACCGAGCATCAGTATGGGAAAGAAAGGTGATTTGAGTGACTTTGAACGTGGCATGATTGTTGGTGCCAGAAGGGCTGGTCTGAGTATTTCAGAAACTGCTAATCTACTGGGATTTTCACGCACAACCATCTCTAGGGTTTACAGAGAATGGTCCGAAAAAGAAAAAACATCCAGTGAGCGGCAGTTCTGTGGGCGGAAATGCCTTGTTGATGCCAGAGGTCAGAGGAGAATGGCCAGACTGGTTCGAGCTGATAGAAGGGCAACAGTGACTCAAATAACCACCCGTTACAACCAAGGTGGGCATAAGAGCATCTCTGAACGCACAGTACGTCGAACTTTGAGGCAGATGGGATACAGCAGCAGAAGACCACACCGGGTGCCACTCCTTTCAGCTAAGAACAGGAAACTGAGGCTACAATTTGCACAAGCTCATCGAAATTGGACAATAGAAGATTGGAAAAACGTTGCCTGGTCTGATGAGTCTCGATTTCTGCTGCGACATTCGGATGGTAGGGTCAGAATTTGGCGTCTACAACATGAAAGCATGGATCCATCCTGCCTTGTATCAACGGTTGAGGCTGGTGGTGGTGGTGTGGGGAATATTTTCTTGGCACTCTTTGGGCCCCTTGGTACCAATTGAGCATCGTTGCAACGCCACAGCCTACCTGAGTATTGTTGCTGACCATGTCCATCCCTTTATGACCACAATGTACCCAACTTCTGATGGCTACTTTCAGCAGGATAATGCGCCATGTCATAAAGCTGGAATCATCTCAGACTGATTTCTTGAACATGATTTCTTGAACATGACAATGAGTTCGCTGTACTCAAATGGCCTCCACAATCACCAGATCTCAATCCAATAGAGCATCTTTGGGATGTGGTGGAACGGGAGATTCGCATCATGGATGTGCAGCCGACAAATCTGCGGCAACTGTGTGATGCCATCATGTCAATATGGACCAAACTCCCTGAGGAATGCTTCCAGCACCTTGTTGAATCTATGCCACGAAGAATTGAGGCAGTTCTGAAGGCAAAAGGGGGTCCAACCCGTTACTAGCATGGGGTACCTAATAAAGTGGCCGGTGAGTGAATGTGTGCGTGTGTGCATGCTCTTACCTGTGTGTACGCTGCCACATACGAGTGGGAACCATCAAACAGGAAGAGGTTCTCCACAGTCAGATTCTGTGTCTGCAGCTGAGAGCACATCTCAAACGCCACACATGCACCAAAGGAGTAGCCGGCGATGCGGTAGGGCCCGTCCGGCTGGACCTCCCTGACACAGTGCACGTAGTAGGCTGCCAGGGACTGGATGCTTTCCAGAGGAGCAGCTGCGGATATATGGTTAGTGAGACTAGCCTGTGTACTGGTTGTTGGTGACTGTCCTACACAGTACATTTCGGAGAGTTAAATTGACTGAGATTAAATTTGAACTCTAAACTGATGTTAATATTGTCCCAATCTGGTCAGTGTTAAATCAACACTCAACGAAGTGTAAACAATTTAACTCAGAATAAGTGTGAAAATATAACTGCTCAGTGCTGAATGTCTCAACGTCATTTAGCTGATGCTTTTATCAAAAGCAACACATGTTGCATTTTTAACACATGGAGTTTACATTTTAGCCCAGGGAGCAATTCAGGGTTAGGAGTATTGCTCAGGAACACTTTGAACCCTGGCTTACCCATGTTCCATGTCAAACCAACAACCCTGTGCTCCTCGCACACCCTCACCAATCCATGCACCATATTACATAGTTAAGCCCGATACCAAGAAGTGTGACACTGTACAGTTACATTTCAATCCTATAAAAGAGTTAATTTAACCCTACTAAGTGTTGCAAATGAATCTGATCTTGACACTGGATAATGACAACTCCAAAGAGTTGAATCTTTTTGCAGTGTGATTTCAACTCTGCACTTAAACACATTTGCCTAACCCCGGAAAATTAACTCTAAGGATTATGCTGTGTACATGCGTGTGTTTGCCAAGCCTTTACCCTGGGTGCACTGCAGGCCGTAGCAAGGCACACTCAGCCTGGAGGCGAGAGTCCTGAAGGCGGAGATGGAGCCCTCGATAGGATGGACCAGGAAGAGAGGCCTCTCCCGGCCCTGGACATGGTTGAGTGGCGCCACTGTGGGGCCGCTGGGGTCGACCAACAGGAAGGTCAGATCAGACTCCAGCAACGAGCGGACAGCGTTCCTCTTCGCTGCAGCGCTATGACCTTCTGGAGAGAAAAAGAAGATTATTTTGTCTGTTTAAAAATCAGCTTCCTACACTGAGTCCTCAAGGAATCGCACCGTCCAGTCTGCCTGGCTTGCTGCTGGCCAGCTCGCGCAGCTTGTTGATGGTGACCTGCCGAATGTCCCTCATGGCCATGACGATGTCGTAGTCGCGCTCCAGAGTCTGGCGAACCTCAACACCCATCAGGGAGTCCAGGCCCAGGTCGGCCAAGGAGGAGTCAGCGTTCAGGCTGCTCACGTCCTGCACGCCTGAGAGAGAAGGGCACGGTGAACCTCCTAAAGGACACCAGCCGTAAAGGAGAAGAGAGACTCCCTCCACAAACACACGTGAAGGGATTTATGACACTTCCTGCTGCAGCATCTTCTAAAATAAACACGTCCAACCTTTCAGTTAATTGCTTCAGAGCCTCTTAGACAGCTGCAGCTCAACATGAATATAAGGACTAACAACCTGACTACCCTTTCCTTTCAGAACGCAATAGCGCAGATGTCCTCTGGTGCTTTGTTTTAGATACAACTTGGTGAGTAACCTCACCCAGTACCTGCGGGGCTCAGTAGTTCAAAATGAGATCAAACATACTGACAGATCAGCATTTCGTGGCAGCCAGGACGCCTCCGCGGCTGCATGCGCAGTAGAGCGGAGCAGCAGTCATTGGCTGACAGCTTACCAAGGATGTGGGCTACAGCGTCCACCAGGTCCCTGCGGCTCCCCGCCTCGCTCTTCACCGCCGCCCTCTCTGCCAGAACGAAGCTCGACATCACCGGCCGCTGCTGACAGAGGAAGAGGTCGAGCACCTCCAGGCAGGAAGTGATGCGCTGTGGAAGGGTGCCGCCAATCACTGCGTCGTTGCCCCCCATGGTCTCCAGCACCACGCCCACATCACCAATGGCCCCCCACTGCACCGCAAGTCCAGGTAAGCCATCGTAGCGGCGCTGCTCACACACGCGCTCCATGGCGGAATTGGCGTAACCATAGTTACTCTGGCCAGCGTTGCCACGGCCACAGCTGACTGAGGAGAAGGCCACGAAATGGCCGAGGTCGGGACACAAGTCTCTTGTAGCTCTGTGGGGGAGGACATGAGCATCAGGACCCTACTCAAGTTCCCAGGTTCAAAAGGAAGATCACTGCGCTTGTCTTACTTGTCCAGGTTTATGGTGCCATCATATTTAGGTTTATTTACATCCAGGAAAAGCTGAGGAGTCAGATTCTCCAGCATGCCGTCTTTCAACACCTGATAACGTTGACATAGCAAACAGGCGGAAACGGTTTTGTCAATTTAAATGGATCAATGCTGTAACATACTGGGGGATATTATGGAAGGGGACGTTCACAACATGTGACTATATAAAATAAACCACTTTCCCCTCAGCGGTCTGCTGCCATGCCATCCTGCAGTGGTGCTATGTCAAAGAATGTCTGAACAACACGGGTGTCTATTAAGACATTTAGCTAAAAATCAAATATGCCAAGTTGAGAGGCTTCATGAGAGTTCAATGAAGGATGCACAAATAATGATAAGTTACTGAGATCTGCCTGTCACTGAAGTGGTGCAGCGGCATCGACCCACGATGCTAGCTAGTGTGGCTGAATGTAAAGCCGTTATTTGGGTCTTATTTGGATCAGTGTGAATCTTGGATCTTGACTAAGCTTTAGCAGTGTTGACACACAGATGTTTAGCTGTCAAATGGATGATCACAGCAGTGATCTCTGAGCTACAAGCTAACAAGGAGAGGTTTCAGATGTATTTTCTACATTTTCCAAAAACAAAAGCTTCATGATTTCAGACTTTTAATGCCCGATTGGGAATTTATGATGCATTACCATGGCGAGGTGGAAGACACCGCCCACTGGGCCCAGTGAGCTGGCCTCAGTGATGAGTCGCTGTGTTCCTTCCAGCGTGCTGACATCATTGGTCGACACCAGCACCTCCACATCTCGACTCTGCCATTCACGCACTCGCTTCGCCTGGTAACCTGGCAACAATTACAAAGTACAACCTGTAGAGTCTGCAGCACAAAGAGTCACATTGTTAGGATCGTGGATCGGCCATGGTTCTACAGCAAAGTTTCTGATTGCATAATCCCATATTCAAAGATGTGATTCCAATCACACATACACAGGAGGCGATTAGCTCTTCTGTGACAGGCAACTGAACTCTCAGCAGGGTAAAAGACACTGTAGTTGGATGCTGGTGGTGCTGTGTATGAGGCCAATGGATACCAGATGGTAAAGGTGGAGCTGAGGATAACCAATGAAGTGTGTGTGTTGGCCAGAACTTCAAAGAGATCACTTAGCATCTACTCCTCCTTCTCCTACACTGTCCAAAGGGGACCTAATGTCTTTAGTTTCTCTTTGAATACAATTAGAAATGTGACTATTATGTCTCCAAAGCTTTAATTAATAAATGAATAAATTTGTCAGTCTGAGCATCTTGTCCCGAGCCTTTTCAGATAAAGCAATAGGGTTAATGCCTCCACCCAATGTGGAAAAGCACAACCCACACCACAGAGTTCACAACACATTGTCACCTGGTGACCAGGCAGCTGCTTCTTACCGTTCTTGATGCCGGACCTGGAGGTGAGCACTAGTTTGCGCGCTCCTCTCTCCGTCAGCCATTGGGCAAGCTCCAGGCCAAAGCCCCCCAGTCCACCGGTGATGATATAGGCGTGGGAGGGGGGGCAGAAGGTGCGGCAGATTGCCAGAAAAGACTTTGTGGGAGCAGTTTGGGCTGAGGAGCCGCTCTCCTCGTGACAAACCTGTGAGGAGAGAGATGCATGCTGTAGTCACACGATTCATAGATTTATTATCACCAGGCCTTTCAATGAATGCGTTACTAACTGATACTGACCTGCAGGAGAACCTTTCCAATGTGTTTGCCCTGAGCCATGTATCGGAACGCTTCCTCCACTTGGTCCCTCTCAAACACTGTGGTCTTTAGAGGCTGGACTACACCTCCCAAAATGCCTTCCTTCAACAGCTGGGACACTTCCTCCCACTCCTGGTTGCCCTCCTCAAAGAGAGCATCCAGCAAGATGCCATGGAATGCCACGTTCTTCAGGAACAGCGCCATGCCTGCACAGATCACAGACAAATCACAGCTGGAACATGAGCTGTCGTTGGCATCTGTTGCCGTGGTAATGCGCATCCTTGCAATGCAACGCTTTTCCTCCGCTCATAACAGGAGATACCGTCTGGCTCGCACTGGGATCTGACGGGCCCTGACGCCCTGCTGGTTATGCTAGTAATCGTGCTAATGTTGAACACAGTAACACACCCATCACACACCCATCGTTTGGGGGGTTTGTTACATCCATATGCTCAGGTGTTAGCAACTAATTATAGTGCAGTAACGTTTGCCACTTCATAGCAGTATAATCTTAAAACTTAAAGGTTTCATGTCAAACAAAATGTGTATATTAGACAACGATAGTAAGTTGATACAAACTGCAGTTTTAAACGAGGATTTCTTTTTTATTAAAAGAGCTAAGAATATCCAAACCTACTTGGCCCTATGTTTACAAAGTAATTGCCCCCTAACCCAATAACTGGTTGTACCCCCTTTGCCGTCAAGTGTCTGATGGAGGACGTTTGGCCCAATGGTCTCTTCAGAATTGTTTTAATCCAGCCACATTGGATGGTTTTAGAGCATAAACGGTCATGAAATGGCAGTTTCTCTTTCACATAGGGCCAGGTGGGTTTTATAATTTTTCCCTTAATAAATAAATTAATCATTTACTTTGGTTATCTTTGTCCAATATATAACATGTTAGATGATTTGAAAAAGTGAAAAATATACAAAATACAATAAGATAATAAGAAACCAGAAACCATTCTACTATTCCGGATCTTATCAATAAAAACACAAGGGAGATTTCTCCTGGTTTCGAGAGGAACGTGTGGTCGCTCCCTTTTATATATTTGGAGGTCTTGTTTCACAAATGAAAGTAAGGGACACTGTGTGTGAGGTCCTACTGACCCAGAGGGGAGTTGTTGGACAAGTCAAATTTGCCGATCTCCAGGAATCGTCCGTGTCTGGCCAGGCAGCGAATGCTAGCATGTAGCTTCTCCTCGGCCAGAGAGTTCAGCACCACATCCACACCTGAAATACACACAGATCGGGTCACTGCTTGTCCTGCAAACAAAAACACATTGGTGCCTTTCATATCTGTAGCATTGTGAAGCATGCTTTGTCTGACCTTTGCCCTGTGTGTGGAGCAGGATGTGCTGTTCAAAAGACGAGTCTCTCGAGTTAGCGAAGGACTCTGCTGAGAGCCGAGGGAACCTTTCCTGGAGGTAAGCCCGCTTCTCCACTGAGCCTTGGGAGGGAATATCAAAGGTCATCAGATCCGGTCTTAGTCATGTCTATGAGTTCACTTAGTCTCACAAGTATTAGAGTGACTTACACGTCATAATTACAGCAAAATAAGAACATACGTCAACATTTAAGTTGGAGAAGAAACAGTGATGGACTTTAAGTAACATGTATATAATAAGTGAGATGGGAGTGCTCATACACACCAACAGTGGTGAAGACTTTACAGTCCTTGCTGAGTGCTATGGCGATGGCAGCCTGGCCGACACCCCCCGACCCTGAGTGGATGAGAACAGTCTCTCCGGGGCGGAGCCTGCCACGCACCACCAGTGAGTAGTAAGCCGTGGCGTAGACCACCGGGACCGAGGCTGCCTGCTCGAGGGTCCTACACACACACACACAGGAGGAAAGCATCCTTCAGCTGCAGGGAGAGCCTCCCCCAATGAAGAACGTAACAGCATATTGAACCATGCGGCACTGACCAGCTGGAGGGAACGGCCCATAGGAAGCGTTTGTCAGCATCAACACTCGTAGCCAGGCCTCTGGCAGGCAGCAGCCCCATCACACGCTGACCCATGGGGTCACGGCCGGAAAACTCCATACCCAACATGCACTGCTGCAGAGCTAGGTCCCCTAAACGCGCATGATATGCAGGACAGAAAAGCAGTGTGGCCGCTATTATTTCTGTGTACTCTAGTGCTCGACTTGCTGCTGCAGGTCCTCCACACGCACCTGGAATGGCATCTGGGGGCAGTTTGCCGGTGGCCAGCATCACATCCCGGAAGTTGAGTGAGCTGTAGTAGACGCGGCACAGTTGCACATTGGGGTTGCTGGTCACAAAGTGGCGCAGCGGGGAGGCGATCCAGCGGAGAGATGAGAGGTCACCTCTAGTCAACACGTTGACGTAAGCCTGCTCAGTCAGTTCTTCATTCAAATCTGAGGAGCACAACAGAGACGAATATTCATCAGAGTCATGAGCAAAGATCAACGGTTCTAAGAGGAAGTAAAACGCATTCAGCTCCTCCGTTTTAATCATTTGAGCATTTAGACACAGTCCCTGTTTATGCTGCGCAGGCCATCTGCAGCCACAGCTGAGCAATGCTGTGTAAACAGTTGGAAGAAGAGAAAACCTGTCTATTTTAAAACATGTCTACTTTTGCCCCACAAACACTAATAAGATAGCGCTTGGTTCACCAAACTCGTTCCCGTCCAAGATGAAACCTCATATAGCAACAGTACACAGATGCTAGTGGATTTACTTTATTGATTTTAATTAGGGATTCCTTGCTTGTCTTGTTGATGCCCCGCCTTCTACAGAAAACCAAGTCTACCTGGGTACAAATGAAGTAATCCAACCTCACTCATTTCATGTTTTTAAGGCCACCACTGTTTTACACATCCGTCATCTGACCAGCAGATACAACTATGACAGAATCAGAATGAGGGAGTAAGGTACCTTGAGTGATGAGCTGATGCCTGAAGACGCCCCAGCGCCCATCCCTGAACACATTCATGACCAGGTCCCCGTCCAGCACAGACTGCATGGACACATGGGCCGGCTGGAGGATCGGTGCTGATGAACCCGCGTTCAGATTCGACACAAATGCACAGCTGTTGACATGAAGAGCACACAGAGAACAGAATACATTACATTGATAAATATATGAGATAACACTGGTGTACAAAAGGCTCACTAGGTGTGGCAACAAAGTAAAACCAAGACTGGCTTGACATTCTACATGAGCTCTTCTGTGGCACAGTGGTGGCTGTGTGTTTGGTGGTAGAGGATGTGTCCTACTGTATTCGGTTGCCACCTGGCTCCTGCCGTAGACAATTGACCATTCCCACAATGCCGCAGTGGGATTTAGAAGCAGTCAACCACACTGGACTGTCAGACTCTGCCATCTTCTCCTGCAGCACAGAACCACACAAGAAGACAGTTATGACCAAGCCTCAGGGATGTCTTCGTTACAACAGGTTTCTGACTGAATAAAGGAACAGATTCCGGATCCTGTTGGAGAAAGCCAGAGGAACACAGAAGGTTGGAACCCACCTTGAGCGTTTCCACCCACTGGTAGTCGCTGCCATCCACAGGAAGGAAAGCAGGCCGCTTGCTTGATGACCTGCAGCGGCACAGAAAGAGAGCGGAGCCATAGAAGGACTTCCTGACAGCCACCAGGTTGAGGGAGGCTTCGGAGAACACCTTCTCCCACTCAGCCTGGGAAGTGGAGGGGGGGGTCATATCAGCACAACATCTTGAGTTTAAAGGGTAACAATCATCCGGGGATTTGGACGCAGTTGCCACCGACCTGTGTGAGCAATCCTCGCTGGTTGCTGCTCTGAGTGGTGTTCGAGAGGAAAGCAACGGTTTCCCCCAGAGTCTCTCCCCTGAGCAGCGTGTGCAGGAGAACAAAGCCCCCTGTTTTGGCTCCAGAAGCCAGATGGTCCATCAAGAGCCTGGGGTCCGTCCTTAGAGGGCCCCAGGCGTGGTTACACACCACAAGGTCTGCCCCCTCCACCACACCTCCAGGAGCCGGGCCCGTCATGGGGTCCCACTGAGCTGATGAGATGGCCAACTGTTCCAGGGTGGCCTGGTGAGGGGTCAGAAGGTCCAGGTTGGTCGCCGTGGCGGTGTAGTCCACACGCAGCATGGGCTGGATGTTTAGGAGCGCTACCATGCGGGAAAAGAGCTGGCCCTCATTGGAGAGAGCCTGGTAGTGGTCACAGAAGGGAAGGAGGTTGAAGACTAGATGTTCTGGGACTCATCATTGGATAAAATCTGGTTTTCAGTCTTACCTCCAGGATTTTGATCTTGCCAGGTGTGCTGTTTTCTAAGGTGGTGTCCAGGCAGTGTCTCAAGGCCGGGCTGTCCAGCAGGCCCTGCAGCAGGCCGTCCTGCAGCAGACACGCCCTCTCCTTCTCAACAGTCTGTTCCAGCTCGGATTGGAGGTTTCCGTTCAGCTCCAGGCCGCACAGCAGGGCCAGCAGGCGCACCAGGCCGGGCTGCGAGGGCTCAGAGCTGGGGAGCGGGTCGTCTGACTCCCCCTGTAGTCCAGGGATGGACAGCTTGACCCCGCGGGAAGCAAACTTTTTCTGCAGTCGTTTGGTCAAACCTGGACGGAGAGAGTTGGACAAACATCTGATTAAATGTCAAAATGATACACACTTCATTTCTAAACAAAAATGCAATAAATGCTTCAAATAATATTGAAAAAAAGCTTTAAAGCGATGAACAGCTAAACTGTTGTACCTTTACAGAGCCTCAGCTGCTCTGCAAGGTTCCCATCGTCTGTCAGGCACTCAGTGTCCACATAGGGAACAAACACAAACTCCTCCAGGGTGGGGGGGCTCTGCTGCTGCTGTCGACGGGGGGCCACAGTGGCATGAAGACCGCAGATCTGGACTCCCCCAGCAACAATGCTGTCGAGGCAGCGGTTTACGTGCACATCCATAGCTAGGGAACGACAGAAAAGCGGTGAGGAGAAGTCACTACGCCCTGCTGACTGCTCGTTACAGTCTTATCCCAAAATGGATAAAATTCATTTTGGGATAAGGCTGTAACATGAAGTGAATATGCACACACACATAGATAAATATTACACACAGTCAAGTTTTGACAATACATTCAATTGAATATAGACACATGTGTGTCACTGTAGTCGGGGCAAAACACACACCTTGCTTTCCATCAGCGTGCTGGCAGACCTTCTCCAGGTGAACAGCTGGATCAACGCACACCGAGCGGATCCTGGTAGGGAGACGCAGACTACGACCCGACAGCCCAACCACAATCATCTGCAGCATGGTGTCCAGAAAGGTCACCCAGTTTCCTGACCACTGCAGTTTGCCGAAGTCTCCTGGAATACATAGTAGTGACAATATGAACACAGTGCAGTGTTAAAGTATCGGCTTGATTTCTGCCTTCTGCTTAGTCTATGTATCAATTATCTAACAATGAAACAATGTCCATACACACTACCAAAGACTCATTTAATGAGAAAACGTGTCCAAACCTTTGACGGCTACTGTACGTACATACCTGCATTGTTGGACTCCAGGATGCCTTGGAAGGTCTTTCCATAGTCGTAGCCGCGCAGTCGCAGCTCTTTGTAGATATCGTGCGTTGTGAGTTTCATTTTGGGATCATCGTCGCTGTCGGCAGCTTTCTGACTTATCTGACTGTGGAAGGAATCAAGGCCTGCGTCCTCCAGGATGCTCACCTTACCTGAAGAACACAGGTGGAACAGGGCCCGAAGGCAGAGACTGGTAAGAGTGGGGGTTGCTGCCTTTTCCACAGTGGGAATGCAAACAGACACTAGCTGCAGCTGGGAGGCTCCATGGAAGCCTTGGAATGGGACCCAAAACAACATAACTACTCACCACTGACAGACAGGTTTCCATTCTCTGAAACCTCAAACCTGTTGGTGGCGGGCATGAGGTGCACCTTTAACTGGACAGAGCCTGAGAACAGACAGAGAGGCAGTCATCAGAGAGACCATCAGATAACACCCCCTTGTCCCCACAGCCCTGCTGCCCGGCTCTCACCGCTCTTTGGCAGGATGGTAGCCCTGTGGATGGTGACGTCCTCAAAGGCTATGGGAGTGCTGTCCATGACGACCCCCAGACTTCTCACCAAGGTACGCCAGGCCAGTACCAGGTAACCCGTTGCTGGATACAGGACACGCCCATCGATGCAGTGTCCAATCAGGTAGTAGTCTGGAGACTCTGGGTTAATGTCTGTTGGACAGATGAAAAAAGTGTTAATGAGAGATGATGGGACAATAACTTCTGTCTACTCCCAATGTCCTTTCCTTACCGATGTTATAGACTGTCGCTGAATTGGATCCCGCTGAGCCACAGGCAAAATCCTCTGCTTTGGGGACATCCCAGGTTTGCGCATGGTCCCACTGCACCAAGGGGGAGATCAGAGGAGTACCGACCGGCACTGGGTACTTCACCCCTGGGCAGAGGACGTTGCAATCCATGCCGATGCTAAAGAGGTGCATCAAAATAGACAAATGTAATCTCTCTGCAAGTGCTTCCAGGAGCCAAAATCCACACAGAGCTCCACCTTCATACAGAGGGAGGCATTTACTGACCCGCTCATGTAGACTTTGCCAATGTTTGACAGGAAGAACTCAAGGTTGTTGGTGTGGCCCCTCTTCATCAAAGGCAGGATGGAGCAGGTATGTTTCAAGCTACGCTTCAGGATGGCCTGTGCAGAAATTGGTTAAGGAAAAATTGAGGAGATGCAGGATCTGCTGTGAGGTTTCTTAACTTCAGGAATGACTCCCATTTCTGCTAATTGTCTTTCCTAAATGCTCAGACTTTAACAATCTTAATACATACAACTTTCCTTTCTTTCAATCATTTCATGTTAAGTCTCCATACAGCACGCTCAAACATAAACAATAAATACAGAGAAGTAAAGAAGGAACAGAGCCTTTGTGTTGGTGTACCTGCAGCAGAGCATGAGGAGCGATTTCCAGCACCACAGCGTTGTCAGGCACAAGGCCGAGGCCCTCGTGGAACAGCACGGGGCTCACCAGGTTGTTGACGTGGTAGTCGGCAGAGCTGTACTGAGCCAAGGGAGAGTCCCATTGGGACTGAGGGATGCTGGTGCTCATCCAGCGGGGGGAACGCAGGCGGGGCTCCTTGATCACCTGCAAACATGATATCAGTCATCAAACCACTATGAGGATGACGATAATAATCAAACAGTGAAGAAAGACAAATAAAACAAGAAATGAGGACTTTCAATGAAGGTAGCTGCCTGTCTAACTACAGCAAGTGCGAGTGAGGCTGAGCTTGGTACCTTCTTCAGGGCGGCCAGCAGGGTGGGAGCGATGGAGGCCATGTAGTGGGAGTGAAAGGCCACGCCAGCGCTGCGTACCTCCTTTGCAAACACTCCCTGCTCCTTCAGCTTGGACACAAATGTACTGATTGCTTCCTGATTAACGACACACACACACACACACACACACACAATTATTTAACGCACCAATGTTTTCACATTATTCTTTCCAAGCATGCAGGGTTTAGTTAAAGCAGTGGGAACCTTTCATATCAAGTACATTACCTTTCTAGGCTATTCTATTTCTAGGGTACAAACAAGCAAATCAGAAACATTTATTTGTCAGGTGTGTTGAAAACATGAGGAGTCATAGTGAGTGTGCATACATAGAAAGAGCAAAGTTGACACCATGCGAGCAGATGAAATTAAAGGAGTGAAGGGCTGTTCTCTGTGTGCTAATGGGCTACACAAGTCTATAAAAGAGTCTGATAAAATGCTGCACCTGAGGACCGGAGATGGTGACTGTGTCTTCAGAGTTGTGGCAGGCTGGGACAACTCCCATGGGACACTGAGCCATGCACTCCTTCCAGGTCAACCCTGCACCAAGGAAAAGCTCATTACAGTTTACAATCAGTGAGTCATAGACAGCCGCTCATTTGATTTCATTTATCCCAAATTATGAATCCCATCAAAAGAAAATCTTGACAGATACAACTGGTGTTGTTCTGATACACATAGCAGCGCCAGACATTCCCTCTGGTATGAGCAAGGCCCTCAGTCTGTGCAACAATTTATCATGCCGGATCCTTTAATTGTGCACATCTGGACTCAACACTGCACCAGTGTTTAACAATGCTGAACGGCTGAGGCGAGACAGCTGCTGGAACAGGGTGGAGACTCTTACCCACAGCGGCCATGCCTCCTGGAGGGAGATTGGCCTCCTTGATGCAGCGGCCTCTCCAGTAGGCGGCCAGCACAGCCTCGGCGTGGCTGAGGGAGCCGTCGGCATACCCACAGGCCAGCTCCCCCACAGAGTGGCCCACGATGCCGTCGGGCTGCAGACCCAGCTTACTGAGCAGGTCGATCTGCGCTATCTGCAATCAGCCAGGCACGCATATCATTGGATTAGTCAGTCAAAGTGACATGATGCCTTGCCCGCTTTAATAGGAGAGGGGACTCCTTAGAGAGAGTGCCTGCTTAAACAATGCCTCAAAATGAATGTATAACTCCGTAAAGAGATTAGGCTTTGGATAAAGCTTTTTCTATTCTTATTCATAATTTCCAGTAGCACGTCACATCAGCTCAAGGTACAGTGCATCTTCTTTTGTACTTGAAATCAAATAGTGAGCACCTTGTGTGACCATGCAGTCCTTGTCATATAGGCCGTCCGGACTATACCTGTATGGCAGCGAGACCAACAAAGGCATGAACGGTGTCCTCAAAGGTGGCTTCATCTGCATCCATGAGTAGGCGGGAAACAACCAGGCCAGTGTCCTTCAGGGCTGCGTCTGACCGCAGGACGGATTCTCTGAAGTCTGGCAGCTGCATCAGACTGCGGCCCATACCGGCCCATTGGGTTCCCATGCCTGTCAATGACACACAGTCATCACTCTGCACAGCAGGTCCATATCCCTCCACACACATCATTTGGGTTTCTCGTGGCCAGGTTTTTTCTGCATTCTCCACATTTGGATTCAGGCAGTCGTTTCATTTGCTCTACTCAGCGTGATGAAAAAAAAACAACCTACAAGTCAACCACCTTTGCATGTTTGTGATAACTCACCTGAACAGACGTACCAGAGAGGCCTGGCGGAGGCCTGCACCTGCTGCACCTCCCTGACGTCGCTCTGCGAGCCAATCAGAGCGTAGCCTCGGTAGGGCATGCCTGCAAGAGGGGCTCCTGAAAGCTCATTCAGCAAAGACAGGAAGCTGTCATCTGTCGTGTGCTCCTGCCCCTTCTGGAGCAAGGCCTCCACTGCAGCCTCAGTGCGCCCACAGGCCTGGAGCAGTCTGGGAATGGTCCTGGGGGGTGTGGTCGCGCCAGTCTGTTTCTCTGCTGGCCGAAGGATCACATGAACGTTTGAACCTCCAAAACCAAAGGAGTTGATGCCTACGATGCCGCCTCGGACGGGGATAGGCCGGTCCACGACCTGGACCCGCCCATCAGAGAGGGCTGGGATGTCGGGGTTAGGAGAGTTGAAGTGCAGGTTGGGAGCCCAGACTCCTCTCTCCAAAGACAGCAAAACCTGCATGCGAGACGGGAGACAACCACTGAGTTACAGGGAAGCAAAGCAGGGCCCTGTTCCTCATACGTGGTTCAACTAAGTCGATCAAATGTCCCATGATCCAGCTCAAATTAACGAGATGATTGACATGAGGCCAACTCGGTTCCTCGAAGGCGGATCCACGGTCAAACTGTCTTGTTAGATTGAACAAGATGTCAGTCATCAGGATAATCGCGCGTGCGCGTCAGAAGGTGGAAGAGTCCAACACCGAAACAAGGATTTTTTAACAGTACAACAGCAAATAAACTTAAAGGAAGCGCATTATCTCCGCTGACTAGCAGGAGATGATAAACGCATACGAATTGAACATCTTTTACGTTGTTCGTTCTGTACGTCATCGCAGTCCGTCCATACTAGGGGAGGCTCCTCCTCTCTGTAGGTGTCTTCCCTTTATTCTGATTTTTCATTGTTTGGGGATTTTTTCCAGGGTTTCTGGACAGAGGATGTCACATGTGTAGATACTGTAAAGCCCTCTGAGGCAATCATATTATGTTTCTTTAAATGTGTCTTCTGGCAGGAGGCTTCATGGAATGCATCATCATCCATATTGCTGGCAAAATTATATAGTATCAGCTGATGCATCATATGTATGTGTCCATATAGAGCTAGAAGTTTTATTACGCGCGTGTCTGGGCAAATCAGTGTATATCTATTATTCATAACGGTGTTAATTTTGTTGACGAAAACTATGACAAAAAATATTCATTAACAACCTTTTTTCCATCACTAAGACATGCGAAAACGGATCTTAAAAAATAAAAAACTATCACTTAATCTATGCAAACTTTCGTTAACGAGACGAAAATGTTTTCGTTTTTTTATTCGCAAGCACCTAACAGACATGGGAAAAGTACGGACCCCGTACAGCGGGCCGTAACGGCGGTTATTAAAGTGTCGTGATGACGTCCTCCACGGATGCAGACCGCTCGGTCACTGTGAGGGCAGCGGTGGTTCTTGTCACCGATACAGACTGCGACGACTATTTTACACTTCGGTGAGTGTGAGTGTGCGCTTCCTTGGTTTAGCTCAGCGGTCTCAGTTTAGCTAACTGTTAGCAGGCTAAAGCCGCGGAACTCCACAGACCGATGTGCGTGGAGATGAAGGCCCGGCAGAGAAGTTCATTCGGACCTGGTTGCTCCGTTTTCCGGTGACTGAAGTCAGCGTTTCGAGATATGCACACTTCAACCAGTTCACACGCCACATCTCAAGAAGACTGTTAAACCAAAATCAACAATAGCTGCCAAAATGAACACTGATTCATAATGAGACATTTGATCAATTGAAGCAGTGAAACATGCAACATTCAAAAGTTTATGTGAGTGAGACCGTATAGAGACAGTCTGTGGGACAGTGGATGCTCGGCTGCAGCGTGTAGTGTTAATCACGTAACGTTACGGCTTGAGAAAATCTTAAATAAATGATTTCTCTCTTCATCATCTAACATTATAGCGCTCGTACAGGACGACATTGTGATGTAAAAACGGGTCTTTGTGATCTCTAACTGATATCGCTCCATCAATGAGGAAGCAAGCTGCCTTTTTTGTCCGGGGAGTGACGATCTAATCCAGCTGCTCAAATGAACCTGCGGTGGAGCAGGTTTAAGTTTTTTGATGTTTTGCTATAGGGATTTAGCCAAACCTGCTTTGGGTAACCAAAAAGCCTGATCTACGTCATCTCATCCTGAAAATTATCCGGCTAACTCGGTTAACTCAGTGGCCCAGATAACTCAAGCTCAACTTAAGATCACTCAAATGCATTTATATCAAAAGTTGTTCCCACCATATGAAGAAATGGAGAAGTTGGTATAATGGAACCTCCCTCTAGCTTTTTTCTACGTTTACTTTATGAGTCTTCCAGGAGAGGCAGGAAGTTGTTCTTCACTGGCACACTGTTTCTCTGCTGAAGACACTTAGGTCTGTCAGCAGGTTTCACAAAATATCTACAAGAATCATGCTGCAAGAGAACACAAAGGGATGTTGTTGCGAGTCTTCAAAGCAGCCAATCAGAGCAGAGCTGGGACTCTCACCTTCGCCACAGCAGCCAGGCCAGAGGCCGGTTCGGGGTGGCCCATGTTGGACTTGGTGGAGCCCAGGAGTAGAGGCTCTCTCTCCGACTCACAGAAGACACTGACGATGCCGTTCACTTCCTGTGGGTCACCCACCTGCATGCAGAGCATAGGAGCCCAAAAGGTCAGAGGTCAGTGACGCAGGGAGCCGCACTGAGAGCAGGCTAAACCTGGCCGCCCGTGAGCACTGACCTTGGTTCCTGTGCCGTGGGCTTCCACATATTCCACCTGCTCTGGAGATATGTTCACCTCCTGGTACAAAGCACGAACCAGCCTCTGCTGCATCTCACCTGAAGGGAACGTGACACCTGAAGGACAGAAAGCAGCGTGTCAGGACCAAGCTGCCACTGTACTCGCGTGGAACCCAATGAAGATCTTGCTGGGACCTGGGCCTTCCGTACCGTCTCAGTACAGTTAAGAACCTCATTGCGATGCCACGGTTACAGGTTATCAGTTGTTTCATGGAAACCTCATATTCACATAACAAGAGTTACATGAAGCGCAGTTTTGTGATGAGTTTAGGCCAGCAGAGAAGGCTTAGCTGGTCTTGATGGCCCAGCAGTGCGGACTACTACAATAACATTGCAGCTCAAGATGCTGGTGTTAAACTAGAAGTCTTCACACCATGAAGTGAAACCTGAAAGATGAGCGGCATAGTGAGGAGATCAGGTGACCCAGATCTACCCTCCCTGATGTTAGGACTCATTGATGTGAACCCATCTTGATACCAAGATATCATCAACTGGTCTTACTTATTCATTCAGTTATGCTTTCGTATGCTGTGTGTGTTATTAGTGGTTGAACAAACCAACAGTCATTTGTTGCTAACGTTAAACTACTGGATACAAGTGGCATCAATGCCTGTGAAAGGAAAGTTTCATGCAAACTACACCAACACTCCACGTCTTATTCTGTAACTCATGAGCCAAGTAATTGGCGGATTGGATCAAACGTTTGTCTGGGTCCGTGTGCATCCTCACCCTGCTCTTTGTATCCGTCTGTATTGTTTCCAGCGTTGACCACTGTGGCGTAGACCCGTTTAGCTGCCGACCGCTTGGTCAGCAGCACCGCCACTGCAGCCTCAGAGCGGCAGTACCCATTTCCTGAAAAAAGCATGTGTAGATGTACACAGTGCAGTGTGTGAATAAGAATAATGGATACATTGTTAAACTAATCAGCCAGCCAGTCAAGATCCGGTTTGAGGACATAAATATATAATGTAATTTAATCAATCTGAGCCATAGATATGTAAAACAAGCTTCATTAGATAAAGATGGTGGAGAGTAGCCTCGATTTACCTGATGAGTCAAAGGACTTGCAGGTCCCCTCAGGACTGAGCATGCCCAGCTTCATGAACTGCACAGAGGTGTTGGGCTTGAGCAACAGGTTAACCCCCCCCACCAGAGCGGCATCACAGTGGCCCTGACGAATGGCATGGAAGGCGTTTTCTAAAGCCAGCAGGCTGGAGGAGCATGCTGTGTCGATTGCCGTGCTGGGGCCTGGATGACAGGAGGGTGGTGGTAAGGAAAGGTTGACGAGTGGATTCCTAATGAAGACAAACGCTCCTCAACTCTAACAGCCTGAGACCTTGTGTGTTTGTGTTATAGGGCTGCACAAACGAATCGATTAAAAAAAAAACAATTATTTGGCAACGAATTTCATTATTGATTTGTTGTGTCGCGCGATGAGTGGCGCAGAGAAAAACTAAAAAGCCGAGTCGACGTAAAGGAAAGAGCAGCCAGCAGCGCCAGCAGGTGTTGCGAGTCACATGACACAGGCAAAGACGTCTGTTCGAGTGAAGTCGTTGAAAATGTGCGAGCATTTCACATTGAATAAACTAGTCAACGTAACATGGCACGAGAGCACCACGTTGTTCCGTTTTGACATGAGGAACGTAATGAGCCTCCAGCATCTCTTCTGCCGTTTACTCGTCATCCAGCTTATAAAGCTGCGTTAGTTCGCTAATAACAGCAGTAAAGCAGTTAGCAAGACTAAAGACACGTTTTATTTTACTCGCCTTTTTTGGACCATTCATTTTTCAATCTGTTGTCTTGAATATATATTTTTGTGCTTTGTCCCATTTAGTTTATTGTTGACAAATATATTTATGTGTTGTACTTTTTAATGCTGTCATGTAGGGTAGCCTAGTGCACTTCCGCATATACGGTAGTTGATGTTATGCCTATAAAAGGGAGACACACAGTGATACATTAAAGCAGCATGGCTAACCAAGAAGCCCCCAGGGGTGTGCGAGCTGCGACTAGGGGGTGCGCGAGAGGAAAAGTGTAATGGCAGTCAGTTTTTTTAAGTGGGATTTTTTCATTGACATGTATAAAAAGGATTTTTCCATGCAATAAAATAACATGAGTAGTAAACATTTCCTTTGTAATCGCTTTAATTTTAAATATAAAAACTATAATTTATTATGAAGAAGACACCTGCTGTCTTCTTCTATGCATGCTCTTCTTTCATGCACTGCAGCCGCTAGGCTACATGCGTGCCAACTCGTTTCATTGATTGTATAAATATGCTTAACTGGCTGAAATCAGGGAAAGCATCAAGTGGGATGTCTTATGATAAAGTTGTTAGTCACGAAGGAGGAGAGGGACAGAGAAAGTGAGGATTTGGAGGCAACAGACGGAGAGAATAGAGACAGAAAATGAGCGGGAGTCAGAAGATGCACGGGAGAAAACCGAAGAGGAGGGTAGGAGATGCCAAAAAAGAAGTGATGGGGGTGAACACCAGACGTGGAAAAAAAGAAGAAAACATGATAACAATAATCTAGGTCTGGGCTTCACTTGGATCGGCGATACAGACTGTCCGAAGCCTCAGTGCGTGTTGTGCAGTGAAGTTCTGTCTGAAGCCATCTTATCTCCGTCGTCACATGCACACGAAACATGGCCATTTAAGTCAAATGCCCTTTACATTTTTTAAAGCAAAATTGGAGTTGCAGAAAAGCCACAAAAAAATGCAGTTTCATTCATGCATTGGGTGTACGAAAGACGCATAACGGGCTTCATATCTGCTCAGTTACAGAGTAGGGAGAAAGGGGCTGCCACACACAATAGCCAAAGACGTGTGTTTGCCAGCGGCCAAAGAAATGGTGGAGTGTATGATTCGAGAGAGAGGCAAAAAAGTTGGACGCGATTCCTGTGGCCAATAACACTGTCGCGCCGCATTGATGCCATGTCTGAAGACATCCTGGCTGTACTACTCATCCCCCATCTCTCTCTCTCTCTCTCTTGCTGCAGGCTGAGCCACTTTTGTGCTAGACTTGAAAAGTTCAAGATCGATCCTCTTAATTTATTTTATGTTTGAGCTGCTCTTTGTTCCTTAATTATGTTGTGGATCGTGTGTAGGCTAATTTTATTGTCGCACTTGAAGTTTCCGGTTGATCCTCGTTTTTATTTATTTCGGAGCATATTCTTTTTAATGTTGTGGATCGTTTGTAATTGCAGTTTAATTCAATGTACTGTCATTCTAATTTCCATAGCCGTTGTGTTATGATGATGATGATGATGATGCTATAGCTCCACGGTCATTTAACAGGCAGACCCTATTGCTGCAATGTTTCTTTTACGCGGCTGAAAATAACCGTGCTTTTTGTTACTGAGCCTGTGTTGATGTTGTCATGCGTGTTCTAGTTATTTGCGCATGTTTAAACATGAGTCTTTATAGGACGATAAAACAAGGTTTTGTTGCGTTTTTTTTTTTTTTTAAGTGTGAATTGGGGGTGCGCCAACCCGGTTGGGACATGGAAGGAGGTGCGCAGGAAAAAAAGTTTGGGAACCGCTGCTCTAATGAATTTATTTACAAACGCCATTTTAAATTCATCCCATAGCACTTGGTTATTTTAGCTGTATACATTTAATTAACTTGCACTACAAGGATGGTAATAATCGAATGAATAAGCTTCAAGTGAACATGGGGGTGTGAGAGTTTGGTCTATGAGTGTAGTGAAGTTCTAACGTTTAAACAAGTTTGGTTACATTTTTGGATTTGTATTTAAAAAATTAATATCTCCAAGGAGAAACCTGAACTTTCTGAAATATTTTTGCAATGTGAATTTGCAGTTCTGTTTTAGAACAAAGGGTTAAAGCTATTTATCAGATTCATCGATTAGTCGGAAAAACAACAGCTGGAGACAGTGTGTGTGTGTGTTACACTACAGCAGCAAACAGCCTGAGACAGAGTGTGATGGAGTGTGTGCGTACCGCTGAAGTCGAAGAAATAGGACAGTCGGTTGGCCAGCATGGCACGCTGACAGCCCGTCATGCTGTAGCCCAGCAGCTCCTCTGGATCTCTGCTGAGAGCCTCGCCGGCCTCTGAGCCGCTCACGCCGATGTAGACGCCAGTCTTACTGCCGCGCAGTGCGGCCGGGTTAGAGCCTGCCTCACAGAAGGTCATTAATTAAGAAATGCTCTTCATCAGGTGAAAACCAAACAAGTCAGTTGTTCCCTGGCATCCCCTCACCTCCATCCACGATGGCCTCGTAGGCGACCTCCAACATCAGACGCAGCTGGGGGTCCATGGTGTTGGCCTGTTTGGGGTGGACCCCGAAGAAGGCTGCATCGAAGTGGCTGATGTCCTTCAGCTTACCGTTCCTTTTTGGAAGGCCGTGCAGACCTGCAAGAGAGCGGCAGGACAGGAGGTCATTCACACACACACACACACACACACACACACACCAAACCAGGGTTGTTGGTTAGGGATGAGTACCGGTTGGCATTTACCGATACCACCGCCTTTTAAAGCACAAAATAAGTTATTTTTTTTTCCTTCTTCAAAAATCTAACATTAACTGTGCAAACTGTAAATATAAAGACATTAAAAACACATGGCTCCAACTATGAACGGTTTACTTAGTGTTTCCCTCTGCAAGAGCAGGAAGTGTTATTTCATTGGAATATTAATCATTTAATTTTAGATTTATGCGCATTGTGCAGGAAATAAAGATATGTAACATATATTGAAGGCATTTATGTTGGAATGACTCTTCTGGTTTGTCTCGATGGATTGACGTCACGTGTCTGCAGCTCAATGACGAACAACACCTAAGGAACCCCGCTGCAGCCTCTGTTTACTGCTTCAGATGGCTCTGCTGAACGGGCCAGATGGTGTCACGTTACTATGATAATGATGGGTCCGACAACTTTGGGATCATTGGGTTCAGGGGTTCCAAAAAAAAAAAAATCCGAGCCGCGTTGGTTACTCCCCTGTTGGCCGTATCTTCTACGCCAGTGGTTCTCAACTTGTCTGGCTCCGGGACCCACCTTTACCCCTTAATGACGAGCCGCGACCCAATTCGATCGGTCCAAGGGAGGGGGGGGGGGGGGGGGGGGGTTGCGCTAGCGGTGTCGACGGGGGATTAGAGAAAGTCCCTTCAAAATAAAATCCCAGGATGAACTTTTTTTTTTCCATGCCACCAGTTGAGAAACACTGTTCTATGCCACCCTCCGCAAAAGGCACAGTTTGTTTTTTTAAACTCCCCAAATTCACGAGCCAAAATTCCCGTGGACGCTTTCCGGAAATTTACCGGAACACCTTTTTGTAACCCTAGTTCAGAGACAGTCTGGTAGTGAAGGGACCTTTTAGATTGGAACACATGGTTGAAATGTCCTGCGTCGTCCATTTATTGCACCTCCCTTTCTGTTGGCCATGATGCCTGTGTGGTCTTAAGTGGCACAGTCCACTCTTTCAGAACATCAATGTGTGCATAAGGTATTTGCCAGGCCCTGGGGGGGCCTGGAAAGGGAGTAGTGGGACAGCAATGAGATGAGGTGCACCGATGAAAGAAGGCTTTTGGGAAGTGAATGGTCAGCATTTCATTTGTTCTAGTTAGAACCAGTTAGAAGAAGGCCCGTTGAGACCCGATTCAGACCGTGTGAAATACATCAACCTCCTCATTCATATGGATGAGTCCAGTCAGTAACAAAGTGCTCCGGGCCCACACTGGCCAATCACATGCAAGCACACATTCCTGCTGGATCACTCTGGAACTCCACCACGGCATTCACGACGCCACAGTCAGCCTGTAGAGACCTCCTTCATGCTCAAAACTGCACCTCCCAGGGACCAAGCCAACAGGGAGAACAAGAGACATGCTTGATATATGATCTTTAGGCAATAAACACAGAAATTATTGAAATGAGCAGGATAGACAGCAGTTAGTGTGAATGTGAAAGATTATAGAACTTACGCAAGTTTGAATTAAGTTTTTCGTTATGGGTATTCTGTACTTGCATTTGTTTTACACCAATTGACACCTGTAAGTCAGATTTTCCAAAGACGGCTTTAAGCAACATTTCTGTGATCGGTTTGTCAACATTCAAACGAAAGCAAAACCGACATGAGGATTCAAAATACGTTGTGCCCCCCACCCCCGAGCGTGTCAGGGTACAAGCGCAGCAAAGAGGCAGAGAGAGAGACTGGGGGCTACCACCACTAATGCTCAAATAACACATCAACTTTTTTGTAGAGAGACAGTGGTCAATTCACTTTCTCACGTTTAAATGGCCGCAACATGCGGTATAGTGGGCGGAGACAGGCGCTGATTATCTGATGATCTGCAAGTTTAAATACGACATGAACTGAAGTATCTGCGCGTTGGCCGTGGGGCTAATAACACTACGTTTACAAATGTACGTACATTAGGGCCTGAGAGGGAGACCCCGCAGCATCAGAAAGACAGTGAGAAAGAGAAGACAGGAAACAAGCAATATACAAAGGGGCAGATTTGTGACTGGAAGACAGCAGAACCACGGCACAAAGAAAAGGTAGAAGCCAGTAAGTAGAACAGGGCGTACCTGTCCTGAGCTTCACAGCACTCTGAATGAGCGGCTCTCTAACCTGCAGAGCAAGTCAGTCCCTGATATGTAGCGACAGGAATGTGGCCGTCCTGCACGTCAAACAGCTTTTCAAAGTGATCAGAATAAAGAAACTTCAGGGGGGGGGGGGGGGGGGGTACGTGTTGGGGCAGAGTTGCCATGTGAGCTATAATAGCAGCGGAAGCACCTTTAAGGCAGTTTGCACTGTAATGGTCGTGAAAACTTGTTGGTTGTTCCTCCTTGTTTTGAATGAATTGAGTTATTGAATTGAGAATTGATTTTAAAAATGTGCTTTGAAAAGCTTCCTGTTGAATGTGGAATGAATTTTTGCACTGTTCAACTTAATATTTGAAATAATTTACCTTAAATTTGATTGCAAAAGTGAGGCGAGGTACATTTTTATAACTCAATTAATTCAAAACAAGGAGGAACAACCCATTCTTATGTTGGGGGTGCAGTTTGGGGCTATAACCTCAAAGGAGACCGTGACAGAAACAGTTTTGGAACAACTGCTCTAAGAAAGGTGTGTGTGTGTGTGTGTGTCTCTTCACGGTCAAAACTAACACGCTGATGGTGGAGGGACAGCAGACTGCACGCTGCTATCTGCCGTGTTGTTTTTAGGACAGAAGCTGCCGAGGAGACCTGTACCAGCCAGCATGACGCATTAGGAAGGAGCGGGAGAAGACGCTCACCATGAACTGCAGAGGCCTCAAATGGTAAACTAGTAGCCCCACTACCGTCCTGCCTATAGGGTTTGTGCTCCGGGGAAACCTCTCAAGATGTGCTCCTACAGGCCGCTCCAGCTTCATGTCTGAGCAGAAGTAAACCCAGCCGTATGAGGAGGCTCACCTGGTGTCCACCGCCGGTTGTCCTCCGTCACCATGTCTACGCCACTGATGAGGTTTTCCCAGAATTCCTCCAGATTGTTGGACTCGGGCAGACGGCCCGAGATCCCTGCTATGACGATCTCATCCATGCTGAGTTACTGTGAACAGAAATTAGGTGTCATGAGGGCCTTGTGAACATGCTTTTATTTACCTAAGATCAACACTGTTTACCCTCAGTGTACATCAATGGAACAACAATCACAGATGGAATCATGATACTTTGCAATGCACACGGATGTGCTCCTCTACTAAGGCTAAGAACACTGTAATAACATTCTATGGACAGCATCCATGTAGCTTCAGTGTAGTCATGTGAGGGATATTGAGGCCGACTGGCAGTCACATTCATCAGCGGAAGTGTATTATTCAAATATCCAGTCAGGTCAATATGTAGCCCAGCCAAGTGCTATGAAACATCCAGTTTAAAAAATGTCCGAAGCATGTGTACTTCTGGCGCTGACTGGCAGCTTTGAGGAGGAGTCTGTGTGAGCATGCATGAGAGAGCACTTACAACAGCCCTGTGTACATGAGTGAGCACATCCATGCTGTACTGCGTGCTCTTTGTTCCCGTTTCTAGGCCAGGGACAGACCGAGGGACCAATGGCCACACAGCTCGGAACAGAGCCTCTCTAAATGAAAGTGTGTCACCAGCTCCGACAGCCATACACACTGCAGGGAGGCACAGGGATGTCCTCGGTCTCCGGTCTGATAGTAGAATGCACAAATAGACTGGTACAACCTACTTCATTCTAACCAGCCAACCTCATCATGAACATCCTTCCTTCATTCAGCACACTCGTGAGAATCAGTTATAGTGTACAGGGATTTACGGGACAGCATTCTGGGTAAATGTGTGAAATGTATAAGAAAATAGACACTTCCCATAATGCCCTGTGATAACAGTGAGGGATGTGATGGTCAGAGAAGGGCACAGAGGCCTGTTGCTGCAGGTATTTGGCAGGATACACAGGCCAAGGATTAGAACGAATGTAGCACCTTCAGGACACACTGTGGCCTCAGCTGACCCAGATCTCTCACACACACACACACACACACACACACTAGACTTAGTCAGCACCCAGGGGACTCAGTCAGCAAGAGTGTTCACACTTGATATGGCTCTCTTTTGGTTTTCGTCCCTTAATGACGTTAATTTGCACTTGCAGGTGAATAGCCATGCCTCGTTGCATTCCGGATGTCAGACTGCTGAGCTCATTCTGCAGCCTCACAACAAGACCCGACACGCAGGCAGCCTGACTGGAAACAACTCGAATGACAGGTGTCAGGTCAGAATATGGCCCTCTGCCACAACTACAACCAGAGACAAGAGGTAAAGGTCTCCTGTACAAGCAGCAGTATACGAGTGCTAAGCTGACAGAGCGATGGTGGAGCCGCCTGCCTCCGCTCACACCGCAAACCCCTGAGAACTAGACGGCCTTCGTTCGGGGGGGGGGGGGGGGGGGCGCGCACCTGCGGGACCGAGGCGTCCCGGACGTCACCATTCAGCACTTAGACAGTGCTGTGACAAAGTGGGGGCGGCACGTGAATCGGGACACAACAACACGGCGCGGCTTTCCATCCCACAATGCAGTGCAGCATATTTGTCTGTGCAGTCGGTTCTTTCGGGTCTGAACAAGATCCACGGACAACGATTAAGTCCACCAGGAGGACACAGGAACACGTATTAAAAGTTCAATGTCCAGTGTGTAACACAAGGACGAATACTTTACGTTACGTTGAAACGAAATAATATACGCGAACTGTCGGGATACAACCCAGTGACACCCCGGTGCTAATAAAAAGCGGACACACTGGTTTGTGTTCCTGTCTCATGAAGCTAACGACAGTTAGCAGAGTTGGCTTACCGGCGGTGCTCCTGTTGTGTAGCTGCAGACGTGTGTGTCCGTCCCCGTGGTTTCCAGTGTGTGTGAGGAGAACGCTTCCTTCACGGCTTCCTCCTCTCTTCTCTGGTGGATTTAAATGTCTCACATCGTGCTGGCCACGCCACATGGGCTGACACTTTGGCTCGCCTGCGCAGTCCAATGAGAGAAGAGGCTGGGCTCGGATCCAGCCAGTGATGGAGGGACTCGTTCAAACCACTGCGTCGGGGGTAATGGAGTTCACCGTGACGCTGCTCTTCAGCCCCGCCCCTCACAACCCCGCCCCGGCGGACGACCCGACACAGGATTCACCATGCATTAAACCTTTCAGCTTCTAGGATGTATCTTACAGTTTTATCGAGAGGGGTGGGGCGAGTAGCGAGCGAGTGTGTAAGTCAGTGAGCAGACGCAGCTGGCACTTTAAACCCCGTATGATTGGGTGCATGATGGCATCCTAAACCCCGGATGGATGGTTGGGTGCATGGTCGCATCTTAAAACCCGGATGGTTGGGTGGATTATAGCACTTAAACCCCGGATGGAGGGTTGGGTGCGTGATGGCTGTTAAATGCCGCTCGCCAGCATACCGCGCACTACTCAGCTCCTCTTCGATGTAACAAAGGGATTAGTTAGACGAGCATTCAGCCAACATTACATGTGAAGGACAACGTGAAGTATTACAAACCCACCGACTTAGTTTAAAGCGATCAACGTTTTCACAATTCAGATCCGGAGAACAATGATTGTTCCTCCCACACTTGTACAGGTGGTTGCCGTACTATTTTTGATCTTATTTGACTTAGTCATATATCACACCAATCATCAAGACACATTCCTCTATGTGTAACATATGTGGCAAAAAATGGCTTCTGATTGTGATTCTGATCAACCCTTTCATTGTGTAATATCATGTATTTGTGTTGTGAGCTGCTACTGTTATTATATTGTCACATACAAAAAATTAGATTATATAATTGATAATATGAAATAGATAGTATTGGTGTTGTCTATTGTCACATCCGTCAGAAAATCCAGAAATCCCCCGCACCCCCAAGGCAGCTGGGATATGAACCTTAAGCAGTCAGTTAGTCATCTCAAAGGCTCTTATCCTTTATAGAGACTGACAAACAACCATGCACATCCACACAGAGCAAGGCTTCGGACTGGGGGAGGAAGGTTCATGTTTAAACATCCTAATTTAACACCGAACGTGAACTTGAAGACCGGTACGGGCACACGTGGATACACACACCAAAGCATTCTGGATGACATGCACATAGGCCAATCACAAAACGTGGTGGTGGACTTCTGTCCAATAGCAGCAGAGGGGAGGGTTTATCGGGATAGGGTGATTAAGAGGCGGGAGAGGGGCTATGACGTAGACAGGACAGCTCGTCTGACTGGTCGGGGGTTACTGGCGTTCATCCTATCCAGCATGATGTGTTTAGGCTGCTTCTTTCGCCACTGACCTACTGTGGCAACAGTGAGAAGCTTTCACAAAAGTTGGTGACCAAGTGATCAATGCTGAGACAGACAGGAAGTAACCAAAAAAACACCTAAGCTTTATAGAAATGTCCATACTCATGCTATCCGGATATCCATCCTAGTGACATAATCAGGATTATGTTCACAGGCTGAGTAGGACTTCTTATGACCAGACACTGACAGAGTGTCTTGTGTCCATGTCAGTCTTTAAAGTTGTAGTTTCTGATCGTGCAGGTCCTGCCAGTGGGTCCAGGTCTGCTGGTCTTGATGGTGTTTGATGGGGTTTTAGAAGGGCACTTCCTCGGCTGGCCATGGATGGGAGCACAGCTACCGAACACCGTCATCTGACCTCCAGCATCACCAAAGTCAGCCAGCTCACGCTCACCTTTAGGTGCACACAAGAGTCACACAATTTGTCACTATGATGGCCGTTACAGGTGACACATTTTAGTTTCCTGGGGTACGTTTAAATCGGTGGGTGTCCAAGTGGGGAATTGTGTCCTAAAAGAATGTGGAATACATCGGTAATAATGGAAGCAGAATGATTAACTGAATGTTGAAGATGCAGGATCCAAGCTATCATCATGTTCCTTGTTAGCACTGAGGCACGGGCTCTGATTTACATGCAGATGAGGACACAGTAGTGGATTTATGATTCCTTACCATCTCTATACAGGGGTATTTACAGACATATATCTAGGTACAGATCTATACAGATCTACGCTGACGCTTTTATCCAAAGCGACTTAATCCATGGTTTACATTTTGCCTGGAGGGGTTGGGTGTCTTGCTCAGGGACACATCGACATGGCACATGGAGCAGCCAGGATTTGAACCGCCAACCTTGCAGTTCCCAGCACTCCACGCTACTCCATGCGCCACCACCGCCCCTAGGTAGATCTGTATCTGGGTAGATACTAGGTAGATCTAGGTCTATACAGGGCTAAATTCTGAACTATATACAGATATAGATCTAATGAGAGAGTTAAATATAGAGCTTCATAAATATATAAATACATATCTGGATATAGAGCTAGCTGTAGATACAGGTTGACCACTTCTAAACTTCCCGTTGGTATGTGTCCTTGCTCACAATGATACGAGAGGAACTTGATCTAACCTTTACCCATCAGCTGTTTAATATCTGCAACAAATGGTTTGACCCGGTGAGGACAGTTATCAGTGTACTGAAACCTTATGCAAGGTTTGTCTGGTTTCACAATTACTTGATGGCTTGAAGCTGATGGCTGGGTGCGTGTGCCTGATCTGGTTGAGAAATTGTTCCCTGAACAGTTGACAGAGATTACAAACACAAATTAGGCAACAATCCTCCCTCCATCTATCCATCGCTGATCCAACTCTGCAACCATGTTCACTGGGCCGAGTGCTTCAAGTGCAGCAAATTCTGCCATGCTGAAATAAAACAAACCTTCATTCGGCTGGACCTGCAGAATGTGTAATTAGGACACAACATTTTAAAAAACAGGTTTGATAGTATGGATTAGTTTGGGATGATAAGATTAAGGGCACAAACCAAAAGTCATCCATCAATCCCTTCAAATGCAGGCAAGCAGTGATCTCACTTTCCTTGTACAGGAAGACATCCTGGTGTGGTTACCTTCTGAGACAATGGATGGACTGAGTCCACCGTCCAGAATCTCCCACAGCTCTTTTAAGGAGCGCAGCGACCCTTCTGATGATAAGCGGCACGCGGACAGCTCCATGTCCACCGGGCCCTGGGACTGGGTGAGCCCCTCTTTGTCCTGGGAGGAGAGTGATGTTTTACTTACAGGGTGGGACAAATGTCTCAAAACAAGAAATACCTTTTTTGGATTTTGTACACCTTTGCTTAAAATGTTATTTTTATACATACACAATATGAACAGACAGAGTATCTCAATGAAAGATGAAAAGCTGAACACGGTGCCTGTAATGAATGCAATATTGACTCAGGCCTGGTTCTGTGGTCCCGGCACCAGGGGTTGGCAGGCCCTTCTGTGGCGGGACCGGGGCGGTTGGTTCCAGGCAAAGGGCCAGGTCTCTGCATCAGTGCGTACTGCAGCTCCTGAAGGCACAAACACATTAGTGTCCCCACAGCGCTCTCTGGAGGTACAATCAGGAGCCCTGTCCCTCCCAAGTCTTTCAGGTTGACTCAGGTTTGAACTAGAGGCCTTAACACGTTTTCTAAATGTTGTCCAGAGTAGTAGTTCTTGGAGATTATCCAAGGGGAAGATCATGGAGTCCAGTCAAGTACTGTCTGGGTACCTTCTGATAGTTTATTTTATTGTTCAAACAATAAAGGGAACATTCAGGAACACCGGTGTCTTCGCGTTCTGTTTTAAACCAAAAACCGCCTTTTGTTTTTTTCCTCTAAAACGAAAATTCAAGCAGCTAAACCGGATGTATGTAGATTTTCAGTGTAAGAATCAAGGCAATGGAACGTTTGTGTGGTAGAAATCTGTCTGCGATGCAAGCATATACCAGGGTAACATTAGGAGAAAAGTTCATTCATGAATATTGTAGCGATCGGAGCGGCGGATCGAGTTAGGCGGCGCTGGTAGGCGCATTGCATGATGGGACAATCTTTAGATGCATTTCTGTTATGTTAATGTTCTAGTGTTTAAGATTATGTGTGTTTTCTAGGTTCTGTTATGTTGTGCTCAAATGTTAGTTTAATGTTCTAATTAAATGTTTAATGTTTTGTTACAGTTTAATGTGTAGGAGTGTGGGCACCATGACCTAACTTAGTATGGCTGTGGGTGAAGTTCTTTGTTCAACGCCATAATAAAGTGTCTATTCCCTGGGGTCTCGCGGTGTATGAAACACAGGAAGGGCATCAAAAGTTATACCAGTCTCCTGTCTCATTCATCTGGCCAAGCTCGCCACAATATAAATAAATAAACCTGGTCCGATGGGATGTGTGTGAGCAACAGTAGTTGACTGCATGCAAATATATGTATCCATCATCCACAGTGATACTCATTTAAATAAAGGTGGTATAGTTTAGTCAAAGTGGTGTGTGGTTGCAGATTGACATTTATTTTACAGTATTGAGCTGTTGCTTCAGTGAACAGAGCAGAGACAGTTTAAACATCTCTACCACTAGGTGGCAGTATACGTGTATTTAAACCATGACTTTCAATGACACATAGACGTGTTCATGAATGAAACCTCTTCCTGTGAATCTGAGAGGTTAGCATTTATGGCCCGCTGTGTGAGCTACCTTAATACCTGTGTGGTGAGCTGGTACTGCAGTCGCTCCACAGCAAACAGCCGGCCCTGCTGTTCTCTGGGTTTCTCTGTTGAAGAGTCCCTCTCTGGCTCCACTGGTGATGTCACACAACACATTAACACACACATTAACTAACGGTGGCTCTATACTCTATACCAATGGCTAAACATTTCATTTAGAATATTTATAAATGTGTCTTATTATATTTTAATGGTATCCTGCTGTTTGATGAAAATGACAAATGCAACAGATCCCCACTAGACATCTGGCACACATCTGGCAGCAGCATGCTGTGTGGCAGCAGTATTTGCTGTCCACTAGCTGAGTGGAGACATATCATTCAGCCATGGATAAGAAATATCAGAATAAAGAAGCGCAGGTCATGTGAGTAACCGTCAGCATAACTCAGACCAACGTCACTAACATGCGTCTCAGTCTATCACAACATAGCTGCTTCTCCTGACCTCTCCTCTATCCTTAACCCCCTGACGTCCCCCCGTCGGCCATATCGTCTGCCGGTCAGATCATCTCCTCCAACCCTTCCTATGATTTTATTGAACCTGAAATGAGTTTGACAACCCTGCTCCAGGGTGCCGCTACACAAAGGCAATGTTGTATAATGAAGCTCTATGACACAATAAATACAGTCAGGCGTTGGATAGAAATAGGAATATAAACATGCCAAACAAGGGGCGTGTGTGTGTATTTTGTTGTACCCTGCATTCCAGCAGTGGTGATCTGGGCTCGGAGGCGGTTCCCCATCTCTATCAGCTGCTGTTTCTCTCTGCTCAGACGGGCAATAAAGGAAGCTGCCTGCTTCAGCCTGGAACGTAGGAGAGGAGGGTCGCTTTCTAACAAAGCACCAGACATGAGCCCTGAGGCCTGCTGCCGTCGCATACACCGGGTTCCTCTCTGTCAGGGAGATGAGATGGATGAAAGGAAGTGGGTTGTTGAAGTAGTTTACACAATCTCTTCCCATGATCTCACTAACTGACACGTTTAAGGACTATCCTTTCTGCTGGCACAAGGTACAGTACAGAGATGCAGGAAAAGGGAATGGTGCTGCCACAGACAGGTTTCACTCCACACCACTGGTTCAAGCAGCTGCCTGGACAGAACCTCAACAAGGAAACTGATTTTCTCCCAGGTTACCTGTTGCATGACATTGGCCAGAGCCGCCTCTGTGTGCTCCGTGCTGAACTCCTGCTTTGCCAAAGTAGAGGCGTGGCCACTTTTCACCAAGCTCCGACCACCTGACGATGACATACCGCATGCAAGAGGACATGACGAGAGAAAACAACGTCACCTTCTCATAAATACATGTAACAGCTTAGAGTATGAGGTAATACAAGCTCACACTTCGTTACTACATGACTTTTATATTGCTAAAGGGTGGTAATCTTCTGTGGCAAACAATGTTCATGCATGTGTTAAGCATTAAGATTAAAACGATTCAATGGTAGGGGAAGCACTGCCGTGTGTGTATGCGTGTTAATATCCCAGCCAAATGGTATTTTAAAATAATGTGCATACAGAGTTCAGTACCATATTGGAATGTTTCACAATAAAAGCCTTGTTAGGGCAGTTAGGTAACCAGCCAACCAGAATTGCAGCAGGTCTCTTACTGATACAGGAAATATTGCAACAGCCACCACTGGCGCATGAACTGGCTTCTAATGCATCCTGTAAATGTGGGAAGGAGGTCAATATATTTGACAATCTACAGTGTGTATACACAATGTGGGACTAGTATATATTTTTACAAGTGTAATTGAAACTCAATTTTTTTATTATCAGAATGTTTTGAGTAACAGTTTTTTTCCTTAACAATTCAGTCTCCAAAAGGACCATGGTTTAGATATGGGGGGGGTCCAAATGAATACCCTTCCCAATCATTTTGTTTAAAGCGGTATTGGGCTTGTGTGGGCAGCTGCCGGCCATCTTTCTCTCCAACATGTGCTCACTGAGCAACAAACTGGACGAACAGAGACTTTTCTACATCCTCTGTTTTGTCCCTCACGGAGACCTGGCTCTGTGGATCGATTCCGCACACTGAGCTCCAGCTGGCGGGCTTCAAGCTGCTCAGAGTGAACCGTGACATGGAGTTCTCCGGCAAGACGAAGGGTGGAGGAATCTGCTTCTACTCCAACATCAGCTCGTGCAACAACGTAACAGTGATCCAACAACAATTCTCCTGATCTGGAATCCTTCATCATTAACTGTTAACCCTTTTACTCCCGCCATGAGTTTGCCATCATTCATCCTAGTCGGTGTTTACATGACGCCGCCGGGTAACTTGCAAGAGACCGATCCATTGACATTGACATTCATAAAAGGAGAACGTATATATTTTACAAAATTTCTGCTGTATATTGGGGGGACAGATTTGTATTTTCTCAATATTGGGGGGACACGACCCAAGCGTCGTTACGCCTATGACGTAGATTACCTGAGGGGACTGCTTCCAGAGCACACTGACCATAACAGCTCCGTCTCTGTCTTCTTTGCTGACAGTGTATGCATGTTAGTTAGCCCTGATGGACAGGCCGCACTTAGCATGGTAGCTCTTGTCATGGATGTGTAAATAAGTGAATTATAAAATGTAGTGATAAAGAGCTTGTGAGGGTTTGGAAGACTAGATAAGAGATATGGCAAGCCACCTGAATACTAACCTCGACAAGACTCAGCTTGTTTTCCTTGCAGGGAAAGACTCTCCCACCAACGACCTGAGCGTTACCTTGACAACTCCGTCCTAACCCCACCCTGACTGCTAGGAGCCACGTTGCTGTGGATACATGCTGCACAACATCAGGAAAACACATCTCCTCACTCAGAAGGCGGCGCACGTTCTGGTTCCGGCTCTGGTCTCACGCCTTGACTATTGTAACTCCCTCTTAGCAGGTCGACCTGCGATTGCCATCTGACCACCATGCCTTTCCCTTCACTGGTTACCAGTCCTCTCCCTTCACTGGCTACCAGTCCTTTCCCTTCACTGGCTACCAGTCCTCTTTCTTCACTAGTTACCAGTCCTCTCCCTCCACTGATTACCAGTCCTTTCCCTTCACTGGTTACCAGTCAGAACATGGTTAAACACTCTGCTTGTTACTCCCACGCAGAGAGCTAAAGACTAATCAACATATTGACTGTTTGATGTCCTGGCTCCTAAATGGTGGAATGAGCTCCCCAAGGACATCAGGACAGCAGAAAGCTATAGCAGCAGCCTAAAACACACCTCTACAGAGTAAGCATGGACTAGTTATCACTTTATTAGCACTTAGGGTGGCCCTTACTTACCTACTTGATTCTTGTTGTTCAAGTTATGCTCCCTCTTGATTAAAAAGCGCTTATTGTAAGTTGCTTGGGATAAAAGCGAAAAGGGATAAAAAGCTTATGACCAAGGGGATGATAACCGTATCAGGGCTGACACATTGTCATTGGTGCATCCCCAGTGTTCACATCATGGATTGATAAGAGCACATGCAGACATTTCTATTGGCTCCTGCATGTCAGCAATAGCGAGGAAGATTCACTAGGTACTCTGTTGGCGAGGACAACCTGCTGGAGATGGATCTGTGGTTCATCGATCCCCACAAGAAATCATATAGAGCTACAACTAACTTGCTCATTGAGAGATGGCTCTATAGACACATCTATGTTGATAAGCCATGGAAAAGTACATTTTGCATAATATGTCTCCTTTTAGATAGTCAAGAACTGCGTTGTACAAGATTCATTTAGATGTCGATTTGTTGACTGACTATGCTTTTGATGTAAGTTCTGGGCCGAAGACAATCTTTATGAAACTGGCCCCAGGAGCTGGACAATAAAAAGGTCAGAGTAGCTGGCTAATGTACACTCAGCAATGAATGCCTTCCACACCTCCTTGGCTAACGTTGGAGAAGATTTTAGTGGATTGGTCCTGTGGTCCTGTGGCTCTCTGAGGGACAGCTGTAGAAGGGATGGCGATGCCAGCAGGGGCTCCTGAATTCTGACCTGGCTGAGGAGAGGACACCTGTGGCTTTGCCTGATGATGGGGTTGGAGATGGATGAGACCCTCCATGTCCTTCCTCATCTGAGTAACTACGCCCCGCAGGACGCTGTTCTGCTGCTGTAGACCAAGAATCTCCTTTAATAGCCGAGAATCTGCCTTTTGTGTGAGACCCTGTGGGAAGAGAAACACAATCACCCAATCAAGTGAATAACATGTTCTACATGTGATAAAAGAAGAAATGCACATTGGAGTTGTTACATGATCTCTTTGCCTCAGTCCTCCAATGCTTCTCTCAAACAGTCCAGTCCAGTACAATGTCCAGCGTCAAATCCCCACTCGATCTTACGTCGTCTCAGAGACACAAACCTATGCCACAAGACTTCAACCCGCTAAACAGTCCGAGCATCGTTTGGAGACATATTATGTAAATTACACTTTAATAGTACTAATACTTGTAACTGCACATGTGGCTCTCTGGAATGTCTACCAACCCCCAAACACTGGAGATAAACAACTGGCAGACTGTTATATGATTCCTGTAGTGAATTAAGACTAATGCATAGAGGCATAAGAACCAAATTGATTAATTTGATATGAAGACATGTCCCGGCAAGAATTGTAAAAGGCTGTGGTTTCAGGACTGTTTCTCAACCTGGGACAATATAACGCTGGACTCACAATAAGATTTGTCTGGTTAGGGAGAGAAGAGGGGGGGGGCTAAAACAGCTAAAAAAGGGACAGGCGCTAAAACGGAACATTTCAACGAAAAGAAAAACATGTCATGAGTCTTAAAGGAGACATACCAGCTCATTTTAAGACAGGTCTTCTGGGATCACAAACCCACTTGACAGTTCCAATTGTAATTTCTTTAAATAATTATTCAACAGATGATTCATGTGTGGCGCTGTAGAGCACAGTTGCAGGTATTTGACTTAAGTGGTGTTGGTGTAATTTGAGAAGGTTTATATGGACAGGAACGTGATACATGTTTCCTCGCACAAAGGCTGGTATGTTGTCCCTGAGCCAGACTCAAAGGCCAGCATAATTCCCAGGATGCTGGAGGAAAAGGCCAAAGCCCTAAAAACAGGACAGCCCTCAGGGCTCTCTTTGGGATAGCAAATACCCCCATGTGATACGTGGCAGAAGGAGAGGTTAGCCTTGAAAAGGTCAGACATCCACCCAGCAGTACTATCTTTTGACACAGGAGAAACCTCAAGCGCAGATATTCTTTAAAGTAACTACCCAGATGGGTTATGGTGGTTCAGCTGGACCAAAGCTGGTTTTGGTGGATTTGAAACATGCCCATGGATTTATCTTTAGTAGACTTGACTACTGTTAGGCTGTTTTTACATGTCAGGAAGCTACAGCTGATACAGAACGCTGCAGCTCGAGTACTCACCAGGACCAGGAAAGTGGATCAAATCACTCGAGTTCTCAGGTCTTTACACTGGCTTCCTGTTAAACAAGAATTTACTTCAAAATCCCGCTGCTAGTTTATGAAAGCACTGAATGGTTTAGGGCCAAAGAACATTTCTGATCTGCTCATACCTAATGAACCACCACAAACCCTCAGGTCGTCTGGGACTGATCTACTTTCCCTGAGTCCCTCAACTCCGTTAAATCCAGATTAAAGACTTTTCTGTTCGCTGCTGCCTTTAATTCATCATTTGTGCAATTTGGAATTACTTGAATACTATACTGCAAACTGTATTCTATTTCTATTTGGTTTTCAACAAAGTCTTTCTTATCTTCAAATGACTGTTTTTCTTTCATGTTTCAAGTAATGTCTTTAACTGTTTGTAAATGTCCTTGCTTTATGTTTGGTTCTTTTGATTGGTTTTATGTGAAGCACTTTGCCTTGCTTATTGCTCCTAGAAGACATTCAGTGGAGGCAGAAGGATGTGAGGTGTGATGCTCAGTCCACCTCCAGAATAGAGAAAGGGGACGTTGTTTTTTTTAGCATGTCCTGTGCACTTGTTCATATGAAAATGTGTGCAGGGAACAGCTGGTGGTATTTCAGTGAAAGAGATCATTGCTGGGAACACCAAACTGGTCATTCAGCTTCAGCCTGAGCAGTCCTAGCAGCTGGAGTATCTCATCTTACCTATGCAACAGACCACACAGTGGGAGCAGGCTATATGAGGATTTGCATATCATATCTTGTTGTTCATGTGGAGGCACATAGAAAAGGTTGTCACCAAAACCAGTGATCCTCTGTAGGAGGTCAAAAATAGATTGTCTGAATCTCACGGACCCTGCTCAACGAACGGCAGCACAGCCAATGCTCAAATGGCTTTTCAGTCAAGAATTATGCATCCACATACTTCATGGACCATGTAGATAATGAGACTGCCATTCCACAAGCATGGTTCCATGTGGTCATTTGACACCGCAATTGTCGATGTTAAGTGGCCTGTACTCCATCTCTCTTCTTGCATTCACTCAAAGACGACCCAGCTCTCCGCTCACCCACAGTCCCCTAAACTTGAATGAACATACAGGAAGCAATTGCCACACAAACACCACACTGCAACTGTTCAAAGCTGTTCATTTGTTAAAGATGATGAATACAATGTAGAGGCGACATAATGGATGGATTTGAGAATCACACCTCTGTCTTTGGGGTATATGGCCCCATGTGTCTCTTCAGGAGAAAGGGATGATGGATCTACACCATAAACTGGAGACTCGCTGCTTGTTTGAGTGACTGAAATCCGTGCAATACATGCTCAGAGTTTGTGTGTGTGAGAAAACATGAGGACAGTTGACCTCACCTTCTAATCTATGTAAAGAGGTAGCGGCTGGATGAACAGTCTGCCCAGCCTGAGGTGGACGTCTTCTCACCTGTGCTGCCTGGTCTCTCTCTGTTTCTAGTAACACAGTCAAGTCCTGCAGCTCCTGTTTTCTCTCCTTCAGTTCGGCTCTAGCCTGCAAGAGAACAACATTAAACTTCAATGTCCTTATCATAAGCCACTACATCATCAAACTACCTTTCCTGGATCCATTTCCATCCCAACTAGTTGCATTCTATAAATGAAGTGCACTCCAAGTCTGCTCTTTGCTCACTCAGACAGATCTCATTTTCTGTATTTGTTTATTCACTGGATCCCCATTAGCTGACGAGTTAGCAGACGCTAACGGACGTCCTATGTTCATGCATTCGAGGAGGATTGTGCAGCCAGCAGAAGACATGATAACTGTGACAGCTCAAAAAACTCCCCTAAAAGTCCCCTAACACAGTTGTGTTCTGTAAGCTGGCAGTGTGGTTTATGTGGGATCTTTTATGTGCTTAAATGGATATTGTATGAGCGATATATGTTGATCCTGGTAAATCACACGAGTTTCTTAATAATTGCCACGGTCGCATAGTTTGAGGTTTGAGTTTGAGGGCGAAGTCATGTATGAGCGACTGGCCTGGTCTCTAGCCTGGGTCAAGTCTTGAATCAGCTGCTCATTGGAGAGGTAATGTTGGGCCTTCATGTCCTCACAGCGGGTCTGCCACTCCACCTCCAGCTGGACTTGCATCTGCTCTAAGGCCATCTCTCTCTTTAAACCATCACTCAGCTGCTGCTTGTACCTGGTAACACACACAAACACACACACACTCACACACACATTCTAAGAATCATAGTCTCGGCTGCATAATTCATATCTTCAATCTTCGTTCCTCACCAAAGGTCAAATGCCCTCCTGATACTAACTGAAAGTGGCCATAGCTGCCTCCTCCTCTGCAGTGCTTACAGAATACTGTCTTCTCACCTCTGCATCTCCTCCCTGCTCCTCTCACTCTCAGTCTTCAGTTGGGTTTCTCTCTCGTGCAGGGAGAGGATCTCTGTATCCTTGACAACCATCTCTTTGGAGACCTGACGGATGTACTTGTCCCAGCCAGTCTGGGTTGCTTCCAACTCTTTGCCAAGCCTTTGGAAAGCACACACAATATGCACCAGGTTGTAAGTGCCATAGTGACGGTCTGCTTTTTTCCACCCAAGTGTCTTTTCACCTGTGGATTGTCTGGCCTGTTTGTTGCATCGCCTCCTGTTGCTCCTTCTGTATGCGGTCCAGCTGCGCAACCAGAACCTCTGCTTCCCTCTGCAATTTAACCATGTGTTTGTCAGCCTCGTGCAGCCGCTGTGTGTGTGTCTGCCGCTCAGCCTCCAGCTGAGCCTGGCACTCCTTCTGGGCCTGGACCGCCTCCTCACATCTGTTCACAGACCATACAGTTAAACATCTGGAAACATGGGAGGGCTACCATCACAGAACCCTGTACCTCCATGAATGCTGCGTTGGCAGCAACAGAGATGCTGAATGAATAGTCTTTGCAACTAGACCAGTTATTGTTCATCACCAGACGGACTCCTCTGTCACGTCCACAGAGTAAACTCAGCAGCACTCTCATGGTCGGACACCAGCCACAGTCTCACAGGTGGTGTCTGGATCTCATCCTCCACAGCTCTGAGGACTTGTGATTAGTGACTCACTTTTTCACGTGATCTTCCCGCTCTTTCTTCAATTTGTTCTCCATCCACATCAGCTCGTCCTCAAGATCCTTTATTCTGAGACGAAAGATAGTCAGAAAATCTCACACACACACACACACACACACACACACACACACACACACACACACACACACAAACACACACAGAGTGCAGGAACATACTTGCTATCCTTGACAGCAGTGAGGTCTTCCATCTGGTGGCATTTGTGGTGCAGCTGGCTTTGTATCTGCTGACACAACGCTTCAGAAACTTTGAGAGCCTCTTTGGACTGATGCTGAGCCTGAAGGTGAGCTTGTGTCTCAGAGAGCAGCTTCACACAGACAAGGACACAAACACCAACCAATTATGATGACAACAGCCATGGGAAGATGTATTCGGCTGTCACACCTCTAAAAAGGTATTGGAATTCTGCCCAACTTACACACAAATTTACACAAATGGACTTCACCAGAATAAAACTCCCCTCACCTTGAGTTCACAGGACTGCACTACAGCGTGCATGGAATCCATCTTCAAGTCAAAGTGGTGTTTACAGGTACAAGCTGCCGTTGTCTCCTGTTGGCCAGACGGGAGGTGTTGTTACGCAATGTGTAAGAAATGTCAGGCCATTCATCAAGTATGACGGTGAAAAGTATCACACATAATTGACAGCAGTTTTTGTTCATTCTATATACCTTGTCAAAGAAACCTTTTCAAACTTTTACATTTAGACTTCCAGCTGATGCTGTATTCAATTATTTTCCAAAATCACACCAGAAGTGGACGTGAAGTAAAAGCAGCAACTGGGAGTGCCCTTCTTAGTAAGAGTAAGAGTTCATTACAGTTAAACAAGTATACACAATGAGTAATTTGCCCTTTCCAGTATTCTTGAGCTCCCCTCTTCATTCTGGAGACAACGATGAATATTTTACAATGTCTTTTAATGAGCACACAATAAACAGTGGTCAGGTTGGAGTTTGAGTTTTCATCATAGCAATATGGACTATATTTAGGAGGGAGAAGAGTCACAATTTGAACAGAAAACAGAGGAAGAGCTCAAAAGGAAAAATTATAGAAGACTATTTAAGAAGAGAATAGAAGAGCACTTAAATTGTACTTATAATGGCACTTTTCTATAACATGTTTTGAAACTGCTTATTTGATGAAAATTGTACTTTCTTGTTACTTGTTCTTCTGAGTTTGTATCTCTATGTGGAAATGCACTTATTGTACGTCGCTTTGGATAAAAGCGTCAGCTAAATGACATGTAATGTAATGTCATGTAAAGAATACACTGTTCTGGCTGTGTTCTTTGCTTAAGGACTCAAACAACCGGAGGACTCAGCAACAGATGGGTTTTATTCTTCATGCGTGGTCGAGGGCAGGCCGGTTCAGTACACAATAACAGAAAGGCAAGAGTACAAAAAGGGGCCACTAATCAGACATCGTCACAGTAAAGCAGGAAACAGTGAAACTTGAGGTAAATACACAAAGGTTAAGATCATCAGGACATCAGTAGTTGTTATTAGGAAGTAAGGAGAGGAACAGTAGCTCTGACTTTATCAACTGACCTGCTCTACACTTTTAAACAGGAAACACTAGTGGACAAGACTCTCTCCTTGCATCACCTGGCAGGCCGAAATGTGGCATCTCACACACACACACACACACACACACACACACACACACACACACACACACACACACACACACACACACACACACACACACACACACACACACACACAGCCATGACAGAGACAGCCCGCCTCTTTCTGGGTCATGGTAAAGGTCTGAATGTGTGGCTGCTCTACCAGTCATGTCAGTCACAAGCATGACGTATAAAGTTACTGTTTGGCCTGGCTACGCAGGCCGATTTCAAACATACACACTCATGTTGATTGTCCACACGAGCAAAGGCAGTGATATTCTGATTCTACATAACCATGTTATATATAGACACCTGACGTTCAGAGGGATGAAAGTGTGTGTGTGTGTCCTCACCTGTCTCTGCAGGGTCAGCTCTCCCTCCACCTCTTGTATTCTGCACTGCAAATCCAATTTCATCCTTTCATACTCCTCTGTTTGCGTTTGAAAATTCCCAGCCATAGAGCTACATTGCAGTAAACACACACACACATGACACACAAATATGTCTAAAGGTCAAAACAAACAAATAGTATTTCATTATTAGAAATGTAGAAATCAATGTGAGGATGTGACGGGATACGTGCTGAGGAACGATCATGGTGGTTTTAGAGGTCTGCAAATTAGCAAAAGGATTATCCCCGAGCACTAAAAGAAAAATCAAGTGAGTGGAATAACACCTCGGGTGCAACACAGATGTTGGGTGATCCTCAAACTGTCCTCTCAACCTCTAATAATGGTAAAATACGGTTGCCTGTTGAAGGCAATAAGTTCAGTCACACATAATTCCTTCAAATCAGACATCTGTCACTACCTGCTAATTGCGCTAACAAGCTAACATTAAACAGGTGCTACTTTTTAGGTCATTCAACATTGAACTAAAGTCATTTGTAAAAGTGCTGTGAGAGTAGAGCTGGAGGCTGCTTTTATACGTTGTAATGTTACATTGTCTGATTTATGTTGGAAACAAGACAACTTTGCAAAGAGACCCTCTGGTGTCCGTGTCATGATGCTGTGTTCATCCCCTCGGACTCACCGCTGCAGCTCGTCCAGCTGCTGACGGCTGTCAGCGAGCTGCTGCTGCGTCTCCTCAGCGTCTCTGTCTCTCTGCTTCTCCAGCTCAAGGACGAGGACACGGAGACGCCTCAGCTCCCGCTGCCTGCACAGGACAGCAGGACGTTCTTATCAGTCCACGCACAGTATACAATACTAAATATAATGCATAGAGCTGCATGAAACACTGATCTGCTGGAATCAACCAACAGACAATTATTACCTTGTTAATGATAATGACAATAATAACTATGATAATGACGGGAACAGCTTGTCTCCCTCACCAATCAAGTAGTTTACATCCATGTGTGTCCAGATGCCTTTGTTCTACCAGACATTTGTGTCCAATTGTCAAAGTAAAATAAAACATTTGCATAAAGCAAGCCAATCCATGTTTCCATGTTGATAAGAATGAGAGTAGAATGAGAACAAATGGAATGTCTGCAACATGTTGGAAGCAGACACTTCTGCATCCTGACTCCCATACTTCCTTTCACTCCCATATGAGATACCAAGAGGCCACCTGTCTGTTGGACTCCTTCCAATGGATGTCTTTGTTTCTCGCTCTGCTATCCTACTATGCTATATCTGTTATATTGGTCAATACAACTTTCCTAGTTCTCTCTCATGCCGACTGCCTGCACTCTGAACCTTCTCTTTAAAGAATAAAGTTCAGAGATATGTTTTCATCTCAAAATTTTATGGACTACTACACTAACTCTACATTAAACTAACCGTTTTCCACTACACCTCACGTGGTCTTGGATTGGAGAGAGGGAGATGGAGAGTACCTGTCGCTATCCACACTCAGAGCTCTGGCCACCAGGACATCAGATCTTTCCAGCTCTCGGTCTCGTTCGTCCAGGATGGCAAGGTTGAACTGGAAGTCTTCCCTCAGCTTCTGGTAACGTTCTCTGATGAAGCAATACAAAATAATTCATAAGCCATCAGTGCAGTCAAAATGAAAGACAAGTCACTTTGAGTACTAAAGCACTAACATCCAGTAACAGAAGCGCTGATGTGGACTCTGAATCCTTAACAAGTTCACTTTAGTAAGACCGGCTTCAGTAGAGAGGAGGCCCTGCCAGCAGCCTGGAAAGGATCAGACAGAATCTATATACATATATATATATATATATATATATATATATATATATATATATATATATATATATATATATATATAAATAAAAATGTTTGGTGCTAATGGTGCTGGGCAACGATTACATTTTTAATGGTGATTAATTGCATGATTTATTTGCGATTTTTCGCAAAATTCTAAAAATCAATTCTAAAGTAGTTTTTGGACACTTTTGTTCATGCAATAAAATGTAATTCTGTTACAGCTAAAGCAGTTAAAAAATGAAATGAAAAATAAAATGAATTAAATCAAATCAAAATATAAAACCAAAGATATTGCCTGGCCATTACGTTTACCTAGTTTGTTACATTATAACAGACACCTTCGGAGCAACAGCAAGTTAACTTTCCAAATGTAACATCTGTTTTCTTTTCCTTTTCTGGAAACACTTAGATTTTTTTAAAATAATTTTCCAAACATTTCCCTCCACTTCCAAATGAAGGACTATACTGTGTAGGTTTCCTAAAGAAAAGAATTTTAATCTGTCTCCCTGCCGACTGACTGTGGCAGCGCATACGAAACAACATGAACTCGACACCCAAAATTGGATTTCTGTCCATGCATGATGCAGTGTCCACTTAGACTAGAGATGAGTCCCACAATGGGACATTATCTTCAATCAGTTCTATAATATTCATCAAGGTTCTGAAATCTATATCTATATTTAACAAGCTATACTGGTGGTTTTCACTTCACATCTGTGGTCTCCTGAACCCCCCCCCCCTGTAATCCGTTGTGTTATGCAATTAGTTGGCCAGCAGAAGGTATAAATATGTATCCCCAGTTTATTGATTGGGAGTAGAGCAAGTAGGAGCTGCAGTTTAGTGGGACACAGGCCCTATGTGTGAAGGAGAAAGCATGTCAGCTATTTCAGCCACTAGTCCAAAAAAGATAGGAGAAGAGTTTTTTCCATGACGTACACATGGGGGGGAGGGGGGGGGGGGGGGGGGGGGGGCTCTAGTGAGGGTCTAGTGAGGCTCCTGGCTTGAAGGTGCAGCTGTGGTGTTTTAGTTTGGGTTTGTTCATACTGGGAGATATCATTCTCCGATGTTCCTGCCTCCACCTCAACACAATGGAGGGGGATAGAATTCAGTTTGTGGTGCTTACGGAATGGAAGATGGCATTTCAACATTTCAATAGCATGCGATAGCAACGAGTCTGTTCCAACACAATGCCCTGGTTACTCTTGATAATCTACAGACCTCCATTGTTTTGGGCTGGAGGCCGATATTACGACAGACATTTCAAAACCTGTGTTAATAAGCTATCTGCATTTATAGATAGCACCATGAGGAAACACATTCTTTCGCCAAGAAGGCTTTTATTTACTGCACAGTGGAGAAAGAAGTCAGCAGCAAGGCTGCAGACTTATCTCTGACCAGAATGAGTTCTAGCCATGATAAAATACATGGTTGAAAGACACTTGTCATTTCCATGCAACGACTTGATTACTCAACTTTTCCTACTCATGCAGGTGGAGCAATTATATTTCTATTTTATAGATGTTAATAACTAAACTTTAGTTTGTGTCAGTTTGACACAAGAGACAAAACAATCTGTCCACCCTGAAACATCGCAGAGTCTCTCCCTCCAAGGACTCAAACGCCAGTATCAGTGTTTCCCCTACCATTATTTGGGGGGGCACTTTTTACATTTACAGTTTTAACAGGCATGACCAAAGAGAACGGATGGCTGAAGATGTTTTTGACATCAAACTGATGGGTTGATCATATGCCTTGTTATAAATATTTTCTAAATGTTATCAAGCAAAAATGGGCTTATGAAAGTACACAGAATAGATTATGGTTTTGTATTGCTGGTCCAAAAAATATTTTGCAATTTCTTTTTTACAATTCGAATAACAAAGAATGAATTATTAACAGCAAAATAATTAACAGATCTGAAGTGAAAAAGTGAAGTTAAGTGAAAGTGAAAAAGTAGTTTTGTTGCAACGTGACAATGTGTACTGGTCCTGTGAAAGCCACAGACCAGGGTACATGTGAAAATCCTATTTTTAGTAATACTTCCAGCTAAAAGCTGAGGTTCGGTCATTGTTATTCTGATGTGAGGTGGATGTAGAGCAGGTACCTGAGGAACAAGCACTCCTCCTGAGCCTGACTGAGGGAGCTCTCCAGCTGACGATCCCTTGAAGCCAGGAGCTCCTTCCACTCTCTCTCTTTAATGGCCAGCTGGGCCTCCAGTTCTCCCAGTCCACTGTCCATGTGCATGGTGAAACTGGGATAACCCTATCAGACACAAAATAGGCCATCAAGCATTGTACTACTTCATGTCATCAGTATACACCTCTAACCACAGTGACGCACCACTTCCTGTCATCAGTTTGCACTTCTACTCTGACCATAATGACGTACCGCTTCCTGTCAACAGAAACGTTAAGTTTACCCATACTGACGAAACGTTACCAGAAAGTGACCTCAGTTTATACAGTAACTGTACCCGACGGTGACGTACCGGCCTCGCTTACATGTCGTTGCTCGTGCTTTCTGAGATGTAACGCTAACGTTGGTTAAGTTAAATACGGTTGTGCTTCAAGCGTTAGCTTAGAACAGCCGAATATCTTCGGCTTCGTGAGGCAATAGACGGCTATCTGCAGCCGTAGCACAGGTTGGATTCAGTCTTCATACTCTTTGACACGTAACGCTAGCTAACATTGTTAGCCCAACAGTGCTCGTTACAGTGAGATGAACACGTTGTCAATGGCAACTGTACGTCTGTAGAAATGTTCCCCAGCTACAGCGATTTACGCAAGGGTTCCTGCGCGCACCCGTATGATAAATCCGGCAAGGGGCGCGCCCCCGCGGTTATGTAGTCGCGTGTGTGAAGGAGGAAGACAGCATCACAGCAGGTAGGCTACTGCATGAGGACTTGTCTTTTATATGAATGTTGGGTGTTTGTGTTGGTCTGTGTTGAGCCTGCTAGAACCTGTTGGAATGTGTTTCTATGTACGCAGGTCCCTGAGTAACAGGTAGGCAGAGCTGCTGCTGATTAAACACTCACATGTATATTTAGGTATTAAATGGCAGCATAATAAATGTGTGGAAGGTTCTTAGCCTCTGGACAGTGTATGTTATGGAAGCATGCGGACATGGAGGAGTAGGCAGCGGGTGTATTCCTTGGTGGACGGGACAGGTCGGTGGACTGTTCTGTGACTTCGAGAAAAAACCGATGGGCTACGAAACACCAAATGAGACCTGAAACAAAGACCAGGAAAACCACCGATGGCTGGATGTGACTGACGTTTCCAGGTAGATGGGTGATTGCATCCTTCTCCAGTGAGCTGCATGAGGAGCCCGGCTGCCTACGTGCGCCCGGCTGCATAGCGGAGCCGGTGACGTCACGATCACTTCTCGGGTCGACCTATGAGTTATTGTCATGTGCAGGACGTCATGGAGTACATCGTTCAGTACCCTGATCACTCAACTGGCCCCTACCTATAAGCAGGTGAAGCAAGTTTATTTCTTCGATCAGAGGATCGGTGGTTTGGTCCCCAGCTAGTGTCCGTGTTGATGTGTCCTCTCACTACCCTCACCCCAAACAGCTCTACGCGCGGCTCTCTGTCTGGCAGCTCCCCCCGGAGATAACGAGTGTCTCCTTGGATGCTGTGACCTGTCCGTCGGGGGCCCTCAAATAGAGAAGACCAGTGGTCATGTTGAGCTGATTATTTATTGATCAAAAAGGTCATGCAATTAAAGCTCCAGTAGACAACTTCACAGATCAGAACATTATAACCAACAAAATGATTGAGTGGAATTTTGTTGGAGAAATATGTCTGGCAATGGATGGTGTTGTCAGACACAGGTCAGATTGTTACCTTTGTGTCTCTAAGTCTATGACTATCACACAATGCTGGATCACTACCAAGTGCCTTTCATCTGCATATCTGTGTGTGTTTGCAGGGTGGAATGGAAGCGTCTTATTTTAGTACGTGGGTGCCCTGACAGAATGCTGTGTGGCTCACACTGGGGTCATGACGTGGGGGGCACTGTGGGAAGGGGATTCGAGGTAGCTCACAGAAGCTAAATCATGACAGAAAAAAATGGAGTGTAGGTAAATTGGTTATTTCTCTGCCAAACAAGTCATTTAAGTGGGATGAACCAAGTAAAAAGATGATCTGATAAGATACGATGTTTGCTGTTGGAGGTGATTCATGTTGTGATATTGAAAAAGGACATTATGGTGCCATGCTGATGCATCCCTTAAGGTCATCTGAAGGACAGAGACAACAAATGAAAAATGAACCAGGCCACTGAAAGCTGCCATGTTTGTTTCCCTGGATGATCACTCCATCACAGGGGCGTGCTGTTTGTTTCAACATGGGGGCCCCAAGCTATGGGGCAGGAGGGGGGGCGGAGCTCAGAAACTGGCTGCAGGTCTAAAACCCAGCTTTACAGAATAACAGAACAAAGGTCAAGCAGGTAGGAATGTCTGGAGCACAGTATTGACAAACTAACAAAGAAAATAGTGGCGTGTGTGTGTGTTCATTGAGGGGTCATGTGACCGGTGGGGGATGGGGAGTAGAATCGGGGTGTGCATGCGGTCAAAGAACTGAATACAGTAAATGTGTGGAGGGAACACCCGCTTATTGAACTTAGTCAGTATAAGTTAAATGTTCCAGCCAGCGGACACCCCCAGTGTGAGTAACACTTTTGGCACATGAATATGATGTGTGTGTGTGTGTGTGTGTGTGTGTGGGGATGAGCTGTTGACATGCTGTCATCTTCACTGCTCACGCAGGCCTTTGAGTGTACTCAATGTTTAAATGGTTGTCTGCTGTTTGTTGATCTCCATGTTTCATTCAGCCTTTGATTTGTGGATTGTGTAACATCAGCAGCTGAAAGCATTGCTCTGCACTGATAAGCAAACAACCACACACACACATTGGCACATTGTTTAAAAATATAGGAAACGTGGCTACAGTCTGAAGTCACATGACTGATGGCACAACTTAAAGGATACTCTGCCTTCCTACCACAGGGTTCATAGCCACTGGCCTTGACATAGCATCCAGAGAGCATCATGGGAGGAGCAGTGGTGGACGATGGACCTCCCGGGGTGAAGGCACCGGACGGCGGCTGGGGTTGGGCGGTGTTGGCTGGCGGCTTCGTCATCACCGGCTTCTCCTACGCTTTCCCCAAGGCCGTCAGTGTCTTCTTCAAAGAGCTGATTCGAGAATTCGACGTCGGCTACAGTGACACGGCCTGGATCTCGTCCATACTGCTGGCCATGCTGTATGGAACAGGTAGAAGTGTGTGTGTGTGTGTGTGTGTGTGTGTGTGTGTGTGCGTGTGTGCGTGTGTGCGTGCGTGCGTGCGTGCGTGCGCGCGCGCGCGCTTACTGTGGCTGTGGTTCTGCAGGCCCTCTGTGCAGTGTGTTGGTGAACCGGTTCGGCTGTCGACCGGTGATGATGGTTGGAGGGCTCTTTGCCTCGCTGGGAATGATCCTGGCCTCCTTTGCCACCAGTATCATTCACATCTACCTGTGCACTGGAGTCATCACAGGTACAGATCAGAGGTCCCTAAATACCTTTGCATGCTACACCTTAGTCTCCATCAACTCCTACTACTACATTTCTAAATGCTTTTGAATTTTTGCCACTCAGAAGTTTTCCATCCATAGTCTCACAGCGTATGTCGAACTCCTCTTTGATTCAACGTGTTAATACCGTGTGTCTTCTTAGGTCTGGGTCTAGCGTTGAACTTCCAACCGTCCCTCATAATGTTGAATCGCTACTTCAGTGAGAGACGTCCTCTGGCCAATGGCTTGGCAGCGGCGGGCAGCCCTGTGGCTCTGTGCTGCCTCTCCCCACTGGGACAGATTCTCCAGTACAAGTATGGCTGGAGGGGCGGGTTCCTCATCCTGGGAGGGATACTGCTCAACTGCTGTGCCTGTGGGGCCCTCATGAGGCCCCTGCTGCCCCCAAAGAAGCTGGAGGAAAGCGCTGTCGTGGCTGCCGAGGTGAAGAAGCCCAAGAAGAAGCTGTTGGACTTCAGCGTGTTCAAGGACAGGGGTTTCCTCATCTATACCCTAGCAGCGTCTATCATGGTGCTGGGCTTGTTCGTGCCCCCTGTGTTTGTGGTCAGCTACGCTAAAGGCCTGGGCTACGAGGACACAAAGTCCGCCTTGCTGCTCACCATCTTGGGATTTGTTGACATGTTTGCTCGGCCTGCGTCAGGACTCATTGCAGGCTTGAAGTGGGTCCGGCCCAGGACAGTCTACCTGTTCAGCTTCGCTATGCTCTTTAACGGGATCACTGACCTTGTAGGATCACAGGTAATAGGCAGCACACGCAGGGACACAAGGACATTCTAAAAGCAGGTTATTGTGTGTGTGTGTCCTCTGTAAAACATGCTCAGGAATCCTATGTTCTTCCCCCTGCAGGCGAAGGACTATAACGGTCTGGTGGTCTTCTGCATCTTCTTTGGAATGTCCTACGGCATGGTTGGGGCGCTGCAGTTCGAGGTCCTCATGACCATTGTAGGGACGGAGAAGTTCTCCAGCGCCATTGGCCTGGTTCTGCTGATGGAAGCGTTTGCCGTACTGCTGGGACCTCCTGGAGCAGGTCAGAGCATGAAGGGATTGTGTGTGTGAGACTTCATTCCATGTGTTGATACAAACCACGTTATCGGAACAAACTGAAGGACTGTTCTGTGATGAAACCATCACGTCCCAAGGCCAGTGTTGACAGAGTTGACTTCACTGTGTGTGTGTGTGTGGGGGGGGTTGTAAGTCACTCGGGTGCTCTCTGCTCCGCTGCTGCGAGCAACATATTCGTGTCAGTGTGGAACAGCCGTGCATGGAAATATAACAAAAATATAAATGATAATGGTAGGTGAAACACTATTAGCCCTTGCCACTTTAATTTACACTTTAAATTAATGTCCCACAGCATCCACATCCACAAAAAATTTACTTATGTTATGATTTAGTTTTTTTGAATTTCCAAAAATCTAAATGAAGAACTATCCCATAATGATGAGGTTTGACCTGAATGGGAGATGATTCCAAGTAGCACATCTTTAAACTTCTACTGAAGGTGCTGAGTTAGCAAGCAATGAACAAACTGAATCAATCTGCTCTGTAGAGGGAGGAGACCACTTCTCCAGAATCCAGATGTTTGTCTTTAGGCAGCCCCCTCCTCTTTGCGTGCCAGTGACTAAACCATGGACTGAAGCGACCATCTTTAACAATATCAATGGACACAAATGTCCACTAAACACCGGTTATTGTTGTTGTTGCTATATTCTCCTTGACGTATCTGGTTTTCTTTGTGAGTCCAGCTTGTTTGGAACCAGTACTCACACTGATGTGCTCATACTCCCCAACAGGTCGCCTCCTGGACACCACCCATCAGTACATGCACGTCTTCTTGTTGGCCGGCTGCGAGGTCACACTGTCAGCCATCGTCATCGCCCTGGGTAACTTCCTCTGCCTCAGTAGGAGAAAGGAGCATCCAGAGGCTAAGATGGAGATGGCGGTCACTGCTACAGAGGAGGAGGGCCTGAACTGTGTGGTGGAGGGTGAGGAAGATGAGGAAGGTGAAGAGGAGCCAAGGGGAAAACAGATGGGAGAAAACAGTGCTCAGAAGGCCGGGGACGAACGCATCGTTATGTAGAATAACACGAGTGATCAATGAGCACCAAAAGGTCACAAAGCGTACTGGAGGCGCGGGGGGGGGGGTCTTTGGCATATATATATATATAAAGCCTACACACTCACATGTGTGTGGATAGATGTACATTATATTTATAATATATGAACTCACCTGTATTGCTTCATGTGACGTAAATATATACAGATACATGATTTCTCTAAATAAGAAATGAATGGAACAGGCTTTGTACTTCCACATTCAAGTATATTTATTCTGCTTTATTTATTGTATAGATGTTCTCATTTCTTTTAATAGGTCTTTCTGTACGTCTACCTAGCGTCCAGCTCCCCCCCCCTCCCTGACCCTTTAGCACACTGCCTCCACCAGGACGGACAGTGAGATACTGTACTGCGCTGTAAAATAAGAATTAAATGACAACTCACACTGAAAAAGTGGTTTTGACAATTGTGTTTGTAGTGTCCAGGGTCCGACCAACCCTGCCTTGCTCACTTGTAATGTGACGCTCCACCACTAGGTGTCGTTGTGGGATACTTGAACCAACTTGACATTCTGCACTGGTGTTGTGTACTCAGCTGATGAATGTATGTCAAGTTGAGCGCACCCCAAAGGTCTTACTGCAGTTACACTGCGACCTGCTGTGTTGTACTGGTGTGCTAAATGTCTTGTTCTAATGTTTCGGGTTCGAGTTCAAACAGCCTAAATAAACTTTTTGTGCACAAATGTCAGCAATCCAGTTCTATTCAGCGACAGAATCACATCCTCTCTCCACTTCATTCACAGGAACAAGTTAGAAAAATAAGGTACAAGTAATTTATTTACACTTTAAGTACACAAATACAAATGTGAGAAAGTGACTTGCACAGCTTGCCACTTCCATAATTCACTAGGTGTTGAGCAGCTGACCAAGAGGTCAAGGGTTAAAGTTCAAATGAACACGAGCCGCAGCGAGAAGAGTCCTACCAATAGTGTTAACTAGAAGAGAAAGCAAAAGAGTGATGCTGCAGTGGAACGATTCACAAAGCATGTGTCTTCAGTGACGTGGCAATATTAGTTTGCCTCAAATACTGAGCCGTTGACGGCAAAGCAAACAAAGTGACTTCGAGGCAGGAGAACAGGCGCACAACATCCTGCCAACAAATGAATGGATACAAAGACACCAAAGCAGTTTTTGGTACACTCATGGGTTCAACTAGCACTCGAGCCTCACACACACCTCAAAAACATGCAAACAAGTACTGTTTTTATTCAGGACACATGGCTATATAGTCAATAAAGATAACTAAAGACAGAAACAATGGTTGAACTGAAACCTAAAAATATCAGTGGAAAGCATCACACCCCAAAACCTACTCATACATGTAGATCATTTTAGATTATGAAGACCTGCTGGTTTAGCATCTTACACAAGAGTTTTATTGATCTGGCGTGAACTGTCATACTGCACAGACGTGATCGTGGAAATGGAGCGCCATCGACGACAGCAGTTGTCCTCAGTTTCCTAGAAAAGACCGGCCACGTCAGTCCTGGACACGCACTGTCCATTCAACGCGGTTTAGTGTTTGTCGCTCAGACCAGAACGCAGGAACAGGAAGGGGCGGCGGGAGAAAGGAGGGCTTGTGCAGCCAAGGTGCATTGTGGGGGCTCATCGAGGAGCTAGGAGATGGACGCCAGCAGTCGGTACAGCGGAGACCATCTAGAGGAAACAGGAAGCAGGAGGGTGAAAAGCAGAAACCTGCACACTCACGTCACTGACCGTCCTAACATACATACACACACACACACACACACACACACACACACAAACAGCCAAAAACCTAGAATAGCCACGTTCAGCCCATACCACACACTTTAGAATCGGAAGGGTTAGAACTACACTGGGGGAGCATCCCAATATTTGATAGCACTGATCAATATGTTTTACTACTCCCATAGGGTAGATGCTGTCAAAAAGACAGGAACAAGCTCCCACAGCTCAGGTGGCCATGATGTGTTAGCCAGCAGCCAGTGACGGTGCTCAAATACAACAGATATAGTGAAGGAGACCTTTAAGACAGATTTGAATATGGATATTACCAGAACAATAGCATTAACAATACCTCCTATCAGGTTATTGTTCTCCTCTCCATGCCTGGCTGGGAGGAGATCCCTTTGTGGAGACACTACTAGTAGTCTGTTCTCATTAGCTGTTAAACGCGTGCGCTAGCTCTCTCCCATTACAGTGGGGACCATCAGGTTTATGTTCCGCTTGTTTCCCACCGCGTTTTACAAGCACTGATTTTCAGCAATGACGTCGTCCCCATGTTCCCTTTTCCCCCAGAATGGGAATTGGACATACAGGAGGAGAGTGCTAACAGTTATCCAACTCAGCAGGTCCTATGTTGGAGATATTTTAGTTTCAAAACACAGAAAACTGGGACAGCCATGTGCGATGTGGTGCAGGTTGAGCGCCATCGTACTATACTGCCAGTGTAGTAAAGGCTCATATGAAACCATGACTGCATGCCAGCAGACAGATGGACGGTGGATGCAGGCTTAAACCCACTGTCCAAGCTCCGCCTGCTCCTTGTCTTTGAGTGTCAAACTGACATGGAGACAGAGCTTTTCCCCTTGGGAACAACTGGTAACGTGCTTTCAGCCACAACTTCTTATCATGCACTTATTGAGGGAGAAATCTGCACAAGAATCACAACAAGAATGGAGGGCTGGGTGGAGGTAGGCACATTCTTTTAGGAAGCAATAGGTGTAGGCTGGGCATCCAAGCATCACACCAACCGTGCAAGCAACCTAGCAACAGAGATGGTTAAAAGGGGTATTGCGTGAAACCAGAGGAGGTACATTGCATTATCCAATCCAGTTCTCAGAGGAGCCTCCTGCTCAGACAGTCACCATCTGACTGGCTATGAGGTTATCAACAGCACCATGGATGTGATAGCATCGACAAGCGCATGCTCATTCACAGCCCACTGCTGAGGGACTGGTGTTCCCCCCCGATTCCCCTTTCTGTGTCTGGGTGGAACGGCAGACTCTGAGGGCGGCCCATCTGGAAGTGGAATCTGGATGCATGCGTCGCTGGAGTTTTAGGGATAGGACTCACCCAGTGTTGCCGCCGTCACACAAGGACGTGGCGAGCGTCTACTTGGCATGATGCTCGTAGGGAATGCTATTCTGAGGTTGGGGAAGGGAGAAAGAAGGCCCAATATGTCAAGTCAGAACCCACATCGTGTGACTACCACACCAAACGCATATGGAGTTATTCTGCGGCCAGTGCGGAAGACCGGCTTCCACAGTCCTGGGAATGCATAACACTCAGAGATGAAATCCAGCCAATCCAAAGACAGGGTGTGTAACTAATTTGATGTACATATACCATAGTGACTGGGTCTGCCCCCCTACGGTCAAAAAGAAAACTGCGAGCAAGCAGAGGAGGTTCAAGTTTCGTGATTTGATTTGAAGCATTTTATTTCTTGAACATGTAGACATTAAAAAATTTAAAAATCAACATAGACATAGACCACAAAATGAAATTCGAAAAGTCACCTTTTGTTCAAGAAAAGGAGTAGAGGGAAGCAAAAGCTTATAGATACCCACCCCTATCTTATCCATATTCTCAATTAGTATATATTACTTTGAAGATTAATATCATACATACATACACACACTCTCTCACGCACACTCTCTCACCCACACACACGCACGCATACTCACACGCACAAATAAATACAATTAAAATTTCCATCACTGAATATTTTCACAGACCTCATATTTGGCTAATGTGTACAATTTAAGATGTTTTTTGAACTGTGCAATATGTTTACAATCTTTGATCTTATCTGGTAAGTTGTTCCACAACTTCACCCCACAGACCGATATGCACATGCTTTTGAGTGTAGAGTGCACCTTTGGTTGCCTCAGTTTCAGTCTCCCTCTTAAATTATAGTCTCCTAGTCTGTCGCTAAACCAACTTTGTATTTAAAGCAAGAAACAGCCTACTCTCAGGAAACATTCAATCTGTAACGTTTTAAAATCTTTTAAGTTCATACATTTTAATATATTTAATTTCAGAAATAATGTGTTTGTGTGTTCACAGTACCCCACCTTATTAACTATCCGTATTGCTTTTTTTAAAATTGTGCATATTGCCTGTAGGGTGCTTTTGTAGGTATTACCCCACACTTCCACACAGTAACTCAAATAGGGGGCAAACAGTGTACAGTACAGTGTATGCAGTGATTGTATATTCAATATATGTCTGACTCTGACTAGTATCCCTACACATCGTGCCAATTTTGAGTGCACACGAGTGACCTGTGGCCTCCAGCTGAGCTTGTTACACCTAGAAAGGAGTATTCAAACACCCTTTCGATTACACAGTGAGCGAGCAAGTTGCTCGCGTGGGACGGCTGTTTGATTGGCGTTCTGTGATTTTGACATTGATTCGGCTTCATACCCATGGACCAGTATCGGTCCGTGGGCCAGGTGGTTGGGGACCACTGGGTTAAGAGACACTAAGAAGGGAGAAAGTGAGTCTTTCGCGGTGTCTTGTACCTGCGAAGTGGACATACGAGACGTATCCTGCCGTCCTGTGAGGTCTGACGAGGACACATTGACGGGAGCGCCGCGGTGCAGTCGCATGCTGACCTTCCGTTCACGCTCCATCCCAGTAACTTGTCGGGGGGACGTGTTTGCTATGGACCATAGGGACAAAACGGATATCACAATGGAATCTAAGAATATGCTTCATCGGCTTATGCAAATCTCGCATCTTGATAAGAAAAAAAGAAGCTTGAAACTGAAATAAGCCAAAGTGCGTTACTGTATATCAACAATACAAATCAAGGAAACAAGTATAAAAAAAGCTGTAATCCAGAACATGATCATGTACCCAGTTACAAAATTTTACTGTTGAGTGGGAACAAAAAACACACAGACCTGTGTGTGAGGTGGGTGTCAGAGGGGTGGGTGGGGCTGCTTCCTGGGCTCCTCGTGGTCGTCCTGATGCAGCGGGTGTTCCGCGGGCCACTGGATTCCTGCCGTGCCTCAGCCTGTCCTCCCGGTCCCGGCGCTCTCTCTCCGCTTCCTCTGCGGCACGGTTGGCTCCCTGTGTGCTGAACAGGGTCAGAACAGCAGACGGGGCCAACCCCAGCACTCAAACATTCCAGCTGTTTATTACTCACAAACTTGAGCATGTTCCAGTCAAAGACGTAGTCATATGAGAAGCCCTGCCTGTGGAACAGGTTCCTGAAGAGCTGCCGTAGGTACGAGTAGTCTGGCTTGTCATCGAAGCGCAGGGAACGACAGAAATTCAAGTAGGTCGCAAACTCCGCTGTGTGAGAGAAGGAGAAGACTTCTTGGCTCTCGATGACTAAATATAGAATCATGCAATAACCAATTCATAAAGGGGTTCATACTCACAGGGGTATCCCTTGCAAAGCACCTCAATAGGGGTGGACATTTTCTTCTCACTGATCCGTTCATACTTCTGCCTCTTGGTGGCGGCCTTGAGGCCTTGCCAGGGCAACGAGCCCAGATTAAAATACATGAGAACATATCCCAAAGACTCGAGGTCATCACGCCTAGACTGCTCTGTAGAGGGAGACAAGGACGAGGAGGCATGAAGAGAAGCAAAGAAACCTTTAAGTTGTGTGTTTGCAGTAATGTGTTCATGTACCAATCCCCAGATGTGTGTTGATGGAGGCGTAGCGGGCAGTGCCAGTCAGGTTCTTGTTCTCGCGGTAGGGGATGTGCTGGTGTGTGCGAGCATCACGATACTTTTTAGCCAGGCCAAAGTCGATGATGTACACCAGGTTGCCCTTTTTGCCCAGTCCCATCAGGAAATTATCCGGCTTCACATCTCTGTGGATGAAGTTCTTGGAGTGAATGTACTCAATGCGACTGATCTGGAGGAGGAGAGCAGAATTATCGGGTCACTTCACTGCGTTATGACAATATTCCAGCCAGCAGCAGCCTAACAGCTGTGCTCGCGGCTTTGTTCGACACCTCCTTCTACACCCTTACCCATAATGCAGTGTTTCCCGTACCGTTAGTGAGAGTGGTGAGCCTGGCTCTGCTTTCCTCCCAAAATAAACAGCTTTTCAATAATAAATCAACGTGGTCAAAGATCTACAAAGCGGAACAGTGTTGCTTAGTTGAGAGCGTGTGGAGGTCACCAAGGACTCGTCCCCGCCCTCTGCTTACCCAACACCTGTTTTTAAAGGGCATATATTGCATAGTGGGAAATTGCTTGTAGCATGTCATTTGTTTTGAACCAGCCATTTTCAAATCCAGAGGGTGATTAAAAGGTTCCATGGATGAGTTTGATGATGTGTCTGAATAAATGCTAGGATGTGAGAGAAGTTTAAATTGGGCATAATTACAACGCTGGTAACCAAATGATCCATTCAGGAGGAGAGAGCTGTTTGCTCAGACTCACCAATCATCAAAGTGACAGAGTCAGTGAAACTGGTTTAAACCAGTGATGAAGAGTACTATCACCTTTGACCCACGCAACCTACCACTTAGTACCACTAAGTAAAAGCTCTTAAATTTAAAATCTTAATAAAGTAAAAGCATGTAATATAAATCAGACCTGACTATAAATCAGGCAAATTTAATTAGAAGTATAGAAGTACTTACTATGCAACCCATTGGGCTGTTCAGTTTTCTACAATTCCATATTATTATTATTATTGATGCAGTATCATGCAACATACATTTTAATGTAGGAGGCTGCAATGAATCTCCCTTTATTTATCCCCCTCAGACTCCTCCATACAGAGACCAAGTTAAACATTTATCCACAAAATTGAAAGTTATTTGAAATAGTACCAGCACTGAACTACACATAATTCCAAAGACAGGGCCACATAATCAATGAAGCTCTGGCTTATTATTGGTAGACAGTGAGATACAGAGAGGGCGCTGTGGGATGTGGTCGTGCGTGCGTGTAGACAGTCTCACCATCTGATCAGCAAGCAGTAGGACGGTCTTGAGGCTGAATTTGCGGGAGCAAAAGTTGAAGAGATCCTCCAGGCTGGGCCCCAGCAGCTCCATCACCATCACATTGTAATCCCCTTCTGCCCCGCACCACTTTATGGTTGGAATGCCCACTGAAAAAACAAGCGAGCAAAAGCAATTCCAATGGTGAGAACACTAAAATCAGGAATTACACTTGCTGAAGGAACAAATAAAATCTCCTAACAAGCATGAAGTGATGCCGTCTGCAGTGGAAGACACCATGTGCATGAGTTGTCAAAGTCATATTTCATATTCCACTCCTTTTATTCACACTGGCAGGGGGCAATTATGCTTTTCTCTCAATATAGCATGGTTTTGCTAACATTGTAGCAGTTCCATCAACAGTCAAAATAAGGTAATTAGTGTTTGTACCATAATAAAAATATGAATGCATTGTAGAGCTGTTAGGACCATGTAGGCTACAATATTGGTATTCTGATTCAATGTCAGTGATGAGAGGAGGAGAACCTTAAGAGGTCAGCTGGAATACATGAGATGAGGAACCCATTGAGTAGCAGTGTTGTGAGCCGATACATCACCTCCTCCTTGCATCATCTTGTAGATCTTGCTCTCGATGTGCAGCTGGGGGTGTTTGGTCTTCACACATTCCAATTTAATCGCAACCTCTTCCCCCACTGAAATATCTGTGCCTGGAAAAAGACAAATCCAAAAGTTCAACCACAGTACAAGAGCCACGTAGAAACCTGGTCATCTGGTTACAGATTGATTCGGTTTTATCCATCAGAATTTGGAATTATTCCCTGCTGTGACTTTAAATGTTGAATGAAAACTGGTCCGTGCTAGCTTGAAGCCTCACATTTTCAAATGTAGATTTTGTCTATGCTTGAAATACATACGTTCCACTAATGGCCCCCGGTGCAACACTCCACAGAGATGAGAAGAAAGCGATGACAGAACTAATTTGGAAATTTACTATTTTTTGTGACTTATTTTCAATGCAGTCTGACAAAGTATAGTAAAAGAGAATATGTGGTGACTTAGAGTAAAATGTGTTTAGTTGTTCAAGCTGAAATGCCACACACATGTAACATGTTAAACACCAGGCCTGCATTATTGGTTTTAGCCCTCAGCTTGTGTTTGGTAACTGCTGGCTGCATGGTGGTAGGCCCTCGATCAGTTACAGTAAGAGAGCTAAATAACGCCTGTGCAAATTCAGATGGTCAATTGACAGGTAAACGAGGCCAACCGGAGAAACCAGCCTGTACAGGGTTAGGAATCAGCCTGCACAGGGTATGGAATCAGCCTGCACAGGGTAAGGAATCAGCCTGCACAGCCTGTGACGTCAGACACACGGGTCCATGTCATGCATAAGTGCCTTTATAAAGATTAACTAAGTGAGTGGAAGCTTAGTCACATCAAGTCGTGTGTAGACTCTGCAGTATGTCGATGTGACGGATCCAGGGCTGAACTACCGTTAGCTAAATTACCTAGCTAACGTTAGTGGTACACACCAGGGCCGGGTCTAGGCAGGGGCAAGAGGGGGCCTGGCCCCCTCAAATAAATGTTGTGCCCCCTCAAACTAGGTGCTGGAGCTAGGTGCTGGAGCACAATGCCCCCTCAAGATTTGTGGCTGCCCCCTCATACATGCCTGTCTAGACCCGGCCCTGGTAGACACTAGTTACCGGTCTGAACCGGCCCTCTGTCATTAACCCGACCTGATGTCCACAGGAAGCCTGCAGTGCCACAAACCGGCAATGCTTCTTCAAATAACATGCAACTGTTAAATATTTTATGTTGACAGCGAATTAACGGTTAGCGTTACATAACGTTAGTTAGCCCAAACAAAGTTTGGTTAGCAAGACGCAGGTAATATCCAAACGAGGTCAATACAACCAGGACATGAATAGTAATACCCTTTGACTGTGACAGGGTTAGAAGCATGTCCATAAAGCATAAGCAAAAGAAGGATGACATTTTAAGTTGAATTTAACACATTTGTCTCCTTACCTAAATAGATGTCCCCGAAAGACCCACTTCCGATTTTTCTGCCCAGTCGGTACCGGTTACCCACTCTCAGCTCCATGTTGCTGGTAGCGAATGTGGACTAATGCGATGTCGGCAGTTAAACGCTACTTATCGTTGATGCTGAGCGTTTAACCTTTGTTTACCTCGGTTAGTCCGCCTTCTGGGACTCCTTTACAGCCCCCTCAATGCACGAACCCCCCAGGATCCCAGTTCCTATTGTTACAATGTAAGATGTCGACATGCTTTTTTTATCTTTCTGAGAGACGAAGACATAAGATATCGATATCATTCGGTTGTGCGAGACGCGTAGTTGATGTTCCCCGTATTTCGGAGGTCATTCTAGTCCCAAATTAAAAGGATGGAGGCGGATTTTGCAGATAGATTAACATGGAATCGTTCGCCGCGTCACTTCACTGCCCGATTTGTTTCCTTCAGTTGTCTGTTGACGTCACATCCCCTAGCAACCACAGGCAGATTAGACTGTAATAATAAACAAGTAAGGTTAAGTTTTGTATTGGATGCGTTCATCACATAAATTTGTCCATCTGTCAGTCAGTCCGTTGAGAAAAGAAAAACGTTCCTCTTTAACTTACACACGAAAATACATCCAAATGCCGTCTGAGTCATGCCCTCCATGTTGGTCAAATGTTACATTTAATATAATACATATTTTCAAGAAACAAATGAGTAAGGTAATCTTTCTATGAGGGAAGACAACTTAAGAATATGAAGGCATCTTAATTCTATATTATATTTATGTTACATGTAATACATTTATTTCATTTTTTCAATCAACACTTGAAGTAATTGCAAAAGGTAGTAACAACTGTAAAGCATACTTTGATGATACATTGTTAAGTTATTATTTACTTATGGGTAGATAATAATTAGTTTAATAAGTATAGATGTGAAACAAACCATTTCAATCGTACCCTCTCAACTTAAAAGGAAATCTGGTTTAAATTGATATCAAACTACGGTAAGCTTGTTTACAATATATTTAGCTAATGCTGACCAACAAAGCGAACGCTTTATGCTGGACACGCACACGCAGGCAAGTACGGAGGGAGAGATGGACGGACTTGAAGAGGCCCTGCTCATCCAGGCAATGGTCCTTTCTCAATATGCGTTCTTGTGTGGACTTTTGTTGTCGTGGACACGTCACACGTCATCAGTCGCAGCCCGAGTACTGTTCCAATTCTAAAGTCCGCCGAGAACGGTCATAATACCCGTGACTCGCCCCGCCCATTTTACCGGGCATGCATCGGAGCAGGCTCGTCTGTTCTTGTGAGAGCCAACAATCCCAGAATGCATTTCACCTCAGCAACAGGCAACAACGACAGAGGAAAATAAACACAACTTTATGTCGAAGTTTATAAATACTATTTAATTTAAGTAACGTAATGTAACTTTATGACTGAAGTTAGTTGTTAAAGCAACTTGTGTTGTTTAAGCAAATGTTTGTCAACATTCAGGCTTCGTAACAATCTGCTCCGTGAATAGAGATGTGAGGTGTAGTTAACGGACCGTCAGACCCTCCAGCACCAGGCGGTCAGCTCATCTCAGCCCACAGAAAGCAGCCTGTTTTCGGCGAGTCTTTTGTGAAATGCTCCGCCGGTTTTCACGTCTCCGTAGCGGTTATACATGAGATTTAACTGTACTATAACGAGTCTTCATAAGTTTTAATGTGGTGTTTTAATTAAATGACATGAGGAGACCGTCATCGAGACTCTAAATCGGCAGCAGAATTTCAGCTTAAAAAAAGCTCTGAATTATAACAATAATGAATTAAAAAAATCCACATATGAATTATTGTATAGTTCTCTGTAAGATCTTTGATGTGTGGTCAGCAGCTTGCTGTACGAGGACCACTACACTGATTATCAGCCTCTTGATGTTTGAGTAACAAGACAAACGGTAGGTGTGTGTGCATTCAAATATTTTAGTATAATAGTTTATTTTTTGTTACTGTATCCAACCTCCTCCTCCTAAAATGATAAAGCTAATTATTTTATGACTGATTATATATATATGGTGCTCAATATTGTAGATACCATTTCTAATTTTAAATGAAAATTAGACAAAAGCTTGTTAATAATAAAATATTTAAGTCAAAAACTAAATTAAAACGTATTAGCAAGACCAGCTGACGTGGTGACGTCATCAAGTCAGCTGCTGTTCCAATTGCGGAAATGACCGTTCTCCGTTCTCCCGAACCTGCGAGTCAGGACTCCCGAGTCTGTCTTCCGAGTCTATTCTCGCGGGAACGCAAGTCCGTTCTCGCCGTCTAAGGCATTGAGAAAGGGCCAATGTCAGGCAAGCTCTCTTGCCACACCCACTGCGTTGAGGTTTTCTGATTGGCTGCATGTGGAGCTGGCCGGGGAGAATTTTTCTCATTGGTTGTCTGTGTGCCAGTCCACACAGCACAGAGGCAGCTCACATGGCAGACATGTTTTTCCACGGATTGAGAAACCAGTTTGCACGTGTGGCTGTATGACGTCACATCCGATATGTAAAGGACAACCTGGCAGTGTTTACACCAGGACCAAGGTTTTTAGGGATGAGACTTGGTTGAAAGTTGTTTTGTACTTGTCAGTTTGAGAATCCTTTTTGATGAACATCAAACCAGTACAATAATAATTTGTTCTTTCCTACAACTAACAGCAGATGTGCTCCAGTTTCCTCCCACAATCCAAAGCGTGGACTTGTGAATGGGTTTGTGTCATGGATAGAGAATAGTGACTTGTTTGTGGTGAATCTTGTCATGCGCGTCATTTCGAGTTCTGCTTGTATAAACTGCAGGGATGTGTTTTCAGTAGTGTTGTCAAATGATTAAAATATTAAATCACGATTAACCACATTTATGTCACAGTTAACTCAAAATTAATCACAATTAATTGCACATTTTTATCAATTCTAAATGTCCCTTCATTTTTTCTTCCATAATTTTTTCTTAATATTAATGCTCTTATCAACATGGAAGGGTGGATTAGCTTGCTTCATGCAAATGTTTTATTTAAATGAAAAACAACATTGCCAAACAGGGTGGTACAAATAAAATTATAAAGTGCACATTTCAGGTAAACAGGGACTCAGCCTATAGTGCAGTTAAACCATGGTTTAATATTTTCTTTTTTTCAAATTTGCTGTGAACAAAGCAGTCAGGCCTCTTATTTCAGAAACAATGAACCGTAACAGTTAGGTTACCATTAAAAGGTTACTTCTTCTTTGCTTTCAGCCACCTACTCAAACACACAAGCCTGTTGACATTTTCAGGCAACCCTCCTGTTTTTTAAAATCTCGCAATAAAAAAATTGGGTGTTAACGTTAAACCAAACCCAAACCCATTTTAACGACGTCAAATAACGTTAATAGCGCATTTAAATTGTCCGAACGTCGATAGACATTTTAGAGAAGATGAGTATATGTGATAAAAGGGAATCTTATATGTATTTTATTGGTTGATAGGGGACAGTGCACATAAATAAAAACATTTCTGTAAATGCGCCAGCGTTAACCAAAAGGCGTTATTTAATTCCTGGCAGTTGTCTTACAAAATAAATGTGAAAAAAGGAGATTAAAATACAATGAGGGATGACTATGTTAAGACAACAACTGTTTCACATTAAAATGAAAATAAAGGTTTCCAGACAGCCAGATGCACAGAGTGATCAGGAGATTAACCAAAATGATACATGGAGATAACAAGGAGAAGTTTAACAGCCAAATCTAAAGCCACTGATGAGCAATTGTCTCCTGACCAGAAACACAAGCGCTTAATGGTGCCTTCACCTGCTTGAGTTCAAACTAAGGGGGACATCTAGTGGATGTTTGGAAGAAGTGCAAAGAATTGGTGATGGGCCTGAAGGAAATCCGTTGAAGATCTTTTTCAAGATAAGGTCAATAACATTGATACACCAAATGGCTCTTTATTTCCAATTACAACGCAATATATATGGCACCAGTTACAAAGTCCACTGGTATGTATAGGTTAAGGGTATAATTGAATGATTTATTGTCATTATGCAACACAGCGTTGAACTAAATGCAGTAGTCCTTTCACTATATAGGTAAAACATAACATTTACAGCACAACAACATGTGCACTTTTTTTGCATTAGAAGGACATTTATAGCGCCGACAGATCCATTTGCAATGCGTACGAGATCTTCACACAACATGTTGTGATTTTCTTCCCTACCAGATTAAGGAGCTAGTAGAGTGACCTAAAGAGGGGGGACAATCATGGGTAAACTGGATGATGTCACAGCCTCAGTTTTAAATAGTATGCAATGCCTGTTAAAAGCTGCTTAATAATGTGTGTTGTCAGATAAGTAATTCAATACACTGATTTTGAATTAAAATTATTGTAAACTCTTACAATTTCAAGACACCAAATGTCTACATTGTATTCAATCTACTCTTAGGCATGGACAAGATATACCAGAGGATTTAGAATGTATACTTTCACCTGTCATGTTAAATACCAGTAAATCTATTAAAAAAAAATATATATATATAAAAGCTTTTAATGATTGTAATGTTTTATAGCTGCCAATTTTGACGAGGCCTTACTCCACAGCCTCAGTTGTGATGATTTGAGAGACCTTTTTCTCAGGAGGAAACGAGTTTGGGCTCTTATCAATCCAGAGGTAGCTGGTTACCTACTTTGCTCTAAAATATCTCGCACAACTTGTGGTTTCTAACTGAGTCTGTTGATTCACCTTTGTACGCTGTACTTTTGTTCCTTTTCTTGTAGGATGGGAATGTCACCTTAACAGACAAATCTGCCCCTGGTGAAGCAGGAACAGTGTCTTCACCTAGAGGAGTTCCTCCAATCTGCACTCAGACATCTACTCCTTTGGTGACGAAAAGCCCAAAGAAGATACTGCAGCTTCCGTGTGGTCTATACAGACAGTGAGTTGGAACAAGGTTTAAGCACGCCCCTAGTGGCAGAGAAGGGGACTGTGTCATGTCCAAAGAGCTGAGATGCAGACTGGTGAGGAACACTGTCACCAGCATGATTTCCATCCTGAGAGCCAGTGAGCAAGGAAAGGAGGTCGGGTACCTTTCCAAGCATGAAGTCACTTCAATGGCCAAAAGGCTTGGGGAATATTACCCAATGCTACAGGATAAAGACAAAAGCATGTAAGTGATTTAAATTTGTGGAAAATATGTTTGTTTATTAATTTATTTTGACTCTCTATTAAGCAGGAAGCATGCATAATATTGTTTTGTGTCTGGTGGGGATTTACAGTAAGGTGGTTTTGTTTATATTTTGCACTTTAAATTAGAGATGCAGTGATTGCAATTTCTTGAGAAGCAAGTCTGACCTGCTGATTTTGATTTCCTTTCTAAGAACTATAATTGACAGCACACACAAACATTGTTACTTTTTTACTTTTACATTCATCTATTTGAAATGTATTGAATGTTATTATTAAAATGTAAATGGAAGATAGAGAGGTATATTGAATTGGATACGCCAAAGTGGCAACTGACACTGCTTTACTCGCCACAGCCAAATTCTACCCCGCATTTGAGGGTGGGCGACTGCTAATGTCACGCACTGGTATAAGTAAGTTTCCATTTTCATCCAAGTGCTATTTAAAGTGATAGTATTTTTTGTTTCGTTAGGCCGGGGGGCCGTACTCCGGTCATTTCTGTGCAAACTGAATACACTGAATATGTTTCTGCATGGCTAGGATACCAGCATTTACACCTCTATGACAAGGTGGGTAGCTTCCTGAGAAGAGCAGAGGGGTGGAGCAGTGACCCTGCACAGACCTCTGCTTTCATAAAGTGGATCATTTTCTCTCCAGCTAGGAAGTGAACACAGGTCCAGACATAGTGGGACATTTGACTAACTTAATTAAATATTTTCAACCCTATTTTCCTTAACATGGAGGAGATATCTGCTCAGCTGGATTGTTTGAGAAACTATGGAAGTAAATCTGTGCCATTGGGGGTTGAAATAAAAAGGTGATTGAATTTCTAGCACTGAATATTTATGCATTGAAATTATGTACCTGAATGTTTTTCAACATTAAATCACCACAAAAAAATTCAACCTAAAAAAAAAACTGTTGAAATATTCAGCCTCAACAGAAATGGAGGTTACAATATTCAACCCAAAACATTTCAACCTTGACACACCAACATCCGGGACACTAAGGAAGAGCAATCGATTCTAGATTCAAGATCAGGAGCGTGCGTCAAGCTAAAGGAGCGAGCACCCAAAACACCTTCGGCTTCGGATTGTAGCCATGTCCAGTAATAACGGGGCTTTAACTCTTCTTTATGCCATCAGTGTGGCAACGTATGAAGAAATATATAAAAGAACATATCATGTTCACCCTGAACCAAAACGTTTGCTTGCCACTGACGATATACTACTTTATTACAACTATACTAATCAGCTAAAATGCTATAAGCTTGGTTGGCTGAGTGTGTAGCGCAGCTGCTTTGAGGCACAATGTTATTTTGCGCGACACGGTTCGAATCCCGGTTGTGGCGGACTTTTAATAAATGTTCTTTTATGTATTTCTTCATACGTGGCAGTGACGTAGTGCTCACTTATACAATCGTAATCGCTGCAATGGATATGGGATGCATTTTTGAACATTTTCAGCACAATATGTTCGCAAATGTGTGACGACTCAAGTGACGGAGGCAGACAACATCTGCCTGCTGGGGGGAAACAAACACGCACCCGTAGCCAAACCAGTAGTTCAAAAACCAGTAGGCACGTAACACCGGGGGAAAACAAACACGCACCCGTAGCCAAACCAGTAGTTCAAAAACCAGTAGGCACGTAACACCGTCACTGAAAAATGGGTTCTCGTTTCAGACTTTATGAGCAAATACAGGATCCCTTTGAGATAAATTCTAAAGCCTCGCATTAAGACGTACATCCCTTTATGTAAGACTCTGCGCTACTTGCAGGTCGCTGTGTTGTGCCAGATCCTCAATAAAGTTTACCCATGGCCATGAAGACTCATTTAACGTTACGTGGACTTTGAATGCCGCTTAATACCCAACTGAGATCGGCTTGTGCCGCTCAGAAAAAGGATCCTTCCACCGACCACTTTCCGCACTCTGCGCTACTGCGGTTATTCCTGCAGGTCCTGTCGGGTTTATGCGTCTGCACGCTCCGTTAAAGCCCTCCTCCCCACTACGATACAGCGGCTCATGTGCCTCTTTAAGCGCGTTCCTGGATTCAAAACTCCGCCAATCACTCCTAACAGCTTGTCAAAGGCTCACAGCATTATTAAATTAATTCAAAACTAGAAGAAGAGGCGTATTCTGACCGACTGTACGCTCTCGTTTAACTTCCGCTTAGTTAATGTCCAATACAGTCTGTTAATGTACAAATGTCAGCTGTCTATTACGGAATCTTACAGACACAAACCACACTGATGGCATGAAGAAGAGTTAAAGCCCCGTTATTATTGGACATGTTTACAATCCGAAAGCCGAAGGTGTTTTGGGTGCTCGCTCCTTTAGCTTGACGCACGCTCCTGATCTTGAATCTAGAATCGATTGCTCTTCCTTAGTGTCCCGGATGTTGGTGTGCCAAGGTTGAATTTTTTGGGGTTGAATATTGTAGCCTCCATTTCGAATATTTCAACATTTTTTTTTTTTAGGTTGAATTTTTTTGCGGTGTTTTAATGTTGAAAAACCTTCAGGTACATAATTTCAATGCATAAATATTCAGTGCTAGAAATTCAATCAACTTTTTATTTCAACCCCCTATGGCACAGATTTACTTCCATACACATCCCTTAATTTAAGACTCTGCGCTACTTGTAGGTCGCTGTGTTGTGCCAGATCCTCAATAAAGTTTTTGGGTTGAATATTGTAACCTCCATTTCTGTTGAGGCTGAATATTTCAACAGTTTTTTTTTTTTAGGTTGAATTTTTTTGCGGTGATTTAATGTTGAAAAACATTCAGGTACATAATTTCAATGCATAAATATTCAGTGCTAGAAATTCAATCACCTTTTTATTTCAACCCCCGATGGCACAGATAATAAACCCTTTTCTCTCCTCCAGATGAAGTTTGCAACCTGAAACACACACACAGTTTTGCATATGTTTGAAGAGGAGCACACTAATAGAAAGCTCTGTCCCTGGGGCATTAAGCCCTTGTCAAGTATAACTTGACCCATAACTCTCAGACTTAAAGACTTTTCAGGAGCAAAAATCATCCCCACTTCAGTTTTGAGTCGTGTTTTAAACTACTACTCATTTTATTTCATGTCTGTGCATTAAAGCACTGTTGAGTTTGCTATAATAGGCTGACGAGACAAAATTGTTATATATGTTGTGTTACTATGTGTCTGTAGTTGTCATTTTGAAGCATTAAAATCATATGAAGTAACTACATCTTTAACTCTAAATGTGTGAGCCAATTTTAGTTAGGATTCATGCCTATTTAGTCCCTTAAAAGCACCTGTCTCTTTACTGTGAAGAACGGGTTTCCACTGCAACAGCGTAACACAAAACAAGACGATTTTAATGAAGCAATAAGGTACGAGAGGCTGTACTTTATACTGAGTGCTCAGTGATATGGAACGCTCAGGTCAATCTGAACAGCAATGGTACATTATCGCTCAATAATGTACCCCCGTGACTCACTTTCAACCAATCAGAACGCTGGATTTCATCTACCCGTGTTATAATAACTGTTAATCACCAAGGCCTGGTGATTCTTCCATCAAAATTTAAAGTGGCTCTTCCTGTCATATTATGAGCATCTAGAAACTGCATAGGGGAAATATTCAGACAAAAAGAAAATGCCTGACGTTGAACAACCAAAGATACTTTTTACAGTCTCCTGTAATATATTTTATTTGAAACGTTCATAAATGGAGGTCAAACAGGGCGCTGGGGCTGCTTCTTTAAAAAGTGGCAGAGGGCAATTTACCACTTACAAGCCAAAACTCCACATCAGATCTGTACTGCCATCTTGAGATGTCTTTGTCCGAACAAAAAAGAACCGCTCTTAATAAGAACTAAAACAGGACAAATGGATTGAGAAGCAGGAGTTTTCAATCTTCCATCTATCTAAGCCTTTTTACATTTTCCTTCCTATTCTCCCCCTAAAACAACTCATCCAGGGTGGGGAAAAATAAAGTAAATAGAAATGTAGGAGGAGAAGAAGAGGGAAGTAGATTTTGAAAACACAATCTGGCAACACTCTCGGATTGCATCCCATTTTAAATACCTGCTCACTGAGCTTTAGGCTAGTTTTGCGTATGTGTGTGTGTGTGTGTGTGTGAGTGCATCAATGAGAAGAGACAAAATATGTGTTTGTAAGTGGATGTGACTGAGATAGATGAACAAACGTAAAAAGAGCTAATCCTCATAGTATTGTGAGCAATTCTGCTGGCCACACAGTAGAATAGTGTACAACCATGTCAACACTTGTGTTATGTGTGTTAGATGCTTCTTATGCTGCGTTCACACCAAAAGCGAATTTGCTTCATTCGCGTCCCATTTTTTTCGCTTAATTCGTGCATGAAAGGGGCGTGGCTTATCTCCGGCTTTTTTCCATGGAGACGTTTCCGCTATCCACCATGGAAATAAATAACCACTATTTGTGCTCTTTATTTGTTGTGTGAATTACACAAACATCAAAACCGCAAACGGTTTTGTATTCGGGTTCATGACGTCATCCGTCGGCGCACACAGTTTGAATTTCACCGACTCCTCCAGGAAGTGCGTCTGGATGGCCGCTGCTTCAGGATGACCAGCAGCCGGTTTAAAGGCCTGTTGTGTCGGCTCGGTGCCAGTGTCTCTCACGGTTAGACATCAACTAACTTACAGGCGTTCAGTCTCAGCTGCCTGTGTGTCTCCGGTATGCGGCTGGATCATAAAGTGTGTTCACGCTGTGGCAGCAGGACGGCGGTGATGACGAGTGGAGCATCTCAACGCTGATTGGCTTTCGCGAGACAGCGTCGGGCAAATTTTTCGCCCAAAGTATTTCAAAAGTCCTTCTAAGTAAAAATATTTTAACTTTAGGCTCATCCATGACCAGACGCGTCTGTGCATTAACTTTGCATGAAATCTACTTACACGAATAATTCGCTTCGCTTTTGGTGTAAAGGCACCCCCTTGAATATATATATATATGACATATGACATCATTGCGCCATTTGCATAATTGGAATGGACGCTCTAAGATCAGCGTCTTTGGGCATGCTTAATTTATTTCAGTTTGGACCCGGAGACGCGTGGGTCTGCCTGCAGCTGACACTGCTGCGCAAGGTTCCTGTGAAACTGACTCACTGAGCACAGTAACTGCAGAACAATACGTGCTTTCACGTCAGACACCAGAAGTTACTAGATTTGTCGCTGTTCACTTTTGACAAAAAATGTCGCCAAGAGGGTTTGAAAACTCTGAAAAGGCCGCCAGCGGTCCAGGAAGGACCTTGCACTTTTAACAAACCTGATTCGAATGTATGCAAATTGCGTTTAGGGGGCTTGAAGCAACGTGAAACATTTGTGTTGCGTTTGTTGTGAACACACATTTAGATCTCAACATGTATTCAGTATTACCAGGTTTTCACTGTAATTCACTTCCCACATAATTATTTTTGGTTGTGAAAAATAGATAAAGGTCGACACCTCTGCCAGGAGGAGCTTTCATCTGAACCCAGAGTGACAGAAAATTGTAGAATGTCAGTAGAAGTAAGTAATTCCCCCCACTAATTGCCTGAAGCTCACTAAAGAACAACCCACATTTAGCAGTTATTGCCCTTCAATTATATCCAAATAAATTATAGTGCTAACAGTGCTGATATAATTTGGGGGGGGGACTTTAATATTCACCCCTTCTCCGTGTTGGCTTGGAAAAACGGACAAGGTAGGATTTGGATGAATCCAGCTGTTTGAGAACAAACATGAATGTATCCCCTTCAGAGTATTAACTGGTTAAAGTGGAGCAAAGAAGTAGAGAGAGATTTAACAGTCATTTAATTAATTACCACAACATGTGCTTTCTGAAGACTGTGCTTCTCCCATTAACAGGAAGAGTAACCAGGCGTTAAACTTCAGTCCAGAAGAAGTGGCACCAGTGCGGTGAACAGGACTGATGTGAACAGGAATGTCTACATGTGTGTTTGTGCGCGTGGGGCATCTCTTAATAACTACACCACAACTTACACATCTTCTCTGCTTCTGAAGAGACCATTATAGTAGGGATTTATTTTGTGGAATAAATTAGCCAATATAATTAAAAACCGTAATCTCTTTTTTCCCCTCAACAAAAGAATTTTGTTCTAAGCCAGAGAAGCAATTCAAAATTAATTTACTGCACCAGTGAGTAGTATTAATGCTTTGCCTGTCTCTTTCCCTTCAGCCACCCATCCTCATCTCTTACATGGGTTATGGGATATGAGACGATAGGCTGTGTGTTGTAACGTGGGATGTTCCCTGTGTAATCATCAAGAGCAGAACAATAGACAGAGAACGGTGAGTGTCAGCACTAATAGACTGTCTTCAGGGGGACCTCAGCTAATGTCTGACTGTTTATTCCTGTGTGTCTTTTTGGAGCTTAAGTTGAAAAAAGATGCATGCTGTCATACTGAGACCCTTTTTCTTCCAATTTATCTGTCCATCAGCTTATTGAAGGTTTTTTGTTTAGTTGCACAACCAAAAGCTGTGGTAACTCTCTGCCAGCTTATATAGTGCAGGCTAGATAAAGTACATCACTGGAAAATGAATTGATGGTATTGTTCTCTGTGTCGCTAAAATGTTCAGGCCAGTCTAGTGAGGAGAATGGAATGCTAGATTGCTCTAATCTTGTGTGGGGAACTAGTATTAGTGGTAGTGGCCTGTGTGTGCACCTTGTATTTGCAAACTGCAGCTGAACTTTTAAAAATTCAAAGCGGAAAGGGGAAATAGTATTATCAGGACAGTGTCAAGAGACCTTCATTTACTGAACAGACAACTCCGATCAGCTCCCCTATAATGGCTTGAGTGGTCTTTGCCACCAGTCTCCGTACAGTTGGACCACTTAAGGCTTATAGAAGAAAAAGCTGCGTGAACAGCAAATTCTATTGTGTTGGACAGTAGCGGGTGGGTGGTAGCAGTGGGATTGTTTTTCCGACAATGGAAGTTGATGACAAAGTGCTGCGTAAGACAATCAATGCTGTGAGGTGTACAACACTGTTTTGGCCATTTCTGTCAATACAGTGAGTGTGTGTGCTCCTTGGTTGTGCTAATGGGAGGGGAATGAGGTGGGTGCAGGGTGGGAAGGGAATTGATGGGTCATTTGTTTTGTTGAAATAGACGATAGTGGTGGAGATGGACAACAGCACTCCTTCTTGTGTCCCTAAGGAGATAGAAGACAAATGTCTCATCTTCCCTCTCTCACCATCTCTTTTCCTGAGAGTGGCCTACATGGTGGGTAAGGCTGGGAGCTAGATAGGTAGACTAGGATTCAGATTCAAGTACTGTGGTGGCATTCAATGTGTAAGCATGTATTTATATTAAGCAAAAATAATGCTGACCTCCGGCTAGCACTGAGAGAGTCACTTGTTATCATGATTTCAATCGGTATTATTATGTATAGATGCAATGTCAATGCAAGCACTTAAAGAGTTCATTTTAACAATACGTCAATGAACATATAGTCCCTATCTACATAGTGTTAAAGTAACACAGTGATGCTTCCAAGTATTGTTCTTCGAATCTTTATTCAACTTATTGTTGGAATGCATTGATGCATTCCAAGTATTGTTCTTCTAATCTTTATTGTTGGAATGCATTGATGCATTCCAAGTATTGTTCTTTGAATCTTTATGCTACTTATTCTATTTCTTCCGCCGCACCTTTCAACTCCTTTACACTTTCAGCTATTAAGACCATTCAAATATTAAAATGTTCAGCTCCTTCAGGGGAGGGGGGCTATGACTCTTCAGCTTTCTTGCTCTTATAATTGAATTAATATAAATTAAAATCATTGACCTTTTTAACATTTACATTAACCTTTTACATTTTCAAATCCTCTCAAAACTTCTTCAACTTTTTCAGCTTTTCCAATCTTTCAGCTAGAGACACCATTTAAACTTTAAAATGTAGTATTAATATTAGTCATTGGGGCTGTATGCGTCCATCTTTATTATTTCACACAACCGTGCACCTCTGTCTCTCTACGAGACAGCGGCATTTTCCGAAGCGCTGCCAGTCTGCTGCTGACTTAACGTTGTTGCTTCGGTGATGTCATTGAGCTGCAGACACGTGAGTTTATTTTCTTACGCGAATGACAGAAGATCGTTTTATTCTTTTCGTTTGGTCTCTATTTTACGCAACAAGGCGTCAACTTAATATACTATTAATAACCTTTTTTGCAGACCGCAAGAAGGTCCGTCGGATAATAAGCACGTCGAAAGTTGCGGGCGGACCAGCCGGGGTTAGGGGGGAGAGGGGGTCCGCTAGTGGGCGAAACTGAGCACTGAGGAGTGAACAATTGTAATCATTATGGGGGCTGTAGTATTTGTGTGTGTCCACTGAAATTTAATTGTCCAAGTAAAACACGTAGCACTAATATTAGTCGTTGGCACTGCGTCCATCTTTATTATTTCACAAAACCAAGCACCTCTGTAACATCATCAACACATGGCGGTTAACTTAACCGGAAGTATCCAAGATACTACAGGGGCGTTTTTGATGGGACTAGCACGAAGCTCTCAAATAAAGTAAATTTCTACACCATTTGCAAACTTTTGAGGCACTCACCAACCATGAAAAATGTTTTTATATTTTATCTTGACCTGTTGCCAGGCTCTTCTCCTGTCTTGTTTGTTCTGTGCACATGGGCAAGTGCCACTGTGTATGGTAGGTCCTGTCATCAGTCTATTAATGGGTGAGTGATGTCATGTAGTATTAAAGCGCTTTGAGTGGTCAGAAGACTAGAAAAGCAGGAAATGCATTTTCTAGTTAATTTTATTGTCACCTGGCATGCAAGTTATGTTTTTATGAAATCACCGTGTACAAAAACTACAACACAAAGTGCCTGCATTCATTATTAACAAAACTATGTTTACACTCCTTTTTTATTTTTCTAAAATATGTTGTTACGTCCGGCTGCTGTTTGTGTTTTCTCCTCCCCATGCTTTGTTCCAATCTGTTCTTCACAGGTGTGGTGAGTTGCTGCTGACCATGCGGACGTGGCCAGCGCGGCTCTACTCTATAAAATGTCTTGTTTGTGAGAGCGAGAGAGCGAGAGCGATTTTGATTTTTCAGAAACCTTTATTTTCTGAAAAAAACAAACAAAAACATATTCCATGGTGACATTAAAGGTCCACTCAACATACAGAATGACTCTGCGAAGACACAATCTCCTTCCAGCCAATCAGCTCCAAATTTCTCTGCAGCACCGACGCACACCGAAATCGCCCACTTTGCCGATGAACCGTAGGTTCGTCTGGTCACTGGCGCCTCTTCTCAGCCGGTACTCCACTCAATCCACGGCAGCCCTTTCATTGATCCTCTGGACGAACTTTCTCAGACGGAAGACCTCCTGCTGGGTGTAGCGGGAACTCCCTCGTTTGCTTGCGCCCTCTCGAGCAGTACGACTGAATTTCTCCATATCAGGAAAGTAGTCCTCCAGCTGTATCCCTTTCATATTCTTTGTGGTCTTCAGGAAGAGATTCACCCTCCCCACGCTGTAGCAATTAGTGGCCGTCCCGCCAGAAGAGACGCTGTCCGCAGAGTCTTGCTCCGCAGCCCAAATCGGCTACTGCTGCTCCCCCTGTCCTTCTGCTCCCTGACCCCTTCTTGGCTTGAGAGCCCCCTCTGCTCTCTGTCTTTCTCTTCAGGGAGGAGGACTTTTAAACTTTCTTCTCCCCCCTCCATGTCCATTTCACTAGCAGTAGACAGTGTCCCTTCAAAGTATGTCTCCCGACTCCCTCCCGTCTCCTCTTGCCTCCCTTCCTTGCTGGACCCCAACTGTCCCCTCTTGTCTTTCCTGCCCCCCTTGGTTGGGAGTGGTAGAGGTCCTCTCTGGACATGCTCTGCTTTGATGTCCCTCCCTCCCACACCGGTAACACCTTGAATTGTCAGAGTTGGCAAACACCAAATAATCAAAGCCATCCACCCTTACTTTAAACACCACGTTGAGATTCTCGTTTTTTTGGTTCAGGAGCATGTACAGCGTCCTCTTGTGCGACACCACGTGTCTGAGGAGAGGAGATTGCCAGCCTGATGACACTTTTTTAACGCCAGACACGACCTTCCCGTGTCTGGACAGCTCTCTGGTCTGCATCTCGTCTCCGATAAACGGGGGGACGTTAGAGACTGTGACTCGGGTCGCTGGTGTGGCGAGAGGCAGAACGGGCACGAGCGTCTGATTCACCACGATCCCCTTCTCCACCACCATGTTGGCTTTGTCCACACTGTCTACAAACAACACCATCGCATTGTTCTTGCGGGCAGCGGACTTTATGCTGCCGTGACCGACCATCTCTCCCACGGCCAGGCTGAAGTCCTCCACCAAGCAGGAGAAGCCCGGCGGAACCTTAACGCCGTGCTTCCGCGTTTGTCAGGTCAGGTCCATGGTGGCGTTTAGCACGCCGACCAGCGTGACTTGATCGGCTGCAAAAACGCGCACAACAGGAACACTACCCAAGAAAACATGTCTACACAAAACGTCTAAATGCTCCGCATTAAATAATAGACAGATCTACACTACAAACGCTAGAGAGAGAGAGAGAGAATAATAATATGTGGTTTATGTTTGTTAAAACTGTGGTATAATGTACACCTAGGTCTGTGTTTCATGTATTTACCCCAAGAGCGCGGTGGTGCAGGGCTAGGTAAGATACCCTGGGGTCTACATACACCTGTAGGAAAAACCTCTGTTAGACACACTAGGTTAGAAGCCAGTGGCTGTCGCCCAGTGTATTGTAGCAGTAAGGTAAGTGGTGTGATAGGTTAGATTGTGGTAGGTAGGTTTAGAGGAATAGGGAAGCTCAGGGTCCTTTTTTTTGTTTCTTTGGTTTGACAGACCGCTGGCACCGCCATACTCCATAGGCCTTGTTACCTGTTAGCCCTCCGATGCCCTGTCTACCTATTTGTATGGTAGGTACTGTCATTTTTCATGATTATTGTGTGGAAAATAAACCCACCATTCCGTATTGTTGTGGCAGCATGTCTTTGTTAATTGTAGTAGCGTCGTGGTGCATAGTGTACAGGTTCCCGCATCCAACGGGCGTGGTCTTGGGTAGGTACGCCCCACCTCCTCTCCCGAGCTGAGGAGTAACAATGTATACAAATTACTTCTAATTAACACTGTTATGAGGGCTTTTCACGGATTTAATAGTGATCAAAAAATGCCTTTCTCGTTAGTCTCAGTCTTTCTCTTCAAAAGAACATTTTTGTAATCCATTATTTTACTGTGTGCATAAAGACTGTGTGGCCATGTGTAAAATCACTACATTTATAGTTACAGAAAAATGAATGTTTATTAATAGTCATCATAATCATGGCTGTTTTTATTTATATATATATATATATTAGGGCCGGGACTCGATTAAAAATATTAATCTAATTAATTAGAGGCTTTGTAATTAATCAAAATGAATCGCATTTTAATTGCATAAATATTTGTGAGACAGTGAGAAGTCATTTTTTTCACATGGATTTTTATTTTTGTTCAACCAATTCCAGCAGACAAGTGTAGAAATAGCATATTTAGAAATATAGTACTTTCAGAAATTCAGGTAGCCTATAGGTAAGTAGACCTTCTGTAAACTAGGTTTTTTTAAGTAGACCAATACTTTCAAGTACATTCAGAACATTGGTTATTTTTTCAGACGTGGACTTAGTTACCCTGGTCCTTAAACCAGTCATCTGGTGCAGTGTGGGTTGGGTGTGGGTCCTTGTACTCGAAGTCGGGCTAACGTCCACGCTAGCTGCTAATTGTTTTGCGTTGAGGTGATACTTGAGGCTCGATGCGAATTCCTTGTTGCATAGCTTGCACACAACCATGCTCTTGTCGACACTTCCATCTGTGTGTTTATTATAATAAGATTTCCCATTCACGGGGCCACCAGACACGGTCTCGTCAGCTTCTTCGTTCATGTTCACTGTGGTTTGTTGTTGTCTGAAGTCATGAACGCTAGTTGGAGCTCCAGTATAATCGGTCCTCCGAAACTCATCCAGTGAGAAACGTTCCGCGGTGCAAAAAATAAGTGTAAAAATGCATAAAAAATGTTTAATGTGTTTTTTTGTGTAATTAATTAATCTTAATTCACATTGTAATTAATTAATCATAATTAACGTGCTAAAGTCCCGGCCCTAATATATATATATATATATATATACATATATATATATATATATATATATATATATATCATGGTTGTTTTTATTTATATATATATACTGTATATATATATTAGGGCTGTCAAAAATAGCGCGTTAACCGCGTTAATTAGCTGTTTGTTGTTAATTACGTCAATTTTTTTGACGCATTTCACGCATGCGCAGTGTGACAAATTATTCAGGTCAGTAAAGTGCCTCTTCCTCTAGGGAATGCACTTCATCCTATACAACACATTACTGCCACCTGCAGGCATATGTCAGGCCGTCAGGTTCATCAAGTCGTTTGCGCCAGAGACCCGCAGGTGTCAGGTGTGATTAATCATGATTAATCCACTAAAAATTTAATCAAATTAATTTGATTAAAATTTTTAATCATTTGACAGCCCTAATATATATATATATATAGCATACGTAAGCAACTTCTGCAGGAACTACGTCTGGGTGACTGGTACATAAGGTGTCCGGGAAATGCAAAGCAACATTACAAAGAATGAAACACTTTTACAAAGCTCGAGACAAATTACCATTTTGGAAAACAAATTAACATTTTAGAAAACTATAGTTTAGTGTATTAATTAAAATGTCATCCTCCATTTTTTCTGATTTAAGTCAGTGAAGGGTAGCATCTCAACTCTGATTTTTCTGTTTGACACGCCTCTCCAGTCTAATTGCGTCTGTCCATAGATTTTGTATGAAATCCTGTGGTGTGAATAATTCACGTCACGTTTGGTGAAAACAAAATTCTTGTAACCTTGCAAAAAAAAGAAACCACACACAATTTAAACCCCAAGGGTGGTAAGATCTTTAGTCAATTGCACAGGTGAAGTTATATACATTTAGAGTGTCAAATATTTGTTCTTAAAATAAAGTTGTACAATTGGGGACAACCAAAGCAGTTTAATGTACCCTGATACTGATTTATCTTTTTTAGTACAATGACATGAGATACAACCTGCTCCACATAGGATTCCATACATTCACTACACTTTTTCAAGAGCATTGAATAGTTGTAAGATAACATTAAGCTTGATGAAACAAATTTCTATGATGCTTCTGACCAATTGCGGATAAATATAGTTTGGGCTGAAATGGAACACTGCAGGCTTCATGGTGGAGGTCAGTGAGTTACTAGGGGAGGTAGATGTGGTTTTGGCTCATGGATGGTAGATGGGGTCTAGCTGGGTTACACTGGGGGGTTGGGTGACGATGTCTGGATGCCTGGAGGGTTCAGGGAATCATAGATGCTTTTGGTTTTGCAGGTATACACAATAGAAAGGAATAGTTTTACTGAAGACGTCCATGAATTTTGGTAGGAAGCTCAAGGATTTTTCATATAGTATGTGTACTGTAAAGTAGATGAAACTTTGTAGACAGACTTTGCTATTGCACGGACGCCTGTTTTCTGGAGGGAACGGGGATGAAAAGACAAATAGACCAAGATAAAGGACAACATGCTTGCTACAACAGAAGGCTAATCAGAGGAATCAGCCATAGCTTTCAATGAAAGCTGCTTCACTTCACGCCATATTTTAAAAAAATCTCTCCAACCACCAATGGATAGACAGCCTTTACAGCATGAAAGAAGTCTTCAACACACAAACAAAAAGAACAGAAAAGTTCGGAAGAACGTGTCAGAGATTCGTTAGTTGTTTTTCATGAGATTGTTCTACGTAAAAGTCCCACTATGTTCCTCTTCTGTATTCGTGTCTTATTTCATCATCCCGGTTAATGATTGTGGACAGGTATTAAAAAGGCAGTCCAGTGGACACATCCACTCATGCAGACTAAGTCAGTCTGACTTAGGCTGCGTCTCATTTCTCTGTCTTACCCCTTCCCCTTCCCCTACCCCTTCGTCTGTGTCTTCCCCTTGCCCCTCGATACCGAGAGAAAGGGGGTAGGGGTGAGAAAGTTCCTCTAAGAAATGAGACACCACTCGATAACTGGTTGCGTCATCATCCCTTGCCGCTAGCTGGCTGCTACGTCAACAGAGGCGACAAGTGTTGACATAAACGAAGATGCCGTCGTCTCAGGTCGTGATATCGATTGCCTGGGCTCTCTTTATCTTTGCACGCTTGGGTGCCATCAGTCAAAGACATAGAAGAAGACGATTGTTTCTCAGACGACAATATGAATTGTCATATAGATAGCTCAGCTCGACAAATAGCGCATAGCTGCTAGCTAGCGGTTTACTACCGATTCAAAACAAAAACATTACAATTAAAACCACTTGAACATTTTATTAAAAGGATCATAAAACACGAGTGTCATAATTATAATATCAATTAAACTGCTGAAAATACTTAGATTTGTGCGACTCCTTCACAGTTCGACGTTCAGCCATAAAAAAAACTTGATGCCGGCACTTTTGAGAAATTCCTACGTTGTTAACTGTTACCCCTCGGTTTCAAGTGTGGTCCTCCGCAAACTTCGTTTCAAGGGCTATGTAGCCCTACGCCTTGGCCCTAGCCCTTAATCAAAATGAGAATCGAGACACCACTTCCCCTCACATGAACGCGCAAAACCGAGGGGGAGGGGTAAGGGGAATGGGTAAGACAGAGAAATGAGATTCACCCACAGTCTCTCGTTGGGTTTTAAGTTAGAAATCCATCCTGTGTGAGCCCGTCCTTGTGCACCATGCACTTTGCATGACTTCAAGAAATGAATGCAGCTACATGGGAGGTATTTCTGGGACTTTCGCACCGAAGCAATATCTGAGTCTTTGCTCATTAGGGGAGCTGAACTGAAGAGGATGAGAGGGAAGAATAGGAGCTTGAACATTCCTCTCCTCAAATTATGTTTTCCAAACTCAAGGCCTCTAGAATGTCGGCCGCCAACCCAGGGGGACCTCGGGTCACTCCACTTTCATCATTACACACTGTGCTCTACAGGAAGTGGGCAAAATAACAGAATCATAAAATAAATGAGCTTATTCCACATCAGATCAACTGAATCAGGTCAGTAAGTTGTTTATCAGCTTTAAAAGAAAACCAAGCAGTTTTTCAAAGAAATACTCACCTAAAAATGATCTATTTACATTACATTACATGTCATTTAGCTGACGCTTTTATTTATATATTGTAAATAATGAATAGTACACTAAGAACGAGCATGTATTAATTTGTTTTTTAAACAAACAAATCCTGAGATGGGGGCATTTTTTTCTGTAGTAATTATGCTGATTGCCATCAGAGCAGCTCATGTGGGGTACATCAAGTCCACCACTATAGGCCTTGAATTGTTGTAGACGTTAGTTCTGCCACACAGAGCACAAACAGTAAAGGACCAAAATGAAGTTGATTTTTTTTTGGAGCTGTCGGTCAACCAATCACCAAGACAGGTTGAACTGTGAATAACATTTATGAAATGGCTGCATGGAGTCTGCAAATGACGACAACAAACTTTATTAATCCTTTAAAATAGACAGAGGCCGTAAAGACCAGATCCTTTCTTGCCTATCTCAGCAAAAGCTCAAGATATATGATATTTGCAGGGTGATTTATAATTTAGTCACGCACACACAAAGGGGCAGATTCAATTAGCTATATTCACTAAAGAAATAAATAATGATAAAAAATCTTTTCTTTTTCCCCCCCCATTTTTCCTGATCATTCTCATATAATTGTTGATAATAATCAAAGTGGTATCAACCCATTTAGAATCAACTTGATGTACCAATTGAAGTATCTGATATTTTGTCCACACCATGCACCTCAAAGGAGACACTTCCTCCGTCTGTCTCTTCCTCTCACACAGGAGGGAAAACTCCCCTTCACTTTGTTCTTGCTGAGAAAACTCCTGACTGATCCTCTGATGATTACACATCTCTCTCCCACTGGCTTCCCCATGGCTGCAGGCTTTCAAATGCTTTCCTCATCTCTGCCTTTTTCCCTTACTCTTTCTTATTTTAGACCATGGCATTACAATCTATCTGGGTCAGTAGAAGAAGTCCAGCATATTATCAGAAACATTTTGCTATATAATTTACACATGTATATAATTTACAGAGTACTGTATGTTTTTCTTTTTGAAGTATATATAAAACAACAACATCTACCTAAAAAGTTTAAGCGTTTTTGAAGATACATTCAGTAGCTGAACTGAAGGGAAAGGAACAAATGTCAACAAAATGAAACATCACACAAGTAGAAACCTCATCATACATCGACAGTGCATTGAATCCTGCATGGAAGTTGAAAATCAAAGTTTAAAACTTATGTCCAAAAGTTGAAGATCACAAATAGATATATCTATATTCATATATAAATGTTTTTTTCGCCTTAGTGGTAATACAATAAATACAACATTAGTAAATGGCTACAACTGACTCTCCCACCATGCCTGACAGCATGTTATTAGTACAATGTCTAAATATAGGATTTCATTAAAGCAGAGATCCATATAAATAGAAAGATTTAAAGAGACTCTTAGTAAAAGGTTTGTTTGTTCGTGACACTTTTTTTTACTTCATATAAGCCCCCCCAACTCCATCCAGCATCCCTTCTCGGCGGTGGACGCTGACGGATGGGTGGGACTTTTCTAGGACTCAAAAGTGCCATCTACCCCGCCCTGTCCTAACCAACACCATACACAAAAGCAGTTCACTACACAGCACAGCCACCTCAAACCACGACAGCACTACGACATGTTTAGTAGCGAGGGGGGGCAGCCAGGCCTCAAGCAGACCTTCTGAGCTCATCAAATAACCGCCTTGTGGCTCTCATTCAGTGTCTGCTTTTTCACAGACATATTTGTCATTCTTTTTTTGGAATCTACAAAATGCAAACTGCTTAACAAAACTAGCCAGAGTAACAACTATCTTACTGCAGTTCATTAGCGGAAGACTGCCCCGTAGTCCCATAGCATGTCTGCTGGACCTGCTAGCCCCCCCACCCCTCAACACACACAATAACACATGCCTGCACCCACCCTAAAACCCCTGTTCCATCTAGCAGAGGGAGAAGATAATCCGAAGACAGACCGGGGGGTGATCTCCTCTCCTCACCTCCCTCATCTAAACTCGAAAGACACAAATATGCTCTTTTTTTTCAACATACTTACTATGTTACACACATAATATATATATAATATGTATATACGTACATTATGTTTGCTCTTTTTGGAAATCATAAACTTAAAAAGTTTATAAAAATAAAATGTTTTCTGGTGACTCTGGGGTCTCCTCCACTCGTCAGGGGTCGGAGGCAGACTACTGGCTGGTTCAGGCCATGGCCTCGGAGCAGACCCAAAAACCTCCCGCGTCCGTCTTCTTAGACTGGCGTTCTTGATAGAAGGGCTCCTTTACAAATAGCTATTACAAATAGCTGATCTTTTTTAAGTGTCCTTCTGTGTCCGTGTTGCTCTTTTTTTAGTTGATGGCCATCTGTAATCATCCCTCTAGTCTTTCTTTTATTTACTAAAAAAGAGAAAACAAGCAGGTCAGTGTGGAATTTGTGGAATTTGCTAGCGTGAAATAACAACATTCTGTTTAATTTTCCTAAAGACATCTAAAAAAAACAAATACTTTTGAAGCCGCTCCAGTCAATCACATATCCACTGAGTAAATTGTATTCAATCAGAGAAACACAAATTCAGAGCCAGCGTTGTAAGATGACCCCAACGACCTCAGGAATAACAAGGCCGCTGTGATTGGGATTGTTTTTAAGGGAAAATTTTTTGAATCAAATGGCCTTTACTCAGACACCAAATGACCACGAACCGCTTCTACTGGCAGCAGGGGATGTATTCATTAGCTTATCTGTTTAAATTAATCACCTGATAATCCAGGTTATGATTAATAAATGTTCTAAGGCAGCGGCTCCCAAACGTTTTAGGCCTCGCACCCCCTTCTGGTACGCTGCAGCCCCACCCAAGAACAAGGCATGTTGCAGCGTGTTATAAGCTGTGCAGAGTGGGTGATTGGCTGCAATCTGCTGTCCTTCCGGGACTTGTTTGCCTCCAGCAGGAAAGCTTGTGGCCGATCCCTGTCACCCCGACTCTTTGAGATCCATCAGGACCAAGACCTCTTGCCATAGAAATAATTTTTTCCCCTCCGCAGTTGGTCTTTTGAACCAAGTCTGTGTCCCCCATTGAACCAAATACTTCTTCCCTGGAACACATGCACAGTGGTTTCTCTCAGCATAGAAACATATGGACATACATGTGTTTTAATGTATTTATCTGTTTATATTGTTAACTCTTGCTTGTATAATTTTATTTTACTTTACTTATTTTATTCTTATATTCCAAATTCCACTATGTGTTGACTACAGGTGAGAAAATGCCCTGAAACACAACGTTTCAATAAATTCCAGTTATGTCACTTTTATACAGCAATAAGGACGGCGAGGACACACACACAGGCTCAGACTCAGATTTCATCATATTTCATTTACAATTAACCATACATAGTGGTTAAATTATTAATAAAAAAGTGACATATCATGACTGATATTAATTAATAAAACACAGTAAACCACGTAAACAACAAACAGTGGCACATGTAAAATCTCAGAAACAGATATGAATAACAATTTGAAAATGAAGACTTATTGTCTAGGAGATTAAAGAGAGGCCTTCAAACCTACTAAATTTTGTGAATTTATTTTAGATTAATTCACTTCAAATAAATTTGAATATTCTATATGAAGCCTGTTTATGTTTTACAGGTGATTCTATGCACATTTTCCTTCACTACATATAGTTGTTTTTGGTATGCATCCATTTTTTCCATGGAAATTCTAATAACTTTGACTTTGACATTATTATTATTCGATTTATTTATTATTCATTTCATGCCAGCGCTGCAGTGATCAGACAGCTTGCTGAAGACATTTAGCACACAATTTCATCCCTCCAAAAAGAAGCAATTATTTAAAAGTATTATTGTTGAGGATCAAGTGAACACTGTCATTCTTGATGTCCGCCTAAGATAATTCCTATTTTTTTACAGTGAGAAGCGAGCAGTAGAGTACATTATACTCCATGACTAGTGGGAAGAACGCTGAGGTCCACGGAGGAGATGCAGAGGAGATCCTTACTGAGAGCTGCTCTGAGCTGACAAACATACTAATCACTTTGGGAAAATACCTCCCTCAGACGTTAATTGATTGAGAGGCCTCCCCCCCACAAGCTCCACAAGGATCCTTGCGAGCTTCCCCTCCAACGCCTCTCTGTGGTTGAAGTGTGCACAAAGTGTGACGCTGTCACTCATTACAGAAGAGCTGGGGCTTTTCAGTCTGGGTTGAAAAGGTGAGGCTGATTGCCTGGAGTTAACTCACTGAGGAAAGAACAGAACCTGACAGGTGGATCTTTAAAGTGTATTGAGGGTAATTCATATGTGTTCATAAATATGTCTGCTTTATAGACACGATAAAACAATATAAATCAAGTGCTGCATTCACTGAAGCTGAGCCAACAGCAAAATTGTTTTATTGTTGAAAAACAAGCAACACAGAAGCTTTTCAAAGATTGAAGAAATACCCTTAAAGAAACCACGTATCACCTATTTGCAGATTACATACAAAAAAAAGAGAAAAATCCAACACAGCACCAGCAGGTTATGATCTCCAGATGGTTTGTTTGGTTTTATTTATAATAGAAACTTCTATCTGTTGAAATCAATCGACACTAAACTGATAACCGTGAAACAAAAGGAGAGCGCACGTGTTTAAATGCTATCCGAAGGGAAAGAGTAGTGTGTGGTAAACATGGTTCTTCTCTCATCTGCACCTCATCTCCGTCTGAGCTCAGAACCTTGCTAAGAGGAGTGGCTTCATGAAAAATACGTGCCCTTTAAATTGGCTCCTCTGTGGCTGCTTTGATAGTAGAAGCCCACTCTATTCATACACTTTCTAATTCCGGCTCTGTCACAAACCCACAGACAAAAGTCTTGGTTAAGGTAACTTGGGGTGACTATGGGTGAGTGGGGAGCACAGTCGTCCTCCAATCAGAGGCCTGGTGGTTCGATCCCAGGCCTGGTTAACCTGCAAGTCTATGTGTTTGTGGGGAAGACATTTAACCCCAACTGTGACTACAGTGTGTGAATGATGTTATTGTAAGGCAGGTGTCCCTGTTTACGGTAGCTGCTGTCATCAGTGTATGAATGGGTGTAAATGAGTGAATGCAGTTTAGTTATTATTACATTTACAAGGATACTTACATATATACAAGTTTCCTTTTGAACGTGATGCAGATGATTATGGGTTAATCATCTAACCCTGTCAGATCAAGTCTGAAATGGTTTTGCACCCCAGCAGCTCCATTTGCTTAATGAACAAAGACACAAGTTGAAGACAAGAAACAAGTACGTGAGAATGGGAACATAGTGTCCTATGTATTATAGAGGGAGACGTCAAAGGACACAATAAACAAAACAAAAAGACGTTGATCAGTCTTTTCATTAAATTATGTATAAAGAGATTTCTAATGACTACTAATTGATGTGATTGTAATATGGGGGTTTCTCCAAGAATACGTCCAATGCAGTCATGCTTGCATGAAACATAACATCGGACCAGGTTAGGTTTTGGCAACAGTATTACCTGGTTACGGTTAAGAAAAAAGGAGGTTTTATCATCAATAATAACAATCAGGCATAAAAAGCTGTCACAGCTGTTTCTTTAACTGCAGGGAACTGTGCTGCTCCACTGCAAAACATGAGCATGGCAGATAAAAATGCTACATGATACGTCATGTTAACTTAAAAAAGGTCTTTACTTTCAACTTGTTTTTGGGATGACTGACGAAAAATAAAACCTTCTGTTACACATGAATGACAAGCTTAAATACAGTTGTTTTCGGCTGTCTGCGTCATCCCCTAGCTCAGGCGCCATGGTTTAGAGATGTCATAACATCAAGAAACAGACTGATTTAAACTCGTCCTCTCCATTTCCCCAACTAAAACGAGCTGACAAACCAAAGGGCTGCAGATGAAAACTTAAAGAGTCTAGTCCAAGAGAAAGGACATGTAGAGGCTATTTATGACTCATTCCTGTAGGAAGTTGTAGGCCTACAGCAACCTCTGTAATTTGACCACAGACACGTAGAAAGACATCAAACTTGATCCAAACAAACAGATGAAAAAGCCTTTTATTGCCAAATAAAATATTGCTGTTGTCTGACCCTGAAAATCAATGTACTATTATGCAAAAACAAATTGCTTTTGATATATTTGTATTTCTTCTGGTTAGACGCTATAAACGTGTCTCTATGGTACACAAACAAAGGAAAATTACACCCACAACCTTAAAACAGACATACAGTACTGTGGTGGCGGGGTGTGGTTCAGCTGCAGGGGACAGCATGGAAGTGGTTCAGGGAACGGTGCCGGGAGGTAATTAGCGCAGCTGGACAACATGACGATGATTTGTCCCCCTTAAAAACAGTCGACCACAGATCTACCACCTCAACCACCTCAAATTATGGAGGGAGGCGGAGTCTGTTTCCCTTGTGTCTGCAGTAGCTGAGAGAGAGGAACTGGGGCCAGAGGTCCCAAAGTCCACCAATCCAACCCGGCTCCATTTCGACGCCCATCTCTCTGCAACCCAGCAAACAGACATAGCTCAGGTGCAAGACCAGTTTAATGATGTGTTCTCCCTCCTGCCAGGTCGCACGGATCTCATAGCGCATCACATCGAGACATTACCAGGCGTGACTGTGCGATCGTGGCCCTACAGGTTACCTGAACAAAAGCGGAAAATTGTTCAGAGGGAATTGGCTGCTATGCTGGCGATGGGGGTAATAGAGGAGTCCAACAGTGCCTGGTGCAGCCCTATTGTTCTGGTCACCAAGAAGGATGGCTCCATAAGGTTCTGTGTGGACTATCGCAGGGTGAACGCTGTGTCACGGTTTGATGTGTACCCGATGCCCCGGGTCGACGAACTCCTGGACTGATTGGGCACTGCGCGTTTTTTTTACGACACTGGATTTAACCAAGGGCTACTGGCAGATTCCCTTGTCGCCAGAGTCCAGAGAAAAGACGGCTATCTCCACTCCGTTTGGGTTATACCCGCGGTGGGCAGGTGCGTCCTGAGGTGGACAAGACGGAAGCTATCGCAGCCTGCCCGCGGCCCAAGACAAAAAAGGAGGTGAGGCAGTTTTGGGGGTGGCGGTTCAGGAGGTTCATCCTGGGCTTTGCGGCGCTGACCAGCCCCTTGAATGACCTGACCCGGAAAGGTGCCTCAGATCCGGTCCAGTGGACGGAGCGGTGCCAGTGGGCGGTTGAGGCAGCTCTCTGTGGGGGACCCCTGCTCCATACACCTAACCTTCTCTCTCCCTTTTTTTCTCTCTCTTGCAGACAGATGTGTCGAACAGAGGGCTGGGGGCCGTTTTGTCCCAGCAGGTGCAGGGGGTAGACCACCCGGTACTCTACATCAGCCGAAAACTATCAGAGAGAGAGGCCAGGTACAGTAGAGTGGAGAAGGAGTGCCTGGCCATCCGGTGGGCGGTCGACTCCCTTCGGTACTACCTCCTGGGACGCCAATTCACCCTTTGGACCACGCCCCGCTCCAATGGCTCCACCGCATGAAGGATACAAATGCCCGGATTACTCGGTGGTATCTGGCTCTACAGCCATTTAACTTCAAAGTGGTCCATAGGCCGGGGGCGCAGATGGTCGTGGCGGACTTCCTCTCTCGCCCACAGGAGGGAGAGGGGGGTAGTCGGTTCGGCCGGACGGCTCCCCGGCCTAAGTCGGGCGGTGGGGGTATGTGGTGGCGGGGTGTGGTTAGCTCAGCTGCAGGGGGGAGAGCAGGGGAGTGGTTCAGGGAGTGGTGCCGGGAGGTAATTAGCGCAGCTGGACAACATGACGATGATTTGTCCCCCTTAAAAACAGTGAGGAGGACGCTGAGGAGTGGTTCGAAGCAGGTGCTCAGGGGTCAGGCCGAGGAGCGGAGTGACGACGCAAACCTGCTCAACGACAACAATAATAATAATAAAAATACAGTTACTCCTACGGAGACTTCGCTGGCTCCCGAACTACGCTCCATGGAAGATTTTCCACTGGAACAGTCTCGTGATGATACTCTACGCTTTGCCTTCGACCAATTGATACGAATTGATGGTCAACTGGTCCGCCCTGATGCAGCATTATCATACCCGCACTTTTCATTAATTAGGGACAGGTTATACAGAGTGAGTCGTGACACTCAAACAGGTCAGGAGAACACGCAGTTGGTGGTGCCGAAAATCCGTTGGGAAATATTTTTCCAGGCGGCTCACTATAGCCAGATGGCTGGCCACATGGGTAGTGACAAAACTATGGACCGGATATTGGCCCGATTTTACTGGCCTGGCATCTGGGGGCGGATGTGCGCCGATGGTGGGCATCCTGCCCGCAGTGTCAGCTGGTAAACCAGCCGGCCATTCCGACTGCGCCGTTACGACCACTACCGTTAATGGAGGTGCCATTCGAACACTTAGGCATGGACCTCATCGGGCCATTTCACAGGAGCGCACAGGGATATCGCTTTGTGTTAGTTCTGATGGATTACGCAACACGATATCCCGACGCAGTGCCTTTGCGCAACATCTCTGCAAAGAGCGTTGAGCAGGCGCTGTTTCAGGTCATCTCCTGAGTCCGAATCCAGAAAGAGATTCTGACAGACCAGGGCACCGTGTTCATGTCATGCACACTGTGGGAACTTTACGAATTATTGGGGGTTAAGTCGGTTCTGACCAGTGTTTATCATCCCCAGACTGACGGACTGATGGAACGGCTGAATAAAACACTAAAATCCATGATTCGTAAATTAATTCACGACCATGAACGAAATTCGGATAAATGGCTTGATCCTCTGGTGTTTGCAGTACGGGAGGTTCCCCAGGCCTGCACGGGATTTTCTCCCTTTGAGCTGCTTTTTGGCAGGAAACCACGGGGGGTGCTCGACCTGCTTAAGGAACACTGGGAGGAGGGTCCGAGGCCCGGTAAGAACGAGATTCAGTACGTCCTGGACCTGCGAGCCAAACTCCACCCACTGGGTGACTTGTCACGTGAGAATTTGCTCCAGGCCCAGAAGCGTCAACAGCGACTGTACAACAGAGGGGCCAAGCTGAGACAATTTACACCGGGAGAAAAAGTACTTGTATTGCTTCCTTCTTCCAGCTCTAAACTACTCGCCAAGTGGCAAGGGCCCTTTGTGGTCACACGGCGGGTTGGTGACGTCGACTACGAGGCGGTGCGATCTGACAGGGATGGAGCTACACAGATCTACCACCTCAACCACCTCAAATTATGGAGGGAGGCGGAGTCTGTTTCCCTTGTGTCTGCAGTAGCTGAGAGAGAGGAACTGGGGCCAGAGGTCCCAAAGTCCACCAATCCAACCCGGCTCCATTTTGACGCACATCTCTCTATGACCCAGCAAACAGACATAGCCCAGGTGCAAGACCAGGTGTTCTCCCTCCTGCCAGGTCGCACGGATCTCATAGCGCATCCCATCACATCGAGACATCACCGGGCGTGACGGTGCGATCGTGGCCCTACAGGTTACCTGAACAAAAGCGGAAAATTGTTCAGAGGGAATTAGCTGCTATGCTGGCGATGGGGGTAATAGAGGAGTCCAACAGTGCCTGGTGCAGCCCCATCGTTCTGGTCACCAAGAAGGATGGCTCCATAAGGTTCTATGTCCCAAGGTTCCCTTGTCGCCAGAGTCCAGAGAAGAGATGGCTTTCTCCAGAGTGCCTGGCCATTAGAGATGAGCCGGATACTCGGATAAAGCACTTTTGCAGAGTATGAGTATTATACGAGTAATACGAGTCAATATCTGTGCTCAGATTGAATAAAAGTCCTCATTGGGTAGCTGTCTGTGTCTGCGTTCTGTGATTGGCTGGTAGTCACAGCGCCCCTCCACTACACACATACTGTTTGTGTTGCTGTGTCCCGCTCGGCTCACTCATACACAGAACTCCTCTCTCCCTACCTCAGTCACCAGGTTCGCGGGTCTTTCCCGATAAATTTAAACAATTTCTTCGCCTTTATTTTTTTTTACTTCGGTTTGTTGTTCTTAACTAGTAGAGTTCAGGTAAACGTGGGGCTTGTTAAGACGTGGTGCTTAAGAATGCGACTCGCATTGCGTCTCTGCCTGTCGGATTTTTTTTTTTCAGTCGGCTCTAACCAGTTTTTTTTTTTTACTTCACGCACTGACCTCTCTCTCGCTCTGTCTCTGTCTCTCTCTGTCTCTGTCTCTGTCTCTCTCTCCCTCTCCCTCTCTCTCTCTCTCTCTCTCTCTCATCAGTTTTTTTTACCGTCTGCTGGCTCTCTTTACGCACTCAGTGTCTGACATTGACTTGTTGTGTTGAATAACTAAATATTAATATTACAAATTAAGCCACACACACACTTCCCCTCTCTCTCTCATGATCATCAGTGATAAGAATTAAGAAGGAATGCTGTTTTAACCGCACTGTTTCAGGTCATCTCCGACAATTTACGGGGTAAATCCTTCCTACTTCCGGGTAAGGCCCCGCCCATTTTCCGGTTAGGCCCCGCCCAGTCCGAGTACGGATACGGATACAGATAATTCATATGGTTCAACAGATACAGATACAGATAATGCTGTACTCGCTCATCTCTACTGGCCATAAGGTGGGCGGTCGACTCCCTTCGGTACTACCTCCTGAGACGCCAATTCACCCTTTGGACCACGCCCCGCTCCAATGGCTCCACCGCATGAAGCATACAAACGCCCGGATCACTCGGTGGTATCTGGCTCTACAGCCATTTAACTTCAAAGTGGTCCATAGGCCGGGGGCGCAGATGGTGGTGGCGGACTTCCTCTCTCGCCCACAGGAGGGAGAGGGGGGGAGTCGGTTCGGCCGGACGGCTCCCCGGCCTAAGTCGGGCGGTGGGGGTATGTGGTGGCGGGGTGTGGTTAGCTCAGCTGCAGGGGGGAGAGCGGGGGAGTGGTTCAGGGAACGGTGCCGGGAGGTAATTAGCGCAGCTGGACAACTGGACGATGATTTGTCTCCCTTAAAAACAGTGAGCAGGACGCTGAGGAGTGGTTCGAAGCAGGTGCTAAGGGGCCAGGCCGAGGAGCTGAGCGACGACGCAAACCTGCCCAACAACAACAACAATAATAATAATAAAAATACAGTTACACTGCAACATGTGTCCGTGCCTTATTCACGGGGAACCCGGCAGTAGTAGCTCCCGAACGGCTACAAGTACATATTGAAATTGTAAAATGCATGTAGGCGAAATGAATGAAAGGACACAAAATGGTTATGAAAAGCAATCAATTTCCTACTGCGACTGAAAGAAGAAATTCTGCTCTCTTGAACACATGTGCACATCTGTACAAGCTTTAAAGTAAATTAAGAATGATCTAAAAATTGCTTTGCTGCAACCCGGACCTCAATATACTTTATATATAAGTTTGGCTCGATTAACCTGCTTTTGGACCATTGTCAATCATCCATCCCTCTGATATAATTATAGGAATATGCAACATACAAGCACAGACCTGAAAAAAAAAAGATTTTAAAACTAGATCGAGGAAATGTAACAGTAAAATCAGATCTAATACAGCTCGACATCGAGACCCTTATCGTGTTATTTTTTTTTAATCAATTCCTATTTTTAGATAACTTAGACTCATCCTTTATCGTCAATAATGTTACAGTTCAATGGTGTTGTTAGGCCTGACGCGTAGATTGACATTCATTGTGCGCCGTCTGAAAACATCCCAGCTCTCCTTGCTACATCTTGCACCATCTAATTAAAATGAGATCGCTCATGACGTCCACCTGAATTATCCTCTTTAGCTAAAAGGTGCCCTAAATCGGTTGTGCTCACATTGCTCGAAAGCTTTTGCAACGTTTCCGGCCTTTTTATTGGTGATCTCCCCCGAGCTAAAAACTGGAATGACAACTTACAGCCGTATTTTGAGTGTGCACTGATATTGGTATTGTAAACTTAACTAATATACTGTCTGACTTTCCTAACAGGAACAGGACTATTGTCAGGCTAGCAAATATGTATAGCGTGATCGAGTGAAAAATAAACAATAGTGTGTATGTGTGTCATGGTTACAAAGGAACAAGTCACCTGTTTGATGTTAGTATGTATTTATGTGTATGTGTGTGCAGGGGGGGGGGGGGTACATCAGTGACTGAACTCTCCTATCTCTGATCTGTGGGGTAAATTGCCTCGGATGCAGCTTCTCTTCTTTTCTTCCTGCGTTCCGGACTCCCCTCCTTACTATCCCATCAGACACAGCACGCACAGTTGGTATTTACTAGTGGGGGAGTTTGTGTGTGTTTGTGTGTGACTGAGGGCGAGTGAGATTGGTGTGTACCAGAATGCTTGGGTGTATTAGTGAGAGTTGCCTGTGTTACTCTTAGAGTTAGAGTTAGGTTCTTACACATTCACCATTAATTTGGTCATATATCTGGCTGATATCAGCATTGTGTTAAAGACGTATTTCGTCTTGAATTTGAATGTTACAAACAATTTGTATTATTTTGTATTTCTTCATGTCCCTTTTTCTTTAAGTCTCCACATTGACTGACATGTATTTTTCTGTAGCAACACAGTAAAATAATTAAACAAATAAACTGCTCTAAACTGCTCTTATTTGCATTTAACAATCCAATGGATAAAATTAGTTGAGTAATGGAAATATTGTTTTAACTACAACAAAGATAATTATTTGTCACATGCCACAGCTAGATAAATAATGATCATAGTTATCAAGCATTGGTAATGATTAAATGCTTTTAATGTTACTATGTAAATTCTGGACACCCTAAAATTTAAATTAATTTCCTACCAACTCAGATTAACATTGTTTTGTATTGGACTGCTAGGGGCCAGTTTCTACAAAACCTGGTTGTTTTAAAAACAAGATATTTCCTCAGGTGAGTTATTTTTTTCAAAATAACTAGTATACTTGCGTTCCATGTACAACTATGTGACTGACAAATGTATCTTCAATTTGCGACTGACCACCATTTGTGAAACTGGGTCTCAGCAGTAGACATGGTGTTGACTAAAAACTAAAATACACGCTTTCTAAAGTGATTACTCATTACTTAGTATAGTCTTTAGAAGAAAAACAAACATTCATTAACAATATTGTAACAACAATAACATTCAACTCAACATTGAATTTCAAAATGTGCAATTAAATAGTTAAACGGTTTTAATCTATTGGCAGCCCTACTAAAAACCCTGTGGCAAGTAGCACCAAACGTTATACAGTCATCAAATTTGACTCCAATCATATTTGTGTCCAAAAATGAAAGACATGAAATGCATCCATAAAAAATGCAAAATAAATATTGTTATCATTCTGAGTGACTTTATAAATCTTCTGTTTTCCAGCCTGGTTCCTGAGTTGGGTTAGTAGAACCCTCACCAAACAGTTATATTACAGTTGTTGTTACTGTTTTGCTTCTCTACACCAGCCTGACAACTTCTTTAAAACAATAGAGGGCCCTGCGTAAAGTCGACAGAGGCTGCGCCACCCGGTGCCCGTGGCGGCCCCCTCGGCTTCGCGAGGTACTACCCACCCGGGTAGACCTCCAGCAGGCTTATATATCGGAGCGAGAAGAGACCCGGCTGTGGTTGGAAGCCTAATTACGAGCCCTTCCCCCAGACAGAGGGTCAGGCTATCACAGCCATTACCTCATCGTTCCACACAACCGGGAGTTCCGGAGGTTCGCTTTTGGGGATGAAGCTTACCACCACTTGGTTCTTCCACTCGCCCTAGCCCTCTCACCCCAGATGTTTACCTAATGCGCGAATGCTGCCCTGGCGCCAGTGTGTCTCCAGGGCATCCGCATTTTGAGCTTCACAAGCGACAGGTCGATCTACGAACAGCGCATCACCCGTCTGGGGCTGAGACGCAACGCCAGGAAAAGCGTGCTGTCCCCAGTGCACTGGACCACCTTCCTGTGCGTTATTTGGGATTCGACCATGACGCGGGCACATCCGTCTCCCGCTTGAGTAGTTTCGACCCTTCTTGCAGTCAAGCTAGGCCAGCCACCCACTGTTCAGTGGTGGCTCAGGGCCAGGAGGTTCTCCCCGAAGGGAAACCAGCGCCGTCTGGTCAAGATCACTCGGCGTTGCCTGCAGGCCCTGGCCCAGGGGGCAGGCACTCTGTCGAATCAGGGGCCGAGGCCCAGGGACTGGAGACTCCATCCCGGTGTGGTGGAACTCCTTTGGTAACACCTCGGCACGGCCGAGTTGGACCTGTTTACCTCCAGAGTGACGCCAGTTCGTCCTCTGTGTTGTTCCCTGGTTGCGCTGCTCCCAGGGGTTCTAGTATGGTTCACAGACCTTTCGTCGCTCCTCGCAGGTCCTCTGTGGGAGACTCCCATCAGGGTAGACCTGCGGTCTCAGGCGTTGAGGGCCCTCTTTTACCCTCGCCTCGAGCCATGGAGACTGCCGGCGTAGCCCTCGAGGGGACCCGCCTCCTAGGAGCCGGTCTCTCGACCCAGGTCGTGGAGACCATCCTTCACTCTGGAGCCCCCGCCATGAGGAAGGCGTATGCCGGTAAATGGAAGCTCTTTGCCACTTGGTGCGGGCAACGTCAGCTGGACCCAGTTAACTGCCCGGTCGGTTCAGTACTGGAGTTCCTGCAGGAGCGCTTTGCCACAGGTTTATCCCCGTCCACCATCAAAGTATATGTGGCGGCCCTGTCGGCATCCCATGCCCCACTAGACGGGCGCTCTCTGGGGAGACACCCGTTAGTATCCAGGTTCCTTCGTGGCACTCTGAGACTGAGGCCAGTAGCCAGCACCAGAGTTCCGTCCTGGGACTTGGCCATCGTACTCGAGGGTCTCTCCGGTGCTCCCTTCGAGCCCATGGCAGAGGTCCCAGTGAAGTATGTGGCTCTTAAGACCCTCTTCCTGCTCGCTATTTCTTCCCTCAAAAGAGTTGGAGATATGCAAGCCCTCTCGGTGGCCCCATCGTGCTTGGAATTTGCACCTGGTATGGTGAAGGCGTTCCTACTTCCTTCCCCCGGCTACATTCCTAAGGTCCCGTCCGCTTCGGTCGGGCCTATTGTGCTGCAGGCTTTCTGTCCTCCCACCGTTTCTGACGTCGGACCAGGCGAAGCTTAACCTCCTCTGCTCAGTCAGAGCCCTAGACCTGTACGTTCGCAGGACCGCCCTGTGTAGGCTCTCCGAACAGCTGTTCGTATGCTTCGGGCATACAGCGTCTTTACGCAGCTCGAGTTCCCTGAGAGGGAACGTCTCTCGGTTACGTATGTAACCTTTGTTCCCTGAAGGGAACGGGACAATGCGTAAACGTTCTGCCATACTCCCGGCCTGCCCGTGGCACTCGATTTGGCCTTTCAGAGATGAATGGTCCTGCCCTCCGGGTCCCTTTTATAGCGCCCTTGTCCGGCGTCCCCGCCTATGTACCAGCTCGCCATTGGTTAGATTTCACACGTGCTTCATGACGCGGTCACGCAGGGGCGTTCCCACAACGTCTTTACGCAGCGTCTCGTTCCCTTCAGGAGGAGAGACGTTATTGGCTCACTTATAATAGAGCCATTTCTCTGAGGGAATGAATGGCTGTATCATTTACTCAACAAATCCCATCTAAAATGTGTTTCTTAATTTGCAATTGCTGAACATTAGTGCATTTAATATTTAAGGTGGTAAATTACTTAAAGCTAAAGAAATTAAATGGAATTAAATCCAGCGCAAAAGGCCACTGTGAAGGTACTAATTTGCCAACCAATATTTTTGAGAGATGAAAAGCTTAGCTTTTCTACTCTCCTTTTGTCTTCATTGACTGTTCATTTTTTCCCCTCACGCATCATGTCAATACAAATGCATTCAAAACAGAGTGACAAAATGTTCTTTCCAAAATAAGTACATTACATTGATAAATGACAACGTGTACACTCTGTAAATGGGGAAGCGACTGGACCTGAAAGCATTTTATTTTAGTTTTCCATCAAGATGGTGAAGATGGTTATTTAATCATTTCATTTGTTGCTGTTTTTTGTGTCTGTTTTGCAGGGAAGGAAAGGGGGCGTGCCTCTGTCTTTTCTAGTAGGGAGCGAAGCGACTGCACCCTCCTCTGTAAAGGCTAGCCTGCAACATCAAAGATGAAAAAGCTCTGATCAGTATTCAATGTAGAACGTTTTCTAATATTAATATTAAAATGAACTACTCTCTTTCCTCCAAAGAAATCTTCCTCCCTTTTTCCCCCTTGTATCTTGTTTAATTGAACAAAGGAGATTGTGTCTGCGCATGTGCTGGCTGAATGTAGTTTTTCATTTTAATACTTAACTTAGCAAGTTAGCAAAGTTTGTACAAGTGGCCGAAGACTGCTAAGGTGAGACTAACACGAGACAACCGTCATGGCTATTTCAAACACACATTTGATCGCTTGTGAAGTGGATCACAGACTGTGAGTGAGCTGAGGAAATCGTGCTGCTAGCTGTAGTATGCACGGAACACACAAGACATCTAACAAGCTCTCCACTGAATCCACAACCAGAAGATAAAAACACAACTGCTTCTGGATTCTTCTTTTACTGTATACACTGAAAACAGCCAGGTAATTAAATAAGACATTTCATTCTTTTTAGAGACATTGCATTACAATAACTTGCGTATCAGACGATAGCCAACCCAATGTTGAGGCCCTTTGACTGGTGGTGATTTTCAACATTTTGCTAGCTTTGGCAAACTTTTCACTCTCCGCTAACTCTTTATTTATGAACACAGCACAGCCGTGCTAATCTAAACAGAGATAAGAATTTCTGCCACAGCTGACAATGAAAGTAACCAATGAGTGAGGCTTATCGCTTCGTTCTCAACATGTGCAGCACGGATTAGGCTGGATGTATGGATCGACATGTGTTGATCCTTTGTAATCTAACCTGAGAATATCTGATATCATATCAGATTGGGAAATTTGCCCGCATACACACTGATACCTGACCAGCATCCAGGCGTCTACTGTATAGAGGGGAAAGCCAGTGATGACTGCTAGTATTACAATATTGATAGCTGCATAGAGGAGACAATAGCTGCGTCTCAAAGTCGCTAGTCTGCATCCTTGTAGCCTGCATCCTTGTAGCCTCCAACCTTCAGCAGCCTTCGCGGTAGGCCTGGGCTGGGTCTGGTTATTTTAAATTGAAATTAAATGAGTTAATGTATAATACTTTAATAAATTAGCATTACTTTCAGATAAAAGTAGTAAAAATTGCGATCTTAAGGCAGAAGAGACTCCATCAACAGCAAGTAAATTCTTATGTGAATTTAAAAACACGACATCGGTTACCAACGTCATGTAACTTAAGCGATTTCATGAACTAAAATGTGATGTCAAACACTTTATTATAACATTCATTTATAACATATTATAACATTTATAACATTCACATTTATTACAACATTGTGTCAAAATATTCAGCCATGTCATTCATACCGCCATGGCCCCCTTTAGGAAAAATCTCCTTGGTAACTGTATCATCACACCAACTCGGCGACTTTTTAACCAAGTTCTGCCTACGTATCGTACATCAACACATCTGACAACAACGTGAGTCTGCCTACCTAGTTCACAACGTAACATCCTGCATACAGCCCAAACTCACAAGACCTGAAAGAATCCAACTGAACCAATATTTCCCATCATGAAGATTTGAACTTCCGGGAAGGCAAGATAAGATATATTTATTTGAATCAGAAATTATTCCCATCTACAGAAAAGTGTTATCCAACCAAAGTCTGCAGTTTCATGTCTTTATTTCATTGAGAATTCAGAATAAATACTGGAAGTGAGGGGTCTGGATATGGAAGAGTGGGGTAAAAGGGAGGAGGACATTTGAAGATAAAAAAGAAGAACGTTTAGAGTAATAAGGATGGAAACAGAAGAAAACTGTTTTAGTTAAGTAAATTAAGAGGAAGACAATGTAATCAATGAAGGCTTTTAGCTCGCAGCTGCACTAGGGGAAGACTGTGAGCAGTTTGGGGGATAAATAGAGGAGGTGGCGCTTTTTATCCCCGTCATCACAATCCTGTCTGCACTCATCTGATCGGTCCAAGACGCTGCAACGAGCAGCAGAGAACTTTAATACTGCTTCTCCTACTTTTTTTCCTCTTGTGCTTCTACTTTAATCTCTCACGGCACGTTGAAGCATTTACTAGATGGTCGTTAATCTTTGGTGGAAACACCCACAAAAGAAAATAAATTGTGCTCTCAGTTTCACCCCCATCCTCTTGGGTGCTCTTTTTATTTCTCTGGAAAGGTTTTTCATCTTTGATGTTAGCTGCAAAGCTAGCTAAAAACAAACATTAACTATTCGTCATACAGCAAGGTATCAAAGAGGAGAGAGTGAGGATGCTTTACCTTTTCATCATCTTATCAGATACATCAAATCAGCAGCTAAGAAACTTGGATCAGACTCACCATAGTGCCCACACTATATGTGGCTCCAGGACCAATCGTATGGTGGTATGGGTCTGCTGTTGCATACACTCTGCCATAACTACAGAGGAGAATACAAGCACAAACAGAGTTTACTGTGAACACCTTACACATCAGGGCTGGCATTGATCAAGCATGACAGGAAGTAGCTCAGGAGATGGACCGTCGTGCTTTGAAATGGAGCAATGAGTGGGGCCTTTTGAAGTGTTTCTTGCCTAGTCCGAGTTGCCAGGCTAGGAGTTTCTTAGCCTCTTTGCTTGCTGTAGTAAAAACTATTTTACCCCTCACAGATGGACAGAAGGGAGACAACAGGAAATTGAGAGAGAGAAAAGGAGGGATACATCAAATGTAGCACTAGCCAATTGCTGATTAAATACAACAATGTGTGATATACAATTTAGCCAATGAGCAACCTTAAATAGACCCAGCTTTGGGCAACATTGGTTTTGCTCATCAAGGCTGGTATCGACCGGCGGATAACTTCTCCAAGATGTTCTCCAAGATGTTCACCAGATGACTCAACACAATGAAGCATGGATTTTATATTATATCATATTATATCCTTCTGATAATAATTATATTATACTAAATTGCCTGTTATGTTTGTTTTTTAAGTGTTTTTTACTGGGGGGGTTTTCAAGTTGGAATAATTTATTAAATAACTTTAAACTAGTAATTTGTTTTTAAAACCTTAATTGTTTTGCAAAAAATCAACCTGGGATGTTAGCTAAAATTGATTTGGGAGGACAGCAGAAGAGTTGCTAGTTCTACATATTTCAAATTCTGCCTCCAAGTTAATCCTGTGTGTGTAGTTTTGTGTTAAAGAAAATAAAATTGAACAACTAAAAGTGTTTAGTCATTACTTTTAACATTTAGTCTTTAGAAGAAAAACAAACTTTTAGACAGAATTAATTGCCATTAATTAATTTCAAAATGTGCAATTAATTAGTTCATTTAATTAATTAAATCAATTATCTACTTACCTTTTTTCTATTGACAGCCCTACTAATTTTGCGACATGGGTACTGTTTCAGCATAAGGATGAATGACATTTCTGGGGCTACTTCTGCCAATGTTCTTCTGCAAGTGTTCTGCTGGTACCTGAATAGTTCCTAAAGATTACAAATTGCACTCACACACACAATTCAAAGATTGTGGGAGACCAAGCAGTGAAAAGGAATCCACAGCTTCAATCTGCCCTCAGGGACCTCTAGCACAGCCATCCCTCAACATGGTTCCGTACCAGGGCTGGACTGGGACAAAAAAGGGCCCTGGCATTTTTGCTCAGACCGGCCCACCACAATCGGTCGGACACAACCACCAAACAGTACACTAACCTTGCGGTCCCTGAAGATATGCATATCTACTGTTCCGTTCCCAAAAACCCATACAAAGCTGAAAGCAAAAGTGCCATGGACCAGTGTACTCACTCTCTCTTGACTGACTCCCAGTCCCTGGTGATCAAAGCTGGCAGTGGAGCAGGGCCTACACAAAGTAAGTAGAGTAGAGAGACTGCCACAAACTAAGAGAGTCAGCCAGTGGACAAAACTAAAGTCTGGATGTTGATACAAAAGTACACATTCTTCAAAATATCTTTCTTTTTGTTTAGCAGAATAAAGAAATTCATACAGGTTTGAAACAACTTGGAGGTGAGTAAATGACACAATTTTCATTTTTGGGTGAACTATCCCTTTAAAGAGCACAAACCCCTCTTTAATATGACACCAAACAACATTTACCTCTAATTGTTGAGATACCTCCCATAAAAAACCTATACATACAAAGTACCCACACAAAACGTCCTGATAATATATATATATATATACTGTATATATATATAAAATTTCACTTGCCGTAATTGCATATTGATGATATTGGAAATTCAGAAGAAACACTAGAAAGTATCTAGTTAGTTGAATATACAGCTTTCAAAATGCAAAGCGAGTTTTTAACCCCCAAATAACATACGTTAGCTACCTCTTCTAACGTGTAACTCTTTGTGGACAAGTAATAATTAAAATAATCAAATGGCATCATTTTCTCTTTTTCCTAGAGAAGAAGGGCCGTCGACGGCCGTTATGAGTTTTAAATGGTTACATTAGAATATCCGAAGTTGCAATTGAATAAGTGAACTCTCAACTCTGCTAGCTACAAAAACAGTGCAAAATAGCTTATGCTGTGTTATTTGACTTTAGCTAACTGAGTGGCCATTGCAGTAACTTTTAAGTGACAATTTGAAAAATGACAACCTGACACTTAGACTTTATAATAGCAACAACCGACAACGATTATGTTTGTTGCCTTATTATAATATTCATTAATTGAGGTAACTGTTAAATCGTCATCATCTTGGTTGTGGCCCAGCCAGGCCCACACACACTATCCTCATGCACCCGCCCTGATTAACACTCCCTCCCTGTTCATGTAGCTACCTGCTTGCTTACCGTTTCAATGACACTCTCCTGCTCACTCTGTCCCTCCTTGACTTCACTGTCAGACTCAGACACCTGCTGCACCTTCTCCTTTGCTGCCTGCGAGCCGCAAGCACCGCTATCGCTGTGGCTAGTCACCTCTCCTCCTCCATGTGCTATGTTCACCTGCTGTTTCTGCAACATGTCGTCAGGTACTGTAGTAGTTTTGGAAACTGAAGCTACAGCACTAAACATGTCGGTTATTTTTGTTGAGGCATCAACCTCTAGATTTTTTTTTTGGCCCACAATTTATCCGCACCCCCCTTGCTCCTACGTTTTTGTTTCTCTATCCTAATCCACAGATTTCTTTCTGGCTCTGAGCCGATGACTGCATCTGACTGACACACGGAGAGGGAGGCGTGCAAAAATTGTATAGGCCTATCGACCGGCACCCAAGTGCGTCGGCCCACCGGGCATTGGCCCGGTATGTCAGATTACCAGTCCAGCCCTGTTCCGTACCCAAAGCGCGGTCACAGGAGATTTCATTTTGGCCGCCATAAAAATTAAAAAATGTATATAACCTATAAGTTATTTCTGCAGTACACCTTTGAGTCACACGAGGGAGACAGACTGTTCGTATTCTTCTGAACATTGTCTGCTTATAACGTAGCATCCAGTTTCTGCTGGTAGAAAATGTGTGCACTTTCCTATCCAGTGGAGCTTTTCAGACCACCCTGGCATTTCTTTTTCAAACAGCACCTTGCAACAAATTATGCTATTTAAAAAATATATTTAGAACTTTTTAGCAACTTTTGTAAGTGACTCAAATGCTAAAACGCAAGAATTTTCACTCTAAATGACACAAAAACAATGTGTGTCTAGCTGCAAAAGTCCATTGTGAGTGACTCCAACAGCAGGCGCTCAGCTCGTGCACAGGCAGCACAACAGCCTGGAGACAGCTGGAAAGAGACGCCTAGTGCACACATTGTTATTTTAGTTAAGTTGCTTTTTCAATAAAATAGCATATACACCTTATTATTAGCTTGCACCTAAAATTGTTGCTCCGTTTAGTAGCATGTTAACTAATTCCCAATAGAATGCTTAAAATTAGAATTGTTCAGAATGTGAAGGTTTACTAGTTAAAAAGAAATACATTTCAATTTATCGCATTAATCTCGGCCACAATAATCACAAAGATTAGCGCGTTAATTTTGACAGCCCTAAAAATCTATTTAGATTCCATGCAAAGTCAATGCACAGACGTGTGTTACCGAGAGACGTTGGCACCGAGCCGTCATACAGGTCAGTCACTCACCCGAGTAAACTCTGAGAGATACGGGCTGAGATGGCAGTGAGGGGGCCCGGAGAGGGAAGTAAACACGCGCGAGTAAAGCGTGGCAAAAATTTGCATCGCTTCTGGTGTGAACGCAGCATTAATCCTCCATTTATTTATCTCTTTTTGTGTATCAGGCATGATCTGTATGACATTTTGACTTATTCCCCAAACCTAAAAAGATATGGATTCCCCTGAACCAGTACAAATCAAAGGGGAATATGATCAGTTGGGGAATAATTTGCTAATTGTTTCCTCCTATCCAGATCCAAACATTATGCATGTTAGCTTTGATTGAATAGGTTTGATAATGGATAAGGTGTGCAAACCCACCACAATGAGTATGCATGAGACACATAAGGTATTGGGTCGTCGATTTTAACTGGGGTCCGGAGGAGAGATCTATAATCATTTCCTCCTCTCACTCACGCTAAAAACAGGCCTACGGGATGAAAATTCAATCGATGTGTCCCTATAAATGTACGTTGTAAAGGTGAGAGTGTGTGATTGCAATGATTTGTTTTACCCGTTTCAATTTATGAGAAAAAAGGGGGTTAGGGTTAGTGTTTTATCTTCCAGATGATGTGGAGTGGTTGCAATATAAATAAGGTCAGCCGGAGGATAATAAAAGGAGACAGATAGAAAGATAAGAAAATAAACGGGCACAGTGATAAGAGTAGAAGATGGCGGAAGGGAGAGAGAATAGTGATTATGAATAAAGAAAAAGATAATTTTGTGGTGTGTAAACAGATAATAATGGCGTCAGGGGGAGAAAAGCAAATGTACAATTGTAAAGAGAAAACATATCTGGAAGCAGGAAGCTAAAAGAAAAAATGAAATTATTTTGGCGAGATTTATAACGTGTAACATTTATCTGAGAGTGTCCCATAACTTTCCTCTTCTATGCCATCTACTTCACCTCCTCCTCTCCTCCCCCCTCAATGCCATCTCAGCCCGTATCTCTGTCTGTCTCCTGGGGCTTATATTCTAGTCTTTTCAACAGCACTGGCTTGGAACTCATCCCCTCCCACAATAGTAGTCTCGTCTTTCATTCCACCCATTCATCCCTCCTTCTCTGATGCCACCAGACCGCTTTATTTATATTTCTCTTTTCCTGTCTGGTTTGTTTATCCTCCTCAAAGAGTAAAGGGAAGCCAATGTAGGTCTGGAGGGCAGAGATAAGAGGCAGTGTTGGTACACTGTTAGACTAAAAGTTTCACAGGGAAAACTAAGCAAAGAGTATTAGGGAAATGCACATTGGAGGAGGGAGAAGCAAGGAAGGAGGTACGAGTGTCTAGTGCTGCAAATGACCATTTTCATCAATGATCAATCACTATTGATAGTCTATCCTGATTGCAATGTGCCTCTTCTTACCTGGTCTGTTAAGCAATAGGGGATACCTCCATTGGAGAACCACTGCTCTAGAGAGACAGAATATAGGCATGTTACATCTACTCTGCATCGGGTCCCTTTCATCACGCGATGAATACAACTCATCCCCTGTCTCTGCTACATCACGCCTTAACTCTGCGTCACCTCCACCTCACCGCATGTGCTGTCTTTAAATCAGGAGAGCTTCAGAAATACAATGAGAGGGACACTTTTTAAGAGCTGACATGAGGGGACAGCGATGTACTGCAGCCATGGAGAGAACGCATATAAGAAAGACGGAGTGTGGGATTGGAGAAAAAGGAAGCGTGTGAAACATGGTGGAGAGCGACGTACTCGTGTTCATAATTCTCCCAAGCACACCGCTCACTACCTGCTCCTGCTAAATCTTACATTATCAGTGGCCTACAGGCTCCTGCTTGACTGTTTCTTATCGGCCCTGACATGTACTGTAAAAAAAAAAACGCAAAAAGAAGGTCAAATGACTGGCAGCCGCGGCTGCAAAACAAAAATCATAAAATTAAGGTCAAATAAGTTAATTCAAATGAAGTGCGAAAAACCATAAATTTACAGGAATTTTACTTAACAATTTTACAGAGAAACACATATATTTTAGAGATTTTCTCTATATTATTATCAAACACCTTCAATGAAGTGGTATCACCAATGAAGTGGTATCACCAATGAAGTGTTTGGCAGCTGCTGCCAGTAATTTGACATGATTTGAATGTAATTTAAGAAAACAGTAAAATACTTATTTTTTTATTAAAGTATTTCTTCCGTAAAAATATGAGAAAATCATTTAATTTGTCATTATTAGCATAATACTTTAATTTACAGTTGGACTGTTAATTTACAGATAATAGCTTTTTTTAACACAATTTTGCACATAATTTGAAAAAACTGAAATTACTGTAAGAAAAGTTATTTTCCGTAAAAATAGGAGGCTCAACCTCCCAAGATTAGCTCCCCAAGCACCGTCATGCACACACACACCTCAAGAAGTGGATGCGGGTGGATACAAAACGCACACACATCTTTATCTATAAACAAAATAACTTTTGATCTGGAGGAATCACTAGCAGACTGCGGGCTCCCAGAGGGCTGAGGACAGCTGCTCAGGAAGAGGGACCCAACTCTAGAGGTGAGGGGATCACATGACAGTTGTGAGATGGAGTGGATGACGCTGTTCTCTCCTGCCTCACATATACTGCTCCACGGCCTGTGGCAGGATGTTGAATCGTCTTTCTGCTCACTTCATTGGTTCACTTCATTGGTTACCAGTAACTGCCCGCATCCAGTTCAAAACATTGGTACTGACGTACCATACTGTGAATGGATCGGGACCAGTCTACATCCAGGACATGGTGAAACCCTACATCCCAACTCGCACACTTCGATCTGCATCTGCAAAGCGGCTTGTTCCTCCCTCACTGAGAGAAAAGCACTCGACGAGATCGCGACTCTTTGCTGTCCTGGCTCCGAGATGGTGGAATGAGCTCTCCGATGACATCAGGACTGCAGAGAGCCTCTACATCTTCCGTCGAAAACTCAAGACACACCTCTTTAGACTCTACCTTGACTAAAACACTAGCAAACCGTAGCACTAACAAATGATAGCACTTAAATTGTACTTATAATGGCACTTTTCTATAACATGTTTTGTAACTGTTTATTTGATGAAAAATGTACTTTCTTGATACTTGTTTTCTGAGTTTGTATCTATGTGGAAATGCACTTATTGTACGTCGCTTTGGATAAAAGCGTCAGCTAAATGACATGTAATGTAATGTAATGTAATGCTCATCATCTGTCTAGGTGAGTCACTGTGGAGATTGGAGGGCTGCATACAATGTGACAACATCTACTCCTGTGGCCTCACAAGACCACCACCTGTGGCCTCACAAGACCACACGAAAGGCCCACAATTTTTCAGCTGTCTTATCTCAAGTGGTCCAGCAGGACAGAGCTGGCGGATTGTTAACCAAGGTAGCTCACCCTGGTGGCCTCTGCTCGGGGCTAACCTACTCCTGAGCAGTTCCAGTTAAACAGTTCATAGTCAACAGCTTGAGTACAGACCAATTACATCGCTGGACACATCATTTCGTGTTCCAACATGGAGACCTAGTGACCCAGCACAATGAGTTTACAATAGATTGATCAATGAAACCCATATGGTCATTTTGGGTTCAAAACCAGATAGAGAGGTTGAGAGTTTGGAAAAATATGAATAGAAAACACATATTCTCCTATATAGATTTGTTATTCTAAAAACCTTTCACACTGGAGGTGTAAAGAATAACCGTGTAATGATCTGCTCTGTTCTGCTTCTGTCAAGGAAGAAAGTGATGAAGTCTTGTTGTTTAATGAATAGAGCAGCGTTTAATTGCAGCGTGAAAGATCAGAAAAATGACATTAGTTGTTAATACTTACAGCTTATTGTGAATGTATTCATGACAAAACCTTGTTGCACTACTTTATGACATGCTTCTATTCTAAAGATATTAAGATAATGGTAGAAACTGGGGATTCTAATATATAGAGCGATTTTACTTATTTAATACATTACTGTTAGTATTGTTATTTCGACTGAGCCGCCGTCCACCTTAACTTCTGTGTTTTTTTTCTCCACGTGCGGGATATAAAATGATCGTGGTTATTCACAATGATGTGGGAACAGAGGGAAGAAGGCCATCCACATACTTGTCACTGTATGCAGCTGCAGCAGTAGCAGCCGGCTGGGCGTATCTGTAAGCTGCATACCCTCCCTAAGGAGAGACACAGCAATTTAATGCCACCTCAAACCAACATCCACAAGTCAAGGTTAATCATTGACTCAAATGCGGAAGACTGATCATAGTGAAAATACATGTAAATAGTATTAGACTTACATATATTTCTGCTCCATAAAAGCCGTCCTGGTACACCACACTGTCAATAACACAGAAGACATTTTACATTTTTTAGCATTGAAGTAAACTGAGGGTGGTATGGTGCTTTACTTAAGGAACCCTAAAAGTTACTAGAGGGAACTTTTGAGTAAAGTTTTGTGCTTCCAGTGTTTCAGTGTACAAGACTCCCTTTAGATAAACTCTCTTTTTACTGCAGCAGGTTCTGACAAACTGCCCCTGCTCAGTCCTGGAGCTGGTTCCTCTGGGTCCTCTTTCCCAGGAGCAACAAAGCCTGCGTCTGCAGCAACGTGCTGTCGGTGTCGGCTACAGCCTGACAAGCGTGGAGAAGCTCTGGTCCTGAAGACGAGATGGCGCCGCAGTTAGAGGGCCCCCGCCCGCCGGGCCTGGACTAATAGAGGCCCCCAATGAAGCCTGAGCTGAGGCAGTTTGTGGTCAACCTGAACAAATATCGTCGGTTTTTGTGATTTAAGAATTACTACTGTGTGTCTACTCTCTGATGGTCTGGTTTACTGAGGTCATGTAGGGGCATCAATAATACACTGAATGTTTCATTAAACAATTAAACTTTTCTCTTTTCTGACAAGTAGGTAGAACAATGAAGAATTTATCTTTGTTCTTGGTTTGAATTATTCAGAAGTAAAACGGAAAAGTTATTTCTAGTACTTTCATAGATTTGTAACTGGGCACAAAGTCTTTTTGGGCGAGAGCTGTACTCTTCAGTATGCAATAACTTCCTGTTTGGACCAGCTACATCCAAACCAAACACCACTACGTTCTTTGTTTTTATGAATAAAACATTAAAAGTAGCTTTAGTTTTAAACTCTCAAAGTCAGAGAAGGTTCCCATCACACACTAACAGACTAACCTAGTAGTTCCATGTGGTCGCCTACTATCCATCTCTCAGCCACTCGCCTTCTCTTCTCATATTCCTTTCAAGCCCAACACGCTGTCTCAGACATCTTCTGTCTTACTGCTTTCTTTCCCCATTCAAACCTCTTTCCTGGCTCCACTTGTGGCCCTGTTATATAAATGCACCTGGGGAAGGAGCAGGCCTGTTAAACTGAGACGAGATCACGTTGTTATTAGCTGTGATTGGCGTCTCTCTCACTCTCTCTGGAGCATGCCTATTGAAGTGTGCAGGGCAATTCTCCGCTCTATTAGAAGGAGGCCTTTATGATCTTTTGCTAGGGCTAGTGTGTACATGTGTGAGTACGTATTCATTTGTGTATTAGCTCCTGTGCATGTGTCTGAGTACGCTGTTAATCCTATTAGTGAAATAGCATGTTTTTAGTATGCAGAAGTGTCATAGTGTGTTTACTTGGTTATATTTGTCTGTTTCAGTTGAATGTGTGCCTGTGTGTGTGTGTGTGTGTGTGTGTGTGTGTCTGTGTGTGTGTGTGTGTGATTGATAGTTGAAATGCACATATTGTAAGTCGCTTTGGATAAAAGCGTCAGCTAAGCAACATGGAATGTAATTACATTAGGTACTCACGCTCCATAGGCCGGGATGGGTGGAGGAGGAGGTGCAGCACGAAATGTGTTGTAGACGGCGCGACCCCTCCCTCTCAAATGGGCCCCTCTATAGGCCACGGCTGTTCCTGTACTGGGGTAAGGAAACCCTGTGACTGAGAGAGAGAGAGAGAGAGAGCACAAAAAGTTATGAATTGTTCAGTTCAATACATCCATTGTACATTTCGGTTTAATAAATACAACAGCTCACTGGCCACTTTGCATCATACACACGGACATTTGGAGAAATAAAAAAGTGCGACTTTCCATCAGACCAAAGTTCTACGTCTTTATCATGGTGAACAAGAAGAGGAGCTCCTGGGGGAGGGATGCAAGCTGGCGGAGATGGGGAGAGAGGGGGTTTGGCACCAGGGACACAAAGCAGATGGCCTGCATTGTTTGAGCCTGATTCAGCTTGAGGCCATCCTTCATCAAGCACGCACACACACACACACACACACACACACAGGGGTAACCCCTACAGGCACAGGGTGGCATAGTGATGTGCGCTGCTTCAGCTGAAGGTCCCAGTTCAACCTTCAGTCAACAGGGGAGCAAGGCCATCGCACACACCTACACGCACACCCATGTGCTAACACAGACCTTAATGAGCACACACAGACGACGTGGCCTAGCATTCATGCTCTCATTATTCGCGCTGGTCTGTGTTCATGGGCCGTTGAACTTTCTCTGACGTGCACGCCACCGATTAGCCCTCTGAATTCATGTTTCTTGTGGTATGCAGTTAAAGAAGAAAGATGGAAATTACAGTAAAACTACACAGGTATTATTAAAATGCTGAAGTGACAGGTCACAGCCCCCCTCCCCCTGAATCTTCTGATGGGATACATAAATAACATTAGTGACCTTTTGAATCTGAAATTGACAATTCATTGAACAGGTACGTCGATAGGTTTGCGTTTGCATCCACTTTCACTTCAGAGCTGGTTTGGGAGCTGAAGCCGTCATTCTTTCAAGTCGATACTCCGCCAAGAGACCCACCCTCCTCTGACTCTGATTGGTTTGTTACACACATGCATTGATTAACGTGATTAACATGCACATTCAATCTGTGATAGTACAGCATGGTGGCATTCTATATAATGGAGGCAAAGAATGGAAAAATGTCTGTAGAGAAATGAACTCCTTTCAATATAAAATCCCTCATATTAGTATTTTGTTGCTATTATGCAAAACATAACTGCTCCTGCCAGAGATGGGGACTCGAGTGCGACTTAAGTCGCACACACAGTGACTTCAGACTTGACTTGAGACTCGTCCTCGAAAGACTTCAGACTCGACTCGGACTCGAGCTTTGGGACTCATGAACAATGTTTAATTTTAGGAAACATCTGATGAGCTCGGTATACCCCCCCCTCCGTTACCTGCCTACGTAACACGTACATTGACATATATTGCTGGCTGCGCATGCGCGGACAACAATTTCTTGTCAAAGATGTCAAATGCACCGGCCGCTGCTGTGCCATTCGTCGTGAGCTTTGGGTTCAAAACCTTCCAACAAGTCGGCAACAAAATATTGGGGGTGGTTCGCTGGTGGTTCGGCCGACGGTTCGCTGACGTCGGAACGTATGCACTCCAGTCGCGGACCGTTTACTCTGCGATCTCTTTAAAATGTCTGCTCTGCTCACTGAAGCAAAACAGTACCTGGACAATAAATAGCAGAGCCAAGAGCAGCGAGTGTAGTCAACTACTGCTGCTAACACATCCCGTCAGATCAGGATAATTTATTTATATCCGTTAATGAACTTTTCTCCTCTTCTTACCCTGGTAACCGCTGTCATTACAGACGGTTAAGTCGATTCTTACTGTGAAAATCTACGTACTTCCGGTTTAGCGGCTATGCTTTGTATTTTCATTTTATGGGAAAAAGGACCAAAAAAAACGGGCAAAAACGGAGTAAAAAGTGTTTTTTTACGGTGAAAGAGATGGGGACTCGAGTTTGAGACTTGGACTCGAGTGCAACTTAAGTCGCACACACAGTGACTTCAGACTTGAGACTCGTCCTCAAAAGACTTCAGACTCGACTCGAGCTCAGAGACTTGTGAGAGTCTCTGGTTCTAGTGAATAGAACTACAGTTTAAGACCATGAACTCATGTTTACGATGTTTACTGAGGGAATAAAGCATGTAGAGTCATTTTTTCAAAGACTTGTATGGGACCAGAGGAGTCGCCTTCTGGTGGTCACTACAGACAATGCACGTTTTAAGACGCTTTACTCTTTGTAACCCAAGGTTGCTGCCTGGTTTGAAGTCTATCTTGGTTTCCACTGGTTTATTTACTTAGAAAGTTTTAAAAATAGCGAGGCAGGAAGAGAAACTTACATGTAAACAGCCAAAGTACAAGGGAGACTCCACTGATGACCTGCAGGCTGTAAGGCCAACCAGACACCAGTCCTCTGAGATACCGTCTGCAGCAGCAAAGAACACATCATGCTCTGCTGTAAGTGCTCAATCTGCCCCCCCCACTATCCATCCATCCATCTCTGCCTCTCTCTGTCTCTGCGGGGTGATAGAGATCCTCTGCCCACCGCTGTGTCTGCCTCTCCTTACTCTAACTACTCAGATAGTGTTTTTTTTGGCCACTCTGCTTGCACACAGTCCATTGGTGACATTTTGTGAGGAAAATATCTGGTTCTCCAAGTTGCCCACACCTTCTCTCTTATTGTCAATATCAGACATCCGTACATTCATTCATCTTTGTGTGTCGGCAGCTTGCTGCTTGTGTGTATCTGCATATGAGTGAGCATGTGTATGTAGGACATGTGTATGTACCTGTTGGTGGTGTGACGTATATAAGTGCCATTTGACAATGAGCTATGGGTTTTATGCGCTACAGCAGTGCTGTAAATGAATCATGGCATGGCTTTCGCCTGACAGCCAGTAGGCCCATAAAACAAAAACAAAAAACATCCATTGGTAACAATCTGCATGAAAAACGCACATACACATATTAATGCAGCGTAAAATACAATTACTGTTGATGTGAGACGGGTCGGTTAGAATTAAATTGTGTTGTTTAGAAAGGCAACTTTAATATGTGATAGGTGTCTGTGTGAGTTTGGCGTGCCACTGTAATTATCTCATTACTTGTCAATATCAGGACAGTGTCACAAGGCTGGGCACTAGGCTTTATCATTTTGCATCACACTAATTGGTCTTTAAATGGATCATCTGAAAAATTGAGAGATATTTAGGTGCATTGTTTTCAGTGAGCACATGCACTGAAATTGGACAATGATGACACTAGCTGGAGACAGGGAAGCAAAATTAAATGCAATGTTATAGAAATGTTATTCCATAAAAATCACATGCCGTCATCCAAAGTTGAAGGGATTTCAAATGGTCTGGATGGGACAAGGCTCAAACATTCTGTAGTATTCAAGCAAAACTAGAGAAGAAACTTTCTCAAACTTCTTTGTAATCTTATAATAGACATTGATTTTAAATCCACAATAGCACTGATTTCTGTGACTATGGGAATTTATGGGAAGACATAGTCTATTAAAATATTGATATACTGTATACTGTATAATAAGTGCTATTTCCAAAGCTGACTTCCTGTGAAGAAGGACGTTTTTTTTTAAATGCCTGAAAAAAACACGTATTGACATGCCACCCTGAAAATACAACTTCTTGTTTTTTAAAAGATCATTTTGAAAGGCATAGTTGATAGCTGTGACCTCGACCCGTCCTGGACCAATGACGGTGTGCCAATGTGACAAAGCCTGCTGTTGATTTCCTGTCGCCCTTCCAACTTGCAAATTCTTTTGCATATGTTAAAAAGGCCTGAGCCGCTTGCCTCGTTACTTTCTTCCATGCATTTTGCATTTTAATCTTATTTTGTGTGTTCTAGGGAGAACTGCTGTGCCAAGCCGTACCCACACAGGCACAATCACACACACACACACACACACACACACACACAGGCGCACACAGATACACACACACACGCATGCACGCACGCACACACACACACACATCGTCCTGCTTTGCATATACTCAGTCTAGGACACAGTCAATCAATCAGTATTACATTTTCCTCATTGTCCTTCATGCCCATGCAGTCTATTTTACTCAAACACACATGCACACACGTATATACGCATACACAGTCTGGTCCCTATTTGCATTACAATTGCATACCGTGTGTGTATGTGTAGGTGTCTAGTTGCATTGTGCTGGAACACTTCATTAAAGGAGAACCCTGGGATACAAGTGGATTCCTCGTGTTATCTTTAACTTGTGTATCTTAATAACTTGTTTCATGTAGTAAGAAAGTCCCCAAGTAGTCACCACTGACAGAATCTTCAGGGACCCCCCCCCCCCAAAGCCCCTCCCCCAAATAATCCTCAAAAACAGCCAGCATTGTGGCTGTTAGTGCTCACAGCTATTAAGGTAGCAGCTTGTGAATGGTCGGGGGGATCAGGTAGACAAGTCACCAGACAGAAGCATGAGAAACATTTGACTTAAAAGCAACAGGACTAATAATCTCTCCCTACCATGTATTTCCTACTTGATGCACAGAGTAAATAAACATGTTTCCTCAATAAAAACAAGAAAAGGTAATACAATTCAGGCAGAATTTTTAAATTAAATCTTTTGTACATAAATGTAATGTCTAGTAGAAATGAAGCTTCACAGCATAAATCTGTTTACATTGAAATTAGGATCTGGCAGGAAAAAGTAGTTACTTTACACATAGCATCTTAAGATGCAGGTATCACAATTCTAATACCATTGAACTCATTTTGATACGTTGAAGCAATGTTGAAGCAGTTAATCTTCATGAAAACATCCCTACAGCCATCAATGAGTCAAATCCTTTGATACGTTAAAGGAAATATGTTGTGTCTGTATAAGGACTGTAACAGACCAGGTCCAAACCAAAACTCAACATTCTGACTTATCTCACTGTATTTTTGTACCTTTACCATTCAATTATTTTCATTTCATATAGCCCAAAACCGTAAATGACAAATTTCCCTCAGACTAGTATATAGTGTGAACTATGAACTGGCCACTTCTGTTGCCTTAACCAAAAGTGTCTCAATAAGTCTCACTTTTACTTTTCAACAATGTTAATAGAGTTTGGTTAATTTGAAGTTTACAATGGTAGTGCCAACATCTGACAACGCTAATTTAATTTAGCCTGACAACAATTAAAATGATTTGATGATTTGATAGCTGCGTGTGAGTTATGAGTCCATACATACCGATGAGTGTCTGCCTGTTCTGTTGGATGCCTGAGTGCAAGTGCAATAGACACACTGTATATCTATACCTACATTCTGTGAGCATGGGAGTGTATGCAAGCGGGGGTCATCTGTCATTCTTCTGAATGGGATTTGCGCACAATAAACCTGTAGCCGAGCCCGGCAATGGAGATGGAGTGCAGTGTCAGCTGGCCAGGATTTATGGAGGCCGATTCAGCTGATGGGTGCTGCGAAAGCTGTCTGATAAAGAGTGATTAATCGCCCTTACATCCCCCTTTACATCCTGCTTTACTCCCTCCCAAAATAGATTAAATGCACTCATAATTATTCCAGAAGAATTTCAAATCACACCATTTTAATTATTTTTTTCTTTTTTCATTTTTATAGTTAGAGAGAATGCAGTTATTGAATTGAATTCATTTTATTTTGTACAGCCCAAAATCAAAAATTTACCTTTTCAGTCTGTACATAACTTCCCCCCTCCACAAAAATAGAAATAGATGGATGGGATGTGATTGGGTTAGAGTTTAGTGTAATTAAGTAGACCTCACTTTACACTGTAAATGAAAGTGAGCTGTAGGGTTCGACAAAGGAAAGTGTTCTTTTCTGAACTAAATATGAATTCTGAATATTGTTGAACGTCATTTATTTATTTATCATTTGCTATCTTTTAATTTGACGATACAATGTTTACTCTTAATAGCTTTACTATCCCTCCTCTTCCCCCTCTGGGCTCCAATATAAGAACGCCATAACTGTGGTTCTGTGATGACGTGGGACAACTTCAATCAGAAGATCAGCGGGTCGATTCCTAGCTCTTCTGGTTCATCTCAATGCAATTGGTGTAAGTTTCCCAATGTGCAAGAGACATGAATGAATAGGAATGGGTGTGAATGGGGGAATAATGACATGTAGTGTTAAAACGCTCTGAATAGTTGGAAGATCAGAAAGTGCAGTCCATTTATAATTTGCCATTTAAAACACATTTGAGGCGATGCCAGTTTGTCATCACTTTACATGTGCATAACATCAGGGGATCGCAGGTGGATCTTGCGAAGGATTCCAGGACAGCTGAGGCATTTTCCCGGCCCTTCACCGCGGGACCCCGGCGCTCGTTTCCGTCGGAGGCACGCACGGTGGCTTGCTCCACCCCAGACGAGACGCCGCTCTCACGATCCTCCAACTCCGAGGAGCTCGACGTGGTGAGCGTGGAGGCAGCTGAGGCTGACGTCGAGGCGCCTCATTCCCCCGCTGCCACCCAAGAACTGCTGGAGGTCCTCACTCGAGCCGCTGACAGGCTTCACATCAGCTGGCCGGCGGATAGGCAGCAGCCTACTACAACCGGTAAGCTGCAAGAACGGATTCTGCCTTCCCGCAGAGTTCCTCCGCGCCGGTGTCTGCCGTCCTTCCCGGACGTCCACACTGAGGTGTCGGCGTCCTGGGGGAAGCCGGTGTCCGCTCGCGTGTACAACCCGCATACGGCTTTGTACTCGTCTCTAGCTGAGGCTAGGCGACATGGCTATGTGAGGACGTGGCCGAGGGGAAGGAGCTAACTCCGGAGGCACTTCGTGAGCTGCGGCACACGCCTGACCTCGCGTTGAGGGCCACAAAGGAGACAGCTAAGTCCATCGGCCGCTCTATGGGAGCCCTGGTGGCTACGGAGCGGCACCTGTGGCTGAGCCAATCTAGCCTCAAGGAGAAGGGCAATCCTTCCTGACTTATGGCCCAAGCTAAACTTTAAGTTTTGGTTTAGGAAAAAAGATAATTATTTTAACAATAAGTTATACCAGTTGTGTATATACATGTATGTGAGTCAACATAAACACAGGATGCTGAGCATGGAAAACTATGAAAGAGGGTTTGGAGGCCGTCCAAGGTGGGTGTTTGAGAGATGGATGGCCTTTCTTTGTCAGGGCACTTATTTAGAGGAGAGCTGTAAAGCTGTCTGGGAACGAACAGATTTCAGACTAATGAGCAAAGAGTAGCAGTTATGAGGAGCAAGTGGTCTCAGCGCTTCTACCAAACGAAACCTAGCTGCCACTTTAAACTGCACACACATAGCATGTCAATCAGTGATCTGTGTGTTTCACACACTCTGCAATTATACAAAGAAAAGGAAATAATATTTAAAAAGAATAGGGCAGCAGAAATAAGTATTCAATAATGCATTTTTCGTTCAGCAATGTACTTTTCTTTTCAGAATTGTGTGATTGTTTACCTGCATAAAATTCAGGGCCATACACTGCTCCGACCACTGGATTCAGCTTCCAGCCTGAACAGGAGGAACACAACACACACACACACACACACAGGGTGAACGTTAGTGTTCCTGAAATCACTTGTTTCGGTCTAGAGTTCTAAAATAAATGCTCCCTATGGAATCACCATCATGTTATCTTTATTTGATCTCCTCTCTCCTCTTAAAATACCAATAACATTAGTCTTGTGTCCATCCAACAGGGCATCACACTGTCTTCTACATGTTGGATCACATTGTTGAATCTTGAAATATTTTACATGTAGGAGTATTGCACCAAGGCTGCACCAATGGGCAATCTGTTTGCATTGAGATCAATGAGACACTCATTGATCTCGTGTGTGAGTAGATGAGGGAAAAAATGTGTGTTTGTGGACGAAAGAAAAAGCCTTCAGGGCTCATTCTCTCTTTCTCTGCACCTTCAAACAGGGTGTAGTTGTGCCTCTGTTTCTGTGTGTGTGTGTGCATGTGGAAGAGAGGTGCCAATCAGAACTTAACCGTCTACAGCTTGTGCAGAATCAAAACATTAAAACACGCCTTAAGACCCACTTGTTTACCTTGGCCTTTGGCTGAGTGCCTTTCACTGTTTTACTGTTTTTGTTTGTTGTTCAACACGTATTGTTTATTTATGCTGATTATTTTATCCTGTAAAGCACTTTGCCTGGCTATTGGCCTTTTAAAGTGCTGTATAAATAAAGTTGACATTGACATTGACATTGACTCTGCTATTTGCATTATATTTTAAACCAAATCAACTTTTGGCAAATATTTATTCCATTAATCAAATGTGAACACCTCTTTTTTTAATTTGGAGGCTGACTCTGCTGCCTGGCTTCCGCTTGTAGCTTTTGGTTTTCTTTCCATTCCCAGTCCAAGTTCACTGGGTAAAATTAGATCATAATTTCACATGCCCATGTTGCTCTGTAATGCAGCTAGGTCTTTTACATGCAGTGAAATGAGGTGATGGGAGAGAAAACTTGAGAGTGGAGAAAACTGGAGAGAAAACTAAAGGAACTAACAAGGAGAAGAAATGAAAGGACAGCACCTATCAGAAGACGTCCAAAAGAGCTGGGACAGGATGGAAAAAAAGTCTGAAATCTTACCATTCACATAAGGGTTTGCCACCTTTTTGTTGGTCATTACTCTGGCCGTGGCATTGTTGACCTGTCAGTAGACAGGTCGAGGTTAGTGTGAGAGCAGATACACAAACAAGGAACAGAACAAAACGTGCATACTGTAGGTAATCCACATCACTCGCCATGCCATGCGGCTTTTTCATCTTGATGCGACATGCATGAGTGGAAACACATTCCACATGAGAGACAAAGTGAGAAAAAATACAGACATTAAAACACAAGAATGATTGGGGAGACAAAAATGCTTGCAAATTACACAATATTTCAATGGAAGAGCTTGATGCCCAGATGTGGAGTTCCTGTGTTGTAATACCTATCCAGAAAAATGTCAGTTACACCGGCTGCACCCATTGTGTCTGCTGTGATATACACATAGCAGAACTTCAAAGGCACACAGCAGGGGAAAGCTGTCTTGGCTCGAGATGGAAATCTCGCTCCGTTTGGCCGGGAACTGACTTTGTCTTAACGGTTGACGCCAAGCACAAAACAATGGGACGACTGCAACATTTTGCATTATTTTCTATACATTTTCCTTCAGCGTCATTGTGAGTGCTGTGTAACCAGGTTAGGTATTATTATGTTGACAACAAGAGCGCACTGCTCCTTTTTACTACACTTTGTAGCTTGAACTGCATGTATTGCTGCATCCAAGAAATTATGTTAATCTGAATTAAAGTGAATATTAATAGATAAAAGGTACATTTTTCAACACTAAGATGTTTGGAGGACATCCATTTGATTTACATATTGTTTTAATTATTAAGGATGTAAGTTTTTTTTTAAAACAAAATTCACTCTTGCAATATAATATCACTCATAGTGACTGTATAAACATCAAATGAATGTTAAGGAAGATGGTGGTCAGGGTAAAAAGGGGAAAAGTCAACACATGTTTGCTTTATTAACATATAGCCAAACAATACTCTGTAATGAACCTAAATCAAGTGTTTTTGTTGGTTAAACCAAACCATATTCAGATTCCTGGTTTCTAGAGCTGTGTTTTCTAGACACACCATCCTGCCCATCTCCCAAAAATCATGTATCGGAGAAATGTTTCTTTATAGTTGCAGAATATAAAGTTAAAACAAATAAGTATATTAAACAACCAAAATCATTTTTCTGTCATATAAACCATGATAAGATCAAATGTAAACAGGAAAAAAGAGTGAGCGACAGATGGATAGATGGAGAGCCATTTCACTCTCGATCTGAGAAGATGGTGACATCACAGTTGAACACTAGCTGCTAAGGTGTGAGCCTCTAACTCAAATCCAAACTACTTTGATCTCATGCATATGCCACAGACGCAAACACACCTGACACAATTAATTATGATTATGATATTCACCATTTTTGTAAAAAAACAACAGCAACAATGCAACACACTCACACACCACTGAATAGGTCTGTCTTTCTCTTTGTCACACACACTTACGGATCAGGGTTCAGCATGCAGCGTTCAAGGTGCAGCAGGCAGGAGAGAGGAAATGGATGTAGGTAGAAAAGGGAGTTATGCAAGAAATGTCAGGCAGGCAGAGAAAGGGACAAAGGTTGTGGGAGGATTCAAAGAAGAAGGGGGGCATAGGTAAGGAGAGACAGAAAAAAGGAAGGCACCTCTATTTTGCGTCCCTCTACGATTGTACCATTTAGTTTCTCCCGTGCACGGTCAGCATCTGCACTTGTTTCAAATGTTACAAACCCAAAGCCCTGTGGTGGCCGGGAGGTGGGGTTGAAAAACAATAGCGACAGAGGGACGAAGTCCAGAAATAAAATGATGAGACAAATAGGGGGAGGAGAAGAAGACACAAAACACAGATGAGAGAGCTGCAGGTCAGGAGGAGGTCTAGATCTAAAAGCAGAGACCAGAGAGACTTCAGACTTCTCAGACATACATGAGAAACCAAGCCGGAGTTACAGTGAGGACAGCTGGGGACACAGGACATCAAACAACAGACAAGGGCTCTGATTTGAATTACCGTGTGTTTTTATTCTCCCATCCATCTCTGCTGCTCATGGGCTTGCAAAAACAACTGGGTCTAACTGAATTAGCTGATAGAATTAATGCCTCCACACACACACACAAAATGGAGTTTGGGAAGTGCATGTGGTTGTGCACGTTCCTGTGCTGTGCTGCTGTGCAGAGACCCCAGTGGGAGGGCAGTAAAGTGCCATACAATTACAATCTCTACGGTGTCAGTCAGTCGTGACTCTGAGCTCATGAGACCCTGTCTGCACGCAAACTGGACCTGGAGATGGAGCTAGTGCAGCCTGTGTGCGGTGAAACATGCATCAGAAACCTAACTGCAAAAAACTCATCTATGTTAATGAGCATAGTAGGTAGTAGGTAGAGTGAGAGCTGCATTTTCAACTGTGCTCTCATTGATTACCTCTTGTGAGTTAAATGTTGCTTTGCACCTTATCCGTGTTGTTGAACTTCATGAGGGACTTGAAAAGGAAACATATTATACCCTGGGCAACTTATCACACTTATACCTGCCTACTGACAAGTCCATCATTTGTGCAGTATACAGTGCTGCTCGGACAAGGATTTCCATTAGGACAACCAGAGAGTCAGCATTATACCAAGAAGTCAATGGGATTCTTCCATTGGATTTTGGTTCGACAAAATATCATGATTCTTACACAGTTTGTTGTGTAGTGTGGAAAAATGACTAGAAGTAATTTATGTGTTATTTCTCCAGCCTTCAGTTATCTCAGTTGCTATAACAATGTAATTACCAGGTTAATTGATGAAATGTCTCGACAGCAAAGACACGTAGCATAGCAATGAAAATGGGTGTCCAAGGGGGAACTGATAAGACTGGCTGTTGAAGCCAAACTCGAAGCGCAGTTGTTGCAAAAGAAGATGCTGGCTCAAAAAGATTCCCAGGCCACCAGTGTCTCAGTGGTAAAATGGTGGTAACCACAGATAATGCTACGCCATGTTTCCTGTATGCTTTGACCAACAAGGCCTTGCACTGTGCTAATCCTGATCGGGCTGCATTATCAATGTACAACCATACTCTCCCCTTTATCTAGATGGACTGATGGTTAGTGAAATACGGATTACACTGTATTTCTGTGACACATGGCCAGAGAAGTACAAATACTTTGGGGTATCTATACTTTACTGGAGTATTTATTTTTCAGACGACTTTTTACTTCTACTCCTTATAATTTCACACAAATATCTGTACTTTGTACTCCTTACATTTTAAGAATAGCCTCGTTACTCAAATTTCATTTTGGCTCGTTTTCATTCTGGCTTGTCATCTTTCAAAAACACACAAAAAAAACTATCCAGATAAGTGGACAGTGGATTTGATTGTGGTTGGATGAGAAGTATAAACATTTACCATTCAGACACTCTAGTGGTTTTCTCAGCGATGCACCTGGAGATGACTCAAATCAGAGTGACGCTGGGTGCGAAAAGTGGTCGGTGGAAGGAACTTTTCAGAACGGCACAAGCTGTTCTCAGATGTGTATTTAGCGACATGCTATCTCCATGTAACGTTAAATGAGTATCTTCATGACCATGGGTTTGCCATAAATGTTTTTTTCTAACTTTATTGAGAATCTAGCACAACACAGCCACTTGCAAGTAGCGCAGCCTCTTAAATAAAATATGTCTTAATGCGACGCTTTTGAAATGAACACTATGAGATTCTGTATTTTCTCATAAAGCCTGAAAAAACGGGTCATTTGGCTGATGTTTTGCTAACCGACCGCTGCCAGTTCAGTATTATACATTACATATCATTTAGCTGACGCTTTCACTTAAAGCAATTTACAATAAATACATTTCAACCATAAGTAAAGGGTTGCATATTAAACATATATTTAAAAGTGGGAGAAAAGTTAGTCCCTCTAACATTTTTTTCCCCAAAAAAGATTTGTTCACTTCTCTGATGCAGAGTCTATGGAGGACAAAAAATGACTTAAGTATTAATAAATACCGTATTTTCGTGACTATAAGGCGCACTGGATTATTAGACACTGTCGTTTTATGAGAAAAAAGGATTTTAAGTGCGCCTTATAGTCGCGAAAATACGGTAAATGAATAAATGTATAAATAAATGTGTAAATACATGTATAAATAAATAAATGCTTAAATACAAGAATAAGTTTACACCTAAACAGAACAGCTTTCTACATTTCTGTATTTTTACATTCATTTATTTCTGTATTTCTTCATTTATTTATGCCTGTATTTCTGTGTCCGTATGAAAATGACCTCAGGCGGGCCGAACCTCATTCTTGAGCAGGATTGGTCAAGTCATGGCTTCGACCGGGAGGGATGTGGCAGAGCAGCTTAGGAACTGTACGTTCCTGTTTAACGTGTAGGCAGCATAACAACAGCAGTTGTTTAGCTAATGTTTCCTAAAGGCTGTTGTTCAAGGTGCCAACATACTAACGTTGTATTAAACTGTTAGATAGCCATGTAGCGTTCACTGCTTTATTTTTTTGCAGCACCGAGAACCGCAAACCAACCTATTTCACCTCCGCGGCCACCTGGCACCCAGTAGAGGAGGGTTGTCTGCAGTCTTCCCTTGTGGAGACTAAATAACTATCGCCTTGAAGAGTGATTTATTTATAGATACGGGATGTCAGATCACATTGCTGCATATATATATTAGGGCCGGGACTTTAGCGCGTTAATTGCGATTAATTAATTACAATGTGAATTGAGATTAATTAAATTACACAAAAAATAACGCATCAAACATTTTTTACGCATTTTTACACTTATTTTTTGCACCGCGGAACGTTTCTCACTGGATGAGCTTCGGCGGACCGATTATACTGGAGCACCAACTAGCGTTCATGACTTCAGACAACAACAAACCACAGTGAACATGAAAAAAGAAGCTGACGAGACCGTTTTGGTTGGCCCTGTGAATGGAAAATTTTATTATAAAAAACGAACGGATGGAAGCATTGACAAGAGCATGGTTGTGTGCAAACTATGCAACAAAGAATTTGCTTATCACCGCAGCACATCGAGTCTAAAGTATCACCTTAATGCGAAACATTTAGCTGCTAGCGTGGACGTTAGCCCGAAGCACCCACACCCAACCCACACTCCACCAGGTGACTGGTTTGAGGGCCAGGGTAACCAAGTCCACGTCGGAAAAAATAACCAACGGCCTGGCTCACTGGATTGCACTCGACTGTAGACCACTTGGAGTGGTAGACGATAAGGGCCTGCAAAATGTACTACAGATTGCGTTGTCTGACACAACATACGAGCTGCCATGCAGAAAGATAGTGACGAAAAGAGTCCAGCAGCTTTATGAAAATGAAAAGGAAGATAAAGAGAATTTATTGGAGAAAGCCGAGTGTGTTGCCCTAACTGGAGATCATTGGACCTCGGTAAGCAATTCAAATTACTTCGGTGTGACGGCACACTTTATTGACGTCAAGTAGCGTCTTCACTCATTTGCCTTAACTATCCAGAAGACCAACACTAGGCACTTTGCGGAAAACGTGGCAGGAGATTTTGAGTCTGTGGCAGAGGCCTGGGAAATCACACAAAAAGTCACCACAATCGGAACAGACAGTGCCCGAACCATGATCACTGCAATGAGACAGCTCACATTCCAGCACATGCCGTGTGTTGCTCACGTGTTGCAGAGGACCATCACAGTTTGCCTTGCTGACAGCGGGTTCACAGCCACATTGGCAAGATGCCGTAAAATAGTGGGGCATTTTAAACATAGCCCCTCAAACACAGAGGAACTGCACAAGGAACAAACACAACTTGAACAAGACAAAGAGCCACTGATACAGGATGTTTCCACAAGGTGGAATTCGACACTGTTTATGATCTCTCGTCTGCTGCAAAACCAAGAGGCTGTGAAGCTTACTCTAGCCAAACAGAAGCACAAGTTCACCATGTTAACTACAGCAGAGTGGGACAGACTGCTGAGGCTCGAGACCCTCCTTAAACCATGCAGGTAAACACCCACCAACTGTTTTTAAATTTATTGTACTGAATATCACTATGACTATAGTATAAAGTTGCTACTGTTTTTAATCTAATATTAATTGGCACAATAATGAATCACTTTCCTGAACTATTCTCTGCAGAGATGTGACTGAGCTCCTTAGGGGTGAGACTTATGTCTCGTGCTCTGTTGTGTTACCTGCTCTCCGCCACCTGACCCACACCATGGAGGTCTCAGATGACGACCCAGCCTATGTGGTGAGGTTCAAGGGTGACTTTAAAAAGGACCTGTCTCAACGCCAAGATACACTCAATCATGGATGGCTCAGGGTGGCTACAGCACTCAACCCACGCTTTAAGGTAACATGTGTAATGGTCTTCTATGTTTTTCTTTTCGCTTTCTTTTTGACCCCCCTCGCCCCCCACCCACTTCTTTCTTTGAATGGGAACTGTCACGGTTTGGTCCCTCTTCCTGTTTTAGTTTGAAGTTTCATGTTCCTTATGGTCCTGGGTTAACTTCACTTCCTGCCTTGTCTTGTGATTGCGTGATTGTCTCCACCTGTGTCCAATCACCTGCACCTCCCTTGTGTATTTAAGCCCTGTGTGCCTGTTGTCCTTTGTCGCGTCATTGTCTAACGTCACTCGTCGTTGGAGCACGTCTCGGTTTGGTTTTTGAATAAAAGGCACTTCGTTGGAAATCCTGCGTTTGAGTCCTCCCTGCATCCTGCTCCAGCTGCGACCCTGACAGGGAACCATGTATGAAAATTAATTTCACCCATCTTTTTACTCTGTAAATCTGTGTGACAATAAACCTGATTCTGATTCTAAGGACCTAAAGTGTCTACCAAGAGGAGAGCGAGGAGGGGTGTGGACCAGCATTGAGGCACTGCTGCGAATAGAAGCAAACAGAGCCACTCCAAAACCCACAGAGGAGCCAGCAAGGAAGAGTAGCCTTCTGCTGTTTAATTCAGACTCTGAATCAGAGGATGAAGAGTGGTCCAACGGGGCTCTGGCCCGCTACAGGGCAGAGCCCACCATCAGTGAGACAGACTGCCCACTGCAGTGGTGGTCCACTCATGAGAGAGCCCATCCACAGCTTTCTGCCCTGGCAAGCAAGTATCTGGGCAGCCCTGCCACTTCTGTCCCTTGCGAGAGACTTTTCTCCCTGGCAGGTAACGTAGTTCAAAAGAAAAGGGCAGCCTTGTGCTCTGAAAATGTGAACAGGCTAGTTTGTCTCAGCAACTGGCTATAAGAGAAGGATAAGAAATAGTCATAGAGGTATCGTGAGGACAATGGGGTTGTTGTTGCTGAAATGTTGATCAAACAGTTTCCTAAGCAACAGAGAGATTTATTTTTCATCAGTATATTGGAAGAATAGGAGGTCAATCACTGGCACTTTTTGTATTTTATTTTAAATGGTACACTTTATGTTGAACTATGTATTATGTTGTTGGTGCACTTAATGGCAAAAATTGCACTGGTCTGTTGGACTTGGTTGAACAAAAATAAAAATCCATGTGAAAAAAATTACTTCTCACTGTCAAATATTAAAATTAAAATGCGATTGATTTCAATTAATTAATTACAAAGCCTCTAATTAATTAGATTAATATTTTTCCCGGCCCTAATATACTGTATATATACACACACACACAGTGCCGTCATTAGCATTATTTTTACATGTGAAACACAAAAGAGTTTGGGAAATAAGAATGCAATTCAACACTGATTTCAGATCTATTCTTAATGAAAGCATTTATTTAACTTTCCCTGCATCATGCAGCTGGTGACACAGGCATTTACTGGAGCCTGTCTGATATTAAGCATACAGTTTGTACAAAGACATCCAACCCATTGGACAGGGGGCCATCAGCGTTGCAGCTGAACTTCAGGGACCAGAACATCAGGCTGACGATGACCACATGGTCCAGTCCAGTCAACTCAAACCTCCATGTCGACCTGTATTTAAAAGGGTTGAGGTTAAAGGGTCTGCTCAGCCAAAAATTATGTTTAAGCTCTTATGGTCAATATTTCCACAGAACTTTTTCAGTTTCAGTTAGTTTTAAATCATTTTTTAGAGCAGAGTTGTATATATCACTTGTTTTATAACTTCCTTGGATTCTGAAAAGCCATACTTTAGCAAAGCTCTCCTTCAGACTTCACAATAGAAATAGAAGGTATAGAGTTAGCACTGTTGGTATCTCATCTGATCAGAATCTGTGCACAAGTAAATAACCAAACAGATAATGACTACTGTCACTTACCTTGTATACGTCTGTGTGGTGCATTCAAATGCCCAACCATCATTTGGTATCCAATGTTGGGATGTTGCTGCAGAATTTCAGTCCCAGTTTCTTCTAAATCATTGTCCTCTAATGAAGTTTTTAGGTTGTGGACTCTGGCCATCAAAACAACAGGACAAAAGTCAGAAGAGACAACTAAAGCAATGTGACCTAACTCACAGTACAAACAGCACACAAGTCAACATCGATCTGTCATAAACTGCAGTTTAAAATTAAGATACTTTTAAGATACTGTGTGTTCCTGTGTTAGTCTGAACCCATCTATGTGCTGTAGAAATAAATGAAATATAACTAGAGCTTTAACTTGAACATGCTGCCTAAATACAGTTTGCCATATCCCTTTTACATGCAATTCATATTTTAAGTTAAACATATTTCACTTGTTGTGTTTCTGAATGCAGCACTATCATAAGGGTCAAACTGATGCAATTGTGCTTAATTAAAAAGGTGCAAAATCGGACCACATTCAACTTCATTTTATCAAGTTATGGGGTTGCAAATGATCTGATATACTGAAGAGTTTATTCCATGGCAACCATGTAAAAGGTTCATAAAAGTTACCATCAGTAAATATTATGTACATTTGCAAAACAATATACAGCCACTTTTAAAAGATAGTAAATGAAACCAGAAAAACACTTGACATTATTACCTTATTCTGTACCGCAGCATCCTCCGAGCAGCTGCGCCATGTTGCCCCCAAAGGAGAATAAAATATATGATCTGTGGTTCAAGGAGAATCGACCACTGTTTGGTCAACTTCCACATCCATGTCTTCATTGTGCTGAGACAAGTCTTCTGTCACTTTATCCAGCAGAAACTGAAGCATGTCTTTCTTAACGTGCTTCTCTAAATCATTTGCTAACGATCGCAATCGATTTGAAATGGTTTGAAAATACCATGTAACCAAATGCTAAGAACAGCTTCTGCCCACGAGCGAGCACACTCCTCTGACCAATCCTGCTTCAGACAGAGGTTAGGACCTCCCACCTTATTAGCATACAGACACATAATAAATGTGGAAATGTAGGCAAACAGAAATGTAGAAATAAATATATGATACGGACCCATAAATAAATGAAGAAATATAGGTGAACAAAAATGTAGAAATAAATATATAATATGTATTTGACCTGTTTGATTATCAACTTTTATTTATTTATGGTTACATTCATTTACTTATTCACGCACTTATTTGTTTATTCCTGTATTTATTTATTCCTATTTTCATTTATACATTAATTTATTTATACTTAAGTCTTTGTCCTCCAGAGAGTCAGCTTCTTTTTGTTCACATGGTGAAATGAAGCTGTACAACTAAATAAAGACTGTAGTAATGTCACACATTTGACCACACCTTAGTTTGTTTTTCATTTAACTTGCATGTTTACTAACACTCCTGTCATTTCAGATCCCCCCTCACCTGGTTCTCCTTGCCCTTCTCACCTGCAGCACATCCCCTCGTCAGCCACTCACTATTTAAGCCTGTCACAGTCTGTTTTTCCCTGCCAGATTATCTTGTGTGTTTTGGCAAGTTTTCCAGCGTTTTCCTAGTTAGCCTGATATCCCTCTGTTCTAACCTTGCCTGCCTTTTGACCACAGATTCCCTGCCTTCTCCTTGACAGATTTGTTTGCCTCCTGATTGCCAGCCTGGTTCTGACTCCTTCCTGGGGTCCGTTTCAAGAAGCGGGTTTAGTGGAAACTCAGAGTTTGTTAACCCTGAGATGGGGTTGTCTGTTTCAGAAAGGGAGGTAACTTGACCTCAGGGTCAGTCGCTATGGTAACTGAGCCTGTGAACCTAACCTGAGGGGTATTGCACGAAACCCGGATAAGGGATTAAGTCGGGCTATGCAGGTTATCCTGGAGGAATTTTGCTCCGATTTGTTTGCACGAAAGCAGGTTGAATTAAACCCGGCCAAGTAACCATGGCGATTTATTCTTTGAAGCTAGCCTGCTCCAGACCAGGCTAAGAGCCAGGCAAAGATTAATCCTGCAGCCTCATGTGTTAAATCAGCTGCCGCTTTGACCCGAAACAAACAGGTTTATTCCGTTGGTTTCTGAATGCGTTCTATTAACATGCATCACCTGTCACTATTGCTCTCACCAGTTTGGTTTTAAACTCTACTTTTGCAGATGTTTAGTTTGGTGGTTCGAAACTTTTACCTCATGGACCGTTTTCACAATATTCCGCGGACTGTAAGAAGGTCCGACGGATTATAATCACGTCGAAATACCACCGGGGGGGGGGGGTAGAGTCGATCCAGACAGATCGACCGACGGGGCGCTGGTGGGCGAAACCGCGCAGTTAACAATTGTAAACTGACTAAATTGTGATGAGGGCGATTTATAAAAGGCCCATTCACCGGTGTTTTATCCTGCACCATGATGTCCACTACTGAACGACGTGTTGGATGAAGAAGCGCTGATATTAAGACGTGCTTTCTGACGTGAGAGGCTGTTCCGGGACAGATCAGACCCTTTAGCTTTTCCCCACGAGTACCTGCATGAGAGGTATAGATTTTCTGGAGATGGAATTCATTATTTTTGCAGACTGCTGTTCAGCACCGCACAGCGTGAAGCCTGCTCTCACTAACCCACAGATAGTCTGTGGGGCACTGCGCTTTTTTGCAAGCGGCATGTTTTATATGCCGTGGGAGATGCCGAAACTGTGAATAAATGCACTATTTACTCTTTCATTTCCTCATTCATTCATACTCTGAATCAGGCGTATTTTAGCGAAGTTTCCACATATGGGGATATTACCAACACCAGTGTTGTGCCTGAACGCGTTCATTCAACGATAGTTCATGAACTCGTTCATAGTTTGGGTGAACATGAACTGAACGTACTGTATTAATGGGGAAATGCTGTCCCCTCAATGCTAATGTAAACCCTGGTTGGATAAGGATTCAAAATTGGATATGAAGATTAAATCTGCATAGCTTCAGTGTTAAAACTGATAAAATAATTGCTGTCTGTGGTTCTATATGGGCTGTGGCAATCATTTTGAAAAATAGCTTGCAGCAACATATGGAAAAAAAGAACTGAACTAGTTGGAACTGTGAACTTAGTTCAAATATTTAAATTTGAACTATGAATGGAACTAGTTCATTTTAAAATTTGTGAACTGAACTTTCCCAACACAATAGATTGGCCGTAACACACTCACCCATTTTAGAATCACATTCTGTTAACTTGTTAGAATGTTAACTTGTATATAATTCCCAATTTCTATTGATGTATTTGCACTTAATCTTACTAAATTCTACAAGGCAAACAAATTAAGTTAAAACTTTTTCCTTGGCCCCATTTGCCATTAAAAGAAAATGTTCTAGTTTGTCTTTATTATTTTGTCAGAATGCACCAGAATGCTTCGTTTGTGTGTGAAAAAAAATCTTTATTTAGCCCCCCCTACAATAAAATTCACCAGCCGCCACTGGTCATTACCATAGTAAATCGGCTGTTCTGAAACCCTCCTACTTGAAACAAACCCCTGTTCTCTTCCACGGAAATACCCCGTCATAATTGTTTGAGTCGTGCTTTTGGGTTCTTCTTTGCACCGGTACCAGTACCCGTGACAAGTGAATTAGTGACCTTCGTATTTAATTTGTTGGTTTGCCATTTTGAGCTAAACAAAGAAACCCATGAATATAAAAAATGATATTACAAAAAACATAAAATGATGAAGTCGGTGTGTAGCAACCAAATTAGTAAATAAACACTAGAAACCAACCATAAGGACAGTAATACAGATTGTGTTCTTGTAAAAAGTAGTTTCAAATTCTTCTATTTGACATCCTTATCGAACAATGCTGGTATGTGGTGTGAATTCATTCGTCTTTTGTGCATGTTTAACCTCTTGTGTTTATCATCTCAATACTTGCAGTTGGAATCTGTATTCAGCGTACTGGTGCTGGAATAAGCTTCTAAATGTAGAAGCTTTGTGACCTGGCTTGGGGGGGATCACTGTTGAATGAAATACAGACTTTTTCAGATGTAACCTTTCCAGTGAGAAGGATTTTTGCGTACATTCTGTTACAACTTCTTGGCATAGGTTCAGAAGCTAAACAGGTGAGATAGCCATGTGTTTGCAGACTCTGTGAATCCTACTGCCAGCATTAGGAGAAGTGTGAGCCATTCATTGTCACAATGCATGGCAGGCCAGTAAAGCGTAAAAGCCGCCTGCAGCAAGTGTCACTGATTCGGGTTGGTAATTACTGTTAGACTGAAGGAGAGAGAGCTATGGAGACAGTGAGAGGAGTTAAGAACTGCAAGAAAAGAGGGGGAAAGGGGACAAACGTAGCTGCTGTGTGGATGTGTGGTTGCAGCACACTTACCTTGGACCCTCGCTCGTTAAAAATAATCTCCACGTCTAAAATCTTGCCAAATTGCTGTGGACGACAGGGAAGGAGAAGGAGGGCAGGGTATGAGAAAATAGTTAGAACATGGTGACTTGCGCAGTTCTCTCTTACTCTGAAATAAAAAACATGAAAAGTCAAGCAGTCATTGCTCCGAATGAACAAACTCCTTTTCACCCAAGATTAATAAAATATCCATTTACTCTTAATGCGGTGTTTAAAAGTCTGTGTGTTTGGGGGGGGGGACTACAGGGTTATGTGGTGTAAATGAATATTATGATGGTGGATGATGGCGGGCGCTAAAGCAATGCCTCAATACACACGCTGATCTTAACGATGGCCAGCATCTTGCTTTTCCTCTCCCACTCTTTTCTCTCACACAAAAAAGAGCGAGGCTAAAGCATTTTTAGTAAAGGCCTAGAGCCTCTCAGTTAAAACCAGACATGGTTTCTATACAATATGTGGGATAGGAAGCAAACGGATAGCTCTTTAAGGCCTACGATGAGCCATACATGTATCTGGTCATGATGCAGACCACCATGGTAATCACCTGCCAAAGCCCTCTATCACCAGTCCAACCATGCATTTGGTGCCTAGATGTTCTGTTCTTAATGGTCTTGATTAGCTCCACGTCTTGTTTTAAGTTGATTACTCTGGCTGGGTGCCAGTGACCACACCTCTGCAGCACATTGATTTTGGTGGTGTATAATGCGATAAGACCATGTTTTAGCCTCACAATAGGATCAAATGTACATTAGAGATATTGGGAATTGAGCAAATAGCATTAGAATGTACAGTGTATCATGCTAGTTCATAGGCCTCATATCATGTGTGACCAGAAGGAGAAACGGTCGGTAGATTCTGGGTTTCCACTTGCATTAGGTTTTCAACATAACGGTCTCTGTGACTGGATGAGCAAATGAGTAAATTAATTAGAGGGATAGAGTTATATCGACAGAAGGGGCCCCAGTATTGAATCTTGGGGAACACCACACGTCATTTTCTTCAACTCTGATGTGTAATTAGACAAAGTATTTTCAATCTTTCAAGTAAGATTTAAACCAGTTAAGTGCTGTACCAGACAGTAGTATGTCATGGTCGACCGTGTCAAATGCTTCCCCGAGATACAGTAATACTAAGGTAAATTCTTCCATTGTCTGTGTTTAAGTGGATCTTGTTGAAAACCCTCAACAACAGCAGTTTCAGTACTGTGGTGCTGTAGAAAGCCTAACTGGAAGGCATGGAGCATCACTAACCTTGCCAGCCAGTATGATAATGCTCAGCCTTGTACTCCCCATTACCAGACCTTGAATAAAGCAGTATATTTCAATAAATAAATAAACATGGAGCAGAGAGCAGACCAACGGCAAGGTCATAGCTCTAGCCCTGAAAAGGTCCAGCAGCTAAACACACAAGCTGCATATACATAGTATGTTACACATTTGCATTGCAGAACTGCTCAGAATCTATTTATACATTTAAGATGAAAAAAATAGATATTGCTTTTCAACAACAATTTTAAGTAGTAGTAGTAGTATTTTAAGTATTTTTTATCCCAACGATTTTTTCTGTGTTTCAGAAAAGAGTTTAACTTTTAAATAAGATAAAAATGTAACTTAATCTTGGCCAGACTTTGATGTTTCACTGATCTCAAAAACTTTTCAGGATTAAAATGTTAATCCTCTTTTTGAAGGACAACACTTGTCTCCACCCAGCTACAACCCTCATTCTGTCTTCCATCAGCCCAGTGATTCTTCTGTTAAGTCCCCCATTGACGACAAAAGAAACTTAAATAAAAACTGAAAAAATAGACTAGTTTTTCTTTCTAAAATAAATACATTTTACTTCACTTTCCCACTTGAGCTTGAGCACCCACGTAGTTGGAACTATTGTTATTCTGGTTCTTTATTATCATTATTATTATGGTGGCACTTTATGTGTAAATGAACATGATTAATGCCCAAATCAAATGTCTGTCTCAATTATCCTGGATTTAGGTCTTGGTTTCGTACCCTTCTTTTCATAGTGTTACAAAATTGCATCAATAGCCAATGTAAATGAATGGTGACATAGTTAGGCTACAGTAGCACATTTAGAATGACCTGTATTTCAAAGGATATTTTTAAACACAGTACTTGAGTACATTACCAAGAGCTTCGTTTTTTCTTTTTACCAGTAATTTACAATTCCCCTCATTTGTTTATGGCACCAAAAATACAATATCTCAAAAGCGATGATACAACCAAAATGACAGGTCCCCATGGTGTGCCTTGCCGCATCGGTAAACAGAGCAATGACTTCAGTCACAGTGCTTCTGTTTTTCAAACAATAATTGTCCTGATCAACGCAAACACACTGGCCCCACTGGGGTTACCCAACAATGGGAAAGCTCATGCTCTCTAACTACCCACTCACTGCTAATTGTCTCCATTGCTACGCTCATATGTTGATGTAAGTGAGCAGATTTTAGATGATCATTACACCTTTGCCTCCTTGGTGGCCGTTTCGGTTAGGGAAGAGCCTTGTGGAATAATTTGGAAGGCAAATGTGAGTCACATGAAAAGGAGACATTAAAAAGAATTCCCTTGAAGGAGACACTGGCTACCTGTGCCGCTGGAAACCTCCAGAACAGGTGATTAGAAAAGAGTAGGTGTCATTAAAACTCCATCAGCACAAAACCCAACCCCCGGTACTCACCGCAAATACACACAACCACGCACATCTCTGTGTGCTGAGTATCTAATGACTCATTTAGGACCCCTACTTCTGGGAATGTGGCAGTAAGGACCCTCTTGCGGCTGGCTCACTAAGTGCCTGCTTATTAATTAAACACAGCTGAGGCTCAGAGGACGGCACCAGTCCTGCATATCGTTACATTTTTACATTACATGTCATTTAGCTGACTCTTTTATCCAAAGTGATTTACAATAAGTGCATTTCAATTTAATTTATACTGATGTTTGGCAATTGAACCTGGACGAGGACCACATTGATTATCGGCCTCTTGATGTTTGAGTAACAAGAAGACAAAAGGTAGGTGTGTATGTGAAATGTGTTACTATCTAGTACAAATTTAAATGCTGTTACTGTATCCAACCTACTCTTACTTTATAAAACCTTCATAAAGCTAATGCAATGTGATGTAATACAAAGCCCTGAATTAAATGTTCATCTCAGTAATGTTTTGTGTTTCTTCCCTCCAATATGAATACAAATCAGATATACAACTGTCAGTGTAATCCAGTAAAGTTCAGCAGCACCACAAACTACAGCTGCTCCTCTTCATCTGATTTAAAAAGATGTTTGACTGTATGACAACTCTGTTCCATTGAGATATTTTCCCTAATCATTTCATGACTGATATATATATATATATTTTATATATATATATATTAGGGCTGTCAAATGATTAAAAGTTTTAATCAGAATACAGTGGATTAATCAGGATTAATCACTATTTGCAATTACACCTTAATCCTAACCATTTTTTCTTTCTGAAATGCAGGGTTAATAACAGGACATAACAGGACACAGATCCATAATTATCATTATTATTATCATCATTATTATTTTTTACATAAATACATGTTATTGATATTTGACTTGGTTTAATTCATTCCAGAAAAGAATCAAAGTAATGTTATTTGATAAGTTACAGACTGATTTCCCTGCATGGCTCTAGAAGGGTCTCAAGCCTCTGCAGTTTATCCCACTCTGCTGCGGTCGGCAAAACGAGTTTGTGCTCCTGATGGTCCAGGGCTGCGATGACCAGACATGTCAGACCTCGCAATATTTCCGGGAGACTCACGAATTTCAAAGCCCCTTCCCAAAAATCTCCCGGACCGACCTTTCTCCCGAATTTCTCCCGATTTCCACCAGACAATAATAAAAGTTACACCTTGAAGTCGAGCGGCAATTACAACGGAAAAACGAGACTGGCGCTGCAAGGAAAACCGCTAGCACCCCCCCCCCATCGATCGCCAGCACCCCCCCACGGCTAGCACCCGCACCCCCGGTCCTTTTGAATTGGCGATGACGGCCTCTTTATTTCTGCTCACGCGCTTGACCATTTCCAGCGTTGAATTCCAACGTGTTGGAACATTTTGCTGTTGTGTTGGTCAAATGATCTAAGGTTGATTTTGTTAATGGCCTGCGAACATTCAGCGTGGACTGGCGCAAACGACTTGCTGAACCTGACGGCCTGACATATGCCTACAGGTGGCAGTAATGTGTTGTATAGGATGAAGTGCATTCCCTAGAGGAAGAGGTGTCACGGTTTGGGTCTGCTCTGTCTTATTTTGTAGTTTTCATGTCTCTGGTGTTCCTGGGTAACTTCACTTCCTGCCTTGTCCTGTCTTCCCCTGTAATTGTCTGCCGTGCCTGATCGTTTCCACCTGTGTTCAATCACCTGCACCTCCCTTGTGTATTTAAGCCCGATCGTTTCCACCTGTGTTCAATCACCTGCACCTCCCTTGTGTATTTAAGCCCTGTGAGTCCCTTGTCTGGTGTGGCGTCATTACATGTCGATCGTCCATGTCCAAGTAAGTCGCTTGTGTTTCCAAGTCCAGGTCCTTGTTTTTTGTCGGTTTTGTTTTCTCTTCCTTCCTCCCCTTTTTGGTTGGAGCGATTTTGATTTCGAGTTTTTTGACAATTAAAGTCTTTTATTTTTCAACTCTGCATCTGAGTCCTCCCTCCTTGCCCTCGACCGCGTCCCCCCCTGACAAGAGGTACTTTCCTGACCTGAATAATTTGTCACACTGCGCATGCATGAAATGTGTTTGATGTAATTAACAACAAACAACAAATTAACGTCGTTAACGCGCTATTTTTGACAGCCCTAATATATATATTACTCTAGTGCTCCATTTTATATAAATATATAGATGTAATGGATATCCCATTTCTAATTTAAAATGAAAACCAAACAAAAGCATGATAATAGTAAAATAAACAGTCAAGAACTGTATTAAAATCTATTAACAAAACCAGCTGACGTGGTGACTTCATCAAGTCACCTGCTGCAATTGCGGAAATGACCGTTCTCCGTTGAGTCGGGTCTCCCGAGTCTTTTCTCGTGGGTTTTCTCGTTGGGAACGTAAGTTTGTTCTCGCATTCTTGTTGGTATTGAGAATGAACAGGGTTCATCTGAGAGTGCAGGCCAGCTGACTCCACCGGTAGATATTCTGGTCCCAGGCAATGTAAGAATTTGCAAAACAAACCCCACAAAAGCAGACCTGTGGTCAGACTGGGATTGGCTCTTTTGTGGTTAAGGAATAAAGAAATACAAACAGCTCCGTCTGTTTAGGTAAGTGTGCCGTGTGTGCAGGGAAATATTTCTGGTGCAGTCCTATATATCCTCAGAATGAGAGAATTTAATCATTCAAGTAGTGCTGTGAATGCCAATTATGATTCTATCATTAAAACCCTTTTCACCAGCCTAGTAATTTCCCTCCAAATGTGTTGTTTTAATTATTAATTCAACTTGGGTAATGAACCCAGCTGTATTCCTTTTAGAGCCCATACCTCCCCGACTTATGTTTCTCCATTGTTGAGGTCGTACCCTTTATTCTTGCATCCTGAGATGGACTTCTAAAGGTGTTTGACAGAGTATTGCTGTGTATTATTATGTAACTCACATTGATAAACCTCCACCTTGTAGCTACCTTTAAATATCTGTGCCCATTTTGCTTTTCTATTACTGCTTTTGCTGAAATATCACAACTTGCATAACAATGTGACGCTTTCCGTCTCCAATGCAGTTTCTAAAGAAAATCCCAGTCATTGTAGCAATAGTTATATTTCATCCTTACTGACCAGGCAGAAGCAGTGTTTCACAATAGATGTCTTCTGTCTTGTGTGCAGGTTGAGTATTTTATAACAACAAAGTCATTGGTGACCTTGAATGACGGCCACACATACTTGCCAACCTTGAGACCTCAGAATTCGGGAGATATTCAAAAGGACCGGTGGGGGGGTGTTAGCGGTCAACGCCGCGCTTGACTTCAAGGTGTAACCTTTATTATTATTGTTCGGTCTGAAACGGCGCGCCCAGTGACAGATGGTGTAGCAATATTGTTGTCCGGGTGGAAATCGGGAGAAATTCGGGAGTTGCCCGGAAAAATCAGGAGGGTTGACATGTCTGCGGCCACGGTCTATTATGGCAAACCAAGGGGAGGGGCCAAGCCAATGGTGCCTGGGAGGTGGATCCCAAGGCTAAGGTTGGAGGGGTAATAGAGGTTGTGTACTACCGAGTGCAAGTGCTGCAATTAATTCCATCATCACCCAGGACCTCAAGTGGGAGCTGAACATCATCTCCATTACCAAGAAGGCTCAGCAGAGGTTCTTCCTGAGGCAGCTGAAGAAATTTAACCTTCGAAAGACGATGATGGTGCACTTCTACATCATCGAATCCATCCTTTGCTCGTCCATCACTGTGTGGTACGCAGCCGATCTAGAAAGATTGTTACAAACCCCTCTCACCCCGGACAAAAACTGTCGGCGCCCCTTGCTACGACTAGTCGTAGAGGAACCTAATGTATTTCAAGGAATTATTATTATTATTAGGGTCCTCGCTACAACTAGTTGTAGAGGAACCTATTGTATTTCAAGGAATTATTATTAATATTATTATTATTATTCTCACAAACCGCGGGCCTTTTGGGGGCCTTTATCATATTCAAAAAGTTGTTCAATTTGGCATGGATATCCGGACTGTTAAAAAATGTGATAATTTTTGGGTCTCACGTTTGGGTATAAAGAAATGTCTCTATAGCGCCCTCTAGAAATTTAAAAAAGACCACACTAGGCCAGTTTCCGCCCCCGATGTCCGATCAACTTGAAAATTGGCATATAGGTCCTCTTCGGCATGCTCTACAAAAAAGTCAATCATGGAATGCAAATGCGCTTAACTAGATTTTCCGCCATTATGAATTTTGGGAAAAACACATTTTTGGCAATATCTATTAAATACTGACTTTGATTGTCACGAAACCGTCGGTGGATCTTTATTGGGTCAATGTGCCCTTGATATATCAGAATGGTGCTGATAACACATTGTTTTGATGAAATATGGGCTAATTAACTTCGCAAAGGGTGTGGCTAAATCTGTCAGATTTTTAACTTCCAAATGACTCGGCCTGCCCTCACCAAAATTATAGCATGTGTGAACATTGAAGCCCTGAATACACCCTAATATTAGATATATATAGAAGAATAGAGGGACGCTGTAATTAATGGTTGAAAATCTGCGTTTTTGGCCTTTTTTCATGATTTCTTACAGTTGTAAAAGACCAAACTCCTCCCAGGGATTAAACCCGAATCTTTTCAAAATCGCGCAGTGGGATCCTGGGACCTTAGGCATTAAAAATTGCATTTTGCCGGAAGAATTTCCAAACTATGTGCGTTTTCAAAAAACCACCATTCGCCACGAACGTTGAAGTTGTTATAACTCGAGCATATTTTATCTAATCTGCTGCATACTTCTCATATAGCTTCTCTATAACATCTCACCCTTTAAACATCCATATAATCATTTCTGACCTGTCTTATGGTTTTAAGAAGATATTACAGTTAATGAACTTTGCAAGGGGTGTGGCTTAATCTGGCAAGATTTATAACTAACGTAGGATGTGTAAACATTGAACCCCTGAACACATGCTAATTTTTTCAGAATTTTTGAAGATTAGGGGGTGCTGCATTTAATCACTAAACATGTGCCTTTCTGGCATATTTTCATAATTTCTTACAGTTGTAAAAGACCAAACTCCTCCCAGGGATTAAACCTGATTCTTTTCAAATCCATGCAGTGTGCTCTTGAGACCTTGGCCTCTAAAAGTTGCATTTTGCCGGAAGAAATACTAAATGATGACATCAGAATGTCCTGGTTATCCACATGTGTCACCTTGGGAATGTCAATGTGGTGGCGGGCGTGGTTTCGGCTCAGCTGCAGGGGGGAGAGGCTCGGGGAACAATGCCAGGTGGAAGCAGTTACAATCAGCTGGCAATAATTGACGTGTGTGTGTGTGTGTGTGCTCTCCTCACTATATAACGCAGTGAGGCGGGGAGCAAGGGGGAATCGGCAGAACCAGCGAGCTGGACGCCGGCGAGTTACCGAGCACGGACAGACGAAATAAAAAGCATTGTAAATTACCACCCTGGTGTCGAGTGCCTTTGTCCGGAGCCGTACAGACCCAACATTACAGTCTACTATCAACCTAAAGTGGAAGGGTCAAAGTATTGATTGTTTTCTTTTAAACCTAATTTGAAAATGACCAAATGTAGTCTGGTGATAAATTTTGAAGGAAATTGCCATATATATGGTATTTTGAGAGGCTTTAATTTTGGACTGGTACTGTGTAACTATTTACGGCCGCAGAGCCACCTACCGGTAACAGGAAGCCACATTTTCTAGTTATATTTATCTCTTTCATTGAACAGGTCCAATGTAAAAAGTGAAATGGTGCCAGCACCTCAATAATTCCATGTTGGGATCATGTGCTCAATGGGTTTCTCAATATGATGGGCAATTTTGGGTTCAGGGTCCATTTTGCTCACATCTGACCATAGTACCTTCTTCCACATGTTTGCAGTGTCTCCCACATGACTGGTGTTAAACTCTAAACTGTATTTTTTATGCAGCTCATCCAGAGTTACATTGGCCTCTTGATTGCTGCTCTATTAAAGACATCACAATCTACTCTACTACTACTATTCTACTGAAAGAATGTCACCTTTTACAATGTTCATGATGGACTAAATGAAAACTTAAATCGTGGCAAAGAAGAAAAGAGAACAAATGGAACAGTGGTTTCAACTGGAGACATACTTAATCTAAACTGCTCCCTATTTCTTAATTCTCATGACATCCTTACCCTCTATACATCCATATTATAATCCAAGCCTGGTGGAAACATAAACTAACACCACTGACTTGCGAACGCTGCAGGCGTCCTCGACCGCATTTCTAACCATCTGGCCAGTGCCCCAACGTGCAAGTAGTAGCAAGGACCCGTCCAATCTTAATTTTAATATTTTATTATATTTTTATGTTATTCCTGCCCTCTGTTGTCCATTGTCGTACTCTCTGCTGTCATGCACCAATCACCATGTCAAATTCCTTGTATGTCTGACATGTTATGGCTATAAACGTTTCCTGATTCCTGAATAGGCACCTGGCATGGGGTGCACCTGCAATCCCTCAGCCTGGTCAGAATGGACATATATGAAGAGCGTTGAGACGCAGGAGGGAAAGAATTGACGAAACAGCATTTTCCAAGCAAGAAGTGAAGAACGACTACTGGGATCTCTCAAATTGCTTGGGAGAAGTCCCATTGAATAGAATTTACCTTATTGCCTCACCCCTCTCATCTGCTCTCTTTACACAGAACAAGTGACTAAGAATCTTAAGACCACGACTGAGACAAACCTGTTGTTGTATTTCGACCCCCAGCCCCCTTTCCCAACAACTGAGCTGAGGGAGAACCTAGCGAGGGTTGGTTCAGGGAACGGTGCAGGGCCCGTTCAAGATGGGGACGCAGATGGCTGCCACAGTGCTTCGGTGCTCTTTGTTTTTTGTTGTTAATTGTTTTTCCTGTTGCGATTCCCGGAGCTCTTTCACCAGAGATGAGCTTGTGAACATCCGTAGAACAACTCCAGCGGAGTTATTTTCCAAATGTTATTCTTTTAATTTTAATATTTTGTTACTTATTTTATTTAGTTTTGAAGGCGTTTGCTACACTGTTGAAGTAGGTGTCTTGAAAAGTACATGGAGAAGCAGAAAATTGTACAGTGCTTTAAGGGGGAATGGCAAACTCATTTGGACTCGAATGAGTGCCCTGCAGTGTTTCTCAATACAACAAAGCTTTGTGTGTGTGTGTGCGTGTGGTTCAGTTGTCATCTCACCCCGAACATTTGCCGGAGGTCAGGGTCTCGGAAACGGAAAGGGATGTTGGAGACGTGTAACCTCTTGGGCTGCTGCTTCTCCGATGAATCGCTGGACTGCATGTGGAGCTGCTGGGAGCCCTCCGTCTGTACAACCTCTTCTGCCTGCTGCAAGGAATCCCACAGCATGCCAAAGATTAGCTGCCATCATGTTGAGAAAACTAAGCAAGGCTGTTCAATGGGAAGTCTCACATTGAAACAATTTGAAAAGACAAGATCCTATGTTACAAAGGAACCGAACAAAGGAAATATCAGGAGCAGTGTTAATTTTGGCAGCTATTTTTGATTTAGTCTTAGTCTTTTAGTCATTTAAATCCTTCTTAGTTTTAGTCTAGTTTTCGTTGACGAAAACTAATTACATTTTAGTCTAGTAATAGCCATATTAAACTCCCTTTCTTTGCTTCTCAGGCCCAGGGACCCCCTGCGTTGTGTCTACAACTGCATAATAGTCCAACTTGCAGTACTTGTGCTGTCCATTAGATAACCCTCCTAGGATAGGTCTATAGCAGGGGTGGGCAATTTTTTGGGCTGGATCATGAACCAGCCATTCTCAACTGGACCCCCACTTTTTATTGAACAGTCTTTTCTTTCTTTTTCTCTCATCTTTATTTTGTTTTTTTTCCGGGTTTTCCTCCACCTGCACTGAGCAGTCTATCAAAAGCCTTTTGGAATACTCCATGGTAGGTATGGCTTGCTAGATGAATATGCTTAACTCTGAGCTGGTATCAGATGGTTATATGTGTGATTGCAGAGCCTTAGGGAATGAATGTCAGCAGAGAATGAAGAGACAATAAAGACACAGGATTCCAAGGGTAATATTAGTATAAGCTTCATAGAAAGGAACAGAACAATAGGGTGTGATTAGTGGTATCAGTAGTGTTGCACGCTGGATGTATGTGTGTGTGTGTGTGTGTGTGTCTGTTGAAGGTGCAAAACAAACTGGGTAGCCCCACCTCCTTCTCCACCAGGGAGGTCACTAGACTCCCTGTTAGCTTTTGCGGTGCCTTATGGGACTTTTAGTATGAGCCGTGTGCGTCCTATTGACAGGCTAATCAGTTATGATAGACATGATATTTACTCATGGGCCAGATAATATGTCAGTGATTACTTACTTTGGTATTAGAGTAAATTTAACAATCTGTGAACCATAGAATAAAGTCGGGACCGAGTCAGAGAAAGTTCCAGGAGGTGGGCTGGCATTGGACAAGCTGAACCATGTCAGCCCACCGGGGCTTTCACCGTTATCCCCTACGGCCAGCCCGACCCTGCTCCAGAAGTCTTTTCGTGGTGAAATACACTAAAAGGGACAATAATTTATCTAGTGAAATAGCTGTTTGGATGTTGCAGTCTCCATGAAGAAAAGGAAAAGACAAACTCCAAAAACTACAACCAACAAAGACAGACCAAAATGTTTATCCCTCCAAATTCTTTGAAATGCATCCTTTCAATTGAATCTTGGCCCCACCTGTCAGCAAGACAATAGAGATGCAGCAAGTTGATGCACTTCATTTGGAATCATCATCTGGATACATGTGTGTATGTGCTGTTTTCCTTCCGGTGGGTCATTGGGAAAACACAACATCTCTCTCTGTTTTACACATTTGACGTTTATCTAAAACAATTCAACGATTTTGTTACAATCTCTTGACTGAAGCATGTTATGGAAGACATAACTGATACAAACTGTGCTTGAGTCTTATTTGCAGTGAGGAAAGAAAAGGAGAAGAGAGAGAAGAGTGATTGTACATAATGGATTGGAACAACCCATGGATAAAGGGATGAAGAAAGAAGGAATGAAAAAGAGATAAAGTTTAAACGATGATTTCAGCTAAACATGCCAGATCAATGAGACAGAAGTGCTGAAGGTAGCAGCAGAGACAGACCCGAGAGAGGAGAGGAAGAGAGCAGAGACAACGGTAAGGGAGAGGGTTCAGATTTGCATGCAGGTTAAGTGCTGATTGAAGAGGGAACAGGCAAGTGAGGATAATGGTTTTTACACACGCAAACACACAAAGCTGAATTGACAAAGAGCTCTCTCCTGAATGGGATGCAGTAATAAAATGCCTGTGTGTGAGAAAGAGAGACTCACAGAGAGTGGCATTAGACACTGGGACCCTGGACCCATGAAGCACACTCAGCTCAACACGCACAAACACACATTCATGGATGTGGGGTTGGATTTTGCCGATCAATTGGATTGTGTGCACACAAGTTTAATCATCCCATCAAATCGCCTGCACCACCATCCCTACACTTCAACATCCCCTCAACCTCTGTGCCAAAAAACACACTATTTTCGATTGTACTTTGAGATCAATCTGCTGGTCCATTAAGCTGGTCACGGGGGTCAGTTGGATGCTTAGGAACCAGGGTTCCTTTCCTTGTTCTAAAAACCAGTCCTCTCTACTACAGGACAGGGAGGTCTATAAGTGGAGCCTCATGTTTCATCCCAAACAGAATAAAGGCCAACATTTTCACTCTGAACTCATACATCCAGGCCCTTGGTTTTGAGAGATTGCTGTGGTGGCGGGCGTGGATTTGGCTCGGCTGCAGGGGGGAAGAGAGGGGGAGTGGTTCCGGTAACGGGGCCAGGTGGAGGCAATGAGCCTCAGCTGGGGGAAATAATTATTAATTGTGTCCCCATATAAGACCCAGGAAGGCGGCGAGCGAGGTAGACGAGCGAGCGGGACGCCTCACGAGTGGAGCACGAGCACCCTGAAAATAATAAAATATATTGAACCCGTACTTTCCGCTGCCTTCTTCCGGAGCCCCTTACACCCAGACGTTACAGTGGCGCCCAACTCGGCGGGGGACGAATGATGGCAGACGACGAGCGCCAGCAAGAAATACCGGCCCAGCCAATCATGGCGACCAGGCGACCAGGCGGGGGCGAATCGGCAGTTCCTGGGAGCACTCCAGGCCCAGGCGCTGGAGCAACTGGCGGCCAGGCACCCAGCACCCAGGCCCGACGCTCCACCGCATGACGGCGGAGGACGATGTCCAGGCGTTCCTGGAGGCCTTCGAGGCGATGGCGGAAGCATGCGGCTGGGCGGCGGAGGAATGGCCGATCAGGCTTCTACCTTTCTTGACAGGAGAGGCGCAGACAGCGGCCATGGGGCTGCCACCAGCGGCGGAGGTTCCGTTTGAACGAGTCTGCATGGACCTCATCGGGCCATTCCACCGGAGCGCACGCGGATATCGCTTTGTGTTAGTCCTCATTGATTACGCTACACGATAAACCCGGAGGCAGTGCCATTGCGCAATATCTCTGCAAAGAGTGTTCAGGTCATCTCCCGGGTCGGAATCCCGAAAGAGATTCTGACGGACCAGGGCACCTCGTTCATGTCACGCACACCGAGAGAACTTTCCAGATTACTGGGCAATTGGACTGGTGTGTACCACCCGCAGACAGACGGGCTGGTAGAACGTATGAATAAGACACTCAAGTCCACGATCTGTAAATTTATTAGCGAACATGAACGTAATTTAGACAAATGGCTTGATCCTCTGTTGTTTGCAGTCCGGGAGGTCCCCCAGGCCTCCACGGGATTTTCTCCATTTGAACTTTTGTTTGGCAGAACACCGAGGGGGGTGCTGGACCTTATTAAGGAAAACTGGGAGGAAGGTCCGAGCCCCGGCAAGAATGAGATCCAGTACGTCCTGGACCTGAGAGCAAAACTCCACACACTGGGTAGGCTGTCACGTGAGAATTTGCTCCGGGCCCAGGAATGGAAACAACGGCTGTACGACAGAGGAGCCAGGCTGCAACAATTCACACCGGGAGAAAAGGTACTTGTATTACTTCCTTCTTCCAACTCTAAACTCCTGGCTAAGTGGCACGGGCCCTTCGAGGTCACATGGCAGGTGGGGGATGTCGACTATGAGGTGGTGCGGTCTGACAGGGGCTTTGATACACAAATATACCATCTGAACCTCCTAAAAGCCTGGAGGCAGGTGGAGTCAGTTTCTCTGGTTTCCTTAGTATCAGAAAGAGAGGACCTGGGGCTGGAGGTGCCAAAAGTGGTCAATCCCACCCCGCTCCTGTGTGAGGGCCGTCTCTCCGAGGGCGAGAGGACAGACATTGCCCAGTTGCAGAAGAGGTTGGCTGATGTGTTCTCCCCCCTGCCAGGCCGGACCAACCTGATAGTTCACCACATCGAGACTCCTGCGGGGGTGACTGTAAGGTCATGACCCTACAGGATGCCCGAACACAAAAGAAAAGTGGTTCGGAAGGAATTGGCGGCTATGTTGGAGAGAGTCCAACAGCGCCTGGTGTAGCCCCATCGTTCCGGTGGCTAAGAAGGATGGGGCTGTACGGTTCTGTGTGGACTATCGCAGGGTGAACGACGTGTCACGATTTGATGCCTACCCAATGCCCCGGGTCGACAAACTCCTGGACCGGCTGGGCACTGCACATTTTTTTATGACCCTGGATTTAACTAAGGGCTACTGGCAGATTCCTCTGTCGTCAGAGTCCAAAGAGAAAACTTGTTTCTCCACTCCGTATGGTTTGTAATTTACCACGCTTCCCTTTGGCTTGTTCGGTGCCCCGGCCACGTTCCAGTGGCCTGGCCATCCGGTGGGCGGTGGGCTCCCTGCTACTACCTCCTGGGACGCTCATTCACCCTCTGTTCGGACCACGCCCCGCTCCAATGGCTCCACCGCATGAAGGATACCAATGCCCGGATCACTCGGTGGTATCTGGCTCTACAGCCTTTTAACTTCAAGGTGGTCTATAGGCCGGGGGCGCAGATGGTCGTGGCAGACTTCCTCTCCCGCCCTCTCGAGGGAGGAGGGGGGGAGTAGGATAGGCCGGACGGCTGCCCGGCCTAAGTCGGGCAGTGGGAGTATGTGGTGGCGGCCGTGGTTTCGTCTCGACTGCAGGGGCGAAGAGGGGGAGTGGTTCCGGGAACGGGGCCAGGTGGAGGCAATGAGCCTCAGCTGGGGGAAATAATTATTAATTGTGTCCCCATGCAAGACCCAGGGAGGCGGCGAGCGAGTTGGACGAGCGAGCGGGACGCCTCGAGTGGAGCACGAGCACCCTGAAAATAATAAAATATATTGAACCCTTACTTTCCGCTGCCTTCTTCCGGAGCCCCTTACACCCACACATTACAGTTGCTTATCTGTTTTTATTTGGTCGTGCAGTGAATGGCTGGTCCTTTGAAGAGCGGTGAAGGACTGGGAAGGCATTTTTCTTCAATGCAACCTAGTAACAAGTGTTATGATTTTATTTTGAGTTTGATGGCCACCAGTTTAAAATAGGACATTAAGTTCAAAATTCTTTAATAACTCTTTGGGAGCCTGTATCCAAACTGTGTAAGTATATATTCCTTAATTAGATTATGCTGTTTGAGTGACGTGGGAGCAGCAACAGTTAGCATGACATATGCCTGATCATTTAAAACTCCATACGGAAAACAAGCATTGAAGAAGTGGTTTGCTGTTTGATGAACTGAACTGACAAAGCATGAATTCTGACATTCTACGAATCAGCATCAGGATTTAGTCATTTCAGCATCTTTTAGATCCATTTATTAGAATTTAATTACAGCACAATCGGTTTATTTTGTCATCTTACCACTGTAGTGAACTAGCTTTATTTAGCCGACGTCTGACTTAATACATACAGTGAAAAGTGCTGTGTGAATTTTCAATGGAAGATATTTTGGAACCAGAAACAAAGGCATGATTTTTTTAACTTATCTGGGAATTCTGCAACAGGTAAAGCAGCTAAGCGGTTAAATCAGCATGGTTTTAGAAAGTGGAGAAATCATGATTGCATACAAGATGCTCTGAACGATCACCATTGAGGTAAGGCCCCCCCGTTCTCTCCCTCAAGAAATACATTGGGGGGAGAGCCCTTTGATTTGGTGTGAACACAGCGTTAATCTCCCTTTCAGCCTGAGTGTTAGCACAGGAAGATGGCTGTAGTCTTTCATGAAGCTTAAGGCTGGAACATGCTTCTGCGTTTGCGTCTTGTCTCGACACACACATGCTTTTCAATGCATTTTTTCCGCAACCTAACAGGATGTAGTTAGAGGACCAATCACAGCCTTGTGACACAAAATGGGTCGACGTACGCAAGCACGAAAGAGGGGGTGAAAAGGCACGCAAGGGGCTGTTGCGTGTCCTTGCGTTTCTCTGAAAACGCAGAAGCATTAAGTAGGCTTTAGGATGGTATGGAATGAAATTCTAAGGCAGTAAGCCTTCTACTGCCACATTCAAAGAACTCAAATCCCTCTCCGCACTTCTTTATTCCTTTATGGTCGCCATGCCTCCACCACCTTGTGTGAGCAGCCAGGCAGGAAGGAGAAGTAATTACACAAACATTATCATACACAGGCAGCCTGAGCTTCCTCCACTGTCACCACGGAGACAGTGCTGAGCTGTATAGTCTGTTTGTGTGTGTCTGTGTGTGAGGGGGAAGCTGTACAGCACTATCTACCCAACCGCGCCTCCAACGTGGCAGCCACTGAGTGCCACACAAGCAGCCCAAAATGCCCCAAACTCCTACACCTGATTACGCACCCACTTAGATATCCCAAGTGTGTCGTGAACATGTGTGCATATGGCATATGGTGTGTGTGTGTGTGTTTCTTGCTTAGCTCAGCAATGCCCCTTTTCCCGAGCCTATAATTGAAGCTATCAGATGGGATTGCTGCCAGACGGGTAGATTACACACGGTTAGGCTGCTATAGAGCCCTCTCTCTCCAGGGATTAGACCAAGACACACACACACAGCACACACAGAAACAGAAAGGAAACAAGAAAGTAAACTTGACTTCATTTTTAACCCCTGTCTCTGCCAGGAGGTGGTCTCTGGCATCCAGTATGTGAACGACACCACATGGGACAGCAGTGAAGATTACTAGATCAGTGAAACAGCAAGGACCAAAAGAGTATCTGAAGTACATATCTGTGAATACCAGGTGACCATCTTTCCCAGCAGATGCTGGGAAAAGGTCAAAGGTCAACAACATTGAGTCAGTTAACAGCTGGAAAAGATGAGGGAGCACTAACATTTCTGGCACGGTACAGGGGTATCCAAATAAATCCACTGAGGGAGGCCAAGAGATGCACACTCGCTAGTTTCAGGGCATGGATAACATTGTGATGCATAGGCATCAATATTTGTACCTCTTTGTACCTCTTTTCGCAATATGATATTTCCACAGCTGCAACTGGTAAATACAGATCCCGCAATACTACAATGGAGGTTATTACAGTAAATGAAGTAAGTGCCTTTTGTATTTTTCTGTATCCAGACTGTAACAGCCCATGACAAACTCTCCACAGTGACTGTAAAACCCTCCCAGTAATGCTGACTGTACCCTGGATACTCCCCCTGTCACGGTTCACGAATCCACTGCCCTCCCCTTGTCTTGTGTGTCATGTGTGGGTGTGTGAAGTGGGCGGAGTCAGCAATCCCGCGTAATCAGCAGGACAGCTGATCACACTAGAGACAAGTGCTTGTCTCTGGTTGGTGTGGACATCCTTATGGTACGTTCACACCGAATGCGTCGCCTGCGTTTTGCGCGATAGGATTACATTCCAAGTCTATGCACGCAATGCCGCTGGGGGGGACGTGAATCTGCGATTGAAAGTCGCCCAAACGCAGCAAATGCAAAAGTTGAAATATGCCATCTTTCATCTTCGTGACGCTGCGGTGTGATAGCCTATCAGCGCAGAAATGTTCCCAATCATCACTGCAGACACCGGTATCCCGAGCTGTATGATACATCCTGGGATAACTACACTGTAACAAATTACCGTAAAATTACGAGGAATTCTCAACAGTGGCAAACTGTTTTTCGGCAATACAGTTGAATACTGTAAAATATCGCAAAGGTTGACGTCTGGGAAGAAAATATTTTTTATAGCATGCTACTGTTTCAAGTTATATACGGTATACTACTTTATTTATTCCATTTTTGATTGACTAACTCCGCCCACTACTCACATCATATAATCACATTGCATCAAGTGTCTACTTCTTATTTAGCACTTTCAATGTAAAGACTTTATCTTATTCTTACATTGCACCAATTCACCAAGTCGAATTCCTCTATATATAACATTAAAATGACTTCTGATTCTGATCTGATCAAGACAGTGTAAGAAATCTGTAGACATCATCGATCCGTGATCATATTCAGGGTGGAAAAGTTTGACGCTTTTCCTGACTCTGAACAAAGCAAAGTGGATCAAGCCGGATAGCAGTCGACTCCGGCAGGCAGACTCGGTTTCGGCCGCGCGCATTATTATTACTATTATTCTCACAAACCGACTGATATCTGATCAACTTGAAAGTTGGCACACAGGTCCTCTTCGACATGCTCTACAAAAAAGTCATTCATGGTATGCAAATGCGCATAACTATATTTTCCGCCATTTTGAATTTTGTGAAAAACACATTTTTGGCAATTTCTCCTAAACGCTGAGTTTGAGTTTGTCACGAAACCTTCGGGGGATCATTATTGGTTCAATGTGCCCTTGATATATCAGAATGGTGCTGATAACTCATTGTTTTGGGCTAAATGTTTAAACACTGAAGCCCAGAACACACCCTAATTTTTTCTCATTTTTGAAGAATAGAGGGCGCTGTAATTAATGGTTGAAAATCTGCTTTTATGGTCATGGTCATCACCAAGTCACACAATGCTGATGTGTACTCTCTGCCTGAAGTGGAATGGACATGAAAGTATTGATTGTTTCCTTTTTGAATCTAATCTGAAAATGACAAATTGTAGTCTGATGATTGAGATATTGAAGGAAATTGGCTCATGTATGGTATTCCTGGCAATGCTCCACACGGTTAACGACCACTGACTTGTGAACGTTTCGTCCGACCACTGCAGGGTTCCTCGACCGCATTTCTAACCATCTGGCCAAAGCCCCAACGTGCAAGGAGTAGCGAGGACCCGTTCAATCTTAATTTTAATTTTGTGTTGAATTTGCGTTGTATTCATTTTTGCAGACAACGTGACTTGTTAACCGGGCGTGTCCAGCTAACTTAAGCTAACGTAACTCTCTGGAGTGACAACTTTAATATCTGAACCGCGTTACGAGCGAGTTATTTCTTTTTCATTGACACCTGATGTTATCAGCAATTGAATCAACAGCAAAGTTAAGTTATCCAACGTGAGCTTGGTTGTATTCATTTAACGTTAGCTAACATTGATGCTACATTAGCTTCGGCTACAGCATTTGCTAATGTTATATTCATTTAATTTGGTTAATTCAATTGTCCCACGTAAGATATTATCCTTTATTCATGTTGTGAAATCTAAGTAGGCTTATGTGAAAGTGCTGGACTCTGTTGCAGTCTGAATCAAACTGACCAAAGACGACTTTCACCCCGAGCAATAATGTCTAATGAGACAAAGAGACTGTTGAAACTAAAAGAAGATAAAGAGGACTTTTACACCAAAGTCATAGAGATGTTTGTCCAGAAGGAGAGGCGAATGGACTTAACGTAATTTACAAGTTAAGGTAAGAGCATGCGTACACTGCTGTACACGACAAAAATTATGACCAGCGCCATTTTTAATAATATTAAAAAATATATAAAATAAGAAACAAGCAATAATGTACGAGAGGCTGTACTTTATCAATAGAACTGTTTGAGTGTACTTTTATAATACCGTTGTCATTATAAGTAAATAGCTGCCTTTCAGCACAACACAAGTTATAGACACCAAACGTTGTGTATCGCATTTCAGCAGCCTACAGAAAATCCCTGTACTAAAAAACATTGGGACCTTCACATTTGTTAGCCAAGCACCAGAATTTGTTTGATGATTGGCAAGGAGATTGACATTAATTTGTCCGTCTCATTTATTCACATCGCTCATGACGTTCACCTGAATTGTCCTCTTTGGCTAAAAGGTGCACTAAATCGGTTGTGAAAGCTCACATTTTAGGGCACCTTTTTAGGAGATCGCCACCGAGATAAAAACTGAAATGACAACCAACGGTCCCCCAAAATCTAACCGTTATTTTGATCACCCCACTGATATGTACCGCTCAGGTCAATGTAAACAGGTAACATTACATTATAGTCATCTTAGTGGGTTTTAGCTGCATTGCTTGGAAGCCTCTTTAGAAAACCTCTAACTGTCTAGTCTCGTGCAATTTTTTTCTTGTTCTGCCTCCCCTCCTTCCGTCCAGCTGTACTGTCCCCAGCATGCTGTCATGTTGCTTCCCAGGTGGGAACAGTGGAGCAGCGAGCAGAAGCTCTGCTCCTAATCAGACACGGAGATGCTGTTTGCCAGAGCTTCACCTTCTACAGCTGAAAGGTGGTGGGTAAGTTTGAGCTGAAGGGCCTTCTGGTAGATCTGTTTATGGGGCGAATCTGACCGGGCGGCGGCTATGATCATCAAAAATCACTTGATCAACGTGTTCTAAAAGGATTTAGAGGGAAAGGGGCTATGTCTTTCCTTATGATTGGTAAAGATCATAAAGATGATATGGGTAAGAAGGGTAGACCCACCGTTACTGTGTTGGCTGTGTTGGCGGGGGCGTGGCTGTCGTTGCCTGGCTGATCGCTCTGTGTGTGTGTTGCTGTGTACAGCGCCAGGGCGTGCTCGGCCACCGTGCTCGGCCCTGTATAGTCTGCTGGCGGGTGAGCGTGGGGCGTGGCATACTCTGCTGGAATGCCATTCTGTGGTGGAGGGGGGTACTGGGCCGGTGGGAAGGGTTGGGCCATGGCTTCAGGAGGAGCTGGGGCCTCTTGGTTGCCCTGCATGGAGAGATAGAAGAAAAACAGCAAACCCACCGGTTAATAAGGTGTCATATGGTTTATTTATTTGTTTGAGTTGTGGTGCATCTTGTCCAAAGTATCTACCCTGTAAACATTTTATGTTGACTGACCGTTGCAGAATGTGTACTTCTAATTAGTGATTGATAGGGACAGTGGGCAAACGAAATTTAACCATGATGAGACCAAAAGGTGAAATAAAAATGTTTTGTTAAACCTTATTATACATTTAAATCAACTTCCTTAGCAGTAGAGGGTTCAGTTTGTTGTATACGACTTGGCCAATAAATAATTTCGACAGTTTTTTGTGACTTTTTAACTCTGATCATTCTGTTTTTAATGATGATGGAACCAAAGGATTAGGTTGATACCAGCAAAAAAAGACAATGATTTAATCTTGAATTAAGATTTCACGAGAAAACAATAGGCGTGGAGAGAAATTTAAAAAACAAAGTAGAATGGTAATGGAATGCAGCATTCTAGTCTTCTGGCACTCAAAGAACTGCACACTAGATGTCATCATTCAACCATTTGCACACAGTCATACGAGTTGCCACCTTTTTATCAGGAGGTATTCTAGATGTTCATTCATACATATATAGCAGTTTTTGGGGGCAGGTTGGGGTTCCTTAATGGACACACCAACATGAGAACTGATGGTACCGGGGCATTAACTGCAGATCTACAGCCACGGCCTAATGAAAAAAGAGGAAAACATGGCGTCACTGTACTCATCTGATAGTCAGAGATATGTTGTCAACGTTTAGTAGCGGTCCTCAACCTTTTTTGTCACAATCACAAGCAAGAAAATCCACTCACCCCACGTCAGGGGTGCCGAGTCAATCTCGAAGGCAATACCGGTCAATTAAAAGAAATGATGTCACACATGCGCAGTCTACAACGGGAGATGACCAAAACTAATGCTAATGTTAACTAGCAATCCTTGCTTACTAACGGACGCATTTCATTTCATTCCAAAGCAACCTAGGCTCACTCCAGTAAGGTAATGATTAAGAATGTGAGGGATGCTTGTGACGGTTCCCTCCTTGTGACAGATGAGAGGCACGTTGTTTTCCTCATATCGACCCGTTTTGCACCAACGACAGCGCTGTTGTTCCGTTTGGTTACCGCTACTACTTACCGGCCAGGCCCATGGTTTGCACAACATTGCCAACACAACAATGCCAAATCTTTTTTCTGGGACTAAGAAGAAAATAATGAAGTCGCCATATTGATTGCTTGAGATGTATCAGTTTGGTCACATGTATGGTGCTCACTTTACTCACAGTTCGCCTGTTGTAACTTATCTCAGCTGCAGAGGGGAGAGTGGGGGAGTGGTGCAGGGAATGGTGCCAGTAAGTAGTTAATGAGCACAGCTCATCACAATCCAGACTGATTGTCTCCCCTTGATAAGCGGTGAGCAGGCCTGAGAGAAGGACTCGACCAGACGCTCAGGGGCATGACCGGAGCGAGGTGGAGGTGATCTGGAGCGTTGACAAACCTGTGCTCACAAAAGAAATTGAATAACTCGCTAAGCAGAAGTACCGTGTGTCTGTGGCTCTGTCCAAGAACCCGCGGGGTAACTCTATCCCGGCTACAAACATAATTTACCTGGTGATGCAATGCTGGCGAAGGAGTGTCATTGTTGATATTGATTTTTTTTATTAAGTTGCCAGTAATCTGTGTTATTCCATGGTTATTTAGTTTCCAAAATATAAAATTCTTCATTGTGTAAAATTTGGAAAATAGCATTTGAACTGAAGTCTTTTCTGAGATGAGATCAGTGTGGTGACCATTGATGTGGTCAAGTTAGTCCCGTCTGTTGTGTATTTTGGGCATACTGTTTCCGTAATAATGAAGCACCGGGTTATTCTGGGTAATATATTCGGGCGGGAACTCTCTCGTTCTTGCTACCCCTGTGACATAACGTGATGTCTGAATAAACCCTTAATGCAACGTCGTTGTCTGTGCTTATGTGGGTCAGACAAGCACCCGTCATAGAGTAAGGACATAACAAAACTGGCGACGAGGACGTCTGAACCAGCGCGTGTTGTCCGCGCCGTGGAGGTGAGGTTTCCTGTTCTCCGTGGATACCTCGCATGACTGCGACTTCAGCGAGCGAGGTGCGCGCTGGACAAGTCGGCTGGAGGGGAGGACGGACAATCGGTGACGTCGTGAGTAACGGAAAAGCAGCACTTATAGCAAGGAGCTTAAAATGGCTGCAATTATTGGCTCAATCGGCACCTTTGATGAGAGCATCGAGCAATGGAGCTCATATACGGAGCGTTTTGACTACTTTGCCGTGGCAAATAGAATAACCGATGAGAAACGGGTGCCCACTTTTTTGAGTGTGATGGGACCAAAAACGTTTAACCTGCTATGAGATTTACTACAACCAGTAAAGCCAGGCAGTAAAACATACGTGGAAATAGTGGACATACTGGCAAAGCACCTGTCACCCAAGCCCCTGGTAATTGCAGAAAGATTTCGATTTCACAAACGTGGCCAGGAAGAGGGTGAGTCTGTCACTATGTTTATAGGAGCCCTACGCAAGTTAGCTGAACACTGTGAGTTCGGAGAAGTGTTAAATGACATACTAAGGGACAGGCTGGTATGTGGACTGAGAAATGAAGCAGCACAGAAGAGATTGCTCACAGAAAGGACATTGACGCTAGAAAAAGCCATAGATGTTAGTTTGTCAATGGAAATGGCATCGAAGGAAGCCCAACAACTAAATGCTACAGGAAGAGTACACCAACTCGTCAATGATAAAACACACGTGCAAGGGCCATGTTTTCGCTGTAGTAAATCTGGACACCTTTCAGCTACATGCTGGGCTAGAGAGTTGGACTGTCATAAATGTGGTAAAAAAGGCCACGTAGAACGTGCATGCAGAAGTAATCCGAGCACTGGCAAAGGCTCAAAAATAGAAAACAAAAGAGAAAATGTCAAATATAAACAGAAAAGACACGTGCGCACAGTCCAACACAAAAATGAGAGTAGTGATTCCTCTGCAGAAGAAGTAAACACTGTACGGATAATGAGTATGGAGGTGAGCTCAGATGGCTACTAACCGGGCCACAGTTGGAAGGGCACTCGGTAAAAATGCAGATAGACACAGGTTCTAAAGCATCATTAATGTCGCACAAACTCTACAAGAAATACATGAGGCACCTTCCACTGAGGCCATCAGACACTGTGTTTAAAGCATATACCGGACACCGGGTGCACATGGAAGGGATGACAGAAGTGACGGTCATCTACAATGGACAAACAAAAAAGCTTCCAGTCTATGTGACCAAGGGGAATCATCCTGCTATAATGGGACGCGCATGGCTACGTGAAATTCGTCTTGACTGGCAGGTGGTAAGGAAGCTGTCACACAGTCTCACTCCCTTACAGGAGATACTGGAAAAAAATGCAGAGGTTTTCCGTGAAGAATTAGGCAGCATGAAGGATATAACTGTGAATTTACATGTCAAAGCTGACTCCAAGCCTGTGTTCATGAAAGCTAGACCAGTGCCATATGCAATCCGAACCAAGGTGGAAGCAGACCTGGATGCCCTGGTCAAGAATGGCGTTTTGGAGCCTGTGACGATCAGTGAATGGGCCACGCCCATCGTTCCAGTACCAAAAAAAGACGGGGGAATTCGGACTTGTGGAGACTTTAAGGTAACGCTTAATCCTGTGTTATTAGCAGAGCAATATCCCCTTCCCCTAATTGATGACTTGTTTTCTGGGCTGAGTGGGGGTAAAAAATTCAGCAAGATAGATCTCAATCAGGCTTACCTACAAATGCATGTGGATGAACAGTCACATGAAATGTTGACCATCAATACACACATGGGACTTTTTAGATACTGCAGACTGCCTTTTGGCATCACCTCAGCCCCGGCACTTTTTCAGCGAGCGATGGATCAGATCCTCAGCGGATTGCCAGGGGTACAGTGCTACCTCGACGATATCTTGTGCATCGGAACTAACGATGACGAACATCTGCGCAATTTGGATGCTACCCTCCAAAGACTGAGGGACTACGGCTTGAGAGTCCGTAAGGAGAAATGTGACTTCTTCCGACCATCAGTGGAATATCTGGGGCATGTAATTAGTGCAGATGGGCTACACACGGCACCATCGAAAGTAGCAGCAATCGTGGACGCACCTCCGCCCCGAAACGTCAGCCAGCTGCGATCCTTCTTAGGACTGTTGAACTACTACGGGCGCTTCATTCCCAATTTATCTTCGCTGCTACAACCGCTGCACGAACTGCTGCGCCAAGAGATCAATTGGAAGTGGACGGCTGGCTGTCAGGAGGCTTTTGAAAAAGCTAAAAAGGTGCTGACGTCGTCTGAGGTCCTGACTCATTTTAACCCATCACTTCAGCTACAGCTCGCCTGTGATGCCTCCCCATACGGAGTAGGGGCTGTTCTTTCCCATATCTTACCAAGTGGTGAGGAAAAGCCAATTGCTTTTGCATCAAGAACATTAAACAAGGCAGAGTCTAACTATGCTCAGCTAGAACGGGAGGCACTGAGCATTGTGTTTGGAGTACGGAAGTTTCATCAGTACTTGTATGGGAGACGGTTTACACTCCTAACTGACCACAGACCCCTCACAACCGTCCTCGGTCCACACACAGGTATACCATCGCTCGCCGCTTCCCGACTGCAACGGTGGGCTTTGTTATTGTCAGCCCATACATATGACATCAAATATCGGAAGGCAGACTCCCACTGCAATGCGGATGGGTTATCTAGGCTGCCGCTACCTGTCACAAAGCCGGAGTCTAACACAGTGGACATATTCTACTTCAGGGAGGTAGAAAAAGCACCTGTTTCAGCTATACAGGTTAAGAAGGAGACACGAAATGACCCAGTGTTGTCTGCTATGCTGGACATCATTGTCAGGGGCCGACCTGCTGGTGATGATGCAAACTTGAAACCCTTCCTCGGAAGGAGGTTGGAGCTATCGGTCCAGTCTGGGTGTTTGATGTGGGGGAGAAGGGTCGTCATTCCCTTGTCACTTCGCACAAAAGTGCTGCAGCAGCTACATTCGGGACACAGCGGAATAGTACGCATGAAGGAAATAGCAAGAAGCTACTTTTGGTGGCCCAAGATGGATAACCAAATTGAGGAGCTTGCCAAAAGCTGTTCATCATGCCAAATAGTCAGGAACAACCCTCCACCCGCACCTCTTCACCCCTGGGAGTTTCCACAAGGACCATGGCAGCGTGTGCATATTGATTTTGCGGGACCATTTGAGGACAGAATGTTTCTTATTGCTGTTGATGCACACAGCAAATGGCCGGAGGTGGCTATCATGAGATCAACCACGGCAGGGAAGACTATTGAGAAGTTGGGGGAAATGTTTAGTCGGTTTGGATCACCTGCACAGCTCGTCTCTGACAATGGACCCCAATTTATCTCCCAAGAAATGGCCGGGTTTCTACAAGCTAATGGAGTTCAACACATTAAGTCAGCTCCTTACCACCCTGCAACAAATGGTCTCGCTGAGCGGGTGTCCAAACCATGAAACATGCTTTGAAATCATCACAGGGACAAGGAACACTACATCAGAGGCTGCACATCTTCCTGCTGACCTACCGCAACAGTGCACGACCTTTGACCTCTTAAAACCCTCATCAGTGAAGGACGTTGTCCAAAGTCAACAAGAGAAACAGGTTGGGTACAGGGAACAGAAGGGCAAAGGAAGAGTTTTCACTGCCGGAGAACCTGTGCTGGTAAGAAACTACCGTGGCGAACCTAAATGGATCCCCGCCACTGTTATTGCACAAACTGGTCCGGTGTCCTACACGGTCCAGACAGCTGATGGTGTTTGGCAAAGACATGTTGATCAAGTCCTGCAGACTCCGTCAGTGCCGGCGATGCCACCACGGGGGAATTTTCTTGAGGTTCCTGTCACTACACCGGTTTATCTACCCTCACAAATGCAGGACCCAACTGTTCCAGTGGAGGATGTGACTGTAGCAGACGCGGAGAGACCGCCGCTTACAATAGCACCTGCATCAAGTTCACCTTTGGAAGACCATGAGAGTAATGTGTCTTCGGAGAGGAGATACCCTACCAGAAAGCGGCGGCCTCCTGTCCGCCTGGATGTATAGAGATTTAGTTAGTGACTGACCCAAGTTACGGGTATAGAATAATTCCCATGGGCACAGTCAGGGGACTGAGGTAGTCCACCCTCACCCCTAGGTAGCTATGTAGAGAATGCTGACCTGTGTTGTATTTTTATGTTATTTCAAAACTGTTTAATGTTTGATCTGTTAGACTTCTGCAATATTATATAGTGGATGGTTATTTCACAAAAGTATGTTCTTTGTAAGAGGGGAGGAGATGTTGTGTATTTTGGGCATACTCTGTTTCCGTAATAATGAAGCACCGGGTTATTCTGGGTAATATATTCGGGCGGGAACTCTGACATAACGTGATGTCTGAATAAACCCTTAATGCAACGTCGTTGTCTGTGCTTATGTGGTTTAGACAAGCACCCGTCATAGAGTAAGGAGATAACACCGTCACACTCCGACAACAATGAATTGTGTGTGCATTCGCACCTGCGTTAACCCTTCTTCTTCTAAAAATAAAGTGGAAGGAACAGGCTCACCTTTTCTTCACTGACAACATCTCTGCAGGGTTCTGAGAGAGGGCTCCCTCTCCTTTCCTCCGCTGCCTCCTTCTACTTCTTTCATTCTGTCCTCTTTCTCGTCTGATGTCTGCTGTGCACATCAATATTAATGGCCCCCTTAACCAGCAAGTTTCTACCATGTTTACAGAGTCTGGCCAAAAAAACAGTTTGAGCGAAAATACTTTTGCCTGCCTGACAATGTGTATGTCCTCTTATGCGCTGGACTAAAGAGAACCAGAACCGTTGATGTTGAAGGGTCTTAGGTGGACGCTGTGTGCTTTCAACTATATCCATTTGTTTCATGTACATATGAGGTTGTAAGGCAGCATTATCCTTTTGTTAGTGACATTCGTTAAATTGTAATCGCTTAAAATGCGTGTGTGTGCATTTATGCGTGGGTGTGAGCGGGTGTGTGCGACTGCGTGCGCATGTAAGGGTGTGTGTGTATGTGCACGTGTTTGAGCATGTGGGTGCGCGCGCATGTGTGTGCATTTGGTGTGTGCAGCTATGTGTGTAGATATGCGTATGTGTGTGTGTGTGTGTGTTTGAATGTCTGAATGTCCCTGGCTGATCAGCCTTAGCAGCTCTCGGCCCCCATCTTCATGAGTTGTCTGCGTCAACCTGGAACAATAAAGCTGTGGTGACGGGAGATAAAGGACCCAGACAGTTTCACAGTGGCTTGATCGCACACACACAAGCACACACACACAAACACAATAGTTTGTGGTTTTTCTGTGTGGTCTCAACTTACGTGGGTGCTTGGTATCATCTTGACTTCAGTGCATTCTGTATCACATCTCTACAAACTCCATCTATCAAGATCGTTACAATGCATCACCCTCACACATGCACACCCGTACACAGACACACAGGGCGGTGTAGCTCCAGGGTTCTGAAGCCTCTGCAGAAAGCTTGGGTAATAAGGGTGGAGAAAAGCCCTGGGCTACTTTGGAAAATGGCTGAAGAGAAGGGAATCAATATTAGACACACTGCTGCTGTGAAAGCATATGTATGTGTGCATGGGTGTGTGTGTGTGTCTGGGGGGGGAGAGAAAAAGAGAGACTGTGTGAACATTTTACTCTGCATTGAATTCACCTTTTTTCCCTCTATCACATTAATACACACGTTTACAATGATCTGTAAATGAGCTTTTAGTTGCCCTAACATGTTGCCTTCTTCTGTCCTATTTAAATAATCACCTGTTCATCCAAAACGTATTTCTTCCTATCAGAGTTATATTTTAGATACCACTCTAACACTTCTTCTTGTTTGGGATTCATTTATTGTCCCGATGAAAGTGCCTGATGGAGCTTTTTTGGTCAAATGAAACCATGTTGCTGCCGTTTGGAGCTTTCTGTCTTGCTCCATAGGTGTACAATGTGTTTTTTAGAACCCTGAATTTTCTTGTTGGAGGTGTTTCTATGGGGTGTTAGGTCAATTCATCATCTGCTTTTACCAGAAACACAGCTCTCTTTGACAGCGACAACTTTTTCTCATGTTTGCTGCAGTAAACCAAACAATGGTCATTCATTCTATGAAATAAAAATTGTAACAGTCAGAGCTGTGTGGGCCTGATGAAGAATAAAGGAATATTCCAAACATTACTTCTATGCTGCTAGCAGTCAGTATACTTTACTCACAACTGACTGGACGGGACAAAATGTGAAAAAGCGGGAACCGGACATGATGCCCCACTAAATGAATGAAGTTGAACAAAAGGGTAACTTAATGGTCTGCTTAGAAAGAGAGTGTGTTGGTGGATGGTCAGACAAGACTTCCACACATGACCACCCCCCGAGTCCCGTGTGAAGCTAAAAGTTAATTTGTCAAATGCCACAGCAGCGATCGGTGAGAAACACTTTAGGTTTAGGATTAACCTAATGGGATGCAAACAGGCCTCTGTTTTTAGACCCAACACATCCATCGTGACCTACTCCCTAAGCACAGCTTTTAAAAGATGTGCATCCTGAATTGCACAGTAAGTTGTATCATGGATGTATAAGCTCACTTTTCTTTGGGGATCGGTCTTGTGTATATAATAATATTCCTTTTGAATATATACTGTATATATATATATTAGGGCTGTCAAATGATTACAAATTTTAATCAAATTAATCAGAATTTTCAGTTGATTAATCAGGATTAATCACTATTTGCAATTACACCTGAATCCTAACCATTTTTTCTTTCTGAAATGCATACCAAAGATAAATAACAGGACACAGATTTATTATTATCATCATTATTATTTTTTACAGAAATACATGTTATTGATATTTGACTTGGTTTAATTCATTCCAAAAAATAATCAAATCAATGTTATTTGATAAGTTACAGACTGATTTCCCTGCATGGCTCTAGAAGGGTCTCGAGCCTCTGCAGTTTATCCCACTCTGCTGCGGTCGGCAAAACGAGTTCATGCTCCTGATGGTCCAGGGCTGCCAGACATGTCAACCCTCCCGATATTTCCGAGAGACTCACGAATTTCTCCTGATTTCCACCCAAACAACAATATTGCTGCACCATCCGTCACTGGGCGCGCCGTTTCAGACCGAACAATAATAAAGGTTACACCTTGAAGTCAAGCGCGGCAATTAGAACGGAAAAAGATGAGACTGGCGCTGCAAAGAAAACCGCTAACACCCCCCCCCCCCCCCCCCCCTTGACCGCTAGCACCCGCACCCCCCCGGTCCAAGTATGGCGATGACGGCCTCTTTATTTCTGCTCACGCGGTTGACCATTTCCAGCGTCGAATTCCAACGTGTTGGAACATTTTGCTATTGTGTTGGTCAAATGATTTGAGGATGATTTTGTTAATGGCCTGTGAACATTCAGGATGAAGTGCATTCCCTAGAGGAAGAGGTACTTTCCTGACCTGAATAATTTGTCACACTGCACATGTGTTATGTGAAATGTGTTAAAAAGAATTGACGTAATTAACAACAAACAACTAATTAACGTCGTTAACGCGCTATTTTTGACAGCCCTAATATATATATATATATAATGTGTGTGTATGTGTATGTAATAATAAATTGTACTTCAATTGTACTATAATGGCACTTACCTATAACAAGTTGTGAAACTGCTTACTTTACGAAATTGCACTTTCTTGTTTCTTGTTCTTCTGAGTTTGTATCTCTACAGTTGAAAAGCACTTATTGTAAGTCACTTTGGATAAAATTGTCAGCTAAATGACATGTAATGTAATATCCTCTGCTTTAATATAAGAATTAAAGTACTTTCTTATTTAAAGATTATGACTTAACTTGAATGTCAAGTATTTCCATCCCGTGTGCGTGTGTATCTGTTAAAGACTGAGCTAGAAAGAGAAAAAGAGAGCATCATACATGGGCCTAATGTTCAGATAGAGTTGGACTCCATCAGACATCAGGCATTGCGCTCCACTGAGCCAAAGGGAAATAAACTCAATGAGTAAAAGCTGGAGGACTGAGAGAGGGAGAGAGATAGAGAAGCGGGTGGATGAGGCAGAGAGATAGATGGAAGGATGGAAGGAGAGAGGGATGGATAGTATGATTTAGCTGATAGGAGAAATCATTTACCAGCGCAATTTGTCGACAAGGATCTGGGGATGTCTCAGTGTGTCAGCGCCTCAGTCACTTTGATGGATGATGGAAGTTCACTGACTTTAGCACTCTCTCTTTCTTGCTCTGCCTCTGGCTCTCTCTTATTCTCCTTTTGCCTCAGTTTCAATTCCTCCTCACTCTCTTCTGCCTCAAACCCCAGCAGGGCGAAGCCATCTCAATCTTATTGTGTGACCATGGGCGTATTTTTGTGTGTGTGCACTTACACACAGGGAGATGTATTACACATCAGCTCCTGATTTAGGCATATAAAAACATGGCTCCAGGTAACACCCTTTCCCTGTGCTCCTACTCCACACACTCCGCTGGCATTACTTAACTGTCTTTGGTCATATGTGTGTTTGTGTATGTGGTCTCCAGTGTGAGCAGGTGGGGCTATCAGCCCAGGTTTTTATTGATGCAGCCAGGCGGGGAGGCCTATTGATGAGGCTCCTTGTTTTAGTGAACCAAGACTGGCCCCGGGTAACATCTCCCCTTGAGATCAACTTTGAGATCAACAATAAGAGAAAGAGAGAGCCGCTGTAATCAGGACCTTCTGATTTCTGTTTGGTGTCAGAAAACCTCAACATAACAGCATGAAATGTGATTCGCTAGGTTTGTTCAAATAAGACAGCAGAGATTAAAGCTAAAGAGCTGCAAAGATAGAAGAGAGCTTGTGTGGATGCCAGGGAGAGATGGCAATGATGTATTTTTCTATTGCTCTTGAAATAATTCATGGATGCTTCAAGTTTTGGAATGCTGAGCAGTATAGAACGACATATTCATCTGAAAAATAAAAGATTTGTAAACGATAGTTTGAAAGATCGTACAAGTTTGCACATCCTGGGCTGATATGAAGGGAATTTAGTCCAAAATAAAAGGCTGAAAAGCAGCAAGGAGATGACGTGGTTTGGTCCCAGGTTGCGCTCTCGTCAGGGCTAGTCTTGTGAGGCGGCCTTTTAGCAACATGACAATGGCAAGCACAAGCCGTATTCTTCCAAGAAGACACAACCATAACTCAGTAAAATCTCTCCCCGAAGACCCGTTTGAGAGAACATTGGTGAAGAAACTAGAGGTAAAAAACTGGAACCAGGCCAATTTGACCTCACAATCAGACAATGGACTGGTGTTAAAGGGAAGCCGCACGAACAAAGCTTCTGTAGAGACTGCTACACCCGGAAGGTTTGGTTAGGTGGATGGAGTCAAGGGGGGACAGAATCCAGCATGGACAGATACGGGAGAAAACGATGGACAACACCAACACCAATAGATTGTGTGAAGTTTTGTAGGGCTTTTGAGTTGTATGGTCTTTCCTCAACACACTGATTGGGTGTTTCTCAATATCTATAAATAAATATACTGAATTGTATGAATAAGATGTAAAATATTTAACTGCAAAGTAATAATGCGTGTTTGATACCTTTTTTGTTTTTGCATTGAATTATAATGGGATGGTGAAACTGGCTGTCCCAACACAAAAAAAATGCCACCAGCCGCCACTGAGGCTCACCATCATCAATCTCCATGCATTGGGATAGCCTACTTCAATACCACTATTGGAAACAGCTAAGATCAGACTCTCTGCCCACCTCAAAAAGTTGGTGATTTATTGTTTTAAATTTGAATCCACACTAAAATGTCATATATATTCATCATCATCCTCATCGGTTGGAGGCCTGCACAAGAGCCTCTTCTAGGGTAGTTTATCTTTACTCTATCAACAGGAAACTTTCCATGACTGTCCACACAGCCTGGTTTAGCCCGATATCTCCATGTTTGGTAGGACTTATTGGGGCTGTTAGTGATTTCTTTTCAGGCAATTCTCAAAATGTAAAGGTTTTTATACACATATAATAAAATAATTTTTATAATTTAATAATTCACCAGTAACGTATAAATAGATTTTTAAAGATCAGAACACCCGCAGGGGTTCCCCTTTATCCAAACAGAAAATAGACAGACAAATAGACAAAGTAGTTATTAAACTTTTTATGGATTTTAATGGATATGCCACTTTCAGAGGAGAGGCCAAAAAACATGCTAGGTTGCTTGAGTTGTGTTGGGAGCATGTACAAACAGCTTTGACATTCTTGTTACCCAGGCTCCGATGTTTCCACAAATATGTGGCATTTTTTTCTTGATGCAGACCTTTTAGGGGGCAGGGGGGACAGGTTCTAAACAGTTTGTAAAACAGTGCTAGTGAAGACTGGTTTTCAGTGGCCTGGTCGTGTAAATGCTTGAACCATGTCTAATCTTCAGGAGAACACACTCAAACCTAACTGAAAGAAAACAATGTAGGTGAACCTCTACTTTCACCTCAGTTTTGTCTCATTCACGTTCTTGCAGGTCACAAAGGCCTTTTAATAATGTTTGTTAAGTACTACTCCCATCAGCTGACTATTATTTTATGCAAGCACCATTAGAGCGTCCTGTTTTCACAAGGCTAGGTCCTACCCAAGAAAGGGCCAGTGCAACAACACCACCATTGATAAGTCTGACAGCCACTGTAAATCGGCCTTGACAGCAGCCAGAGGAAAGGTTAGTTACAGTTACACACACACACACACCACTCATCTATTACAAGCTAAGAATGCCCCACAGGTCATATAATCATTAGATTAAATACTGTCATAACATATTGTGCGGCATAAAAAAAGCCTCCGTCTGTTCGTGGTATAATATAGTCATAAAGTTAAATACACGCTAATTCTGTGCTTTAATTAGGAGGAAATGTGCAGGCTGCCTCTGCAGAGAAAAGAAGAAACAGGGAAGACGAATGAAAAGGGAGCAGAGGAGAAGATTAAAAATGTGTGTGTGTTGTTCCAGTGTGACTATATCAGCCAGCGCTCACAATCTTCTTTGAGTCTGTATCATCATCTACATGAGAGTGGTCACGGCTCAGCCAATCCGCTGACTTGACCCCAGAGTATTCTCCTACTATGAATACCTGTGTGTGTGACCCAGTCCCTGTGAGTGAGTTATGCATGAGTGTAAGAACCTCTCTCACACACACCCACATACAACACTGACAGAGAGGCAACAGAATCTAATTTAACACTCGGCTGAGCAGAGATTGGCCGACACTCCCAGTCCCTCCCCGGCCAAGCAGGGACACTCCACGACCCAGCTCCTGTGTGTGTATATCTGTGTGTGTGTGTGAGGGTGGCTGTAGAACAAGAAACCTTGTGAGTGAGGGAATAAGAAAGAGCGAGTGGGCGGGAGAGGACTCGTGTTCATGGAGGATAGCGCTGGAGGCTGCTGGAGAGCAGCGACTTCTTATGATTCAGAGTGTGTTGCAGGTCCGCTGGCTGCTCCCTTCAGGCCTAGTACATGATATTCACTAACCCCCATAACAACGGCAAACATATGTAAATCGGCCTGTGTGCCCGATCCAATCAGACCCGGGCATGGAGCCGTCCCCACCGGCGGCAACAAGAAGAAGACACGTTCAGAGTTGTAGTGGGCGAGTGTTTTGTCATATGACTTTATTTACACAGGCCGACTCTCTCTATATATATTATATTTACAGCATACATGCCTGTAGTAGTAATATGATTGGAATGTACATTTTCCATTATTCCTTTTTCACTTAAAAAAAAATGGCGTTTAGGATAAAAGTATAATTTCTATAAATATTGCACAGCTTAGTGGTCCCGCATGTTTTAGCCACAGATTGTAGGAAATATGGATGAGGTTTCCTTAAATGGTCAGTCTGCCTCCCAAAAAGACGACAAGAGAGCCACCTGTCACTCAAAGCTGCCACTTAATAATGCTTCACTTTTAGCATTCGTATAATAGAAGGGTCACAACAGTACTTTATAGCCCTCAGATTTGTACTTTCAGCATTATCATGGAATAGTTACCCAGAAGACCAAGGCCCAGCAAACATGATCAGAAATATGCAGTAATTTCTAATGTAACGATTGATCTAAACATGTGACAATGTAACTCTGATGAGGAAGAAAAGGACTCAACAATTTAGCTGATAATCCACAGCTTTCACACACTCACACAGATCGCACCGTATGTCTTCAGTCTCATTAAGAGGAGGCAGTGGGAATCAGAAGGGACTTAAGTGTATCATAATCAGAGATAATGGCGTCCAGATAACTGTTAGCAATCTACTGCTTTCCTTTGGGACTCAAGCAGATACCATCAGCCGCTCTCATCCCCGTAATGACTCGCCTCATTTTGTGTGTGTGTGCTCAGGTAAATTGAAATGTCGTTATTTTTTTTCATGTGGGTTTCATTTTTTGTTCTTCAATAAGTGCAAGGGCCGCAGAGTTATCAGACAACAGGACTGCATGTGCACGTGCATACATGCTGTATTGATCAGCCACGGCCTCTGAAAACCACTAAGCTAAATGACTCGAACCAAGTCATTGGTTGATCAAATGAGAATCAGGTGAGAGCGCTTCAGACAGGGGGCTGTGTTGATAGTGAACAATTGAGACAGTGCTGATGTAGTTGAATAAGAGAGCAAAGGGAAAAATCGAGCTCTCTGAAATGCAAGGGTTCAATTAGGACAACGAATAGCTGATCTGTGTTTTTGTTAGGAAAGAAGGAGTGAGATGAACTATGCCGCTGGGATCTCTTGCAAACACAGTAATGAAATGAAAATGAATACGATACCTCTGCATTTCTATCTGATTGTTTAACTGATCATGTTTGTTGATCTGTCAGCATATTTGTGTGTGTCATTTAGTCACTTGTTCCCATGCAGCGGGAGTCTTCTGCTGTTCCTGCCACCAACCGGAAGCTGGTTACCAGTCGGGAACACATTTGTTTCTGAGTCTCCATTAAAAAAAATAATCACACAGATTTCTAGGTTGCTGACTTTGGTCCAATTCCATAGAATCTGTGAAAGTTTCTTATTTCAGTCAGCTGCCCATACACACAGCCGCCACACAGATTGATTCTTACTATTTATCATTCATTTCCAAGACTATAACCAACACAATCTGAAGGCATCCAATGTATAAAATTGTCATAACCTTAGCGCTTCATGAAGTTTTCTCTGTGTGAGAAGCACATTCTCTCACTTACATTTGATAAAACAGCTATTCAGGAGCACTACGGAGATGAAAATGTGCAGGGGCATCGACCAAAATAACATAAAGCACTGGAGATTTCATAATTACTGCTACTCCCTGTGCATAGATGAGGCTTCGCCACCAGTTCTCTCTAGAGGTATCACCAAAATGAAACAGGCGTTTTGGCACCATGTATACTTCTAGTCCAAGAGGATTTGAAGTTCAAGCTAGCATATAGACCTCATCCGGAGTCCTTTCCTTTAATGGTGAGAGAAACCCTGCTAAAAGGATTTAAGGCTGTTTCATGGTCAAAGGAACCTGAGCAGAGTGACAACAACACTACATTATTCATACAGGCCCTCTATCACTGCACGCTCTTTGTCTGTCTGAGGTGGGTCAGAAAGGAAACCGAGAGACTGAATGAGAGTAGGGGAGACAGAGAAAGAGACAGATAGTAGATGGACTGTACTCGTGTAGTACTTTTCTAGTCTTCCGAACACAAAGTGCTTTAACACTACATGACATCATTCACCCCTTCACACTCATTCATACACTGGTGACAGGACCTACCATACACAGTGGCACCTGCCCATCAGTAACTAACAATCACACACTAGTATCTGCAGGTTAGCTGGGCCTGGGATCAAACCGACAACCCTCTGATTGGAGGTGCTCCCCACTCACCCAGAGCCAGGACAGGGACAGCATCCTACTTTGACAATCAATGCAAAAATCGCAACACATCAATAGAGCAAACCCAAACTTAATTCCAGGATTACTTAAAATTAGAGCTAGGATTATCCCAAGAACAAAATGAAAGCTTTTTCATCTCCTGGATATATAAATAGGAAACTCTTTGTTATGTTTCAATTCCTCTTGCTACTTTCTATTGGGATTTGTCAATGTGTGTTTACAGCTTACCCTACTGCCCCCTTGGGGCCAAATTTATAGGTTGACTATTTGGACAACATTTTAAAAAGTTAGTCCAGTGTTCCTGCCCACAGTGTATTCACTAGATGCATAATAAAGAGATATGGTTGGAAAAAGAGATGAGCCCATGAATGTTTGCAGGCTTTTTAGCTGAGCTAAGAAAAGTAGTTGAGAATGGAAAAAGTTTGTTCCTCTACATAAATGTAATTGTAAATTATTGGATGAAAATAAACTTCAATAACCACAATAAGTCAACACTTAAATAGCCATTAACAGCTTAGTGATCTGATAACAACAAGTTTAAAACAAGAGAACCGTTGCAGAATGGATCATAGGAGAACGATGACCTCTTGATGAGACTTCTATATAATTGGATGTACTTGCCCACATCTGTATTCCACCCTGTGGTTCCCACCAATCGATGTACTTGATCAATGTACCTACCCCGCGGGCTGGATATGCTAATAAATTGAGAATCCAAGCGCAAACAGAAAAAGGATAGGCATGCAAATGAGAGGACTCAAGTCAAACTGCCACATGGGAACCTGTGGCCTGATCAATTTATCGATGGCCAACTTATTCTCCTTCTTTACTGACGGCTGGATTGGGTTAGATTAAATAGATTTTAGTCAAGAATAAGCTTAAAAGAATAAGAAATCACACTTGGGCCATTTTTTTTATTTTTAGGCTTCATCCTACACTAGTTTTTTTTGTGTTTTAGTAACCTTAATGATGAAACCCTTCAGGATTAGGTAAAGTGGTGACTCTAAATTGTCCATAGATGTGTGGATGGGAGTGTGAATGGTTGTGTGTCTCTACGTCAGTCCTGTGATTGACTGGCGATCAATCCAGGGTGAACCCTGTCTCTCTTCCCGATGCTAGCTGGGATTGATCCCTACGACCCTCTAAGGATAAATGTCATACGAGATGACTGAAAATCTCCCAATAACACCTTCCTCTGTAACTCTTGTTTTTTATTTTCTGATTTAGTTACAGGGCTCAAGACTCAACTCTTGTTGTTGTTTGTTCTGAAACTTGTGGATCTGCTGGCGGTCAACATCAGGGCTGGACTGGGACAAAAAAAGGGCCCTGGCATTTCTGCTCAGACCGGCCCCCCACAATCGGTCGGACACAACCACCAACCAGTACACTATCCTAGCTTTCCCTGTAGATATGCATATCTACTGTTCCGTTCCCAAAAACCCATACAAGGTTGAGAACTACTGTAAGTGCCATGGACAGTAATGTCGGTAATCAGACAGTTGATGGACCCCATTGACTTCCATAGTAGAAAAAAAAATACTATGGAAGTCAATGGGGTGCATCAACTGTCTGATTACCGACATTCTTCCAAATATATATGTTTGTTTATCAGAATAAAGAAATTCATACAGGTTTGAAACAACTTGGGGGTGAGTAAATGATGACACAATTTTCATTTCCCCCTCTTTAATATGACACCAAACAACATTTACCTCTAATTGTTGAGACACATCCCATAAAAAACCTATACAAACAAATTACTCACACAAAACGTCCTGATAATATGTATATACAATTTAGATTGTAATAATCAAATGGCATCATTTAAGTTTTTTTCTAGAGAAGAAGGGCCGTCGACAACCGTTATGAGTTTTAAATGGTTACATTAGAATAAAGTTGCAATTGAATAAGTGAACTCTCAACTCTGCTAGCTACAATAACAGTGAAAAAAATTGCTTATGCTGTGTTATTTGACTTTAGCTAACTGAGTGGCCATTGCAGTCACTTTTAAGTGACAATTTGACAAATGACAACCTGACACTCAGACTTTATAATAGCAACAACCAACAACGATAATGTTTGTTGCCTTATTATAATATTCATTAATTGAGGTAACTGTTAAATCGTCATCATCTTCGTTGTGGCCCAGCCAGGCCCACACACACTATCCTCATGCACCCGCCCTGATTAACACTCCCTCCCTGTTCATGTAGCTACCTGCTTGCTTACCGTTTCAATGACACTCTCCTGCTCACTCTGCCCCTCCTGGACTTCACTGTCACACTGACACCTGCTGCACCTTCTCCTCTGCTGCCTGCGAGCTAGGTTTGCCAACCGTCCCGTATTACCCGGGACATCCAGAATTATGGGCAATTTTGATTTGTCCCGGCCGGGACAGCTCCAGTACCGATTTCCAATCACAGCCTGCTAAGTCAATGACGCGCGAAAAACTCCCGGTTGTTATGAAGTTGTGGCGCATCAGAGCAGTGTGCGTGCGGGTGCCGGGTGGCCAGAGCGGAGCATGTGAGGTTGTGCAAGCCCGGCCGCCGACTGCTAGCACCCCCCCGTCAGCCCGCGAAAGTGTCCCTGATTTGGGGTTGGGAGAGTTGGCAACCCTACTGCGAGCCGCAAGCACCGCTATCGCTATGGCTAGTCACCGCTCGTCCTCCATGTGCTGTGTTCACCTGCTGTTTCTGCAACATGTCGTCAGGTTCTGTAGTAGTTTTGGAAACTGAAGCTACAGCACTAAACACGTCGGTTATTTTTGAACATGTTGAGGCATCAACCTCTAGATTTTTTTTGGCCCGCAATTTCTCCGCAGCCCCCTTGCTCTTAGGTTTTTGTTTCTCCATCTTAATCCACACATTTCTTTCTAGCTTTGAGTCACTGAATGCATCTGACTGACACACGGAGAGGGAGGGGTGGAGTCTGCAAAGAGATGATTGGGCCAGCCCAGTGTCAGTATGGAAAATACTGACCAGCCCTGGTCGACATCACAGTCGCTCTGGAGAGCATTTATGCTTTTGTTCTTTCCCAGTTTCTATCTGTCCGAAAGCAGCTGCTTCTTCTTCATTTTGGTAGTGGGAGAATTATAAAATGCACATCTAACTGCACAATAGGAGTGAGTATATAGTCAACAGGATCAGTAACACCTATAATCTACTATCCATGCTAATTGAATCTAATAGTCTATTGGTAATCAAGAGAAGGACATGTCATGACTGCTAAGCCCAAGCAAGTTGCCAACACTTGTTCTACATCATTGTTTCACCCCTCTGGTTCCGCCTGTCCACACAGGGAAGCCTGGAGTTGTCAAACTTACCTGGCTTCTGTAGTGTTTCTAATGTTATTGGCAAGTGGTTTTCCAAAGTTAGCAATTTCATTAGCCATGCATGATTCGTGCACCATACATTGTTAGCACGACAACTTGGTAGTTGTTTCCTTCTCAAGATAACGTGTGAACTGGTTGAAATGTGTGTGTTACAATCAATGCGTGAGGCTTGAGAACCCTGCAATGAGTTCATTATTTTAGGTTTGGGGTTTTGATAGGACTACTGTGACAGTGGGCGGGTGCTGATTTCAAGCCCTGGTCAGCAATGTATCAAAAAGACAGAAACATTTAAATAAACCGTCCAATAAGTTATTTTAACAGTTATCTTGACTGTCTTTAGCAAAAAGCAAGAATATGACCAATTGACTTCTTGCCTCTCTATAAGGGCAAAACCTTTCCTGAATCAACACGCAATGCAGAAGAATAGTATACGTTGGCCAGTATAAAAATAATTCACAGGGCTATGCGACTGCTGCAATTTTCAATTAAGCTATTGAGTGCATTATCTCAGCACGCTGATGGACTTCACGGCATGGAGTCCTTGAAGAGATCTGTGTCCTGTTTGAGAGCAAACGGCCCACAAACAAAGAGGCTATAGCTCTGCTTAAAGGCAACGGCATAAGTTCTCTAATGTTGAACATTTAGGATTTTGTTGTGGGTGAAATCCACTGAATCAAAAATGAAAACTAAAGCAATAACTACTGAATAACTATTACATGGTAAATTTGTTTTTGATGAATTGTGAATGAATGGCCTTTTTCTGCATGTTTAATTTTTAAAAAAGCATACAAAAAAGTAAGCAAATGGCAGACAAAGCACAAGGGAAACAATTTATAGGAACACACACACTCACTCATATACAGAGACATAGCACAAAAGGTCTCTTAATGAATCACAAAAGTGATGGCAGGTACCTGGAACAGTAAATAAAAATACAATACAAATTCAATTCAACACTCATGTACACGCACACACACTTCACCCCTTCATTTACCCATTGCTCAATTCTTCCAGAATGGCCCTATAGTTTCCTGTAATAAAGGAGGAGTGAGATGCCTATTTAATCTCCATGCCATTCCCTAGTCTGCTCCCCAAAGCCTGCCTGTCACACACGCAATGTTTTATTACTCACACTAGAGAAAGGTTGGAGTGAAGGGTGGAAGACTTCAGATAAAATAACGGAACCAACCAAAGTTGGGGTCGACAACAAACCAAACAAACCTTTCTCTGCTGAACCCTCAGCTTTAGCTTTGTTTTGCCATGTATTTATATTAACTTAGGATCAGATCAATGAGGGCCGGACAGTTAACCTGCCTTCCTGATCTTCTGTTTTTCCTCTCCTTGGGCCTTTACCTCCCCCGTGTTTTTCCTCATTTACAAAATGAAAGCTTGTTATTTCATTTTTCTGTTATCACAACCTGTGTCTGACATGGATCAGGTTTCCTTTACTCAGAGGATTGATTGTCAGATCCCCAGCTCCACTACACAATGACAATGTGTCCTTGTGCAAGACACTCACCCCCAAATAGCTTCATATAGCTTAGCCTACGGTGTGTGAATGTTAGTCAGTCCTGATAGACAGGTGGAACTGTGTTAGATATCTCCTGTCTTCAGTGAGTCAATGAGTGTAAATGGGGGAATGATGACATGCGGTGTTATATCACTCTATGCTTGGAAGAGAAATACAAGTACAGTCAATGTACTTTATTTCTGTCCGCCTGCTCCCTGACCGTCATCTGCTTGTTCCTGTGTTCCACGGCTACCATGCCCCCGTGTGCCTGCCCTGACTAATGGGCACAGAGTGCACCAAAGTGCCCTGGAATGCTCTTTTTTTGTATTTCACCCATGGATATTGCCATCACACACACATGCCACCTAGGATGCTTGTCTACTCAGAAATTCCTCTGGCTGAAGGTGGCTTCCCACCTGCTCAATATCTTGCATAATGTGTTTTGAATAATGCAAATGCCTGAGCCGGCAGACGTTGGGTACAGCATGTTTCTCCATCCAAAAAGAGAATTTCAGGGTCACATTCTTAAGTGGGTACGTAGTATTTATGTAGAAGTAGAATGTGGGGTTGAAGTCTCTGATGGGTGTAGACATAAGCTCTGTCTCAAAGTCGCTAGGCTGCATCCTTAAGGAGGCATTCGTCAACCGCATACGTTACTTCCACGGCGACTCGGCTGCGACTTGCCTGTCCCATTTCGTCTGAATGCGGTCGAGGCACGCAGCCCTCCAGGAGTCGATTTGTAGGACACATTGGATCTATCCTTTGCGGCCCAGCATATCCCAGCATGCAGTGCGGACCAGCAAGGACTTAATTTATTCAGGACGGAGGCGAGTGATCCGACAGCACGGAAGAGTTCACTTCTAAACATAACACTAAGTAATAGAATTCACTCGAATATCTACCGATATAAATGTTATAACATAATGTATAATATAACATTTTACGTTATGATATCGCTTAAGTTATGTGACGTTGGTAACCAATGTCGTGTTTTTAAATTCACAGACTAGACTAGAACAAACTGCTACATAACGTTACCTCCGTCATGCTCAGCCCCTGACCCTGACTGCCCCTCACCTGAATACCTCCCTCGCCCCTGGTTCCATGTACTGTACTGTTCAATTTACAAACAGACATATATAACAAATAAACAACGAGCAGCTCACGTTACCGGGAGCCACTGTGCTGTTAGCGGCAGCTCGTCTCGCCGCATTAATAAATGTGTTTGCTGTTGTCGTTGTTATTGACAACATTAATAAAATCTCCTCTGCCTTAAGATCGCAATATTACTTTTAGCTGAAAGTAATTATAAATTAGTAAAGTGTTACATTAACCTATTCAATTTGAATTTAAAATAACTGGAAATCTCAGCCTGAAATATATCATGCTTCGGAGGAGAAGCGTATCTTTCTAAATTAAATGAAATGAGAAGAGGTTTATCTTTTTAAGGTTTTATGGCTTTTATTGTTAAGCGCAGCAGGTTGCTAGGCAACGGGAGCAGCAGAAGTCCCTCCATAGGGCAGACCATTCTATTCCAGAGACCGTTCGCTTCAGCCTACGCGGTTGTTGAAGGACCCAGCCCAGGTCTACGGCGATGGCTGCTGAGGGCTGCAGGCTACAAGGATGCAGGCTACAAGGATGCAGCCTAGCAACTTTGAGACACAGCTAGTGAGGTGAGGCCATGCCTCCGGCCTGTATGCTGTGTACGGACGTGGCTCTAGTCTGAAGCTTATTGAGATAAACCTGATTAGAAGTCACCTCACCGGATAAGGTAACCAAGCTGCCTTCAATCAAGAAATCACCCTGCAGTATATACCAGAGCTGGGACAAAGTCATTGTTATGCAAGTCACAGGTAAGTCTCAAGTCGTCGCCCTCGAGTCCCGAGTCAAGTCGAGTCAAAGATGAGGCAAGTCCCAAGTCGAGTCAAAAGTCAAAGCCAACAAGTCTCAAGTCGAGTCCAAAGTCTTACCATTTTAGTTTCGAGTCATTTCAAGTCCTCTTATTATAGTGGGGACGGGGAACCCTGGGTGATGGTGCGCTGCCTCACAGACCTAGACTACGTAGGGAAGGGAAGGGTAATGGTGGATCGACTGTGACTGTGTTATAGTACTTTAAAACGGACGTTGACATAATGTTGGCGAGGATTTCCATCGGAGTCTGAATCCGGGTTCAAAAATCCCGATTTTTGTAAGCATGAACGAGCTGTCTCGTTGATACGGTAAAATGCTAGTGAGTTACGGTACATTCGATAAGGTGCTCAGCATTCGTTCAAAACGTACCTTTCTTTGTGCAACTTCAGGTGTCGAAGTTGGACGTTGTGGCAGCTCCGTCTGTAATCTTCGACCCGCATGTTTTGCAAATAGCAACTTGTTTTTTGTCGACTACCTCGTAATTTTTTTGCCAAACGAAACCATCTTCGGTATCATTTTTCCAACTGGCGCTTCATTGGTTGTCTTGCAATGGGCCTGTTTAGATGCTGTCGAATCAGAACCAGGTGGCACTGCAGTGATTGGATGTCGTACAGGCAGCGCTCTCTGCATACAGGTGGCGCACATTTTTTGACAGATGCAGATAAACAGAGCGGCGCGGCGGTGTGAAAATGTTTTCCCCCAGTTTTCATGGGAAGTAGCAAGTCTTCTCGAGTCAAAAGGCTCGAGTCCAAGTGAAGTCACGAGTCATCGATGTTAAAGTCCAAGTCAAGTTGCAAGTCTTTGTACGTTTTGTCGAGTCGAGTCTGAAGTCATCAAATTCATGACTCGAGTCTGACTCGAGTCCAAGTCACATGACTCGAGTCCACACCTCTGGTATATACAACCCGGTTCGTCATCCACACGTCACCAGATCGTTGTCCAACCTACCTGGTACTGACCGTGCTTGGCTGCTCTTTGAAGAGTGTTTTTCAGCGACATAAGTTTATTGTTTGTCTGCCCACTTTTCCACTGACTCTGTATTTGTGTCCTTTCAGTTGTCCATTCTCCCGGTTCATCAGTCTATCTGCTGTTCCCTGCCTGGATTTCTGCATTTGGGTGTGCCACCACATACTATAACACATACTCTACATCACATCCAATCTTATATTCATTTTTTTTGCCAAGACCATTAATAAAGCGTAACGTTGGTATGTTTCTACCTGCACCACTATTTTCCCATGCTTTAATGTCTATGAATGATTACAAATCGGTCCAACCGGCAGCTGCTTAACGTGCTGCAATATAATTGCTTGGGGCAACTCTTCGGTCAATGCCCGTCCACTAAAAGGGCTTGATGTCTCCACTGTTCAGATTGTTATTATAAGTGAGTTCTTTATTTGGACCAACCACATGTGCTTTAGGACGAATGGGATGAGTTCACTGAAAAAACAAAATGCTTTGTCATGTTCTATGACCCCTGAAGAATTGAACTTTCTTCTTCCAATGCAGCATTCACAGTACGAATCAAATTTTCCCATTCAATGAGTGTGTCCAAACTTTCTACTGGCACTGGATAACTCCAATTTGAAGAAGCTACTATCAGAGCACAAAAAGCTTGTCTCTTCATAAATAATTTGTATAATAAAAGTATTATTTTGGCTCACTCTAAATCTCATTTGCCCAGTGACATTTACATGAAACGGAACATCTTTCCCCTGTGAGATGTGTCACTTTTCTCATAAAGAACTGTTCTTTAAACCCACTGTTACAACACATGCTATACTGTACATGTCATTGGGCTAATATTGTTGTAAATTCCAATATGTTTCCAGCGCATCTATTATCACTCATCCATTCATGTTATTATTGTGTTTCCTGGGACAGTGAATAGGCCAGAATAGAGAGGAAGAAAAACACTTCCTTAACTTGAAATATTCTGACAGTATAGTGTCCGTGTACTGGCCACTGGACACAATTATTAACTGCATGTGGCAGCTGTGCAAATAGAATCATGCTGGCCTTTTTAAAATATATTCTTTCTTAACTGAGAATCTTCTCCAGCTCAGTCGGCGTTATCTGCCCACTCCTCCTCTCTCAAAGCCAAGATTAGTCCTTAAGCGCCACTTCTCTCCTCCATCCTCTCGGCCTTTGTGATTTCTAGAGACTGTTATCACACTGAGGGGTGAACAAGACCAGAGGCATGGTGTGTCTTCTATTTGAACTCCCCAAACTCAGTAATGTCTTATTTGGAAGACTGGAATAGGAGGGGATTGGTGACTCCTGCTAATGTTGGCTCCGTCTAAGTAACTGAGACCGAAGGAGGAAAGTCTTCTGTCAAATAGTCCCATTAGAATGTGCCTGTAACGTTTCAAACTGGCCATAAATCAGAACTAAAAAAAGAGACCAGTTAATGACCAGAGCAGCAAAAGGTTAAATGCAAGTACAGATTAAAGGCTGCAAGGCTGTGTTTTGGAAACATTAGATTAAAATGATCTTTGCATCTCAGAATGCAAATCCAATATGCAAAGTGATCCTGTCTGTTCAGATTCCACTCAAGGCCTGTGTTTAGACGGCCCTTCATATTTTCTACAGCAGGACAATGTTTGTTTTTTCCAAACCCAATGTAGTGAAGTATCCAAAATACCCCCAAAAATGTGCTACGGCTCACACGCTCACACAGATACACATAGTCAGTGCCCAGAGAGGAGAGAAGGTCACACTTTAATTGAGTGTGCATGTTGCAGTATGTGAGTGTGTGTGTGTTGGAAGGTGGGGTGGCTTATCACTACGGGGCTAAAAGGACTCCAGGCTCAGGAGTGCTGAGATGGGCAGGAAGGTTTTCATTTTCATTCATACTAATTTCACATACTCTTCTGTCTGTATATAGTGACCCGTGCAAAAATATATGCTTATACGTGTAAGTCTCTACATCCTCAAATCACAGCTTACTAATGACCAATGAGAGAATCCACCCTCCTCTCTTTTTTCATCCATCTCTCCTCTCATTCTTTCCTCACCAGCTCATGATTTATCATGTCAGATGTTAATATCCCTAAAGGTCATACAGAGTCATAAAAGAGGAAATATGCTGTGTTCAACTTTTTTTGCACATTTTTCTTTGCCGCCTTTCACCCCCCACTAACCTTATCTCTGTGTGTGTTTGTGTTGGGGGGGACGGCTACTGTTACCACAGCAATCCTTAGAGGATGATTGATAACAACAATAACAGGAGCTGGCGGTCGGCACAGGAAGTGCAGCATATTTTTCCTATTGCATACACTCACGCACATACAGACATACACGCATACACAGACTCACGTTTGTGAATAAGGGAATGGATGGAATAAGTAAATGAAAAAACGAGACAAGAGTAGTTCCTATTCCAAAACATTAGTAAACGTCATGCATTCAATGCTCAGCTCACTCCCGGTGCTCTGTGAGAATTATCACCTCCATACAACACGATCCTCCACCCTTGCTGTAGAGGTTCTGACCAGCTGAGTGGAGCCAAAGGATGAAATGTTTTTTTCTGACCACTAGGGGGTGACTCTTCTGGTCCTTTAGACTTCTATGAGAAAATGGCTCAACTTCTTTCTTGATTTATTCCCTCAGTAAACATTGTAAACATGGGTTTATGGTTCAGCTTTGAGTCTTCACCAATGCAGCTTGATGTTCATTTAGTATATTATGGTCCATTTAGAGTCCGAAAGACTACAGCCTGCCCCCCAAAGCGCCAAGTCTGGAAAGTCTGGAAGTGTTTTGGGGTGTTTACAAATGTCAACTCTTCACTGCGCACAGCAGTGCCGTCCAGATGGGCACACACAGACACATGCGAGCACACACAGGTGAGCACGCTTTCACTAGCGGACAGTGAGCGTTCGTCACCACAGTCCGTCCGCACCGAGGGGGGTGGTTCGAAGTATATAGCAGGGCTGCGCTACACAGTGTAGACATATGGCTTCTATACTACACTCATTCACACATTTCAATCATGGTCAATTCTGTTCATTGGTCCTTGATAGTGACAGCCAAATCGCCTATTACATTAGTCCGCAAACAAGTGGGTGACGTCGCCATGACTACACTCCGACTGTGGGAGAGTGGAGAGGATGTCGTCCTACCAATCAGAGGATGGCGGTTAAATCCCAGGTCTGTCTACCGTGCATGCTAATGTGTCCTTGGGCTGTAGCTAGGACTACTGTGTGGGAATGCTGTGAATACTAGTTACTAATGGGCAGGTGATACTGTGTATGGTAGCTGCTGTCATCAGTGTGAGAAAGTGTGAATGATGACATGAAGTGCTTTGAGTGGTCGGAAGACTAGAAAAGTGCAACACAAGTACACTCTATCTACCATTTTACAGACTACCCAGGTAGCTAGCGGACTCAGCCATATTGCGGCTGAACCGGTTCTGGCCTGTTGATGGCTGCAGAATCTGGGCCCAATATGGCTTCATAGAATGGCTGCCAGACCTGGGCTGAATCTGTCATTATAACAACGGTCCTAAACTAGTTGAGACATGGAAGCCATGTTTATTGGCCACCAGCTATGAAACCGGTTCTGGCCTGTTGATGGCTGCAGAATCTGGGCCCAATCTGGCTTCATAGAAACGGCCCTATTCAGGCTAAGACATGGCATCTGGAATTATTGCCCACCAGCACTGAACAGGTTGTGGCCCATTAATGGCTGCCAAACCTAGGTCAGATCTGGCATTACAGAATCAGGCCTATTCAGACTGAGACATGTTGAGAGAAAGAAAATTGGTTGTCTGTTGGTTGTTTAGGAACATAGACAGCAGATTTTGTATTTGTCAGTACAGGGTGGACTGTTCTCGAATCTAAGATGACCGTGGATGGCAGCCTCGATGTTGCTGTCTCTTTATTTTTTAAGCTTTTAGCAGTTTTTAGCTCTCAGCTCTCTGGTTGCATTCACCAGGGGAAAACTTTTGAACACTCATGCAAGCTTTGAACTTAACTTAGAAGAGTATTTAGCCCGCTAGCCCCAGTGCTTTAAGGTTCAAATCACAGGAGTCTGGCTGCCACATTGCTAGCCAGCACGAGCCCACCTGTTTACCCTGCCGGGATCTTTCCATCTGGTTAGCAGACCTGTAAGGGTTGTCAGGCTAACCGGCTGGAAGGCTGGCCCGATCCTGGACGAGCCGGCAACTGGACGTGGGCCGACCTGTTTCTTTTGTAGTGCCGGGTTCGGGCCGCAAATTCCAAATTCATTTATTTTAATTTGGGCCCTCATTAAATGAAACTTGATGTCACACTGGGGGGGGGGCAATACATGTTTGATGTATTGCAGTTGCCTTGCGATAACCAGCCCTTGACAACACATGCTGTTGCACAACCCTTCACTAATTTTCACCATTTGTGGTTGTGTGAATGCAAAGCCTGTCTAAGCATGAGATGAAAATAACTAACTTCATACATCAATTCATCAGTATATCTGTAGAATAAATGTGTTCATTGCACTCCCCACCGCCCTAGATTCAGGGAAATGAGGGCTGCTGCTAAACAACCTTTTTCGGCGCAAGAGCGCTGTAGGCTGCCCACAGCTCTCCAAATGAAGAGCTTTCTCTCGCAAATGCATTTCAGCTAACATCAAACACATGGAGAGTCGATGAGTCTGGCTCATTTACATCAATACACTGCATATGTACCTCAGAATACATTTGTACATTTTTGCTCAGAACAAGCATTATTCCTCACAAATTTATGGATGTAAGACATTGTGGAGTGGACTGCTTCAAAGATATGCAGAATCATATTTCATGCAACGGGTTAGGGCTCTTAAATATGAAGAGGATGGGGGGGTTGTTGAATTTGCATGGATGTCCTTTCACCCATTCATTCCCCATTACATTTTATCATATATGTATATGTCCTCCGCTGCATACTTACATAGACGTGAGGCTGAGGGAGAAGGAGCAAACCTGACCATCATGAATAAGATATTAAAAAGAAGCACGAGTCTGTGGAGCGCTGTGGCAGCAAATGAACGACACTGTTAATAAAAGCACATTAAGAAAGACCTCAAGGAGGAAACAGAAGCAAGATGAAGAAAATGTGACACAAGGACTTATCTCTGAAAACTCAAATCTAATCCACTTCCTAACAGAACACCAAAGAAAGGGGCCTCTAAAGCAGTGGTTCTCAACTGGTCTGGCTCCGGGACCCACCATCGCCCCGTAATGACAAGCCGTGACCCAAATCGCAAATCGATCGGTCAACAGGGGGGGGGGGGGTGCTAGCGGGCGGGAGGGTGCTAGCGGTGTCGACGGGGGGCTGCTAGCGGTGTCAAAGGGGGTGGGGGGGGGGGGGGGGGGGATTGCTAGCGGTTTTCTTTTGCGGTGCCAGTCTTATCTTTTCCCGTTCTAATTGCCGCGCTTGACTGAAAACATGGACGGACGAGCCGGCAAAAGACCCGACACTCCGCTGCATTTAGATTTAATTTAAATTTTCACATGCAACGGCCCGCGACCCACTAAAAACGGGACCCACCAGTTGAGAATCACTGCTCTAAAGCATGGGTAAGAATTTACATAGGCTGTGAGCAAACTCACACACACACACACACACACACACACACACACACTCTCTAATAGTGTGGGTTGGAGAGGAGAAGTACTGATCATTCTTGATGAGATGGAAAAGAGAGACAAATAAAAGAAAGACAGAACATACCCCAAATATTCTAGTAAAACAAACAGAATTATGAACATTATTGTGTTTAAAAAAGGCTGAAACGGCAGAAGAGTGCCTGGATCAAGACACTGTGATATTCCTCCTTCTCCTGCTCTACATCTTCTCCGTTAATCTCAATGAGCTTCGCTGGGCCATGTCATCAGGATGAACAGTACAGTAGGTGTGTGGAGCGCTGCCCTCCACTGCAAAGCAGAAACATTACTTCATTTGCATCAATCAGTTATTCATCAGTGAACACCTTTTATTTATTACTCATTTATTACTATTACTTACTAAAATGTCAACATCTACACCACCTCTTGTCCAGTTCATCATTCTCCCCAACACCCTGGGAGGGTGTCTCTATGGGTGTTCATATCCTGTCTTATTGTAGTTTCATGCCTCTCATTTCCCTGGGTTAACTTCACTTCCTGCCCTGGTGTGTTTCCCTTGTGAGTGTGATTGGCTTTGTGTCACAGATTGTCTCTTCCTGTGTCCAATTGTAGGAAAACAGCGGATATGTGCATGTGGTCATGTGACCGGTTGCCAATCAGGGAGTGATAAAAAGCTCACCAGGTGTAGTCATTAGTCACTTTCGTCTCTCACTGAGCGCACTGCGGTTGTGTGGTTTCTCCTGATTCCCCAGGTATGAAAATGTTTGGCTGCGGTACTTTTGGGAGCAAGCACAGCTTAAGTTTGATTTGATTTTTGGTCCCACTAGGTTGATAGCCAGGCACAAGTTCCTGTCCTTCACGGAGTGAACTGGGGCAGATTGACGGTAATGCCTATCAGCTGTTTTAGCCATATGTGGTAGCAATTAATGTTTTGACTAAACGTTACCTACCTTTTATAGAATGTCTTTCAATTTGTATTTTCTTTGTTTCAGTTAACCACTGATAAATGAGCTGCTGTGGCTGTAGAGCTCTGGAATGCAAAGGACCCCCTTTGCAAGAACACAAACTCCTGTTTTCTTTATTTACTGATATTTTACTATTTTGTTTTTGTGGTTATTTGCCTTGGTTGATTATTTTCTTGTGATTTTATTCATAAGTATTTTTTTATATACTTTTTATGGAAGTTTTGACATGGGTTTCTCTCCTCAATTCATGTATGCTCACAGCTTGATGTATGCTCAGTGTTGACACACTGCTTCCTCCTGGTGAGACTGCACTGGGTGACACTGTCACGGTGTGCAGTGTTGGGAAAGTTCACTTTCTACATGAACTAGTTCAAAGTTCAGTTCACATATTTTAAAATGAACTAGTTCAGTTCATAATTCAAACTTCAAAATATTTGAACTAAGTTCACAGTTCCAACTAGTTGAGTTCTTTTTTCCATATGTTGCTGCAAGCTATTATTTTTCAAAATGATTGCCACAGCCCATATACACCGGCCACTTTATTAGGTACACCTGTCCAACTGCTCGTTAACACTTAATTTCTAAGCAGCCAATCACATGGCGGCAACTCAGTGCATTTAGGCATGTAGACATTGTCAAGACAATCTCCTGCAGTTCAAACCGAGCATCAGTATGGGGAAGAAAGGTGATTTGAGTGACTTTGAACGTGGCATGATTGTTGGTGCCAGAAGGGCTTGTCTGAGTATTTCAGAAACTGCTAATCTACTGGGATTTTCACGCACAACCATCTCTAGGGTTTACAGAGAATGGTCCGAAAAAGAAAAAACATCCAGTGAGCGGCAGTTCTGTGGGCGGAAATGCCTTGTTGATGCCAGAGGTCAGAGGAGAATGGCCAGACTGGTTCGAGCCAATAGAAGGGCAACAGTGACTCAAATAACCACCCGTTACAACCAAGGTGGGCATAAGAGCATCTCTGAACGCACAGTACGTCGAACTTTGAGGCAGATGGGCTACAGCAGCAGAAGACCACACCGGGTGCCACTCCTTTCAGCTAAGAACAGGAAACTGAGGCTACAATTTGCACAAGCTCATCGAAATTGGACAATAGAAGATTGGAAAAACGTTGCCTGGTCTGATGAGTCTTGATTTCTGCTGCGACATTCGGATGGTAGGGTCAGAATTTGGCGTCTACAACATGAAAGCATGGATCCATCCTGCCTTGTATCAACGGTTCAGGCTGGTGGTGGTGGTGTCATGGTGTGGGGAATATTTTCTTGGCACTCTTTGGGCCCCTTGGTACCAATTGAGCATCGTTGCAACGCCACAGCCTACCTGAGTATTGTTGCTGACCATGTCCATCCCTTTATGACCACAATGTACCCAACTTCTGATGGCTACTTTCAGCAGGATAAAGCGCCATGTCATAAAGCTGGAATCATCTCAGACTGGTTTCTTGAACATGACAATGAGTTCGCTGTACTCAAATGGCCTCCACAATCACCAGATCTCAATCCAATAGAGCATCTTTGGGATGTGGTGGAACGGGAGATTCGCATCATGGATGTGCAGCCGACAAATCTGCGGCAACTGTGTGATGCCATCATGTCAATATGGACCAAACTCCCTGAGGAATGCTTCCAGCACCTTGTTGAATCTATGCCACGAAGAATTGAGGCAGTTCTGAAGGCAAAAGGGGGTCCAACCCGTTACTAGCATGGGGTACCTAATAAAGTGGCCGGTGAGTGTAGAACCACAGACAGCAATTATTTTATCAGTTTTAACACTGAAGCTATGGATCAGATTTAATCTTCATATCCAATTTTGACTCCTTATCCAACCAGGGTTTACATTAGCATTGAGGGGACAACATTTCCCCATTGTTGCTTAATGCAATGTTGCTGTCCATTCACTCCACACTAGCAGCAGCTGCAGCGTTCACCCCTACATGACATTCTCTAACACATGCTGCTTGAATGGTCTTTTTTAAGTAAGGAATTATTAAAAGAAAAACACAACAGTAATCATTAAGGTGCAAATGTTTGCAAAGAAAGGTCAGATTCCTCCCATCCTCACCGACCTTGTCAGTAACTTCATAAAACTAATTTAAATTATTATACGCAGCTTTTTTGATCACGCAAGCGGCGGTGCGACACTGGTGGCTGGTGTTGCCAGGGTGTTTTTTCCGCTATTTATTAAGGAGCGTTTACGGTGTTTTCTATAGAAATCTGGCACCCCATTGAATGATGTTAACCTGAAAGAACGTGCTGTTCATAGACACCAGAATGAACGAGTTCACAGTAACGTTCATCGGGCATTAATACAGTACGTTCAGTTCACGATTGCCCTAAATATGAACGAGTTCATAAACTATCGTTCAATGAACACGTTCAGGCACAACACTGACGGTGTGTATGTAGCCTCGACACTATAGATTTTGTAGCGACTTGCATGATATTTTGTAGTGGATCTAAGTTGTTTTATTCTACCAAATGGCTATTTTAAATGGAAAACTGTTAAACTTTTTGTAATAAAACCAAACTTATTTACGTACAATATTTGCCTCCATAAATTGTCCCGGTTAGGGGAAAACCAGAGTTAGTCACACAACGCACTAATTAATATAGTAAGGGTTCCTTCTAACCCTCAAAATGAGGTGGCATTGTCAGGTTTGAAGGGTTATATGCAGCTCTGGCACTACACAATCATCTGCACTTTCCCAGTGTATTTAAGCTATGCGTGTCCCGTTTTGGTTTCAATGTCATTGATCAATGTCAGTGAGTTGTTGCTGTCTTTTTGTATCGTTTTGGATTACTTTGTATTTTGGTCCTCATTTGCCTGTAAGCTTTTTCTAATGTAGATTTTGTGTCTGGAAAACAGCCAGTCCGTGTTTGGGTCCTACTTCCCCTGTGCCAGTAGTCCCTTCAACCCACTGAAAAGACAATGACATCTTTCTAAAGTCAGTAGAATATACGTTAATAGAATTCTAAGGGGGATTGTGCTCCGCAGTGGGAGAGTTCTAATTGATTGATTATCGATTTTATTTTTGGATTATCAGAAAAAAAGCTAAAATATCTGATGGGCAATGCGTGGGAGTCAGAACAGGTGTTTAACACATTGTCCAAGATGTAAGAACAAAAATTAATTTCATTTATTGATTTATTTTGCAGGGGCAATGCACATTAATCAAAAAGTGTGCTGTAATGAGCCAGAGTTACCTAGAGAGGCTATTTTGGCAATCTGCTGTCCCTGGCCAGATGTTTTTAAGGCCGTCTAAACAAAAAAACATTAAAAATCACAAAAAAATGTATTTGATGAAATGTAATGGATTTGTATTCAATGACCAAATAAAATAATAAATAAATAAAGTTCAACAAACAACCTGATTCAGTGGTCATCACAAGACATGTATTTATTATCTGTATGTACACCTGCACAAACACTACCTTGGAACAGATAAAGTTAATACTTTAAGTTAATAATAATACTAGTTGAAATAAAGTGTAAATGAAAATATAGCCTTATAATCTAATTTAGCAGTCAATATTATTAAATCACGGAACCAGCAGTTCCTCTTCATATCTTCTTCACATGAGAACACGTGATTGTCTCACGCCCACATCCACAGCAGCAGGCAGAACAAGCTCCTCAGCTTTGGTGAAAGGTTTCTGTCATTGTGCCACACATCTGGCTACGAGGCAGCTGGCTTTCAAGTCAGATTTAGTCTTCATTCAGTGAGATGACGGACTTCTTCTGCATCTGTGGCCCATTTTTCTTTCTTTAAAAAAAATCCAGGGTTGGATCTTTGGTTTCCATATGGCGCATTCATTTGGAAGGCTTCAATGCTTCGTTGGAGATCATTATGCTGTGTTCAAATAGGGCGCCGTTCGTAAAATGTTGCACGTTCTAAAATCCTGCGCAGTTTTGCAACATTTAGCATTATATTAAAAAAGCAATATTCGTATGTCACTTTTTTAAACATTTAGAGGAATTCATGTAAATACATGCAATAACTTTTCCAAGGATTATGTTTGGCAGTAACACAAAGTTGAAAATAATATAAATGTTTCATCTAAATGTAAATGTTAAATGTTATATATAAATTAGGGCCGGGACTCGATTAAAAATATTAATCTAATTAATTAGAGGCTTTGTAATTAATTAATCGAAATTAATCGCATATATTATACATACAAATATTTGACCTGAGAACAGTGAGAAGTCATTTTTTTCACATGGATTTTTATTTTTGTTCAACCAATTCCAGTGTAGCAATAGCATATTTAGAAATATAGTACTTTCAGAAATTCAGGTAGCCTATAGGTAAGTAGACCTTCTGTAAACTATGTTTTTTTAAGTAGACCAATACTTTCATGTACTTTCAAGTACATTCAGAACATTGGTTATTTTTTCAGACATGGACGTGGACCCTGGTCCTTAAACCAGTCATCTGGTGCAGTGTGGGTTGGGTGTGGGTCCTTGTACTCGTAGTTGGGCTAACGTCCACGCTAGCTGCTAATTGTTTTGCGTTGAGGTGATACTTGAGGCTCGATGTGAATTCCTTGTTGCATAGCTTGCACACATTGGTGCTCCAGTATAATCGGTCCTTCGAAATTCATCCAGTGAGAAACGTTCCGCGATGCAAAAAATAAGTGTAAAAATGCGTAAAAATGTTTAATGTGTTATTTTCTGTGTAATTAATTAATCTTAATTCACATTGTAATTAATTAATTGTAATTATTGCGCTAAAGTCCCGGCCCTAATATAAATGTTAAATGTAAATGCTATACATGACGACTGAATAAAACAATATTTACGGTAATTCATGCAGCAAGCCAAGATGGCAAGTCCGAATTAGTTCTTATTATAGAGCAAATAAACTAATTTTAGGTATGGTCGGCGATGGTCCGTTTGACGGAGCGGAGGGCACGATCGTGGATGGTCCAGTAGACAAGGGTTGCGCAACCATCCGCGGCCGTTCCCTACCCCCGTTGGCCGGACCATCCACAGCCGTTCCGCACCCTACAAAAAAACAAACAATTTCTCAAGAGGTACGTGTTATAGATATGCAGAGTTATAGATATGCTGAGCATGGACTATCGTCATCTTAGAGCATGAATATTGAGAAGCCTACCCATTGATTATATGTATATATACATATATATTTTTCAGCTTCTGAACAGCAGAACATAATTTGGCCTCACCTAGAGTTTGTCCCTAAATCAAACCATCGTGCCAACAGCACCAGACAAAATAACAATACATTCTTAATTGATTAATTGACACAAAAAGAGGTTTGTCATTTCAAATAGTTGTTCTTTTTGTCTGATGTATAAAATAGTTTTTCTTTTTTAAGTCTGAGTCCATAATATAGTGAGGGAAAGGATTCAGACTCAAAGAAGCAATGCTTTGTGAGCCCTAGATGCATTGTGGGAATGTGCACCAGCTGTTTTAATGCTCTTTCAAATCGAGTGACCACTAATTAAAAGTATTTTCCCACACATCCATCATCTTCGAAATGCAATCCATCACATCCAAAAGGCAAAGAACAGTCATTAACGTGTTGCTTTTTCATTGCATGAGAAATGTTTGTCAAAGCCAACAAGGTTCAGACGTTACATGTTTCACTTGATGAGTGGGAGGGTACATCTGTCCACTTCTTTCGTGATCAGAGCCAGGGCCGGGTCTAGACAGGCATGTATGAGGGGGCAGCCACAAATCTTGAGGGGGCATTGTGCTCCAGCACCTAGCTCCAGCACCTAGTTTGAGGGGGCACAACATTTATTTGAGGGGGCCAGGACCCCTCTTGCCCCTGCCTAGACCCGGCCCTGATCAGAGCTCCAGATGATATTGTCAGATCGTCTACAAAAGATGAACACAACATTATGTGTCCCATGAAAAAGAATGGAAGGGGTCAAAGCACACACCATTATGACTAGAACACACACACACAGACAGGTTATCCTATTTATCAACAATCATAATCTAAGAAAATAGACCGTTTAACACACACACACACACACCACATTACTAATGCCTTTAATATTATTATTATTACAATTGAGTTAACAACAATTATTTTCATTTGTTCAGTTTGTTGCTCACTGGCTCTGAATAGATAAACAGACAAACTTGGGCAACGGGACGGGCCGGGAGGTGTTGAGGGGGATCATAATCTAAGAAAATAGACCGTTTAGCACACACACACACACACAGGCACAGATTGTAAAGCTTCCCTCTGGTCTCTTGGTTTTTTGTGTGACACTCCGTGGTGGTAACATTTGTCAGACCTCAAAGCCGCTCAATGGAAAATGGATTCATTTTAATGGCTTGAGTAATTTGAAACAAGAAAAAGCAGCCTTAGATTGTCAAAGCGGGTTTAGGAGAGGGACAATGGGTAAATGAATAAACACTAGTAAGCACCCATCTATCTCTGTGTTTCCCTGCTGTGGTAATCACCATCACCCCGGCCCTCACACACACCCACACACACGCACCACACAATGCTTTTAATATAATTATTATTATTACAATTGAGTTAACAACAATTATTTTCATTTTGAAGTTTGTTGCTCACTGGCTCTGAATAGATAAACAGACAAACTTGGGCAACGGGACGGGCGGGGAGGTGTTGAGGGGGGAACGTCATCACACATGTCAACCAATGAGAGCATTTGGAGGCGTGCCTAAAAGTGCTGCAGTGCTCAGAAGAATCAAAACGGAAACAAACTGGCGGAGAAATAGAGGAAGGTAGTGGACTCTTACGTAGACATTTTCATTTTGAATCTCATCCAGATCGCAGAATTGATCCTGCACAGTGAATTCCAGCTGAGTCCTTAGTACTGGACCAATTCACTCTAACAAGGTCACGTTCTGCTGAAAAATATTATTAATAGACAGATTATTGATAGATACATGTTTCTGCTGCTCCCTGATGAAAGAAACATGTATATGCTGGTACAGAAGAAGAAGAAAACAGATGCAGAAATGTTAACTTGCCTGTCACAATTATGATTGTAGAGGTAACTTGTTTTTCTATAATAATCCAGATAATGCCCTGGCAGGTGGTTTAACTACCACCTGCAAGCAGCTACATACAAGAATACAGAGGTGCCAAGTAACAAAGTACAAATACTTTGGGGTATCGATACTGGAGTATTTATTTTTCAGATTACTTTTTACTTCTACTTCTTACATTTTCACGCAAATACCTGTACTTTCTATTCCTTACATTTAAAAATAGCCTTGTTACTCCTATTTCATTTTGGCTCGTTTTGCGGCTTGTCATCGTTTCAAAACACTCCAAAAAAACAGATAAATCATGCCATCTGGATTGAGTGAATTTTATTGTGGTTGGTTGAGTAAGCATAAACATTTACCATCTCAGTTGGTATTCAGCGACATGAACTGTACATGTTTTTTTCTAACTTTATTGAGAATCTGACACAACACAGCAACCTGCAAGTAGCGCAGCTTCTTACAAATTAAGAGTTTGTTTGTTTTTCCCCTTACAATACTTCTTAGTAGTTTTGAAATCAGTACTTAACCAGTATACTTAAGTAAAAAGCTTGAGTTGATACTTACTTATTTTTAAACCCTAGTATCTATTGTTTTGACTCAGAGCGTCATAGTGGAGCAGTTCCCCTCCCTGCCTGAGGGGGCTGCTGTGTGTTTTGCCTTGCTCTGTCTCTTTTCCTTTTGCAGGTGATTGGATGTCGGTGAATAAGAAGGATCCTGTGGGAGCCAGCAGGCCTCTCTTGTTGCCTGTCTCTCCAGCTTCCAACCGGGAGCCCTGCTGCACCTCATGGACTTTTGGGGTGGTGGGGGGGTTTAGCAAGGAGGTCGGTAGGGGTGAGAAGCCTTTGTTTGTTTGTTCATGTTTTCTCCTGTTTTTGGGTAGGGAGTTAGGTAAGACACCTGTATTTTTGTTTGTTTCTTTATGTGTCCTAGGGAAGGTAGGGGGACCTGCACATATTGTTTTGTTTGTTGTTTTAGGCCATGCTCACCCTGAAATCTATGACCTTGAACCAAAATAAATACCCCAAAACGAGAAAGCGGTGGCCTTTGTCTTGGTCTTAATTACGGCATTATTTAATTACATGCTACTTCCGGCTCCCCTAGGCCGGGCGTAACACTATACTTCTACGTGAGTAATGAATGTGATTACTTTTGACACCTCTGCAAGTATATGTGTGTGTCTGTGTGTGTGAAAGTATTTTTATGAAAAACATTTTTTTTTCAATGTTAAGCACAATAAAATCAATTAACACATTCAATACAGCATTAAAACTCTTTTGACCCATATGTATTTGTGTGTGTACCACCTTTATCAATAGGGTGTTACTGACAAATGAAAATATCTGGATTCATGTTCATGAGAGGTCAACCAGGTGCACGGTGGGCTGTTCAATATGCTCCAGTGTGTCATAACCATGTATGGGTCTTCACTCTTTTTTTCTTTTTCCAAAGAAAAGGCTTCTTTTGTACTGATATAACACACTCCCTTCAGTAAAGGTACAGTGGAAGTGCTTGTGTCAGCAAACTACAGCAGACCAACACAAACATTTACACACACACTGGACAGACAAGTGTGATGAACTGAGAAGGAGCACCTACTACTTTAACAACGTGAAACTGATGACTAAAATACTTTAGAAAATGCTTTTGGTGTGGCTGGTAGAGAGAGACACACACATACACACACACACCTTCACTTATTTTCTCCTTTCTCCTCCCATTCACCTTTGTGAAAGCCCTCTAATGGATACACTGACTGGATTCAATAGGAATAGGCCAACAGGTGTGCACCATGAAAACCATTGTGTTGCGAAAGAATCAATCGCCGTTTTCCAGTGTACTTCCATTCATCCACAAAAAGCCTGGAAGCAATTTAAAAATGGAAATGCTACTTGACTTCAAGTGGAGAAGGGAGAGTGGAACCTATTAATCTGGTGCTGCTGTGTTAAGGTATCTCCTTTGGCAGATACACATACCCGGCTTTGAACTGATGTTATGGATGTGTTTGTGTGTGTGTGTGTGACTCCTTCTACGACATCTTTTTTGAAAACCAATTACAGTTGGAAACCTTTGGTCCAATTCCTTCAGAGTAAAAAGGGCCGTGAACGGAGATAGTATAACTAGTTTAAACAGCATATTTATTGCCTCTGCTTGGTTGTCAACATGGAGACCACGTTGAGACAACATGGAGACACCATACATACACGAACCATGTTGTGTATAGTTTGTCCAAAGACATGCTCTAGGGATTACGTTGATTGGGAACTCTAAATTGCCTTTAGGTGTGTGGATGTGAGTGTGAATGGTTGTTATTTTCTGTGTGGCGATGGAGTAGTGTGATGCGCTGGGAGCTACAATGTTGGTGGTTTGAATCCCGGCTGCCCCATGTCGAAGTGTCCCTGACACACCTAACCCCTAATTGGTCCCTGGGTAAAATGTATGCAATGTATGTCGCTTTGGATAAAAGCATCAGCTAAATGACATGTAGTGTAATGTGTTAGCCCTGTGATTGGCTGGCGACCGATCGAGGGTGTACCCTGCCCCTTGGGATAGACTCCAGCCCCCCCCCATCACCCTGTGTGCAGGATAAGCGGTTTGAAGATGTTGTTAATGATTCCAACTGCTTTCCTCAATACTTAGAAAAGAACAAACTAATATGGAGGTCAGCAACGCGAGTTGCATGCAACTCTTTTGCTCCTCTGTTAGGGCTTTGACAAAATATTACATGGTAGAAAATCTTTCAAAGGGTATATCTCCTATCTTGGATTTTGAGATGCTACTTTCTAGCTGTATGTATATTTTCTTAATAATTGCTTTTCCTGGATGGAGCAAATCATGCTTTAACGGCACTCAATAAATGTGATAACTATCATTCTTATTCTGTACAGTTTATAACCAATTGACATTCATAGATTCCACACAACTGCTGCTATTTTTGTGGTAGCTCATGAAACACAAAAAATCTTGGCATCTATTTTCTGACATTCATGTTCCGATGTTACTGATGGCTGTAAATGGCTAAAGCAAAAAAGAGGATGCCAGCTCACACAAATGGACTTTATTCTTACTGAATTACAAACCAGTTTATTTTTTATTTTCTGTGACCAATTGACGTCAATGGAGGCCCACACATTCCAGAATATTCTTTTCTCCTCTTCAGAAGAGTTTGATTGTGCAATAACAGGCCTTTATTTTTGTTGCTAAATAATACCAAATCTAGTTTTTATGTAAATAATATAAAACCTCATGAGCTGTGATATGAAATAGCTTTGTGATTCCATTCAAATTTTCTTTGGTGGAGCATGGGGCAGAATGGCTGTTTGAACAGTGGAGGTTGCAGACCCGTGGTCGAACACTAACACGACAGAGCCCTCGGCTCCAACAGCCTTCTTGTCCCACACGCTGTATATTCATCTCAGTGCCAACATACAGGCCAAGCCTCTATAGCCCCCGCCTCCCCTCCCAGCACACACACACCCATCATCTCTGTGGCTAGTGGTCCACTGTCCAAGATCAAGCCAAGGTCAGCTGTGTGATTAGCGCTTTGCGCCAGAGGCTAGCACTGGCAGGCACTTTTCCCTTAATGAAGCCATCACTGCATGGAGGGAGCAGGAGAAATACTGCCAGTCAGCCCAACTGGACCGAGCTGATTTACAGCTGCAGCAGTGTACACATCCGCCATGCTCGAGGGATATACAGACACGTGTCTAGGACAAGAGTTTTCTTTGTTTTACACTTTTACCATTACTCATTGATTTGTATTCTGCATGTGAATTGTGCACAAAAACTGTCGGGTAAACCCTTCAAACTGGCATTCCAAAAGTACGATTCTTTGTATTCTACACCATTAAATATCAGGTACACCTTCCTCAGGCCGACTGCAGAAACAGGCCAAAATCACTGTGATGTTGAATTTACATAATGCCCACAGAAGATGTGATTATATGCAGCATTTTATCTCTAAAAAGCAGAACAGGAGCTCAGTGAGCTGATGGAGGGTAGATTCATTCCAAACTGCATCATATCTTCCTCATATCATAACAATACATCATTCCTATTATAAAACCTACAGGCTACAAAATCATCTTTGTTTAATTCCTAAAAAATTTGGGCGCATTTGAAACATTTATACAAATATATGTAAAACAATTTGTATCAAAACTTTGTATAGCTTTGTGATCAAATGCAAGAAATTCAGTTATGAATTTGTTAGTGTTCAACAATATATATACAACCTTTTCATATGTGCCCCCATGAGTGTTTCAGATCAATACGTGAAAACATTTAACTGTTTCTCATTTGTATATGTAAGTGTTTCAGACGAGCACACGTGCATAGGATTACAGAGTATGTACTGTATGTATGTATGTATGTGTGAGTGTCTCAGTGGTGTGTGTGAAAGCATTTCAATAGTGAACGTACGAGTGTTTCATTAAGAGTCTCTCAGTGGTGAGTGTGAGAGTGTCTCAATAGTTATATACTAAATGGCCCTTTATACTATTACACCATCCCTTGTTCTGCACTGGGACTCTCTGACCATGTTATGGTCCTTCTGATTCCTGCATAAATGCAGAAACTAAAGCTCTGCAAACATGTGGTGAGGGAATTCAAAAAGTGGACCAAACTGCACAGACTGAGATGTTTTCAGGACTGCTACCAACAGTCTGGATGAGTTCACAGAGGCTTTGACTTCAGTTGGCTTTTGTGAGAACAGCTGTGTACCATCATGCACCAGGGTAAGTTATAACAACAACAAACGCTTTACAGTGGAACTTAGAAAGCTACGACTGCAGAAGGTTTAGGCATTTAGGAGTGGGGAAAAATACTTTTACAGAGTCATAATACAGTTTTAGCAAGGCGGTAAGAGATGATAAACGAATGTACTCTGACAAACGTCAACACCAGCTTTCAGCAAGTGATTCTACTTCGGTTCGGAGAGGCCTTCAAACCCCCCACTCAGTGAGTGACCTCCGCCTGGCAGACCAGCTAAATGAGTTCTACTACAGATTTCATAGACAATTGGACAGTCCTGACTCCATCCACCACAGCTCCACTAACTGGCCCCAGACCCCCATCGCCGCCTTCCCCATCCCATCAGGGGCTCATGCCTCTGTATCACCCTTCCCTCCCCCACGCCCCTCTCCAGTTACAACCCTCTCTATTCTGGAGAGAGACGTTACAGGCACTTTAAAAAACAAAACACCCGCAAAGCAGCCGGTCCGGACTTTGTCTCCCCCCACACCCGGAAGCATTGTGCTGATCAGCTCTCTCCAAAATCACAGACACCTTCAACACAGCCTGCTTCAAGGCCTCCACCATCATCCCTGTTGCCAAAAAACAAGCATCACAGGACTTAATGACTATAGACCTCTTTAGTCATGAAGTCTTTTAAACGGTTAGTCCTGTCCCACCTAAAAACTCTCACTGACCTGCAGTTTGCCTACAGAGCAAGCAGATCTGTAGACGATAATGTCAACATGGCCCTCCACTTCATCCTCCGGCATCTGGACTCCCCAGGAACCTACGCCAGGATCTTGTTTGTGGACTTCAGCTCTGCTTTCAACACCATCATCCCATCTCTGCTGCAGGACAAACTCTCTCAGCTGCACAATCCCGACTCCACGTGTAAGTGGATCACTGACTCCCTGGCTGACGGGAAGCAGCACGTGAGGCTGGGGATAAAACCACCCTCATTGGAATCATCTCGGGTGTGGATGAGTCTCGAATATGATCATCTGGTGACGTGGTGCAGCCAAAACCACCTGGGAAAGTCACTTTCAACCCAATATTGCTCGTGTAGCTGTGACTACAGTGTGTGAATGTTAGTTACTGATGGGAAGATGGCACTGTGTTTGGTAGCTCCTGTCATCAGTGTCTGAATGAATGATGTCATGTAGTGTTAAAGTACTTTGAGTGGTCAGAAGACTAGAAAAGCGCTGTACAGTCAATTTACCATTTATCCGCCATACTAACAGTTTCTTCCTGTCGGCAGTCAGGCTCATTAACAGAGCCCTTTTTCGACCGGTGACTCCCTTCAAACTCCACATACACTTCTCACTTTCAAATGCACTCACAACACAGATGTGTAAAGTATGGTTATTTGTGGTTAATTATTTTTTTTACTCCATATTCCTCTAGAGTATAACCTTCTATTTTATACTGTAGATTTAAACTGTGAATTGAACATCTTGGTTTTCCTGGGATTTGTCATGTTGTCTATTGTCTCATTGTCTTACTGCCCAATGTTATGCACTAACCGCCAACCACCGTCAAGCTCCTATTATGTCTAACATATAATGGCATGTTCCTGATTCCTGATTTAATAGTAAGACAACTACAACCTCCTAACTAACTCAGCACAATACAGCAATTTACCTCATGAGTGATCAGGTGCACATCCCTGCGCTAAAGTGTAGCCTCGCCTCTGTTAACTTCTGGCCTCGTCTGCTGCTCTGTTTTCTGACATGGAAACCAGAGGCGAGTGCTCTCATAATTAGTTGCAGTAAAAACACTGACTACACACAGACACACACACACACGCATCCACACATAACAGGTGGCAGCGAGAAGGATGTGAAGAGTTGGTTTCATAAGAAAGACTATGGGGGAATTTATGTATTGAAATGTGAGCCGAAAAGAATGAATAAAAGTAGATCCTGCTGGAGCCGGCAGCACTACTTCAGTGCTTTAGTGCAGCTTATACAGCCAGTGGGGAGACAAAAAGACTGGACCAAAGATGGTTTAAATCACACACTCACACACACCCGAGGGTGTGAGAGCGAGAGAAAGGCCAGGGCCGAGTCGGAGGAATTAATTGAAGTAGTTTGTTTCACAGCGGGAAGTCTATTAAATGCCATGTCACCACTGGGCCATGGGGAGTAACACACTAACATTGGAAAGGAGAGAGGAGAAGGCACGTAGTGAAGTCCGATGCCAATAAGAGCCATTCCTCTCAAATCAGCACTCACATCTCACCTCGTTCACCTTCTCTTCCTGGTCTCCCCCTTACACTTTTTATTTTCTTCTATCTTCAGTTTCTTAGTGGCCGGCTGAATCTCCGCCATTCAGTTTACCTCCTTGCTACGGCCTTTTACCTCCTTTTCAGTCATTCTGTCTCTCTTTCTTCCTGTATCCTTATCTCTTCTTTTTTCCACAGAATTATACATAGCTCACAAAATGTTTCGTGGTAGTAGTAGTTCAGTGCCTGATATTTCCATCACCTCCATCTGGTCTTTCTCCCAGTTTTTTTGTGTCCTGTGTTTTTCTTCAGCCACTCCTTTTCCTATCCTGCTTCTGTCTACAACTCTTTCACTCACCTCCTAAAGAATACAGCTCCCCAAATGGTTCACACCATGTGTGACACAACTGTGTCCCAAACCAAATGTACTACAGTATGTCCCACTGCAGGTACCAACAATGTAACAACGAAAGAGACACCTGGCCTTTTTACAGCCTTGGCTGTTCCTTTGGCACTCTGATGATAAATTACATGAAATTGATGTATCCTCGTAATGTCATTTTATTCTCCTCTTGCTACAGGTGCCGCTGCTCAGTGTCTGAACCGCCAACTCTTCCCCGGTATTTCAAAATGTCTTTAAAGGACTCTAAACTGTAAGGGGCAGTCAGCTCTTTGGACCTTGTTGTAATAAGTCTGAAGCCGACCCTAAGATAACATTTTCTGAAACTTAATTCACAAAATTAATTAATTATTACTTCTTAATTCCTAGGAATACAATTTTGTCTGATAAATATATTTACTGTCTTTAATCGATTGAAATCCAATTTAAAGGTTTTATGATGGCTTTTAGAGTGCAATTGTTTAGTCTTTTTAGGCTTTTGCATACCACCACTACCTTTGACACTAAGTATTACAATTATGAATGAGATATTATTAATTATAGATTGGTGGACACCCCTGCACACATCTGTTCAATTTGTCTTGGTCTAGAGCTGTTGTTTCTGGTTTGGTAGGCTTCTGACTTTCAAGTATAGAATATATTGATAGTTTAGATCATACTGTGCTTCCAACTTTGTGTCAACACTCGGGTGTTTGTCCCTGTTACGTTCCTTTAACGTCTCTGTCCTCTGTGTTGTAGGAGAGTGCTCGGGGAGTGTTTCACGCAGGGCAAGCCTTTCCAGTCGCTGATGAGACAAGCTGGCCCTCTATCTTGATATTGATTGCATGCTGACTACAACATTTCCTGTGACTCATTAATGTATCAATCATAAACTGCAAAAGCGTGTGGGAATCTAAAGTAGTAGAACACCACGGTCATCATGAAACAGAGAGGACATGTCTACAATGGCTGAATCATTAACTGAACGTTACTATCCAATTAACCAATGTAAGGTGCTACAAATCGAGAAAAAAATGCCATGTTAGAACAGTAAATGGCAGTAAATGTCTGGGAGAATATGGTATTGAACTATTTCACGAAAGCCATTGTATGAACTATTCTAAAATCAGTAGATTGTGCAAATTGTTTCATAAAACAAAGACACGTTGTCAAAACCTCCAAACATACAGTATCATGTGAATTTCATGAATGTTTTTCACTATTTGGATATCACGCTCAATAAAGATCATTTTCAATAGATTCAACATAGCACACATCAGTAGAGTTTGTGTGTTCAGTCTATAGGAACCCATTGGAAATGGGGCAGAGAACATGATCCAAAATTTGTTATACCATGTAGACCCAATATGCCATGGTTTATGTTTAAGAATACGTGAGGCAATGAGGAATATCTGGACAGATGCCCAGCACCTGTCTGGATAGTTACCCACAATCCCCCTCTCTCTCTGCCTCCCTAGCTGGAAATATTGACTGGCAAGCACTCGGCCCAATCAAATTAATTTTCTGCAAGACATGCCAAAGGTGACGCCAGAGAAAATGGAGGTTACTTGGAGAGAAGATGGAGGGAGGGAGAATTTTGTCATAATGGAGATTGGGAAAGGGGGCGTGAAGAGAGCTCACAGCTGAATCTGATGGAGGATGGGGCAAAAAGAGAGATTGAAAGACGGAGAGTGGACGCATATAATGAGATGGAAGGAAGACACATTTTACACATTTGCACATTTCCCCATGATTTCATTAAATATAGATTCTGCTCTTTTGTGGTTGTCATCTGCGAAGTCAATCCTCCTCTAATCTACTTATTCATTTTCATTTCAGGGTTCTAGAGACTGAATATATGGAGGAAATGAAACATAAATGCTAACTGTTGATGTGAAAATGTTATGTATCAACAAACTAGACAATTATACAAAATGGAACATCTCATACAATTGTGCGCGCGCACCCACACACACACACACACACACACACACACAGGTTGTTTTGCAAGGAGTCCTGTAAATATGTCACACTACTTCTGGCAGTGGAAGAAGATAAAGGAAAAAACACACAAGGGTACTTAAAGGTAAAACGCCATTACACATGAATTAATTAATTGTAATTTGTAAGATAGGTTTGGATAGGATAAGGATGTGTGGTGGCTCTACGGTGAATCACATACAATAAAACAGCAGAGGCTTGTTGCCTTTTTATACCCAACAAGTCAGGCAGGGAATGCAACTTACAGCTTTTTTGATTGTGTGTGTGTGTTTGTGTGTATTCTGTGTATATGTATGTCAGTTGTGCTTTAGATAAGAAAAGGATGTGCCTTCTTAAGGTTTCTGTTAAAACAAAGACGAGCAGGCAGAATTAGAACGGAAGCTTAATCTGTTTTGACAAAGTGACATGATGAACGTTGAAGAAAAACAAAAAGCTTGTTAAGTAATCTCTTGAAAACATTTTTACAGGCATTGATTGAGCGGGAACATGTACTCAATAAGTCAACTGACAGAAAATTAATTGGCTATCATTTTCTATTCCATTAATGTAATTTAGTTTAATAGTATAATTTTTCAAGCTAAATTGTTAAACATGATCAGGTCCCAGCTCAAATGAAAGCATTTGATCACATAGGAAAATTGTAACAGACAATGCCATTTTTATTGTTGGCCAATTCTGGAACTGGAAACAATGCTTTTTTGGGCCAATTGTCACAAATGCATGTTGTGGTGAAGGGGCATTGTTCTCATCCAGGCAACTTTATCTAATACAATTGACAATTCATGGCTAGTGAGCTCATAGACTTTATTGAGTTTTGAATTTTAAATGTGTTAAGAGAGAATCATTCTCAAATGAAATACACCAATGTGACCTTTTAAAACAAGATACTGACCAATCCAAAGCATCACAACGAAGACAAACAATCAAGTCCATTTACTTCCTTTTTTTACTTTTGGTGGTAAAGGCAGCCCAATTGCAATTACAGCTGGCCAACCTGGCAGCACCCAAATGCTAGATGAGGTAAATAAAAGCTAACAAAACAAAATATTCAATGCTGCCGGCTTCATCCCACTGCCGCCTAACTACATATAGATATGGACACACATACACACACACAAGCAGTAAATGTACGCTGCAAGTGCGCTTGTAATCACTCATTTGCTTTTTCAACCGCATACTTTGGTTATTTCATTGAAAGAACAAATTACTTTCAACACTGTGTGAATGTATGTGTGTTCCTGTAGTATCCCATGCAGCGGTCATAGTTCCGGGCCAATCTATGTAAATGATTTGGACATGTTGAGAAGAGACCATTAAAGTAAATAGAGGTGTTAAAAATGGAATGCTGGGGAGGCATCTGTTCATCTCTTAACTGCATAGCAATTGCAAAATTAAAGACTACGCCTTCCTCCTCATTTCACTAACTCCAACCCAGTCCAACCTCCATTTGTTTGTGGAAGATCAGCTATAACTGTTGACCATAACCAGTTCTTTCTCCTTTTTCATAACGACACCAACTGGCAGTTCAATCAGGAGAGACACGTTCCAGATCAATAATACTTTTAGTACATCTGTACAACATTGCAATAGTACAAATCTTTGGCAATTGGATGCTGTCATCAACTAAGATAATGCTGAGTTTTGCTCTGGCTGAATCCAGACACTGGCGAGGGGAAGTTGCTGCACCGATGATGCCTGCAGGGTATGACTGAAGCTGGCTGTAGGTGCCTGTGTTGGAGGAACATCGCATATGGTTGTGATGTGTAATGACAGCTGATAGCACCAGCGGAGAGAACCCCTTTCAAAGTATGACTGCCAGAATAGGATTGGTTTAGAGCACATACAGCGGGTGAAATAAGTATTGAACACGTCACCATTTTTCTCAGTAAATATATTGCCAAAGAAGCTATTGACATGACATTTTCACCAGATGTTGGTAACAACCCAAGTAATCGATACATACAAAGAAACCAAAAGAACTTCAGAAATAAAGTTATGTGTAATAATGTGAAATGACACAGGGAAAAAGTATTGAACACATGAAGAAAGGGAGGTACAAAAAGGTATGGAAAGCCAAGACAACAGCTGAAAACTATCAGGAATTAAAAAGCAATCCAGACCCTTGTCAGTCCAAATTAATATCGGCTGGTTCAGTCCCAACTGATGGCCTACAAAAAGGTCTCATTGCAAAGGTGTCACACAAGACACATCACATGATGGGTAAAAACAAAGATCTGTCTCAAGACCTTCGCAACCTAATTGTTGCAAAACACAATGATGGCATTGGTTATAGGTGCATTTCTAAGCTTGTTCCAGTGAGCACGGTTGGGGCCATAATACGGAAGTGGAAAGACAATCATTTCACCATAAATTTGTTTCAACCAGGTGCTCCTCGCAAGATTTCTGACAGAGGAGTGAAAAGAATAGAAGAGTGGTCCAAGAGCCAAGGACCACTTGTGGAGAGCCTCAAAAAGACCTACAATTAGAAGGTACTGTTGTCTCAAAGAAAACGGTAAGTAATGCTCTCCACCACCATGGCCTGTATGCACGCTCACCACGCAAGACTCCATTACTGAAAAAAGCATGTTGAAGCTTGTTTAAAGTTTGCTGCACAACATTTGGAAAAGCCAGGGAAATACTGGGAGAATGTAGTGTGGTCAGATGAGTGCAAAATCGAACTGTTTGGATGCCATAATACACACCATGTTTGGAGGAGAAATGGCACTGCACATCACCCTAAAAACATCATACCAACAGTGAAGTTTGGAGGTGGAAACATGGTGTGGGTCTGCTTTTCAGAAAATGGTACTGGCAAACTTCACATAATTGAAGGAAGGATGAATGGGAAAATTTACAGAGACATTCTTGACAGAAATCTGCTGCCATCTACCAGGATGATGAAGATGAAACGGGGATAGACATTTCAGAAAGACAATGATCCCAAACACACAGCCACATTATTACACAACTTTATTTTTGAACTTCTTTGTTTTGGTTTCTTTGTATTTATCACTTGGGTTGTTACCAATATCTGGTGAAAATGTCATGTCAATAACTACTTTGGAAATATATTTACTGAGAAAAATGGTGACGTGTTCAATACTTATTTCACCCGCTGTATGTGCTCTAAACCAATCCTATTCGTTGGGGATTTACGTAATGCTGGAAGACTCAAGGTATGTCATTTATTCATGTTGGAGACAGTTTACGCTTTTATGTTGATACAGTCTACAGTCTTCATACTTGCCAACCTTGAGACCTCAGAATTCGGGAGATATGCGAAAGGACCAGTGGGGGGGTGTTAGCGGTCTCGACGGGGGGGGGGGGGGGGGGGGGTGTGCTAGCGGTTTTCTTTGCAGTGCCAGTCTCATCTTTTTCCGTTCTAATTGACTCGACTTCAAGGTGTAACCTTTATTATTGTTCGGTCTGAAACGCCGCGCCCAGTGACGGATGGTGTAGCAATATTGTTGTCCGGGTGGAAATCGGGAGAAAGGTCGGTCCGGCAGATTTTCGGGAAGGGCTTTGAAATTCGGGAGTCTCCCGGAAACTTAGGGAGGGTTGACATGTCTAGTTTAATTAGTTTTACTTATGCACATAAGCTACTTGTTGCTTAGCAAAATACTATGGTTATGGTTGAACTAGGTATATCTGCTCTGTACTGTCGTCATTTAGAGAGCTGTATCCAATATCCTGAACCAAAATAAAGAATCTAAAACCATTACTTATGAACATTTTCGCTGCTGTGGCTAAGCGGGGGAGTGGTTCGATCCCTGGCTCCTCCAGTTCTTGTCATACATACATAGCCCTGCGGTGCGACAGAACAAACTCCTGAGCCCCACTGGCCAGGTGTCAGGATGACTTGGGAGTGAGAATAGGTTGGATAATCACATAGTAATTTGTGCTGCTATAATTCCCTGTAACAAGGTACTCCAACACCTTAAACCAGAAGTCTTCAACAGGGACCCGCGGAGGTACTAAGGACGGGGGTCGCGACAATTTTTTTTCTTTTTCTCAACTAATTTTTTTACAGTTTAAAGTGTCTTCAGAATCAGACTGGTATTTATTGTCTTTAAATTCCCATTAACATGGATCCATCATATTGTAGCGAACGGATAGATTGATGGAGAACGTTTTATTTCAGTCCGCAATACACACATTCAGCTACCCACAGGAGCTCTGTCAAGCTGGGCACCACTTCATTCACAGCACCATTCATGCAAATACGACAGCACAGGCGCTACCCAATCAGGTGTATGCTCACGTCTAAGGAACGCGTGGATCAAACTCCATAGGATAGGGGATCCCTGCTCCATCTTGCCATCAGTTCATGGGAACTTGGCCTGAAAAACGTTGCCTTAAAAGTTTTTTAATTTGTGAAACTGGTTTGATATAAATCAGTTTGGATGTCTAATCTCAGACAGCAGATGGTTATATATGGGGTGTACTCCCTATTTGGGGCGACCCTTGCGCATTGAGTAGGGAGGGTGCACTGGTTTACCGCAGGGTTTATGGTTCGAACCCCGGCTGCTCTATGTCATGTGTTGAATTGTCCCTGAGCAAGACACCTACCCCCAAACTGCTCCCCGAGCACCTTTACGGCAGCACAGTGCTCCCACTGTGTAGGATGGGTTAAATGCAGGGAATAATTCCCCCACAGGGATTAATAAAGAACACTTCAGTTCTTATATGATTATATACATGTCACTGGTCAGGGGATCTATTATGAATGAGACACACACACTGCTCCTGGTAATGGATGGGCAGGACCCATGAGTGGACACTCACACACATGCACATACTTGTGGCTTGTTGGTGTATCTTTCCTCGAAGTAAAGGATATGAGTGGTAAAAAGACGCAAGCAACCAATATGTGTGTGTCTGCATCGATGCATGAACATGTTTCACCAAAACGGCCATGAATAGAGTTTACAACTTCACTAAGAACACTCTGGGGACACAGCGGTGATAGTAGCACTGGTAGAAGCTATGGTGAGGATTTACCAATAACTCCCCTGAAAATCTGACATTCTTTCACAAGTCGAGAAACGTCTTGTCAATTGCAGTCGTTAAAAAGTGTCCTTGTTTGCTGCTGTTATTTTTTCTAATTCTACTCTTTATTGGCTGGATATAAAAGGGTTTTACAGTGAAACATAGTCACATAGTGACTTGAAAAACTCTGACGTCAATAAGGGCCCTTCTGCAATTTGATTAGCTGTTGTACTGAGCTCATGGTTGTCAGAGGTATGTTAGTTTTTGTTTTAGAAAAACTGAATGATGACCAATGACGTGGATTATATTCTACTGCTGATAACAACTTTCAATAAAAGACCGTGGTGCACAGCAGCTATTATGAAATCCAACATAATCATATCTAACAACTAAGGTTGCCATAGAGAGGTTGTCTTTGTTTCCTTTGCGTTAGAATAAGGAGAGGATAACTGATCTCAGCCGATGCAGACAAGATGGGGTTTACTATCTACCGTATTTTCGCGACTATACGGCGCACTGAATTATAAGGCGCACCTTCAATGAATCGCCGATTTTAGAACTATTTTCATATATAGGGCGCACCGGATTACAACGCGCATAGAGTAGAAGATACTGCAGTAAAACGTTTGACTGTGGTTGTGTTATGCATCCACTAGATCGGGCTGTGCTAAATCAAACGTTATTAAGCGTTCACTCCCATGGTAACGTTGTTCAAACGTTAATGTGGATATTAACAATATCTCTGAACCTCCAACTGTCGATCTTGATTGATGAAAACATTCTTGGCAAATGCTTTCGTGCATCTTGCACCGAGAGGCAGCGCTGGGACAGACGGTGGCGCCTCGCGGCGGACCGTCAGCGCGATCCCGACATCCAACTACGAGCTTTAATATACTGTAGCGACTCTCGCTAATGAATCTCTGGACAATGTGCTTATCTTCTGGTTTTATTGTCGAGAAACAGGCTACTGTCGGCCGTAGCCTACGCCGAACAAAAACACACCATCGCTCTCCAAAACAACAACAATTCCCGCGTCCCCATAGGTGGCACTAAGATGAGTGACGTAACATTGTGCGCCCTTCACTGAATCTCCCAAAACTCTGTAAAGTGCAACGCCGCTCCAGAACATGAAAACACAGTCCGTTACAATACGCTGTTGGAGCTGGAATTACCGCGGCTGCTGGCACCAGACTTTCCCTCTAATGGATCCTCGTTAACCAGTATGGATCAACCAATTGATCCATATATATGGCGCTCCGGATTATAAGGCGCACGCGTCGGTTTTTTAGAAAAAAAAGGATTTTAAGTGCGCCTTATAGTCGCGAAAATACGGTACATGTAAGATATGGCTTTTAATAAGAGTTGCAGCTCTTCATGTTGGACCAGCTTTTTAACATGAAATATAGTATAAAGGAAAAGCCATTTGTCATTTAGAAATATATTTGATTTGTGCAGTACAAATGTTGAGAAATATAAAAGAAATACGTCTTCATGGTTCATTTGAGATATACATCCCCAGTCGTTGAAAGAGCATATATCTCTATGTGCTAATTCACATATATAATTCATGGTGGCCAACATGGGAAAGCAGAGTGAGCCAGAGTGCACTTCAGAGGAGACGTAGCATATTCCTCACATCATGGGAGCAGCCAGCAGGTGGAGAACAGAAGAAGGAGGCTGCACTGCCGCAAACATGACACAGTGTGTCTGCTCTTCCAAAGGACATGCAATACAAACCATGAATTGTAATCTGAACCAGCAAAATCTCAAAGGATGACGATATATGTTCAGTAGCATGTTAAAAAGTGCAAAGTAGAAAGTAAACATCCCAGAGATCTGCACAACAGACGCAGTTGCTCGGGTTCTCACGGTCTTAGAGACCACAGGGGTATATTACAGCACAGCGTGTGGACAGGATCATCATGCTCAGTTACGTTACATGGACTGGAACTGGAATCAAACAAACACGCCCTACCCAATTTAGTAATGACAGATTGATGCATAGTAGCAATCCCTCACTCCTTCAAAGCGTGGTATTGATCACAGTCCGCCTTCCATTAGGAAGGTGCTACAACAAAAACCCATTCGAAAGCTTTTGGATCGATAAAATAAGGGCAGTTATCTAGCTCTCTTTAGTCTGATATTATTCTTTAAATGATATTTTATCCGTTTTGTCACCAGTTTTAATTTTGACAGCTATTTTTGATTTAGTCTTTTTTAGACGAAAAGGCATGTACGTTTTTTAGTCATTTTAATCCTTAGTTTAAGTCATAATTAATAGCCATATTAAACTTGTTTTCTTCCTTTCTCAGGCCCAGGGACCCCTGTGTTGTGTCTACAACTGCATAATAGTCTAGTTTACAGTACTTAGGTTGTCCATTATATATCCCTCCTAGGATAGGTCTATAGCAGGGGTGGTATTTCTATAAATACAGCTCAACCCACTCTTCTTGTTCTCGAGTACGCATTCTGCAACATGACCGAGGTCAGGTAACACACGATCGAACTTAACCTTACCTACGTTACGTCATCAAACCGGCACAGAGATGCCATTGAACTTTCCCCTCCACACGACAACATTCTCTCCAGGAGCGACCAGCAGGAACCACTCTGAAGTCTCCAAGATTCCATAAGATCTGAAAATTTCAACGGCGCCTCTGTGATCCAGATGCAGCTTTCTTAACCAGAGAAGCAACTGAGTAGTTGCTGTAACCCCACAAGAAGCACAAGGAAATGGTTACCAGTGGCTGCCCGCATCCAGTTCAAAACATTGGTACTGACGTACCATGCTGTGAATGGATCGGGACCAGTCTACATCCAGGACATGGTGAAACCCTACATCCCAACACTCCGATCTGCATCTGCCAAGCTGCTTGTTCCTCCCTCACTGAGAAAAAAGCACTCGGCGAGATCGCGACTCTTTGCTGTCCTGGCTCCCAGATAGTGGAATGAGCTCTCTGATGACATCAGGACTGCAGAGAGCCTCTACATCTTCCGTTGAAAATCAAGACACACCTTTTTAGACTCTACCTTGACTAAAACACTAGGAAACCGTAGCACTAACAAATGGTAGCACTTAAATTGTACTTATAATGGCACTTTTCTATAACATGTTTTGAAACTGCTTATTTGATGAAAAATGTACTTTCTTGTTACTTGTTCTTCTGAGTTTGTATCTATGTGGAAATGCACTTATTGTACGTCGCTTTGGATAAAAGCGTCAGCTAAATTACATGTAATGGAATCTTATCAACAGATCGGACACAAACGCTAAACTCTTGACTTTAACATTATGTTCAACTGCGTTGGCTCAACCTCTCCAGCCAACTTAGCAGGAGCGCCCAGCACTGAGAAACTGGGGCCTCTCTTTGCAATTTCCCAACAACCATAGCAGCCAGCTTTACCCGGGGCTCATGGCACCGGGGTGAAGAAGAAGAAGCTATTTTTATTGCCAATATTTACACATACAGGAAATTCTTCTCTGCATTTTACCCATCCCACACAGTGGGAGCAGCGGGCTGCCTTAGGGGAGCCCGGGGAGCAGTTGAGGAGGTGTCTTACTCAAGGACACTTTGACATCTGACATGGAGCAGGCAGGGGTTCAAACCGCCAACCCATCGGTTCCCAGCGCACCCTCTCTACTCCATGCGCCACTGTCGACCGGGTAGGGGGATGCCAGCAGCCCAACCACCTTCTTCCAGCCCCCCACTGCTAGGCGTTTTCACTGGGATGGAGACCTTTACGCCTTCCAGTCTCACCATTTGTAGCCACCCATGATAGTTGGAGCCATCAACACCAAGATGCAGCTCACAGCCATAATCCTCAGCATTTACATAACGTAACATCGTAGAAAAGAGAAACCTTTCCAGCTAGCTTAACAGGAGCACCTGGCACCGGGATGCCAGGGCTCCCCCAACTGTTACAAACCAGCCACCCCAACGGCCCGGTGTAACCCTTGGCACCGGGGTGCCAAGCCTTCATACCTCCTTCACCACACCTCTACCCGTGGCCAAGTGTTTGATCTAGAAGCTCAACTTCAGTATTTACACAATGTAACCTAACATGTAACTCAAAAAATGTTACTCAGCAAGAAACGCAACTAACTAAAGTGTGGCAGCGCGAATGGGTGGCAGAGAAACACTCAGGGATTTTAAGATTTTTGGCCCCAACAACGCCACTTAGGATGGGCCCAAGACCTTTTAAAGCACACAGGTTTGTTCCAATCAATAGGCAAGGGCTTGTGGTTCCCTGTTTACAAAAACGTTTTTATTCAATAATAACAAAATTCAATATTCAATTCAATAAAAGGTGGGTAAATATACTTTACTATAAAATCTGGCATTTGTCACATAATCAAATATAAACCTAATCAAATGCTAAGGGCCCACTGGTGAGAAGGGCCGGTGGTGGGGCAAGAGAATTAATAAAACCAACTTAGAGAAAACAAACGAGTTCACCCAGTGATGGCACAAAATCAAATGGAACACGACACACAAAGAAAACCACCACCACCCACGCCACCAGCCTGCAGCCGCTAGAAGGGATAAACAAACAATAAAAGGTTACAACAAAATGAAACCAAAAGCATAAGACACAACCTAAAACAGAAAATAATTCACACAAAAAATTATCCTAACAAAACAATTTATGTAACCCAACAAATAAAGAAAATACAGGAAACAAACCAACAGAATACAAACCTAAAGGAATAACTACTCAGGTGTTCAGCTAAGATTAAAGTACTAAACTGGTTCAAATCTGGTGTCGGCAATCCACCAGGCAAGCCAACCGTAGCCCCCCCAGCCAGCGATGGGCGGCAGCTGGCAGTAGACACGCTGGATACCTCGTGGCAAAGACAAAACTGTACACTTGGCAGCATTTAACAGTGGAGAAAGCAAGCTAATGTTATGTCCAGTATTTACATAATGTAAAATTGTAACAACGTCAAACAAAGGAAACCCAACGCTGTCAAGACTGCAACAGCAGGCAAAGTAGCAAAACATTTATTTTCAAGCATATTTAAAAAATTGGCAAGGGTGTAAAGCTCCGCCAACTTCGTGAAAACCAGGGACCTAAACGCAACACTTTTTTCTTTACCCGCAAGGCTTTTGACATGGCCAACGGAAACGTCATGGTCCTTTATTGTTTCCACTGGAAATTGCTTGTCCCAACAGAAGAGACCCCTTAACGTCCTACAATGGGTGCAATGCATTATTTTTGGGGCTGGATCACGAAGCAGCCATTCTCAACTGGACCCCCATTTCTTATTGAACAGTCTTTTCTTTCTCTTTCTCTCCTTTATTTTTTGGTTTCATGACCAGTTTTCTTCTCTTGTGTCTGTCCTCCTGGTTTTCCTTCACCTGCACTGAGAAGTTTTATCAAAAGCCTCCACCTGTCACGTGTGGTCGCGTGTTCTTTGTTGCCTAGTAACGAACGTACGGTGGCCGAGACCGTGTAACACTGTCTGCTCGAGATGTGGCGTGTGGATTGGTTGAAGTGCGCGTGCCTCAAAACGCTGGCTACCGTCGGCAGAAAACTGAGCAGCCAGGTCCGCATGAAAATCTCTGCTGGCCGACCAGCCTCGAGCTGGTCGGCCAGCTCGATCTTCATCGACACGCATCGGTCTCTGAAGTTCCACGGCTTTAGCCTGCTAATAGTTAGCTAAACTGAGACAGCTGAGCTAAACCAAGAAAGCGCACTCTCTCTCAAAATTATTCATTAGAAAATGCCAAAATCACAAATGGCAACATAATGTGAGTATTTTTCATCTTCTAGACACACACTGTCACACACCATCTCTGCCTCTAGTGGTCCGTGGTCTCATCTGAAGGCCGTTTCAAGCAATAGATCACCAGGAAAGTGGTGGCTCAACATTATCAGATTTATTCAATTAATATAATATAATTTCCTCTTGAGTGCTGCTGCTGTAATTAAGTATTGGGAGATGCAGGGTAAGGACCACCGGCAGGTTAGCAAAGCAGAACACAGGATATGGTTTCTGAGATAAGCCAACTACTAAGTATCTAATTACTTGCGTATGCAAGGCATTTGTGCAAGTAGATTTGACTTTAAGTCACTGCACCTCTAGGTATTTTTGGATCGAAGGAACTATGCCTACATACACAAGCACTCACACACATACAATTACACAGATGAAGTAATATCTGAAGGCTGGTGTAATTAGGGCCAATTCAATTGGATGCTGATACTTCATTATACACCTGCCAACAACACTAGCAATTGATTGCCATATTTCCTTCTCCATTTCGTTTTCTCGCTTATTAATGAAGTGGAATTAATGAAAATGGCTTTGAGGGGCCTGACTGCCGGGGGATAGCATTCCTGCTGCATGGCGTGCCTGTCTACATGCGTGTCTGTGAGTGTGTGTGGGTGGCTGTGAACTTTTCACCCGAGGGGTCTTAATCATACAAAAGGCTTTAACATCTATGATGTGGACACACACAGGCGATGAGTTATCACACAGAATGTGTGCGCAACCACACACTAAAACACATTAATGAAACGTTTGATTCATAAACATGTATTATGAGAATTTTGTGTATATTTACTCGACAAACAATGAAGACTAGTGTTCTCAACTGGCGTAACTCATAAGTGTCCAACTCAAGGCCTGCCGGATGGTCCCCTACCTCTTCGTGTGGGGGACCTAACTTACTAACCCATAGCATATATTTTATTCTTTATTATCTTTTATATCTATATCTTATTCCTGCACTACGTTGTCTGTTTTCCATTATTGTACTGTCTGCTGTCACGCACCAACCGCCAAGTCAAATTCCATGTATGTCTGACAAATTATGGCAATAAATGATTCTTGATCATGATCCTGATGACGAGGGGCAAGACATAAATTGCATTGCAAAAGTAGCTGCTATTCCCAATCAGTCCACTCGGGGTCACACTCTGTGAGTGAGCACATGCCTTAGACCAGGATGACCAGAACGATCGCTAAAGCAGTGCCGGTACATCGTCTGCCATTGAAAAAAAAAAAAATCCCATTCAGTCACAACGAAAACCTAATGCTAATGCCAATTAGCAGTCCTTGCTTACTAATACATTTAATTTAATTTAAAAGCAAACCTGGCTGACTCCAATCAGTGTCATTGAGTAAGGTACTGACCAAGAATGTATGAAATGCTTGTTTTGGTTCCCTCGCTTCAGATGGACGCGAGGCTCGTTGTTTTTTCAAATCAATTTGTCTTACGGTATGCAGCATTGTTGTTTATTGTTCCATTTGGTTTACCGCTACTACTACTTATTGTTATTATTCAAGCAAATGGCCTGGTGGGCAAGGGGAATGGGTTGATGTCGGGCGGACGGACCGGAACGGGGGTAGAGTGACATGACTTGGCGTTGGACCTTCGATCACAGCGTCACTCTAGGCAGCGTCACTCGCTTGAAAATGACAGTGCCCCCCGTTGTTAGTACAGAACTATTATTATTCCAATTTCATAGACAAACTAGAATCTTAAAAATAAGATTGGACGGGTCCTCGCTACTCCTTGCACGATGGGGCACTGGCCAGATGGTTAGAAATGCGGTCGAGGACGCCTGCGGCGTTGGCCAGTCAGTGGTGTTAGTTCATGTTTCCACCAGGCTTGGATTATAATATGGATGTATAGAGGGTAAGGATGTCATGAGAATTGAGAAATATGGAGCAGTTTAGATGATGTATGTCTCGAGTTGAAACCACTGTTCGATTTGTTCTCTTTTCTTCTTTGCCACGATTTAAGTTTTCATTTAGTCTATCATGAACATCATCAAACGTGACATTCTTTCAGAGTAGATTGTGATGTCTTTAATAGAGCAGCAATCAAGAGGCCAATGTAACTCTAGATGAGCTGCATAAGAAATACAGTTTGGAGTTTAACACCAGTCGTGTGGGAGACACTGCAAAAATGTGGAAGACGGTGCTATGGTCAGATGTTCATGAACATGGAATTATTGAGGTGCTGGCACCATTTCACTTTTTATATTGGACCTATTCCATGTAAGAGATAAATACAGTATAACAAGACATTCTGACGTACCAGTCCAAAATTAAAGCCTCTCAAAATACCATATAAGAGCTAATTTCCTTCAATATCTCAATCACCAGACTATTTTGTCATTTTCAAATTAGATTTAAAAGGAAACAATCAACACTTTCATGTCCATTCCACTTCAGGCAGAGAGTACACATCACCCAAGGTGACACTTATGGATAACCAGGACATTCTGATGTTCCATCCCAAAATAAAAGCCTCTCAAAATACCATACATGACCCAACTTACTTCGATATCTTTTAAAAGGTGTTTTTTTAAATCTGCGCCCTACGCACATAGTTTAATATTTCTTCCGGCAAAATGCAACTTTTAGAGGCCAGGGTCTTAAGAGCACACTGCATGGATTTGAAAAGAATCGGGTTTAATCCCTGGGAGGAGTTCGGTCGTTTACAACTGTAAGAAATTATGAAAATATGCCAAAATGGCACATCTTTAATGATTAAATGCAGCACCCCCTAATCTTCAAAAATTCTGAAAAAATTCAATTCAATGTTTACACATCCTGCAATTTTGGTGAGGCCAAGTCATTTGGAAGTTATAAATCTTGCCAGATTAAGCCACACCCCTTGCAAAGTTCATTAACCATAATATCTTCTTAAAACCATAAGACAGGTCAGAAATGATCATATGGATGTTTAAAGGGTGATAAGTTAATGCTAATTGAGAAATATGGAGCCGATTAAATAAAATATGGTCGAGTTATAACAACTTCAACGTTCGTGGCAAATGGTGGTTTTCTAAAAATGCTCCCTACACACATAGTTTGGAAATTCTTCCGGCAAAATGCATTTTTAGAGCCTAAGGTCTCAGGATCACACTGCGCAATTTTGAAAAAAAAAAAAAATCTGGTTTAATCCCTGGGAGGAGTTCGGTCTTTTACAACTGTAAGAAATCATGAAAAAAGGAAGATTTTCAACCATTAATTAAAGCGCCCCCTATTCTTCAAAAATTATAAAAATATTAGTGTGTCTTTAGGGCTTCAATGTTTACACATGCTATAATTTTGGTTAGGGCAGGCCAAATCATTTGGAAGTTAGAAATCTGACAGATTAAGCCACACCCCTTGCAAAGTTAATTAACCCATATCTCATCAAAACAATGAGTTATCAGTACCATTCTGAAATATCAAGGGCACATTGACCCAATAATGATCCACCGACGGTTTTGTGACAATCAAACTCAGCGTTTGGCCAAAAATGTGTTTTTCACAAAATTCAAAATGGCGGAAAATCTAGTTAGGTGGATTTGCATACCATGATTGACTTTTTTTGTAGAGCATGCCGAAGAGGACCTGTGTGCCAACTTTCAAGTTGATCGGACATCGGGGGCGGAAACCGGCCTAGCGTGGTCTCTTTTAAAAGATATTTCTTTATACCCAAAACGTGAGACCCAAAAACATCACATTTTTTAACAGTCCGGATATCCATGCCAAATTTAAAAAAAAATTGAATATGATAAAGGCCCCAAAAAGGCCCGCGGCTTGTGAAAATAATCACAAGTGAAAGATGTGAAAGATGTCTTAAAGTGTTCAGTGATCGTCTCATAATGCTTGAGCATGACGATCGATAGGCGAGTGTCATGTGGTTGCCAGATCACGGAGGTGGCTGCTGCAGAGTTGCCACCGTCAAGGATTTGATGTCGATTTCATGTGGCTAAAGTGCTGAGTTGAACATTTATGTCCCACAAACCCTGCTTTGCAGTGACCATTGGGCTCATATTATACACACACATGAGCACACACACACATATACGTACACACACTTTCCTGCTCAATCACATTCTCTGTACTTGAACCAGTCTATATTGCAGTATCCTGTACACACACACACACACAGCAGAAGTAGTAGCTATAGCTAGCAATGAGGCCCGTTTAGCAGTCATCTAAATTCCTAATTGTCACATAATAACATCGGCTTCTAAGGAAAAGCTGTCAATTAACATCAATATTTGTCTTTCTTTAGTGATTCAATTTATTCTTTGTTCATTTATTAATGACCACAATCAATTCTAATAGGGGAGGGCCAGGTAGAACAGGGACATGCTTTATGTGTGTGTGTGTGTGTGTGTGTGTCTAAAAATTGTCTCTAAAGCAGAGATCTTAAATCGGGGGTCCACGGAGGTACAGCTGGGGGGTTCGCAAGAGTTTTGGTTTAAAAAAAGATATATAAAAAATGTTTTCTTAATTGTTTACGTTTTTTCCCACAAATTTAAATGTCTTCAGAATTGTCTTTAAATACACATTAAATCAGGCTGATTTGACCCTCTGCCTAACAACCTCCATCCGTCCTGTAATATAAACACAATTTTATGCAATTTACTTAGTAGGGGGTTCCTGCTCCATCTTGCCATCAGTTTGGGGGGCCTTGGCCTAAAAAACGTTAAAGATATCTGCTCTAAAGTAAAAATGATGACAGTTTAGTTCCTCACATTCATGAAAAGATGAAACAAGTAGCCAAAATGAACACTGCTGTGTACATAGATGTACTTTGTAAAAGTCTAGCTTTCATTCTCTCTCACACACTCACTCACTCACTCACAGTCAGCTGACTGGGTCCAGGGGTAAACACTGGGGGTAATAACCCAGCATATTCTATCACAATGGTTAACAAAGCCTTAGGACTTGTACCACAAGTGTGTAACCTTAGACTAATGACATCAGGGCTCTTGTGGTTGATTCACCAAAACTAAACTACTGTACGCCGTCACATCAGAGCCGCAGTAACGACCTGGCTTGTATGGATAACCTTTAACTGTACTGCCGCCCGGCTTGTCAGAGACCTTTAGTGAACACCATACCTGGTGTGACCCCCCCCCCTCTCATTCTCCCCTCTTGCTCTCAATACTCGTTACAAACTGATATCTTAGCTTTATTCCCCTCTGATTGTGTTCCTCTGTGTCACAGCAGCTCTTTCTAATACAGTAGTTTTTTTATCCTTTGCTTAAGTCAACAAAGGATTACACTATTTTCTAAAAACGTGTCACGGCAGCTGCTAATTAATAACAATGAAGCAAATGAGGGAACCATACAGCCACAACACAAAGATCAATTCAGCTTGCGTACAATGAAAATGACACGCTGGGCTTTGTGCACAGTGCTAATGATGCAGAAGACAAAGATTACAATTGGTATTTAAATGATTTGATGTAAATTTGTAAAATATAAATGTGCACCATGGTTACACTCTGCAAGTACAATAAATTATGCATTTTTGCCTTTAACATTGTATGCTTGTAATTTATGTTGCTGCAATTCTTACCAAGCACAAACATTGGGGGCCGATGTGGAACATATTAAGGATGGGAGACCCCAGTGTGTTGTGTCTTCAGATTCTGGCAGCTGTAAGCATGAAGGCCACTAAATTAAAAAGACCTTGGAAACCCCCCTCCCCCGGTCACATGAACAAGCCCTGTGAGGTGGGGAGGTATGTGTCGTTTGCACTTTTATGTTCTTGAATACTTATTTAACATGAGTTTGAAAAGCGTCCTGTTTAATGTGGTAATATATACGCTTTTGCATCAACTTCAATTTGTATATTTGAAGTAAATTTACCTGAAAATATTTTTACAAAAACAAATAACACTATTAGGTGGAAGTGAAGTGATATATATCCTGTCCTATATCCTGACCAAAACGGTTTAGGAACCACTGGCTTAGTGACAAAAAGAGAGAAAATAATTCATTTGACTGTGGATTACTTGTAGCCCACCTGTCAGTTGTTTATAGCTTTGACCGTGTTACTTTTTTATAACAGGAATACCAGACGTGACTTCATTGCGTATTTAGCCCTGCAATCCTAACTTCCACAACTTGCCTTCCGTTTATCATTTTCATGGTGTAATGTAGATTTATTCATCCGAAAGAGAAGGAATAAAGACAAAAGAGAGGAAGACGTGGAGAAGGGGGAAAAGAACAAAGGGACAAGGAAATCTGGAATGAAAGTATAGCACATAATAAAGTAAAGGAGTGGCAAAGAGAGAAGAAAAAGGCCTCTGCTTCGTCCAATTACACTGTTCTTGTTTCATAAATTGGGACATTGGTAAGGAAAGCTAATGAGAGGGAGAATGCAGTGTCGGTGGAAGACATGCACGTGTTTGTGAGTGTGTTTAAAACAGGTGAACAAATGAGAGATGCTGAATGTGAACTTGGGCTCAGAGCAGATGAGCTTAACGAGGCTTCACAACGACATTTAGGGCCAAGGGAGAGGATGGAAGAGATGCAGGCAGACAGGAAGACATTAGGACATAATAATGTATTCATTTTGAAACAATTTCCTTTTGGGGTGATCAGCTATAATGTAACTTCTGCCTGGATTATTATATGTGTAGAGAAACATTCAGGCTGTGTTTACTTACTTGTTTGGTTGAGGTAAAAATGAATGAACATATGTCTTGACCAGCAGGTCGGTGGTTGTGACTTGGCTACAAGTCATTGGCTAAACCATGTGTATGTAAATACATAAGTGAACCTGCATTTAGTTTATTTTGAGCCTGTACATCTGTCGGGAGTGGAATAAACTTTAACAGCAACTCAGACCTGGTAGTGTCCATGACTGAAGGTCTGCAATGCTACTAACTAATATCAGGGTGGGAGAAAAGATTAACAATTCCACTGTTTACTGTCGTAAAAAGGTAGTTGTGTACATGAAACATTTTATAGAGCCCATTAGATTAGAAGCAATTTGTTACATTTGGACTCAAGTCAGTATGGTGGCGCATGGAGTAGTGCAGTGCGCTGGGGGCCACAATGTTGGTGGTTCGATTCCCGGCTGCCCCATGTGCCATGTCGAAGTGTCCCTGAGCAAGACACCCAACCCCTAATTGCTCCCCAGGCAAAAATGTAATGCATGAGTTATAATGCAATGTAAGTCGCTTTGGATAATAGCGTCAGCTAAATAACATGTAATGTAATGTATGTATATCAGTGGAATAAAAGGGAGGAGGACATCATAAAATGTAATAATTAACCTTTGAATAAAAGCACTGCAGTGGGCCCGTAAAATTTCCCATATTAAACCAACCATTTGTGTCTTTGGACATGCTCCAAACACATCATATGCAAATTTCGCCAGAACTGAACACACTTTTTCCATTGCATTTTTCGCACCTATCGATCGAACGCTGTCTGCTGGGAAAAGGAACCGAGATGCAAAACAACAAACGCATTCCCTCCTTTTTACAGAGATTTCTTTAACATTTCTTAGTTATGGGAAAACAAAGACCTGGCACACAATAATACATGCTCCTCCCCTTTGGCCTTTTCAACAAAAAATCCATTATTCCTGCGGGTTTGCAGATGATAAATGCTCATCAGACATGTGTGTCATCACCGCTCTACACGTTGTCTTTTCTCACTGGCTAAGGAAGCTGGTGATCTTTCCCACGTAGGTCTAGCTTGATTCCATTGGCTGTGACGATTTAAAATGAGCTCTCTCTCTCTCTCTCTCTCTCTCTCCTAATTTTCGTGGACAGTGTGGAGAAGGGGCGCAAGGTGGTGATACATTTTATTATAAATCTGTTATATTGTCTATTGATTTTTTTTAATGTAAAATAAAGGTTTTTGAAAAGTCAAAAATATCTCTCTCCCTCCGCTTGTACCCTAGTGGTTCGGACACAACGTGATGTCAAGTTCTCTTTGACGGTTAGGGGTTAGTAATGAAGCCGCAATAAAAGAAAACAGCCTGAAATAAATACAATAAAATATGTTAATCAAGCATCAAGTTAATTAATTTTGATTCACCAAAACTAAACATACATACAAACAGCATATCTACAGTATATTGTATGTATTTGTGCGGTATTGGTTGACTGCACTCAGCCTCATGTCATGTTGTTGCCGTCTCCACATTAATGTCTTCCTTAATGTCTTGGTTGCTGCATGTCTCCTCTGTTTCCTCCCTCAGCTGCTGCTTAACTCATTAGCTTTATTTCTATCTAGAAAAGGATATGCAAAGAAGCCGCTGGTTCAAACAGATCAGAAAGTGCGTATAGCTTACATACAGTAGTGCACAAGCAACATCTGTGTGTGTGTGTGTAGGTGTGTGTGTGTGTGTGTGTGTGTGTGTGTGTGTGTGTGTGTGTGTGTGTGTGTGTGTGTGTGTGTGTGTGTGTCAGGCTTGTGTACAGGTGAGTGCCCTCATCTAAAAGCTAAATGCAGCAGCAAAACTGCTGCAGTACAGGAAGTGGATGATATCAGCATGAGCATGTTGTCGTGTAGCGGAACTACAGTTAAATAAACAGTTTGATGGTTTAATGTGTTTGATTATTCATCAGTATTATATAAAACATTTCAATCATTGACTGAAATTGAAAAGTATTGACTGCTTACCCAGGTGCTTACACTCTATTAATTATTTCATCACGTAGCTTCTGAACACACAGAGACGCGGGTGAATGAGTGCTAGTGAGATTTATTCAGTATCACTCATTTACAATTTTGTGTTTAATTTAGCTATGGATTTCTCTCTGTGCGTTCACATGACTGTATAGAACATTTTTATTCAATTTAGCAACCAAAGTTTAAAAGATGTAACTAGTTATAAATGCTTTATATAATCTGTTAACTAGGTCTAATTATTTTAACTCTTAGTTTATTTTTAAGAAATGTCAAAATTATTTTCATTCATTCATTTCACTTAAAAATAAGCATTGTTTCAAATTACACTGAACTATTTGCCATATTGGAACAACTGCATTAAACCTCTAGTGTCATGCATTTACAGAAAATATAGTAAATGTAAAGAAAGTAGTCATGTTAATAACTGGGTTGAACGATATTTTTGATCGATCCACTCACCTCAGGCTCTCTTTTTTGAGCTGTTGCGCCGGTTTTCAAATGTCGACTCACGTTCATCTCGCTGGTTAACGCTATTCATCAGCCACATTCATGAGCCAATGTACTGCGTGATAGAGTCTCGGATACGTTTGTGCTGTTTTACGTATTAGCCTGCCTCGTGGTTTAGGTTAGTTTGCCGTCTGGTATTTCAATTGGTTTGTAATGCAAACAGACAGCTTGTAGTTTGTGACATTGTACAGTCTGATTATACATAACTTTTTGCCTCAATATAATTTAAATGGATTATTAGATTATAAAAAGTCACCCAATACACAGGGAAAAAAACACAAAAAGGGAAAAATAAGTTTTTTAGTATAGTAATGTACGCATTTGAATTTCTATCTATTGGGCCAATTTAACATGGAGAGGTCCACTGGAAATTGAATTGTTTTTAAAAGTGGCTGTGTGACGAACTGCAGTTATTGGCACTTTTTATTGGCACATTTTTACTGTTGGACATTATAACTTATTACTCAGTATTCAGTTCATTAAACTAGGCGTTTTTGGGTGATGTGCACCTCTCCATTGACATCCAGAACAAATGTGTGACCATTGACATGTTGGAGTCAAAGGTTTTCTTTTGGGAACTTTGGGTTGAAGTGAAATGTTGTTTACATCAGGCTATGACTGATGTGTGAACATAGGGATGAGTGGGTAAGATTGTGAGAAAAAAAGGCCTTTAAAGATATGTTTTAAAAAATGGGACATGTGTTAGAGATTAGGGCATAATGATAATACTGATGAAGATCACTACCCCTGCCGCAGTTTATTACCTACATTATCCATTCGCTGTACGAGTGTTCTGAAATGTTTAAATAACAAAAAGAGGAGTTATCGAATTGTGAATTTTGCTGTAGAATATAAAATGTTTGTTGTGTTTTAATAAATCTTTCCTTATTAAATTGTAAAGGGTAGCCTTTTGTGATTCTAATAAGTTGATTTAATTTACTACATCCTATTTTTTTCAACTCTTTCAGGTTCATAACTTAAAATTAAATGTAATAAATGTGTTCAATATTGTTTTACATAAATTTGTGTGTATATATATATACACACACACACACACACACGCATATGTAATACATAAGTGATGTAAAGTATAAGAATCTGAGTAATACAATACATATACTACAGATAAGCAGCGAGCACACAAACAAGTGGTGCACGGGAGGAAACTAAAGGAGAGGAAACTGAAGCCAGCAGTGGGGGGGGTTATTCTCCCGTTCGTTGCATCACAACCAGTAGACAGGAAGTGTTTTACTATTGGGTGAGCCTTGGTAAAGATTCTTGCCTCCTCCCTCCCCAGGGAGACCAGAAGAGCTTGCACAAGCACATTCTGTACATGCTGTTGACTCGGAAAGACCTTTTTTCTTTCTTTGCCTCCTTTTTTTTTTTCAAGGCAGCATCTTGGAAAAAAGTGAGAAAACCAGACCAAGAGGCCAATGGAAGAAGAGAGAGAAAGAGAATGGAAATCAGATGTACAGGGGCGGAGGAGATGAGTGAGTGAGTGAGTGAGTGTGTGTGTGGGGGGGGGTTGGGTAACATCTCTGTCTCTTCATTGTTCCTGATCATCTGCATCTCCACTACACACACACAGAGCTACATTCTAGACTGCTATGTAGAAGACTCCAGGTCTCTACCAAATGTGACTGAGGTTTTCAAACGTTGCTTGTAGTTACATCTTATTTTGTAAGAAGAAATCCTTGAACAATCTAGGATTCAAGGATTTCTTTCGATTAAACCATCAGTTCCGTAAACACAAATACATGGTTGGACGGAGCACTGTGACGGGGACGGGGAGGGTGAGAAGGTGGAATATTGCATACAATGTTACTGTAAGTTAGTGATAACTTTGTCTGAATGCTACTTGGTCACTTTTTGACCTGTGATATGTTGTAGTGCAGCGGCCCCCGGTCCGGGACATTTGGGACCAGGCCGCACCACAGACACAAATGCGGAATCCTGTCCTAGTGCGCTGACCTGTGTCAACGTGCATTGAAGGTTTTCCTATACTCTATAACACAAAATGGAAGATCAGATGATAAAATAGTTGCTAATCTTCGCCAAAGAATTCTCCATATTTCGCAATGAATGTTGACTGAGGAATGAAGCTCAATGCACGCCTGCTCACCCACTACAAAAATGAGACATCAGAGAGCCATGGCAGTGGAGAAAACGGCTCTGCAGAGCGTGGCCCTGGAGTTGTTCATGATCTAGCTACATGTGGCTGACGATGCAACAGAAAGCCTCACAGCACTGGGAGGTCGGAGGAAGAGAGACAAAGTTAGAGGAAAAACAAACACCGACACCGAAGCAGTCTGAGGGGAAAGTCACAGTGGAAAGAGAAGCTCTCAAAGGCACACACTTACGTCTCAAAGACACAACCACGTATTCATTTTCTTCTAAAACACTTTTCAGCAGTCTACGCGTGAAAAAGCATCCATTGAAGTGAAGGAACAAATCAGTACCACTTTGCGTTATATGATAAGCTCTATGCGCGTGTGTTTGTAAGCAATGTGTAAGCATTGTAAGCCAAAAGACAGACATACACACACTGCAAGCAGCTAACAGACTGCTCCTGGTGTTTGTGTTGCTGCACAGAGTGTGTGTGGATCCCAGCTTGTGCATTGTGTGTGTGTGCGCGCGCGTGTGCGTGCGCGCAATACCAGCAGGCGGGTGGGTCTGGGCCGCCCTGTAAAGGTGATGTATGGCAGCTACTTGGAGTCTGGACGTGGCAGCCCGCTAATATTCTACATGGCAGCTCTCACCAGTCTTATCATGTTTTATACGGCTGCAATAACACGCTACAGAAAAAGAGGGACCTCCTGCCACTTTACATGCTGCCAGTAGTAAAAGCAGGCACACACACACACACGCATGATGAAATTTGACCGAAGCCATGTCAATTGAGTCCTTTTACAGAATAGAAACAAGGCACCATTAATAGAGACACAGAGCCTCTCAGTGGTCATTTGCTTCTGTTGTTTCATTGAGTAGACATCTGTCCCTGTTCTGCTGCCCAAGGAGCGCACGCACGCAGGGACGCGCACACGCACACACACAGGGTTGTGTGTTCATGTGTTCATCAACTCAACGCCACTGAGACTGTGCACATGTGGCGTGGAGAAGGAAAGAAGTTCCCAACAAGTTACATGAGGGATGTGACGACAATGCAGACGCTGCTTAAGCTGGCACACGTGGGAATGGTCTGCAAATAGAAATGAACACTGATTTAAAAGCGTGGGTACATGTTTGTCAAGTGGGTGTAGATGCAGGAAGATGGAGTTGATGGATGGAGGAGAAACCGAGTGGAAGAAGAGGAGTAAGACCGACAACAGGATACAGAGGTAACAGGATGATAGAGTAAAGGGGAGGGTGCATTCAAAGGGGGGGGGGGCTCTTACCTGGGGCAGATAGAGGAAAGCAGGCGGGCATTGCAGAGAGTGGGGTAACATCCCGGACCCGGACAGCAGCACACAGCCGGAGTTGGCCATGGAGCACAGCATGTGGACACGGGACCCCTTACTCATAGAGACGGAGTCTGTCCTCTCACCTCTCACTCTGTCCTCACTTCTTGTCCCCTCCCTTCTCGAGCGGCCGCGATGAGCACTCAGAGTTACTACTTCAGTGGACACAGACGAAGGGATGCCTGCGCAGACACACACATGCACGCACGACACACTACCAGCACGGCTGCTAACACACACATAGGATGGATCGGATGGATCTTGTGTGTGTATGTGTAAAATCTGACGTGTGCAGACAGGCAAAGTGATGCTTCTGCTTCTGTCCTGTTTACTTTGAGAAAGAGGTGGAGAAACCGAGGAGGGCTGGACGAAGGAGATGGAGAGGGGGGGAGAAGAGCGTGGATAGCGGGAGGATGAGGTAGGAGGCGGGACAAAAGAGGCTTGGGAGGTCCTTGAGGAAAGAGAGGGAGTGATTGGAGAAAATAAGAGGGGAGGGATTTGAGGGGGAGAGGAGTGCCTCAGAGTGGGAGGAGGAGGCGGAGGGAAGTCTCTGGGGTATTCCAACATCAAATGGGCAAGCATGGGAGTGTGTGCGTGTACGCGCACATAGCCATGAGAGCAGCTGATCTACGCCTTAACCCTTCACACAGCGCCGCCACACAGACTCAGAACAGTGAAGACTCCCATATAGACCAATTGAAATGCAAAAACACAAATCGAATTTAAAAAAAGACTCCATTGATCTTTACATTAGTAATTCAATTTAGCAGTAAGTTGGTGCTGGATTTGCATGGTTATGGGGAAGCATTACAAGCAGCTGTTTTTTTTAACCCTCCTACAAATGAAAAAAAAATGTTTGTGTCTGCCCCACAGACATCTGTCTCTAATGGTTTGGAGGAACTTGGGTTATTGTAAGGTGGAAAAAAAAGGATTTCATTTCATTGTAAGAAACGTTTTAATGGGAACAATTAGATTATGTGTTTAACGCCTCTACAGAAATCACAGATCTGATGCAACTTAATTAAATTGATATCTTGGTGTAGCGAGGATATTTTCGTTTAAGCATGGCATTTCCCTAGAAAGAAGAGAGCTAATGGCTGAATAATGAGATACAATAAAATATACATCCTGACTCCCTCCCTTCCGTTTCTACTTCTGTGGCACCTCGGTAGGGAAGGCGAGCAGCAGTTAATTTATATTTTGGCTTTCTGGTTGTTGATGTACTCCAACACTGACTAAATGATTACTTTTAATCGGATGCTGGTGGAGGGAACACCACCTGCACGGAGAGGCAGGGAGGGATATGCTAAGCGCACACAACAGTGCTTCTCTCTCTCTCTTAACACCATCATTAGATTTTGAGTATAGTTTGGATGACAACATGATACATAAACAATACATGTCATATCAATGGAATTCACAATTATACGCATTAAACACACACACGCACTCACATCTAATCTCCAATCTGCTATATAACGTTTCAGTATCAAAAGATATGAGCCAATGTTTTGAATTTACTGAGTGTGTGTGCTCATGTGTATATTATGCATTTGGTTTTATATCAAAATGTACTGGTAAATATATATTGTGTGCTACATTACATCTGAAACCGACGCCTAATGAGGTTTTAATACGGAAAAAAATACATTCTGTTGTAATTTCATGATGTTCTTGTAGTAAAAGGAAACATGAAGCCATTTGGAATTGAGATCCCTGTATACATTCTAAAGGGCTGTGGTAGGCAGGCAGAGGCAGGACTCAAACGCAGAGTTTAAACGAAAATTACCTTTCAATAAATCCAGAATCCAACACTCAAAAGTAACACAGCAATGATGACAAGCTTTAATGTCATAGACTCTCACACTCCAGTGGAAAGTCCACCTGCTGTCTTGATGCTCTACCTACCAACTTCTTTAAGAATGTTTTTGACTGCCTAGCAACAGACGTATTGCAAATGGTTAATAACTCTATTCAGTCAGGCCATTTCCCAAAAGCCTTAAAAACTGCAGTAATTAAACCTCTCCTAAAAAAGCAGAGCCTAGATGCCTCTATTATCAACAACTACAGACCAGTTTCAAATCTACCTTTCATAAGTAAAATAATTGGGAAAGTTGTCCAACAACAACTTAATCACTTCCTGGCTTCAACTGGCTGCCACGACAACTTCCAGTCAGGATTTCGACCTCTTCATAGCACCGATACGGCCCTTATTAAAGTTGTAAATGACATCCGTCTGAACATAGACTCTGGCAAAGCTTCAATATGAATGCTATTAGACCTCAGTGCTGCATTTGATACTGTCGACCACTCAATACTTTTGAACAGGTTGGAAAACTGGGTGGGGCTCTCAGGCACAGTCTTAAGCTGGTTCAGGTCATATCTACAAGACAGGAACTATTTTGTTTCCATTGGTGACTTTGTATCAGAACCAACCGACGTAACGTGTGGAGTCCCCCAAGGTTCGATCTTAGGGCCGACTTTATTCAACATCTACATGCTCCCACTAGGACAAATCATGCAAAATAATAAAATTGACCACCATTGCTACGCTGATGACACCCAAATCTATGTAGCCCTATCACCAAACGACTAGCGTCCCGTAGATTTTCTGTGCCAGTGCATTGATCAAATCAAAGACTGGATGTGTCAAAATTTCCTACAACTAAATGAAGACAAAACTGAGATCATGGTATTTGGTGCTAAAAAAGTAAGGTTTAAAGTAACCCAACACCTTCACTCTGTGTCCCTGAAAACATCAAATAAAGCCAGAAATCTGGGGGTTATTATGGATTGAGATATACACATCAAATCAGTAACAAAATCGGCCTACTATCACTATCATGTCAGCTCAAGACTTAGAAACACTTGTACATGCCTTTATAACTAGTAGGCTAGACTATTGTAATGGTCTCCTTGCAGGTCTTCCAAAAAAACCTGTTAGGCAGCTCCAGCTTGTTCAGAACGCTGCTGCTAGAGTGCTAACAAAGACCAAAAAATGTGAGCACATTACACCAATTCTTACATCCTTACATTGGCTCCCAGTATGTCAGAGAATTAATTTCAAAATCCTACTGCTCACATATAAATCACTACATGGTTTAGGGCCAAGGTATATCACTGATATGCTTCCACTACATAAGCCTTCAAGATCACTAAGATCTTCTGACACCAATCTGTTAGTGATTCCCAGAGTAAATACAAATCATGGGAAAGCATCATTTAGTTACTATGCAACAAACATCTGGAATAAACTTCCTGAAGATTTAAGACTTGCCCCAACTCTGACCACGTTTGAAACTTTTATGTTCACCTTCTGCTAAATTTTACCTACATTGCCCTTTTAACCATTAATTAAACAATTTTAATAAGATTTTAATCTCTCTCACTCTGCACTGGAACTTTTACATTTTTTTTCATATTTACAATTTTATTTGCTGTTTTTTAATTGTCTTTTAATTCTTGCATTTTATTTCACTTTATTGTATGACATGTTATGTGAAACACTTTGAGTCTGCCTTGTGTGAAATGCCTTGCGTGTATGAAAAGCGCTATGCAAATAAACTTGCCTTGCCTTGCCTAACCATGACTCAATCTCAACGTAAGACAAGAAGCTCAGACCGCTGCGTGATTTGTGATGAGGTGTAAAAATAAATTCTGCCGCCTGACAAAGAGCAACGTCAGTTGTCACGGCGTAACACTGGTATAAATGTACATGATGAATTCCATCTTGCCCAGCCCTACTACGTCGACTGTGATTCATTGCTGAACTGTCCCTTTGAGCCTATTGGTTATTAAGAAAAGGTAAAAGTTGAACTGAAATGCAGTATGAACTCCGGCCTGACCCTCAAATAGGGAATCCATCAACCAAAAATCCTTTCTACATGTTCATGTTTTTGTCAGACCACTTGGCATTTAAAACCAACTGCTCAGAACAAGTCAACATGAATATGTTTCTCAGTACGATACTGAGCCGAAACGTGGACCGTAGTAGTAGTACAGAAGAGAGAGCTACTGAAGTGTACTTCATGTGCAAATTTTCTTGGTGACAGCCTTATTTCCATCTTGACTCCTCAGTCACTCAATAAACTGTCATCGATGAGATAGATACTTTATTCATTATGTGATTACTTGTAACCTCCAATGCATTTATTGCTTTAATGCATGATGTCATATGAGAGACACAGGCATCATCACTCTTCATGTTAACTAATGGAAATATAAGCTAAAGTTGTTGTTGGCTTTTATTATCTGTTATTGATCTTCATCCCCAGATTAATCTCACAAAGACATTTGGCAGCTAAATGGTTTTTTTGCAGTATTTATTTATTATTCAGTTGGTCTGGTGTGTGTGGTGTGTGTGTGGGGGGGGGTGGGGGGGTTCAGCATGCTGAGGGACAGGCGAAGTCAAAGTGAAAAGCAACCATGAGAGCGCCAAGCGGGCAGTGAGACAGAGAGGGGGGGATGAGAAACACTGCCCATAACAAGAGACACTGGAGCCCTGATGAAAGAGCCGACGGGTTGACTCGCCACGAAAAGTGACTTTGAAGGTCCCCGCTGGTGAAGCAAGGAAGTACTTAGAAGGAGAGGGATTTTTGAGAGGAATCAAAGTGGCCTGAGACTTGACAGGGCGATAGCATTATTCATTCTCTTCCCTTCGTCCCCCTAGGACCTAGACCTCCTGCAAGGTGGAACCACGCTACCAAAGTCAACGAAGAAACAAAACAAGACCAGTCTCTTACTGTTTTTATTTCAATAGCTTTACCTTTTCCTCAACGTATGCATAGTCAACACAATTTATGAACATTTAACAGTGAGCAGATATGAGGACAGCTTTTTATCGAATATGGATTCCTATTTTTATGCGTATTCCTTCACTCTCCGTGACTACGGCGAGCTGTCCAACAAAACAAGAGAGGATGGAAGCTGATGCGAGTATGTGAATACAAGTAGGGGATAAGTGTGTGTGTGTGTGAGATTGACAGCGCAGCGGAAAGAGACACGGAGGGAAGGTGGAGCTGCAATGGGGCCGATCAAAAGGAACAAAGTGCAGCTAGATGCTGCAAAATGACAGACATGCTATCAGGCACGGGACATGGTTAGCTTCAAAAATAGCTGGCCTCCTCCTCAGCCCGTCATGATAGCGAGAGCTGACTTTACAACTTGATACATGCGATCAAGCCTGCAGTGTCTGCAAACAGCAGAAACTCAAAGGCAAGTGAACAACAAAGGCTGAGGCCGGGGCTCCGGGGAAGGGGGTCGAAGTCCAAGGGACCCGGGGAGTGGCAGTACAAATAGAGCTCTATGGTGGGAACCAGGTGGGGATGTCAGAGCGGCGGGGGGCAGGCGACACGGCAGGGAAGGAACGGGTAAGTAGCGGGATCTGCATGGAGGAACAGACAGACAAACAGTCAAGACAGCCAGAACATCTAGCGTCACCTCAACAGTACGAGCAGAGCTACTCATCACCCCACCCATATATTATATATATATATATATATATATATATATATATATATATTATTCGTCCCCTTATGTGCCTCTTTTGACTATTCGCTGTATCTCCATTGATGACTGTGACTGTGTGTGGAAATTTTTGTTCGCTCCCAATTGGAGTGGTTTTGAGTTTATTTTTTTGTTCAGAAGAACCCCCTTTTGTTTCAAGTTAAATCTGGTCTCCCTGCGTTTGAGTCCTCACCCAGCCGTGAACCGTGACAATTACAGCCTGTTATGAACATGTGGAGCTGGCTGACCCAAGAGTCCTGAGTGTTCCTCCCAGTCTGGCTCATGGTAATCAAAGACCAGTTATACAGTAGATCTCATGGCTGTGTTTTGTGCGGCACATAGCCGTGGTCACCTGTATTAGCTTCCAGTAAGAGTAATATCTCGCCACTCACACACGTTGTTCATTCATAAAGTAGAAGAATATCATTCATTAACAAAATCATTGCCTGCATTTAACCCAGCCCACACAGTGGGAGCAGTTGTGGATCAGGTGTCTTGCTCAGGGACACATTGACACAGAAATGGAGCAGTTGGGATTTGAACTATCAACCTTGTACTTACCAACGCATCCACTCAACTCAATTGTGATTTCAAACCAGAACTCAAAGCCTGAAGACCTGCCCCCTCCCCCACAGAGTGAACCTGGAAGTGACCCTGGAAGTGAACCAGTCCTTGCTGTATAGAAGTGATTGCAGTGAGTAAAATGTACCTTAGTACAGTAACTAAGTAAATGCAAATGGTTGCCTTGTGTCACTGGTAATAATATAAGGTCATTTGTTTCCCGCTTTTAATACTACTAGCATCCCTATTTATAATAAATCAGATAAAAGGAGAGGAACATATACATGACTTCAGTGTGTGAATGTACTGATGGGCAGGTGTCACTGTGTGTGGTAGCGCCTGTCATCATGGGTGTTAATGGGTAAACAGTGGCATGTGGTGTTGAAGCGTGTATCTGGCATCGCCATAGAAATGCCGCGGTGACATGATTTCAGATTAGAGACACATCATTGCCTTAAAATAATTACTTAAATGACATAAGCTAGATAGCTCTTATTTCGAGAGTAGGACATTTTACTTACTTTTCTTTTACACTTATCTGTGATCCTGTTTTATCTAAAGTATTGTGGTTCCTCACAAGACATTCATTGCTAACTTGAAGTACTTGCAGTGATCAATATCCATCACAACTGGATTAGAGTCAAAACAACATTGACAATAAATACTCAGCGTTATTTATTTTTCTCCCTGCATTTCTCTTTTCCTTTTCTCTTCTCTACTCACCTCTTCTCTCCTTTCCTCTCCACTACTGTCTTCTCCTCACCTTTTCTCTCCTTTACTTTCCTCTCCTCTACTGTCCCCTCTTCTCTGGAGGGCCATCTGGTTAGTTCAGCAAGGTCTTAGTAGAGGAGGTCTGGCTGGCTGTAGGAGAGCAGGTGGTACAGGACATCTTTGCTTTGCACCCAGAATTAATAAAGCTGTGCTTGTGTTTGTGAAGACCGCCGACTTTTTTCTTAAACTGATCAGGAATGGCATTCTTATCAGGGACAGTTTTGTGCACGTATCTCTCTCGACTCCCTCCACAAGGACGACCGTGTCCACAATTGAAAAGGAGAAGAAATGGAGCATGAGAACAAATCCGATACTGCATCTAATAGTTACACGAGCATTACTGTAAAAGCACTGGACGAAATACATTTTTGGATGCAACATAAAAAATCTACAAAAGTGAATATTTCAGTGACATTGATAAGTTTGTAAAATCTGTTGGGCTGACAGATTTCTCTGCCTCGGTCCAGTCTTTGTCGTCCCCTCACTGGCTCATGATGCCAATGGTTATGAACTTAATATCTTCATCAGGGGCTGGGGATGTTCATGTCCCGCAGGGCATTTCAACCCTTTAGGAGAGGGCTTTTTCTCCACGGGTGAACTAGGGAAAATCTGAACTTTATGGCGGTGGGGCAGTTGAGACACCAGACGGTGCCTTGGACTATGGGGAACATTTTATGCTCACTGGTGGTGAATTTTGGAAAATACATAGATGTTTAGTTACCTTTGCGTGAGTTGTGTATGCAAAAGTCTTGTATTCATATTCCCATTTTGTTGCTTCAAACTAGGGAAATAGGGAAGCTTTCACTTCAATATTAATGCATTCAGAAACAAAACAAGTCCCCGGTTCTCAGGATGCAGTCCAGTGGCTCTTTATTTTTTTACGTCACAGAAATGTAATTCTCAATCTGCCTTGTTCTGCTTTGGCACTCCCAATGGTTGAATGCAATACATCTATACCCGCTCACACAGACACACACAAACTATAGCAAGAGGCAGTAATGTATCTCTGGGAGAATGTAAGTGCACCACCACCAACATTTGCATTTCTGTGGAACGAGTGCACCTGATTTATAGGAAGAGGCCTGAAGCATCTTGGGAAATGAGGTGTGTGGATGGAAACTACGTTTCCCAGGGGCAGGATGTTTTGGCCATGTCAGCAGCAGGCATTTCAGAGGTGCCGTTTTGCAGTGCAGTGCTGAATTTTAATAATAGTTAAAGGTATCTTGCTATAAACCACAAGACATGTTAATGACGACAAAAGGAAATAAAGAGGAATGGGCAGGTGAAGTGATGATTATATGAATGTATTCAGATAGAATACATCCAGGATTGCCACTTACACATTTGAGCTTTTTGAATAACTATCTATTTTCTAGGGGAAATGTGGAGAAGAAGAAGTGACAGAGCTGTGACAGGCTTCATCCGTAATCCTGGGTTGTACGTTTTGAGGATGTTACAACTATTTACTTCCGCCCTTCAGGAACTTGGTGTCACAGGTTCCGCGCTCTCTCTTCTCTCATCCTACCTTGACGGCCGCACCTACCCGGTAACTTGGAGAGGTACGGTGTCGGAAACCTTGTACTCTTACTACTGGAGTTCCTCAGGGCTCCGTCCTGGGTCCCCTCCTCTTCTCAATCGACACCAACTCTCTTGGCTCCGTCATTCGCTCGCATGGTTTTTCTTATCACAGCTATGCCGACGACACCCAACTAATTCTCTCCTTCCCCCACTCGAACACTCAGGTGGCAGCACGGATCTTTGCATGTCTGACGGACATCTCCCAGTGGATGTCCGCTCATCACCGAACTACTTTTTTTCCCCGGAAAAAACTCTCCCACTCAGGACCTGACTGTTAACTTCGGCGACTCTGTGTTAACGCCCACTCTGACTGCTAGGCATCTCGGCGTGACACTTGACTCCCAACTCTCCCTGACTGCCAACATCAGATCCTGTAGATACACGCTTTACAACATCAGGAGAATACAACCTCTTCTCACTCAGAAGGCGGCGCAGGTACTGATTCAGGCTCTTGTCATCTCCCGCCTTGACTACTGTAACTCTCTCCTGGCAGGTCTCCCTGGTACCGCCATTCGACCACTGCAGCTTATCCAGAATGCACAGCTCGACTGGTCTTCAACCTTCCAAAATACTCCCACACCACACCACTTCTCCGTTCTCTTCACTGGTTACCAGTGGCTGCCCGCATCCAGTTCAAAACATTGGTACTCGCGTACCATGCTGTGAATGGATCGGGTCCAGTCTACATCCAGGACATGGTGAAACCCTACATCCCAACCCGCACACTCCGCTCTGCATCTGCCAAGCTGCTTGTTCCTCCCTCACTGAGAGAAAAGCACTTGGCGAGTTCGCGACTATTCGCTGTCCTGGCTCCCAAATGGTGGAATGAGCTCTCTGATGACATCAGGACTGCAGAGAGCCTCTACATCTTCCGTCGAAGACTCAAGACAAACCTCTTTAGACTCTACCTTGACTAAAACACTAGCAAACCGTAGCACTTAAATTGTACTTGTACCATCTGGATGGACCAGATGCCAGGTGGACAATTCTCTGAGCCGACACTGCTGGTATTCTTGTCAAACATCTAAAATGTGAAAATGTCTACTGAACAAACACATTGATATGCTGATGCACTGTATCCCCAAAAGAGGAAATTAAAGGATAATAGTAAACTACACATTTCTAACTGAATTATTTTTTCCCAAAATGTATGCAGAAATGCATTATGAAATAATTAAATGACTTCACTTTCATTTCAGCAGTCAGTGAAAAGCGTTTATTCTGAAGCAAAACTCTTGGATGAGTTTGTCTCGAAAGTAAAACAACAGCATCAGGCGTTACCGCAAAATGTTCATGTTCAGAGGAAAGAAGGAACGTCTATGGTGTCTCTTGTAATAATGAAGGTATATTACTGATGTATAAGCATAGGTTATCGTTACAAAGCACTTGTCAGTGTAGGAGCCGCATTTAAGTTTTTGTATTTTGAATGATTTATATATATTTCTTTCCTCTTTTGTGGAATGGCAAGTGTGCGCCCTCTGTAGGTGGTGACGGTGCCACCCTTGAAAAGGACCGACTGACACGCATGACGGGAGGAAGGCGGGCGCAAATACCGGCATTGACCTCAGGGCTGAGGCTGTGAACTAGGCTGTCTCCGTTTGGGCCCGTTCAGCTTGTCATAGTGATTTTGTTTTGTGACAACCTTTTTTTTGTACAATAAACCGACAACATTGGATGGTCAAACTCCCTTTGCATTTGAATTATTGGACAGAACTGCGAGTCTTGACATTGCTTTCCTGCTTTCCTCATGGGGTGGTAAAATCATCAAGAACACAGGAATAGGATCTAAGGGTTTAAAGGAAAAAACTCAACTGTTTTTGCCACTACAGTCAGTAAAGAAGGAGCTTTTTTTCCTTTTAAGAATCAAAGTACATCGATTGAACAATGCAAAATCTAACCTGACCCTCCAGCTGGTTTGTTAAACAGAACCATCTAAGCCCTTACTGGAAACTAAAGGCCAAACACTTTGAAAAGAAAACACTTGGCAGGCGATTGTATGACCCATCAGTCAGACAAACTCTTATTCAGTCTTAAAAAGGGAGAAAACACCGTGTTTTCACTCTAAAAAAGCATTCAGTTTTGTTCTTCTCTATACTTTCAAAAAGGAAATACTCTACAGGTGTCACGCTTTGGTTCTGCTTCATGTCTTATTTTGTAGTTTTCATGTTTCTTGTGTCCCTGGGTAACTTCCTGCCTTGTCCTGTGATTGCCTGATTGTTTCCACCTGTGTCCAATCACCTGCACCTCCCTAGTGTATTTAAGCCCTGTGTGCCCGTTGTCCCTTGTCGCGTCATTGTCTAAGTCAAGTCGTCGTTGGTGCACGTCCGTCTGCGTTTGGTTTTTGAATAAAGAGCCCCTGTTCAAGAAGCCTGCATTTGAGTCCTCCCTTCAGCCTGCACCAGCACCTCTTCCTGACAACAGGTGCGATGGCAGCAACTTCACTGACTCCTTGTGTCTCACACTGTCACAGTTACGCCCCAGTCTAGGGGTGCCTAGGACGCAACATGAACAGGCCCCATCTTCCCCGTCTCCCAAGTAGCCACAAACAAATAACCTTTAAATTATAGACATTTATTTCCACAAACATAAATAAGTTAAATAATCGTTTCAATAAAGTAATTAACACCTGGCGGCACAATGGCCTATCCAGTATAACAAAACAAAAATAAACAATCTTGTCTAGAAATAAACAGCTTACCTACCAAACCAAAAGGGGAAAAGAATGACAAAAAGCTTACCTACCTAGCTACCACAAAAACAGGAGAAAACAACCTTGATAGGGACATATATAAACAAACGAATCACAACACCCAAAACGGGTGGCCAGTTGGGAGATGAGGAGGACGAGGACAGCCTGCTGCTGCTGCTTTCCCCACTCTCACAACGGACGCCATCTTGGCTCGTTTTATCTCCTAGTAGTCCCGCTGCAGCCAATCACGGAAACTGAGAGGATCTTCGACCAATCCACACTTGGCGGTGGCACGCCCTGATCTGCATGAGGGAAAAAATAAAAACCAAGAAAATAGCAAAAAGGAAAAACACAGGGCACACAGCCGTACACAAATGACCACAGTCATAGCAGTCACGGTTTGGGTTCATGCCTTGTTTCATTTTGTAGTTTGATGTCTCTCATGTTCCTGGGGTAACTTCACTTCCTGCCTTGTCCTGTCTTTTCCTGGCCCTTTCTCAAAATGTGTTCTTGCGTGGACTTTCGTTCTTGTGGACTTGTGAAAAGTCATCAGTCGCAGCCCGAGTACTGTTCCAATTCTAAAGTTCGCATCTGGCCGAGAACGGTCATAATACCTGGATGTGACTCGCCCCGCCCATTTCACCGGGCATGCATCGGAGCATGCTCGTCTGTTCTTGTGAGGAGCAAATATCCCAGAATGCATTTCACCTCAGTAACAGGCAACAAAATAAACACAACTGTATATCAAAGTTTATAAATACTACTATATTTAAGTAACGGAATGTAATTTTACAACTTTTTCATTTCAATGTCAACATTCAGCCTTCGTAACAGTTTGCTCCGTGGATGTGGGAGATGTGAGGTGTAGTTAACGGACCGCCAGACTCCTCCACCCCCGGGCGGTCAGCTCATCTCATCCCGCAGAGAGCAGCCTGTGTTCGGGAAGTCTTCTGTGAAATGTTACGCTGGTTTTCACATCTCCGTAGCGGTTATACATGAGAAATAACTGTACTATAACTGGGCTGAGTCTTCATAACTTTTAATGTGGTGACTGATGTTGTTCACCGGTAAAGTGTCTGAGGACTGAGTTTAGATTCATAACTTCATATATAAATGTAACTTTAACGTCTTGTCTGTATCCACAGAGTGCAGCTTGATATTGTCTATCATTGTGCACTAAAACTAACGATGTTTTAATTAAAGGACACTAGGAGACCGTCGTTGAGACTCTAAACCGGAAGCTGGAGTTCAGCTTCAAAGAAATGCTGAAGCTCTGAATTGTAATAATAATAAATTTTAAAAAATCCACATATGATTTATTGTATATTTCTCTGTATGATATTTAAGGTCTGGTCAGCTGCTTGCATATGCTTGAAAATGTTACTATTTATTTAAGTAAAAATGTAAATATAAGTATTATAGATATTAAATACTATGTTAATCACTAATGATGTCACCTATCTACCTGTAGCCTCTATGATCACTGTATCATATATATTACTTTGTTAATCACTAATGATCATGTCATCTATCTAACGGTATGTAGCCTCATTGATCACTATAATATATACAATACTGAGGTTAATCACTATTAATGTAGACACAGAAGAGGTTCAGGTACATCACCAATTTAATTAATCAGTTTGTCAACTGTAAGATGATCACTACACTGATTATCAGCCTCTTGATGTTTGAGTAACTAGAAGACAAACGGTAGGTATGTGTGAAATGTGTTACTATCCAGGAAAATATTTACTGTTTAATTGTTGTTACTGTACCCTACATGCTCCTTTACGGAACCATTATAAAGCTAATGCAGTGTGATGTAATACAAAAGTCCTGGATTAAACGTCCACCTCAGTAACGTTTTAGTTTCTTCCATCCAAAGAATAAATATTAGATCCACACCGGTCAGTGTAATCCAGTAAACTTCAGCAGCACCACAAACTACAGCTGCTCGTCTATGGAAGTAAATCCGTGTCATCGGGTTTTGAAAGAAAAAGGTGATTGAATTTCTAGCACTGAATATTTACACATTGAAATGATGTATCTGGTTGTTTTTCAACGTTAAAATACAGCAAAAAAATCAACCGCAAATAATTCAACGCAAAAATATTAAACCGCAAAAAATTCAACCACAACATCCGTGACCTCAAGGACGAGCAATCAATTCTAGATTCAAGATCAGGAGCATATGCCTTTTCAAGTGAGTTCCTGGTTTCAAAACTCCGCCAATCACTCCTAATAGCTTCTCGAAGGATCTCAGCATCATTAAATTAATTAAAAACTAGAAGAAGAGGCGTATTCTGACTGGCTCTCGTTTAACTTCCGCTTAGTTCATGTCCAATACAGTCTGTTAATGTACAAATATCAGGTGTCTATTATGGAATCTTACAGACACAAACCACACTGATGGCATAAAGAAGAGTTAAAGCCCCGTTATTATTGGACATGGCTACAATCCGGTCACCATGCTGCCGACAAGCCGAAGTTGTATTGATCTTGAATCTAGAATCGATTGCTCTTCGGAGCATTGGACTGTATAGCAACTCTGATCTGATCCATTGAGATATTTTGCCTAATTATTTTATGACTGGTTATATATATTTAATGATCAATATAATATATACAATTTCTAATTTTAAATGAAAATGAAACAAAAGCTTGATAATAGTAAAATACTTAACAGTCAAGAACAATATTAAAAACGTATTAGTGTTAGAAATTTAAGAAGTGCACACCTAGCGGTGAGAAGTATGTTACATGTAGCATGGCGTAGAATTAGTTTGTGTGATGTTAAATGAAGTGAATGTATTATAGTCAATAACAATTTATAGTCATGTGTTTTTCTCCTGTCAAGTATTGCACCAGATAAACTGATAAACCATTAGGAACTGTGATCTTATGTGTTGTAATTGAAGTGTACTAGTTATAAGATGAAGACAAACTATGTATGCAATGCAAGACAACCACCCCGGGAGTTTTCGAAATACCTAACTGAGAGAAGAACTGGTAGAATCTTCCTGCAGCCGCTCTTATAAGTCACCTCTGACTTGGTCGGAGAATTCTCTATTTCGCGAAATATATCACTGTTCACATTGTATTTCACTTTGTAAATTGTATTCCTAATCACTTTGTTTAGTTATTAAATACTTTTGTGATTTTTAAAATTCGAGCCAGGTGACTATTTTGATTCATCGTAGTGTGATCTCCCTCGAGGGGCTTCCAGAACCCAACATTAGTAAGACCAACTGACGTGGTGACGTAACCAAGTCAGCTGCTGTTCCAATTGCAGAAATGACCGTTCTCCCGCACCAGTGAGTCAGGACTCCCGAGTCCGTCTCCCGAGTCTATTCTCGCGGGAACGGAAGTCCATTCTCACCGTCTCAGGTATTGAGAAAGGGCCCCTGTGATTGTCTCTAGTGTCATGATTTTTTCCACCTGTGTCCAATCCCATGCATCTCCCTTGTGTATTTAAGCCCTGTGTGTCTTGTGTTCCTTATTGCGTCATTGTTTGCCTGTTACATGTTGCCGGTGTATGTCCCTGGTCCCTGTCAGCGTTTTGGCAACTTTTTTTGGAAGTCTGCATTTGAGTCCTCCCGCTCACTGTGACACACACACACACACACCTAAGCAACATTACATTATCAAGACATTACTTGAAGCCTTGCAGGATGGATTCCTGTGTTGACAGCAAGAATCCCGCAGCAGTGAGATGTAATTCAGAAGCCTCGGACTGGCTTAATAGCAACAACATAACAATGCACTGACAAAGGATTTACTATCAAAGAACACTTTTATGGACCGGAGCATTTACAAGACAAGTCAGACATACTGTATCAAGCAACTGTAACTATCCCTGTAAATGTGAAAATGTGCTGTAAGTGTTGTTTTTACAAACTTTTTGGAATATATATATATATACTATATATATATATATATTAGGGTTGTCAATTACAAAAGAATTGACTAATTAATTGCGCGTTTAAATATGTTTTTAATGAGTAATCACTTTAGAAAGTTTATTTTAGACACTGTTGTTTAATTGTTAATATTTGATCATCTTGGAGGCAGTATTCCACCAGGTGGAACATGTTGAACTAGCAACTCTTCCAGCTAGCTTAGCCCAGCAGCGAGCTTAGCATAGCTTTAAGTTGTCCGTTTGCCACTCACCCCCCTTCTAATTGACACATGGAGTAATTCCTCTGCACAGTCATCCGCTGTTGGTCGCACCTATGTTTTACTTCCAATCCAAAAGGCTCTCTCCATCTTGATGTAACTGTATATTGATATATATATATAATACATTTATTATCCACTTATTGCACTTGTTTTGAGGCTTTTCCCAGATTAAAAAACTCACCTTTGGGGTGCAGCCGAATGGGATAAGACTAGGGCTGTCAAATGATTAAAAATTTTAATCAAATTAATCAGAATTTTCAGTGGATTAATCAGAATTAATCACTATTTGCAATTACACCTGAATCCTAACCATTTTTTCTTTCTGAAATGCAAACCAAAGATAAATAACAGGACACAGATGCATAATTATTATTATTTTTTAGATAGATACATGTTATTGATATTTGACTTGGTTTAATTCATTCCAGAAAATAATCAAATCAATGTTATTTGATAAGTTACAGACTGATTTCCCTGCATGGCTCTAGAAGGGTCTCGAGCCTCTGCAGTTTATCCCACTCTGCTGCGGTCGGCAAAACGAGTTTGTGCTCCTGATGGTCCAGGGCTGCGATGACCAGACATGTCAACCCACCCGAATTTCAAAGCCCCTCCCGAACCGACCTTTCTCCCGAATTTCTCCCGATTTCCACCCGAACAATAATACTGCTACACCATCAGTCACTGGTCGTGCCGTTTCAGACCGAACAATAATAAAAGTTACACCTTGAAGTCGAGCGCGGCAATTAGAACGGAAAAAGATCAGACTGGCGCTGCAAATAAAACTGCTAGCACCCCCCCCCCCCCCCTGCCTGCAGGTGGCAGTAATGTGTTGTATAGGATGAAGTGCATTCCCTAGAGGAAGAGGTTCTTTCCGGACCTGAATAATTTGTCACACTGCGCATGCGTGAAAAGTGTTAAATTGACGTAATTAACAACAAACAACTAATTAACGTCTTTAACCCGCTATTTTTGACAGCCCTAATATATGTATAATACGTTTATTATGCAGTTATTGCATTTTTTAGGGTTTTTCCATATTCAAAATCTCAGAAAAAATTGGCATCTTTAATGTTTTAAAGATGCATAACTTCAAAAGTACTTGGCCTGTCCTTCTGTTGGCTGTAACTTCTTACATTGGCTTCTGTGAGGACAGCTGTGTACAATCATGCACCAGGGCAAGTTATAACAACAACAAACCCTGGTTTACAGCGAAACTGCAGAAGGATCAGGCATTAAGGGGAAAAAAGACTTGTACAGAGTCAAAATACAGTGTCACAGCCTGTGTCTCGTCAATTATTTGTCTCCGCCCCCTCCCAGGTGTTTCCCGTTCCCTGATTGCCTCCCCTGTGTATTTAACCTCTGTTCGTTTGTCAGCTCCCTGTCAGATCGTCTTGTGTCTTATGCCAAGCCTTCCAGCGTTTTTCTCCCTGTCTTTCCCGGCCTGCTCTTAGTGAATGATCCTCGCCTGTCTGAACACGCCTGCCTCCTGCCTGACCCTCGCCTGTCTGACCACGCCTGTCGCCTGCCCGACCCTCGCCTGTCTGACCACGACGTATCGTGCACCTGCCCAGGTCGCGTTCATAAATAAAAACTCTGCATCCAGCCCACCTGTGTCCCGTGTCTGCTCTTTGGTTGTTTCCTGCTCGACTCTGACAGTACGATCGGGCCATGTCCGACCCAGCGGACACCGAGGACTGGCGGGACGCCCTTTCCCGCAATCACGCTCGATTTGCCCACCACGCTCCTTCACCCATTGCCGGTGCCTCGCAGACCATTGTCTCACATTGTGTTAGACTTCATCACAGGGCTGCCGCCCTCGGAGAGACACACAGTAATCCTCACAGTCGTCGACCGGTTCTCCAAGGCCACCCGCTTTATCTCGCTGCCCAAGCTGCCCTCAGCCAAGGAGACTGTCCAGGCCATCCTGCTCCACGTCATCAGACAGCACAGGTTTCCGGTCGACGTGGTGTCTGACCGCGGCCCTCAGTTCATCTCCCAGTTCTGGAGGGCGTTCTTTGCCCTCATCGGGGCTACTGCTAGCCTCTCCTCTGGTTACCACCCCCAGACCAACGGCCAAGCTGAGAGGACCAACCAAGACCTGGAGACTTCTCTCCGGTGCATGGTGGCTTCCTCCCGGACCTCCTGGAGTCAGCAAGTCATCTGGGCAGAGATGGCCAGGAACACCCTGCCCTACACATCCACCGGCCTCTCCCCGTTCGAGTGTTCCTTGGGGTACCAGCCCCCCCTGTTCCCGGACCAAGAAGTCGACGTGGGAGTTCCTTCGGCCCAAGCGTTTGTCCGCCGCTGTACGAGGGTCTGGGGGCACGCCTGAGCTGCCTTGCTCCGGACCAACCGCCAACCGTCGGCGCACCCCAGGCCCTCGCTACCGCACTGGCCAACGGGTCTGGCTGTCCACCAAGGACCTGCCCCTCAAGGTCGACAGCTGCAAGCTGGCTCACCGCTACATCGGCCCCTACTCCATAACGCGAGTAATCAATCCGGCTCCGGTCCGACTCAGGCTGCCCTCATCCCTTCGTGTCCACCATACATTTCATGTTTCTCGTGTCAAACCTCTCTCACAGTCCTTTGTCTTCTGTCCCCAGGCCTGTTCCCTCCCCCCGGACCATAGACGGCAGACTCGCCTTCACGGTGCGGCGTCTCCTGGGGGTTCGACCGTGGGGCTGGGGTTTCCAGTACTTGGTTGACTGGGAGGGTTTTGGCCCCGAGGAGCGCAGCTGGGTCCCGACCCGACACATCCTGGACCCAGCACTCATCCGGGAGTTCCATCGCCGCATTCCCGCTCAGTCAGGCGCAGCACCGGGTAGGGCGCCTAGCGGCGCCCGTTGAGGGGGGGGTATTGTCGCAGCCTGTGTCTCAATTATTTGTCTCCGCCCCCTCCCAGGTGTTTCCCGTTCCCTGATTGCCTCCCCTGTGTATTTGACTTCTGTTCGTTTGTCAGCTTCTGTTCTTTAGCCAAGCCTTCCAGCGTTTGTTAAATATGTTAAAAATAACGTTTGCAACCGGAATTCCTGGCGTTGTTCCACCCGGTTAACGACCACTGACATACGAACGCTTCGTCCGACGGCCGCAGATGTCCTCGGCCACATTTGTAACTGTCAATCCAGTGCCCCGACGTGGAAGGAAGAGCGAGGACCCGTGCTTGCAGCTTTAATTAATCATGTTTTTTTGCAACGGTGTGGTAGAATGTGAAGTTGCATTGTAACTCTGTCAAACTGATATACACAGTAACAGTGGTAAACATGCCAAAACACACGAAGGAATACAGTATGTAGTGTGAACTACAGGTTCCATGTTCGAAGTGTTTAAGCAGGTATCAGGAAGCGTTGGCTCCCAATAGTGTAAACCGTGTAATCTACAAATGGCGATTTGCTATTAAACTGCTAATTCCCTTGGATTAAAGGATTCCTTCAAATACAATCCCCTCACCCACTTTGCTCTTTCCGTCTCTCGCTCCCTTCGGCAATTGAATTTGCTCAAGGTGTCACTTTAAATATTAATGAAGGGATGGAAGAGAGAAACTTAAAAGGTGTCATTTCAATTTAAACAACTGGAAAAGAGGGGGAAGGGTGGCTGGGCAACACACACACCTAGAATGTATGAATATAGCCTGATGATACATGTATCACATTACATGTCATTTAGCTGACGCTTTTATCCAAACAGACTTACAATAAGTGCATTTCAACCATACAAACTCAGAAAAGAAAGAAACAAGAGATTGCAATTTCATCAAATAAGCCAATTTGCAACTTGTTATAGATAAGCGACCTTATAGTTAAGTACTTAACTACTTGATGGCTAGGCATCAGAGAACGTGCACAATGTGTTTGAAAATTATTTTTTCCCTCATTTTCAGTACCTTTAATAAGATACGCTCATTGCAGCTTAGAGTTCCTCATAAATACCCTGTAACAAATAAACAATATCTTCCACCTAAATGTACAAGACTCAGTAGTGCTTGGTTTGCAGTATTGGTGCAAGACAAGAAAAACACATTCCTTTTTGTGAGCTACAATCCCACCAATTTGAATTTCATATTTCCACTTCGGCCTCTCCACTTAACTATTACTTAACTTTGCTTTGAAACCCAATTACTGTGGCTTATTACCTTAATTGCTTTAGCCAGCTCTTTGGTAATAAATCCGATGAACCAATAAGAGATTTACAGATGATTTGAAAACAAATGCAGCAGGTGACATTGTAACTGGAGGCAGCAAAAAATAAAGAAGTTATGCATCATTATTTTATTCGTTTCATAAAAAAAAAAATCTTGTTTTTAATCTACGCAGACTAATATGTAATAGTGTGATATTTACCCCAAATATGTTGTCCCCATTTACTATATGAAAGAAGCAATATTTTACTTCCCTCTGCAACAAATGCATATCTCTTTTAATATTTCAATGAATCTGTCAAAAATGTATGACAGTTTTCTCGGGACATCTGGAAAAAGTTGCAGACACTCGGGCTGTCAATTAAAGCTGTCAGATGTCTCACATCTTCTGGTAAAAAATGGAGAGCAGTGAGCATCATTTACATACCCTGACAGCAGAATCAATACCGCCTGGGCCATTTCTAAAAGGAGTATTAGGTTATGGTATTAAGCTTAGAGTCATCTAATTGATTCTTTGAATGAGCTGTCTCTAAAGTCCGTGCAAAGTTTGATGTTGCTACCAAAAACTCCTCTTGGCCATGATGTTTTAATATTTATTATACAACTATTAAGATAATGAGCTCCCCTCAAAAAAATCTAATTTGTTGACATTCACTGAAATCTTGTTTCATTTCCTGAGGAAGGTGAACTAAAAATGTGATTTTTGATTGACAAAAAGTCGCTCAACTTATAGGACTTCCAATTACATATATTCTCAATAAAACTTTTTAAATTGTATTCATTCATACTTGAAATATAATGCATTTGGAGATCACTTCATGTTGTTAAATAAAGAGGCATTCTTAATTCAAACCCATACGACGACTGTAGACAAACATACGTTTTTATGCAAACATTATAAACCTATTCAACCAGATTTTTAACTTCCAAATGACTTGGCCTGCCCTTACCAAAATTATAGCATGTGTAAACAATTGGCCTGTATTTGTTTTAGTTGTTTTTTTTCAAAGTGTTTTCGTTGGCATTTACTGTTTTTGTTGCAATTTCCTATTTGTTTTAGTGGTTTGCAAAGTGTTCCATTGAATTGGCCTGTATTTGTTTTAGTGGTTTATTTCAAAGTGTTTTCGTCGGAATTTACTGTTTTTGTTCCAATTCATATTGAAAATGAATACAAAACATTTTATAGTGGAATAAATTGTAAAAGTGGTTGGAAATTATTGCATAAATATTATTCATTATTTTTGAAGAATAGAGGCCGCTGTAATTAATGGTTGAAAATCTGCCTTTTTGGCCTATTTCCATGATTTCTTACAGTTGTTAAAGACTGAACTCCTCCCAGGGATTGAACCCGATTCTTTTCAAATCCACACAGTGTGTTGTTGAGACCATGGCCCCTAAAAGTTGCATTTTGCCGGAAGAAATATTAAACTATGTGCGTAGGGCGCAATATTAAAAAACACCTGTTAAAAGATTTCGAAGGAAGTTGGGTCATGTATGTTATTTTGAGAGGCTTTTATTTTGGGATGGAACATCAGAATGTCCTGGTTATCCATAAGTGTCACATTGGGGATGTGTACTATCAACCTGAAGTGGAATCGTCATGACAGTATTAATTGTTTCCTTTTAAACCTAATCTGAAAATTACAAAATGTAGTCTGGTGATATCTGGAGATATTGAAGGAAATTGACTCATCGATGGTACTCTAAAAGGCTTTAATTTTTAATGGTACATCGGAAGCTCCTGGTTATATGTTGAAATAAAAGGCCTGAGACCATCATAATGTCAAAGATAAAGTTTTCAAAGCGGCATTCCTGGCATTGCTTCACACGGTTAACGACCACTGACTTCCGAACGCTTCGTCAGACGGCCGCACGGTTCCTCGACTGCATTTGTAACCGTCCGGCCAGTGGCCCGACGTTTAATGAGTAGCAAGGACCCGTCCAACGCTGCTCGCAGCATTAATTTTTATTTTCATTCATATACTGTATATGTAAGAATTGAAATTACTCTCTCTGTCATCAATGCCCCCCTAATGTGTTTTGATATCTGACGGGGCATTTCTTTCGCCCAACATGCTCTACAGCGCTAGCAAAATTGCCCACGATATCACGATGAGAGGGGGCAAAAAATGCCCCCATAATTTCCTCCAACAATAATTACAATTTAGTCAAGGTTAACTTGTTAAACATCGTCGCCGTAATAACCCCGTCCAGTTGCCATGGAATGTTTTGGATTCTCGCCTTGACTGAATGAATGACACTGAATCCTTACATTCTTAAAGAAAAAACAGGAGCACTTCTTGATCAGACCTGTGTGTGCACGGAGAGCATATCCAGTCTTCGTCCACCATCTCAGGCTCAAAATAAAAAATCTATGGACCCAAAACAACTCCAGGTTTCTCTTCAGCACTGTAGCCAGACTGACAGAGAGTCATGGCGCTGTCGTGCCGTGTATTCCTGTGAACCTCAGTAGTAATGACTTGTAGCCGTTCACGAGCTACCGTTGCCGGGTTCTCCGGGAATGAGGCACGGACACACGTTTTAAGGAGAATGGGTTTTTATTCTTAATGTTTTCTGGCTCTGTTTTAGCCGGTTTGCTACGTCGTCGCTCCGCTCCGCTCCTGAGCACCGGCTTCGACCCCCTCTGCGTCCTGCTCACTGTTTTTAACAGGGGATCAAGCCATTTATCCCAATTACGTTCATCGTCGTGAATGAATTTACGAATCATGGATTTCAGTGTTTTATTCAGCCGTTCCACCAGTCCGTCGGTCTGGGGATGATAAACACTGGTCCGAACCAACTTAACCCCCAATAATTCGTAAAGTTCCCGCAGTGTGCGTGACATGAACAAGGTGCCCTGGTCAGTCAGAATCTCTTTCGGGATTCCGACTCAGGAGATGACCTGAAACAGAGCCTGCCAGGGCTGGACTGGTAATCTGGCATACCGGGCAAATGCCCATTAAGCAGGGACAGCGGCCCATTGGTTCATTTTCCATACTGATACTGGGCAGGCCCAATCATCTCTTAGCAGGCTCCACCCCTCCCTCTCCGTGTGTCAGTCAGATGCATTCAGTGGCTCAGAGCCAGAAAGAAATGTGCAGATTAGGATGGAAAAACAAAAAAGTAAGAGCAAGGGGGGTGCGGAGAAATTGCGGGCCAAAAAAAAAAATCTAGAGGTTGATGCCTCAACATGTTAAAAAATAACCGACATGTTTAGTGCTGTGGCTTCAGTTTCCAAAACTCTTACAGTACCTGACGACATGTTGCAGAAACAGCAGGTGAACATAGCACATGGAAGAGGAGAGATGACTAGCCATAGCGATAGCGCTGCTTGCGGCTCGCAGGCAGCAAAGGAGAAGGTGCAGCAGGTGTCTGAGTCTGACAGTGAAGTCAAGGAGGGACAGAGCGAGCGTCATTGAAACGGTAAGCAAGCAGGTAGCTACATGAACAGGGAGGGAGTGTTAATCAGGGCGGGTGCATGAGGATAGTGTGTGTGGGCCTGGCTGGGCCACAATCAAGATGATGACGATTTAACAGTTACCTCAATTAATGAATATTATAATAAGGCAACAAACATTATCATTGTCGGTTGTTGCTATTATAAAGTCTGAGTGTCCGGTTGTCATTTGTCAAATTGTCACTTAAAAGTTACTGCAATGGCCACTCAGTTAGCTAAAGTCAAATAACACAGCATTAGCTATTTGGCACTGTTTTTGTAGCTAGCAGAGTTGAGAGTTCACTTATTCAATTGCAACTTGGGATATTCTAATGTAATGTTATTTGGGGGTTAAAAACCCGCTTTGCATTTTGAAAGCTGTATATTCAACTAACTAGATATTTTCTAATGTTTCATCTGAATTTCCAATATCATCAATATGCAATATTACGGCAAGTGAATACTCTAAATTTTATATATATATTATCAGGACGTTTTGCGTGAGACATTTGTTTTTTATGGGAGGTATCTCAACAATTAGAAGTAAATGTTGTTTGGTGTCATATTAAAGAGGGGTTTGTGCTCTTTAAAGAGATAGTTCATCCAAAAATGAATTTACTCAGCCCCAAGTTGTTTCAAACCTGTATGAATTTCTTTATTCTGCTAAAAAAAAGAAAGATATTTTGAAGAATGTCGGTAATCAGACAGTTGATGGACCCCATTGATTTCCATAGTATTTTTTTTTTCCTTCTATGGAAGTCAATGGGGTCCATCAACTGGCACTTACAGTAGTTCTCAGCTTTGTATGGGTTTTTGGGAATGGAACCGTAGATATGCATATCTACAGGCTCCGCAAGGATAGTGTACTGGTTGGTGTTTGTGTCCGACCGATTGTGGTGGGCCGGTCTGAGCAACAATGCCAGGGCCCTTTTTTTGTCCCAGTCCAGCCCTAGAGCCTGCGCAACGCTCTTTGCAGAGATTTTGCGCAACAGCACTGCCTCGGGATATCGTGTTGCGTAATCCACCAGAACTAACACAAAGCGATATCCCCGTGCGCTCCGGTGAAGTGGCCCGATGAGGTCCATGCCTAAGCGTTCGAACAGCACCTCCATTAACAGTAGTGTTCGTAACGGCGCTCTCGGAATGGCCGGCTGGTTTACCAGCTGACACTGTGGGCAGGACCGCACCATTGGCGCACGTCCGCCAAGATGCCAGGCCAGTAAAATCGGGCCATTATCCGGTCCATAGTTTTGTCACTACCCATGTGGCCAGCCATCGGGCTATAGTGAGCCGCCTGGAAAATAATTTCCCGATGGATTTTCGGCACCACCAACTGCGTGTTCTCCTGACCTGTTTGAGCGTCACGATTCACTCTGTATAGTCTGTCCCTAATTAATGAAAAGTGGGGGTATGATAATGCTGCGTCAGGGCGCACCCGTTGACCCTCAATTCGTATCACTTGGTCGAAGGCAAAGCGTAGAGTATCATCACGGGACTGTTCCAGTGGAAAATCTTCCATGGAGCCAGCAGAGTCTCTGTAGAAGGCTCCCTCCCTGTCTGCAGTGTGGGACAACCTTGCGTCACCACTGAGCACAGCACACATCCCGCATGTCCCTGCCGATCGTGAACGCACCCCCGCACACTGCCCCGCTAACTTGTCAAACCCCGCCCAATCTGTTCCCAAGATTAAGGGGTGCATAAGGCAGGAGCTAACCGCAACCTTTACTCTATGCTTTTTTGCCCCTAGATCTAATCTCTATTGGCACCACTGGGTAGTCATGAATATCCCCATGCACACATTTAATACTCACCCGTGATGCCTCCACCAATGCCCCGGGTCGAACCAGCCTCTGGTGGATCATGGACTGCATGCAGCCCGAATCCACCAACGCCTGGTGTATACCCCCCTGGATCCTTACCGGAACGCAGTACGTCGCTCCTGGACCGGGGGAGGGTGTTGGAGCCCCGGCAACCCGCACCGACTGGCCCACCTCTATCAGCGGGCACTCCCGGCGATAGTGTCTGGGCTGCCCGCACCTCCAACACGCCTGTCCTGACAATTGAGGCGCTCTCGGTGGGTCGGGAAGGCTGCCGGGTCCGCCCGCCTGGTTGCGGGGCCTGCGCCCCGGTCTGCTGCGGGGCCCTCCTTCACGGCGCCGGGACCGGCCGGGCGATCGCCGGAGGTCGGGCGTCCTCCCTTTGCCAGCCGGGGTGGACCGCCAGGTGGTCCTCGGCCAGGGTGATGGCGGCTTCCAGGGTCGCCGGTCGGTGATAGCGGACCCACGCCGCCGTCCGGGGCGGCAACCCCTCCAGGAGCTGCTCCGTCACCACCTTCACCACCGCCGGCGCTCCCCCCGCGCCCCCCCGGCTGCAGCCACCTGTTCGCCGAGTCCCTCAGGCGTTGCGCGAATGCGAACGGGCGGTCCCCCGGGGAGAGCCTAGCCTCTCGGAAGGCCCTGCGGTGGTCTTCGGGGGACAGTCCTACCCGGTCCACGATGGCCCTCTTCACCTCCGCGTACGCATGCCTGGCCCCGGGTGGCAGACCGAGGACCGCCGTCTGCACCTCCCCGGTCAAGAGTGGCAATAGGCGGACCGCCCATTCATCCGCCGGCCAGCCGCAAGGCCCCGCCATCGACTCAAATATTTCCAGATACGACTGGACATCATCAGTGGCCGTCATTTTGTGGACCACCAATCCAGCGTACGCCGAGGAGCCCGGTGCCGGAGGGGCAGCCGCTGGCCGGATTGCCAGTTCCATCACGCGGGTCTGCCGGTCCGCCTGCGCTTGCAGCACCCCCATGAAATACCGGTTGGCCTCCGCTTGGTCCCGCTGCATGGCTGCGATCTCGGCCAGCATCTGTCCCAGCGCGATCACCGGCTGCGCCGCTCCCTCACCGTGCTGTCCGTCCATGACCCGGTCGTCCCTGGTCAGGCGCCACTGTAGCCTGTTTTTAACAGGGGACAAACAATCATCCTCATGCTGTCCAGCTGTGCTAATTACCTCCCCGGCAGCGTTCCCTGAACCACTCCCCCGTTCGCCTCCTGCAGCTGAGCTAATCACACCCCGCCACCACATGACTTTATGAACTTCTTCAATAATAAGATTCTGACTATCAAAGAGAAAGTTGATGGTCTCCTGCCCCCTTCCAGAACCGACCCGTCCTCGGATGTAGGAACCTTGGATGCAGCCGTGGGCCCTGATACCTACTTAAATGGTTTCACTTCCATCAACCTTGATCAACTGACTTCTACAATTTTGAAATCCAACTCTTCCACTTGTCTCTTGGATCCAATTCCAACTAAGCTGCTTAAGGAAGTTTTTCCGCTAATAAGGACATTGCTACTGGATATTATGAATCTGTCTTTGTTGACAGGGCATGTACCACAGTCCTTCAAGATAGCTGTAATTAAACCACTTCATAAGAAACATACTCTAGCTCCAGGTGTTGGCTAACTAGAGACCAATCGCTAATCTTCCCTCCCTCGCTAAGATCCTTGAGAAATCTGTCACAAATCAATTACGTGACTTTCTACAAAACAATGCTTTGTTCGAGGATTTCGAGTCCAACATAGCACAGAAACAGCACTGGTGAAAATTACAAATGATCTTTTACTTGCATCAGACCAAGGACGTGTCTCTTTTCTTGTCTTGCTGGACCTCAGTGCCGCATTTGACACCATCGATCACCGTATCCTGCTGCAGAGACTAGAACACTTAATTGGCATCAAAGGAACTGCACTCAGCTGGTTTATATCCTGTTTATCGAATCGATCCCAGTTTGTGTTTGTGAACGGTGAATCCTCAAAGACCACCAATGTTGGTCACGGAGTCCCACAAGGTTCTGTGCTTCGACCGATACTATTTACCCTGTATATGCTTCCTTTGGGTGACAATATCAGAAAACACCGCATAAACTTCCATTGTTATGCAGACGATACTCAACTGTATCTATCGATCAAGCCAGAAGAAACCAACCTTGTTAGACTGCAGGATTGTCTTGGAGACATAAAAATTTGGACCTGCCACTTCCTGATGATAGACTCAGAAAAAACGGAAGTTATCATGATAGGCCCAGAGTGCCTTCGAAGTCAGCTGTCACGTGATACAGTCTCTATGGATGGATTTGCTCTGGTATCCAACAGCACCGTCAGAAATCTTAGAGTTCTCTTCGACCCCGATATGTCCTTCAACTATCATATAAAGAAGACTTCAAGGACTGCCTTTTTTCATCTACATAATATATTGAAAATCAGGAACTTCCGGTCTCAAAGTGATGCAGAAAAACTAGTTCATGCATTTGTTGCTTTTAGACAGGATTACTGTAATTCTTTGTTATCAGGCTTCTCTTGTAAATCGATTAAACCTCTCCAGTTGATTCAGAATGCTAAAGCATGTGTGTAACAAGAACTAAGAAATGGGATCATATAACTCCTGTATTATCTTCTCTGCAGTGGCTTTCTGTTAAATCAAGAATAGAATTTAAGGTACTTCTTCTCACCTACAAGGCACTTGCTGGTGAGGCACCGTCTTATCTTAAAGCGCTTGTTACACCCTACTGCCCTACAAGGCATCTGCGCTCCGTAGATGCTGGGTTACTTGTGTTTTCTAGAGTGTTAAAAAGTAGAATAGGGGCCAGAGCCTTCAGTTACCAAGCTCCTCTTTTGTGGAACCAGCTTCCACTTTCAGTCCGGGGGGCAGACTCTGTCAGCTCATTTAAAATAAGGCTTAAAACGTTCCTCTTTGGTTATTGCTTATAGTTAGGGCCCTAAGTTGCAGCCCTTAGTTAAGCTGCTCAAGGCTTAGACTGCCGGGGGACTTCTTAGGACACACCGAGCCCCTCTTTCACTCTCACTCTCTCCTTCCACAATAATCCACGTTTTATGTACATATATGTACATCGCTAATTCAGCTTCTTTCCGGGAGTTCTTTGTGCTTTCTCGCCTAGCAGGTCTCTGTGGATCGTAGTTCCGTGCGGACCCTGGTTCTGACTCCTGGCATGGCTCTGCTGACACCTGCTGCTGCCATCATCATTACTTTAAATATGAGTCATATTACTTTCATCATAAACCAACATCTTTCAGCTCTCCCTCCCCACAGAAGCCTCTGTGGATGGTGGTTCAATCTGATGGTGGTTGTCCCTGCAGTGGTCCTGCCGTACACCTGTTCTGCTACTTGCAATTACTTGTATCACTTCTGTTAGAGGAATTGAATGTATTGTACACATGACATCCATTGCAGTATGTCCATCCCGGGAGAGGGATCCCTCCTCTGACGTTCTCCCTAAGGTTTCTTCCCTTTTTTTCCCTATTGAAGGGCTTTTTCATATTTTGGGGAATTTTTCCTGTGCTGATGTGAGGGTTTCGGGACAGAGGATGTTGCATGTGTACAGACTGTAAAGCCCTCTGAGGCAAATTTGTAATTAGGCGATTTTGGCCTATACAAAATTAAACCCATTGACCATCGAAAAATGGAAGACTAGCTTGGGGTGGAGGACCAACCGCAATTTTTGCAAGGCTCTTGAGGCACTAAAACGAAACAAACTGTCTCACCTCAGTGACAACAGATGATATCACACATCTCATATTAGCAGTACAGTGAAAATACAGATAAACTTTTCAGAGGTCAATAACCGGTGGACCACAGTCCGTATCTGGCCCCAGAAGCCGTCCCATCCAGACCCGGACCCAAAACTAAAAAAGACAGTTATGATATAAACGTGACAGCGCACTTTTCGACTGTGCAGCTTTGGTCGTTGTACGGTACATACTCCCACCGCCCGACTTAAGTAAGCTAGGCCGGGGAGCCGTCCGGCCTAGCTTACTCCCCCCCCCCCCCAGAGGGCGAGAGAGGAAGTCCGCCACGACCATCTGCGTCCCCGGCCTATGGACCACCTTGAAGTTAAAAGGCTGTAGAGCCAGATACCACCGAGTGATCCGGGCGTTAGTATCCTTCATGCGGTGGAGCCATTGGAGCGGGGCGTGGTCCGAACAGAGGGTGAATGGGCGTCCCAGGAGGTAGTAGCGCAGGGAGTCCACCGCCCACCGGATGGCCAGGCACTCCTTCTCCACCGTGCTGTACCTGGCCTCCCGCTCCGATAGTTTCTGGCTGATGTAGACCACGGGGCGGTCGACCCCCTCCACCTCCTGGGACAAAACGCCCCCCAGCCCCCTGTCCGATGCGTCGGTCTGCAGGACAAAAGGGAGAGAAAAGTTAGGTGTGTGGAGGAGCGGCTCCCCACAGAGACCTTCTCAAACGCCCGCTGGCACTGCTCCGACCACTGGACCGGATCTGATGCACCTTTGCGGGTCAGGTCGGTCAAGGGGCTGGTGAGGTCCGCAAAGCCGGCAATGAACCGCCTATAGTAACCCGCCAGCCCCAAAAACCGCCTCACCTCTTTTTTTGTCTTGGGGCGCGGGCAGGCTGCAATTGCCGCTGTCTTGTCTACCTGAGGACGCACTTGCCCACCCCCCAAGTGGTACCCCAGATACCGTACCTCCCTCCGTCCAACTGCACACTTCCCCGGGTTGGCGGTGAGCCCGGCCCGCCTCAGCGACCCCAGCACCGCGTCCACCCGCCGCACATGCTCCGCCCAGGTGGTGCTGTGGATAATCACGTCATCCAGTTACGCGGCCGTATACGCGGCGTGCGGGCGCAGCACCCTGTCCATGAGGCGCTGGAACGTGGCCGGGGCACCGAACAAGCCGAAGGGAAGCATGGTAAATTTGTACAAACCATACGGAGTGGAGAACGCTGTTTTCTCTCTGGACTCTGGCGACAGGGGAATCTGCCAGTAGCCCTTAGTTAAATCCAGTGTCATAAAAAAACGTGCAGTGCCCAGCCGGTCCAGGAGTTCGTCGACCCGGGGCATTAGGTAGGCAACGAATCGTGACACGTCGTTTACCTTGCGGTAGTCCACGCAGAACCGCACAGTCCCATCCTTCTTGGCCACCAGAACGATGGGGCTGCACCAGGGGCTGTTGGACTCTTCTATTACCTCCATCTCCAACATAGCCGCTAATTCCTCCCGAACCACTTTTCTTTTGTGTTCGGGTAGTCTGTAGGGTCGTGACCTTACCGTCACCCCCGGGGGAGTCTCGATTTGGTCGGTCCGGCCTGGCCGGGGGGAGAACACATCAGCAAACCGCTTCTGCAACTGGGCAATGTCTGCTCTCTGGTCCTCAGAGAGACGACCCTCACACGGGAGCGGGGTGGGATTAACCGCTTTTGGCACCTCCGGCCCCAGGTCCTCTCTTTCCGATACTGTGGAAATCAGAGAAACAGACTCCACCTCCCTCCAGGCTTTCAGGAGGTTGAGGTGGTATATTTGTGTAGCACCGCCCCTGTCAGACCGGACCACCTCATAATCGACATCCCCCACCCGGCGTGTGACCTCGAAGGGCCCTTGCCACTTAGCCAGGAGTTTTGAGTTGGAAGAGGGAAGTAATACAAGTACCTTTTCTCCCGGTGTGAATTCTCGCAGCCTGGCTCCGCTGTTGTCATTCCTGGGCCTGGAGCAGATTCTCCCGTGACATCCTACCCAGTGTGTGGAGCTTTGCTCTCAGGTCCAGGACGTACTGGATCTTGTTTTTTCCGGGGGTCGGACCTTCCTCCCAGCTTTCTTTAATAAGGTCCAGCACCCCTCTTGGTGACCTGCCAAACAGAAGCTCAAAGGGAGAAAATCCCGTGGAGGCCTGGGGAACCTCCCGGACTGCAAACAACAGAGGATCAAGCCATTTGTCCCAATTACGTTCATTGTCGCTAATAAATTTACGGATCATGGACTTCAGCGTCCTATTCATCCGCTCTACCAACCCGTCGGTCTGGGGGTGGTACACGCTCATGCTGACAGACTTAATGCCCAGTAACCCGTAAAGTTCTCCCAGTGTGCGCGACATGAACAAGGTGCCCTGGTCTGTTAGAATCTCTTTCGGGATTCCAATCCGGGAGATGACCTGAAACAGAGCCTGCGCGACGCTCTTTGCAGAGATATTGCGCAATGGCACTGCCTCCGGATACTGGGTTGCGTAATCCATGAGGACTAACACAAAGCGGTATCCGCGTGCGCTCCGGTGAAACGGCCCGATTAAATCCATGCCGACGCGCTCGAACGGGACCTCCATCAACGGTAGCGGCCGCAGGGGGGCACGCGGTATGGCCGGTGAATTAACCAATTCACACTCCGCCCGGATGCCTGGCCAATAAAATCGGGCCATTATCCGGTCTAGTGTTTTCCCGTATCCCATGTGACCCGCCATCGGATTATAGTGAGCTGCCTGGAAAATCATTTCTCGGCGGCTTTTCGGCACCAGCAACTGGGTGTTTTCCTGCCCCGTTCGAGTGTCACGACTCACTCTATACAGTCTGTCCCTAATCAATGAGAAGTGCGGGTATGACCGTGCTGCGTCAGGGCGCACCAAATGACCATCAATTCTTATCACTTGGTCGTAGGCTGAGCGTAGAGTATCGTCACGAGACTGCTCGAGTGGAAAATCTTCCATGGAGCGGAACTCGGGAACCGCCGGCGTCTCCAGCGGAGGCACCGCCGGTTCCCCCTCTCCCCCGGCAGCGTCGGACGACCTCGCGTCACCGCTGAGCACAGCACACATACCGCATGTCCCTGTCGGTCATGAACGCACCCCCGCAGCCTGCCCCATTAGCGTGTTAAATCCCTCCCAATCCGTTCCCAAAATTACGAGGTGCGTCAGGTGGGAGCTAACTGCAACCTTTATCCTATATTTTCTCCCCCTGAACCTAAATTCGACGGACACTATAGGATACTCGTGAATATCCCCGTGCACACACCTAATTTTCACCCGCGACACTTCTACCAATGCCCCTGGCCGAACCAGGCTCTGGTGTATCATGGATTGCGAACAGCCCGAATCCACCATCGCCTGGCATGTACCCCCCTGGATTCTTACCGGAACGCGGTACGTCGCTCCCGGGCCGGGGGAGGGTGATGGAGCGCCGGCAACCCGGATCACCTGCCCCACCTCCATCAGCGGGCACTCCCTCCGCAGGTGGCCGGGCTGCCCGCACCTCCAGCACTCCTGCCCTGACGTTTGAGAACCTCCCGGCGGGTCAGGAAGGGTGCCGGGGCTTGCTGAGGTCGGGGGGTCCCGGTGTAGGGCCGTCGGCGCCCGCCGTGGGGCCGGTATGGGCCGCCCCGCGGTCGGCTGCTGGCTCCATCCCCGTGGCGTGGCTGCTCCTCGGATTGATGGCGGCGCGCCCTCCCGGTCGCCCCGCCCGCTGGGGTGCACCGCCAGGTGGTCCTCGGCCAGGGTGGTGGCTGCCTCCAGCGTCGGTGGCCGGTGGTACCGGACCCACGCTGCCGTGCGGGCCGGGAGCCCCTTCACAACGGGCACTCCCTCCGCAGGTGGCCGGGCTGCCCGCACCTCCAGCACTCCTGCCCTGACGTTTGAGAACCTCCCGGCGGGTCAGGAAGGGTGCCGGGGCTTGCTGAGGTCGGGGGGTCCCGGTGTAGGGCCGTCGGCGCCCGCCGTGGGGCCGGTATGGGCCGCCCCGCGGTCGGCTGCTGGCTCCATCCCCGTGGCGTGGCTGCTCCTCGGATTGATGGCGGCGCGCCCTCCCGGTCGCCCCTGTTAGTAATTTCAAAAGAGAGGCTCGTGTTCAAAAATTGGAAGCCTGCATGGGGACGTCTGGAAGAATTCAGCCAAACTACTTCTCTCGTTTTGGTAGATTTATTCATCAGATCACAGGTCAAGTATAAGCGCTGCGTTTGCAAAGGCAGGAGCAATCCTACCGGCCCGCAGGCCGGAAGAACACACACTAACTAACATCAGCAAGAACATCATGTTTTATAACCCGAAAGACAAAGAAAAGATTTCTATTGGCCCTAAGCTGGCGTAGGGGATGAACCTTCTCCCCCCGCCTCTAAGGATCCGGTCACATCCAATGTCCAGACCACCTTGCCTAACGTAAACAATGAAAAAAGAATGAGTGTTGTATGAAGTGTGGTGTGGGCCTCCCGCCTTATCTTACACATCTGCTGCTAGTTGACCCGCTGACCTTGCTTCCTAAATCAGAACAGAAACCGATCCCCTTATCAATACACACAGAGAAACCTCTGTTTGTCCGTGCGGGTCCCGACTCTTAAATCAAGTCCAGACAGGATCCCCCATCCTGCCAGACTGTCTCTGACTTGAATTCTTCAGCAGGACAGGGCAACATTTTCTAACTTAGCACAAAGAAAGAAACTTTTGATTATCACCCCGCCCGCTGGGGTGCACCGCCAGGTGGTCCTCGGCCAGGGTGGTGGCTGCCTCCAGCGTCGGTGGCCGGTGGTACCGGACCCACGCTGCCGTGCGGGCCGGGAGCCCCTTCACAAACTGCTCCAGCACCACCTTCTCCACGACCTTCTCCACGATACCTTCCCCGTTCAGCCGGAGCCCGGAGCCGCTGCCCGTAGGCGAAGGGTCGGTCCTCCCGTCCCAGCCTGGCGCTCCGGAATCGCCGCCTGTGGTCCTCGGGCAGCAGTCCCAGCCGGTCGACCACGGCCTTCCGCACCGCTGGGTAGTCCCGCCGGGCTGCCGGGGGAAGCCCCATGGTGGCCGTCTGCGCCTCCCCGGTCAGCAGCGGGAGCAGCTTAACGGCCCATTCCCCCCCCGGCCATCCGTACGCCTCCGCTTCCAGGAACGCCTGGGGGTCGTCTTCCGCCAACATGCGGTGGAGGGTCAGGCTTGCCATTGCTGATGGTCCCGACCGCTCCACCAATTGCTCCAGCGCCTGGGCCTGCCTCCCTACCTGGGCCTGGAGCATCCCCATAAACTGCCGGTTCGCCTCCGCTTGTTCCCTCTGCATCGCCGCCAGCTCTCCCATCATTTGCCCCAGCGCGAGCACTGGTTGGGTCGGCATACCCTGCTGCCCCTCGTCTGTCATCCTCCGCCGAGTTGGGCGCCACTGTACGTTGTGGGTGCGTGGGGGTTACAGACAAGGCACAGGACCTCAGGGTGGCGGGTTTCAAATACTTTATTTTTTGCTCTGCCACAATGCGCCGGTATCCCGCTCGCTCGTTCGGGGTGGCACCTCCTCGCTCACCCGCCTCACTGTTATTATAGGGGCGAGAGGACACACGTTAATTCAACCCAGCTGGTTGTCAAGTGTTTGCACCTGGCACTGTTCCCCGAGCCACTCCCCCTCTCTCTCCCTCTGCAGCCGAGCCAAAACCACGCCCGCCACCACAGTCGTCTTTACGGTAGTCGCTTAAAGCGTACACCAATTGCATTTGAGTTAAACCAGCCCACGTGATACTATGGGACCAATCAAGGTTTGCATCCCAGGCAGGACGATGAGCTAGCGGCAAATTACACATGAAAAGAAGGTTGGAAGAAAAGACACAGCGGATTTCAGAAAAAGAAGAGTGAGATGGAGAAAGTGGGAGAAGGGGACGAGTTAGAAAAATGAGTAACAAATGGACAGCAAAAGTAGAGCATTTAATCCATAATGTACGGACTGGTTTCTGTTCATACTTCCCACTGCAGCACTAAACCAGTGTCTCGTATGCTCGGAACCCGTTGAAACGTCATCATGAGGCGCAATGAGCTCCTCTACGTTACCAAAAAAGTGGGAGAGTGGATATATATAAATATATATATATAATATATATATATATATATATATATATATATATATATATATAATATATATATAATATATATATAATATATATATATATAATATATATATATATAATATATATATAATATATATATATATATAATATATATATCCACTCTCCCACTTTTTTGGTAAGTGGGAGAATTAAGATCTTTTTTTCCTGCCAGGACTTTAAACCTGGGCCTGAATGCATCAAGGCCATTCCCCTCCTCACGTAGATTATATATATATATATATATATATATATATATATATATATATATATATATATATATATATATATATATATATATATATATATATATATAAACTGATCAATTGTTGAAATGTGTTTGGATTTATTATGTCACGGTTTGGGTTCATGTCTTGTTTTATTTGTAATTTTATGTCTCTCGTGTTCCTGGGGTATCTTCACTTCCTGCCTTGTCCTGTCTTCACCTCTGATTGTCTGCAGTGTTGATGATTGTTTGTGTCCGATCTCCTGCACCTCCCCTGTGTATTTAAGCCGTGTCATTACATGTTGTGGGTGTATGTCCCTGGTCCCGTTTTTTGGATTTATTAAATAATACCCTTTTTGGAAGTCTGAGTTTGAGTCCTGCACCAGCCTTGTTCCAAATGTGAACCAGAAAACAGGAAGCTTATCTTCTCATTAAGTGTATGTAAGTGTAAATGCAGCCCTTCTTGTTTTAGTTGAGTGAACAATATTTATATTTGCAGTAACACATATGTTTAGTTCTTTATGTGACTAAGTATTGTCAAGAGTTTTAGGATTTATTAGTTGTGTATTGATTACATGCAACTGTCTTCCTCAATTTAATCACACTAAGTAGTCACATTATGATCTATAAAAGACCTCTTCACATTTTAGTTGAAGACCCCTGGTATGGACCATTGCCTGAGCGTTGCTTGAGTGAGTCTTACTACTTTCTCTCATCAAATTTACTTTCCTTTAGTAATCAAAAATATATATCTTCATGAAATTTGACAGGTAAACTCGTTAACATGTATGAATTAGCGTCAAACAACGAGGGTCATGCTGATTTTAGCTTACTCCTTCTGAGTCAGGAGCCATAGTCGGTTAAAAGTTTATCGCAGCGGTCAAACATTGGTTAAAGGGTCGCTAAAATTACCTTGGATAGAGACAACGTATCCAGGATCCCAATTCTGGTTTATCACAACAAAATATCCTACTTCAACATCTCCAAATAGCAATAGCACCGAATTTCTCCCGATTTCCACCCGGACAACAATATTGCAAAACCATCCGTCACTGCACGGCAATTAGAACGGAAAAAGATGAGACTAACGTGAGTAAAGGGGGAGGGGGAGAGGGAGGGAGCATCTTGCATCTGCCACTCGTCTCTTAGCAAAGAGGTGTCATGGCTACGTGTCATGGCCAGCCGGGCGATGACACGCCCCCCTTTCCTGCAAATTGAATTTCACAGGTGCTGCTCATAGCTACGCTCCTTCAAGGGCTGTGCTACAGGCTGCGAAGCATTGCACCTTCAAATACAACCATAAGTAGAGTAGTGTTGTTGTTATTGTACAAATTAGAGTCTAACCTCCCGAGGAGAACCCTTAAGGAATTGAATTAGTGAAATAAATTAATTATATTTTTCTTTGCGTTTGTGTGTGTGATATTTATGACGAAACCCCTCTCCCTAATTCTGAGGCCTCAAAGAATGCTGACGGGTGGTGCGCGCTCACAGTCCGACGATCAGAGTGTCGAAGTATTAAAAGTTGATAAATCAATTTTGGGTAAATTAAGGCCCTTAAAAGGTATTAAAAAGTCTTAATCGCGATTTTATGAAGTATTACATTTTGTTAAATCTTGGTCTAAATTTTTTGACTCAAAAGTATGCATGAATATATTTATTTTCCTCACCATTAGCTACTATTTAACAACGGCGTGGTCGGTCAGTGAAATCGGCTCCAGGCGTGACTTATTTTTATTCGGAAAAACGTGCGGTTAGGTGTGTCGTCTTTCTCCACATGTCACAAAACTGACTCAGAATTGGGAAAATGGGCATCAATGCTGTCAAGTCCCACATGCGCGGTGCTAGGCACAAGGTCACCGTTGGCCGCAGAGACCAGTAGCAGATGTCCATCGCCAGTTTTTGTGCTCCTCCAGCGACATTACTACCCCACACGACTGCGGCTGAACTTGTCAAAACAGCTACGACAGCGACCTCTGCCCCATCTGCAGACATCAGGGTGGCTATGGGCGGCATATCAACAATGTGTGCGGAGGTTATCTGGTGTCTAAATACAGCGGTGAATCACCACTCGCTAAACTCAAACGAAGGTATTTCTGGTATTTTCAAGTCAATGTTTCTGGATTCGGACATTGCAAAGACATTCGCCTGTGGCAGGGACAAAACTGGTTACATCATGAGATTCGGGCTTGCAACCTTCTTTAAGCATGACCGGACGTTGAATCAATATATTATTCAGTGTTGCTATTTGTTGATGAATGTATATTTTAATAAACCTTTCCTTTGATTGAATTTATTCTTTCGAGCTTTGTTTCTTCCGAGCTTATCTGAGTTCCCTCTCCCTCTGTCTTCCTGGGGATCACAAATGGATCTCGCGGAGGATTCCGGGACGGCTGAGGCCTTTTCCCAGGGTCAGAGGCACGCTCCGCCGCTCTCATGTTCTTCCGGCTCCGAGGAGCTGGATGTGGTGAGCGTAGAGGCAGCGGAGGCTGACGCCGAGGCGACTCATTCCCCCGCTCCCGCAAAAGAACTGCTGGAGGTCCTCACCCGAGCCACTGACAGATTTCATATCAGCAGTCTGCTTCCGGTAAACTGCAGGAGCGGTTCTTACCTTCCCGCAGAGCGCCTCCGTGCCGGTGCCTGCCGTTCTTCCCAGACGTCCACACTGAGGTGTCGGCGTCCTGGAGTAGGCCGGTGTCCGCTCGCATGTACAACCCGCGTACGGCATTGTACTCGTCTTTTAGCTGAGGCTAAGCGACATACCTCGGCTCTAGTGGGCAAGGCTTACTCGGCGGCGGGGCAAGCGGCGTGCTGCCTGCATACGATGGCGCTTATCCAGACGTATCAGGCAGAGCTGCTGGCCGACGGGACGGAACTAACTCCGGAGGCAGTGCGTGAGCTGAGGTACACGCCTGACCTCGCGTTGAGAGCCACGAAGGAGACGGCGAAGTCCGTCGGCCGCTCCATGGCGGCTACGGAGCGGCACCTTTGGCTGAGCCACTCCAGCCTAAAGGAGAAGGGCAAGTCCTTCCTTCTGAATGCCCCTCTCTCCCCCACAACCCTCTTCGGAGGTGCCATTGGGGCCGTGGCGGATAAACTCCACGCTCAGAGGTGGCAGGCGGAGGCGCTCGATTCATTCCTTCCCCGATGAAGCCACGTCCGCGGGGCCGCTCGAGGGCGGCCCAAGCCGTTGACGAGCTCGCACCACCTGGCGCAGCAGGAGAGCGTCGCTCTGCGCGCACCCCCTCGTCGAGGCTGGGCCGCAGCACGGCACGCTCGGACGAGGTTCTCTCGTGGCCGGACTGGTCTGAGGACAGCCGCCGCGGAGAGGACTTCGTCCAATAGGCCCTTCCTGGAGCCAAACAGTTCCAGCTCCTACCTGACTAGCATCAACTTGCAGTTTGAACCTCCGGTTTAAATGTGGCGCTGCCAGGATCGGAGAAGAAGTTAAAAGAGCTTTAACAGTCTCAAAGGAAGTCTGGCAATCAGGTGTCCAGCTGAACTTGACAGTGGACTTCAACAGGTTAGTTAACGGAGCAACCACTGAAGAGAAATTTGGGCAGAAACATCGATAAAACCCCACCATACCCAAAAATCTCATCAGCTCTTTTTTGTTGGTGGGTGACGGATACTGGTCTATGGCCAAAGTCTTAGCTCGTATGGGGCACACTTGTCCTTGGCCCACGACCTTTCCCAGGTAGGTCACCGTCGCCCTTGCAAACTCGCACTTTGCAAGGTTGACAGTTAGCTGAGCCTGGGCCAGATGGCGGAACAAAGCTCGAACAGAGTCCAAGTGCCCCTCCCAAGTATTACCAAAGACCACCACATCATCCAAATACACTGCATAACCCTCTAGACCAGCGACTATGGTGTTCATCAGTCGCTGGAACGTGGCGGGAGCGTTGCGTAATCCAAAACTCATTACGTTATAGGAGAACAACCCCTGCGAAGTGATGAAACTGGACACCTCCCTTGCGCGGCCAGTTAAAGGCACTTGCCAATAGCCCTTGAGGAGGTCGAATTTGCTTACGAAGGTGGCGGCACCCACTTGGTCTACACAATCCTCTATGCGAGGCAACGGAAAACTGTCTGGTTTTGTGACCGCATTAAGTTTCCGAAAATCCTAAAGGTACCATCTGGTTTGTTACCCAGAAGATACGGTGATGCCCAAGCTGATGCAGAGGGTTCAGCCAGACCATTGTCGAGAAGGTACTTTAAAACCTGATCAAAGACACAAGACATAAAATTGGAGCCTTGGTCCGTCTGGACAACCCTTGGAATACCAAATATAGAAAAAAACTGAGAAAGAACCCTTACAATGGACCTGGTTGTAATAGATCGTAGTGGGTAGGCGGCAGGATAACGGGTTACCTGACACATTATGGCCAGCAAATACCTTGACCCACTTTTTGGAACCGGTAATGGCCCCACATAGTCCAACTGTAAATGCTCAAAAGGACCATTTTCTTAGTAGCAAACCATCTTTAACAGAATAACCATGAACCAGCTCGCTCAAACCACGAAGAGAGAGATTGATCCTCATGCTGTTCCTTAACTAGTTCTTCATGATTAAGAGTCAAGGGAAAATCTGGTAGATCAAACTTAGTCTTTTCTGATTTTCTTGACCTTCTGGGCCTCCCCCGCAGCAGCACGACTAGCAGCACGGGTCACAGCACAAGCAGCAAACACCTGAGGCAACTCTTTAAAACCATCACCAGCTTCCTTCCTCAGCTGAGGAGAACCAGTGGCTACGGGAGGAGGGTTACTCTGCCACACACGCCCCCCAGCCAGGTTATTTCCTAATATAACAGACACCCCATCAACCGGGAGGGCAGGGCGTACTCCCAACTCAACCTCCCCCTCTACCAACTCCGAATAGAGCACAACCTTGTGTAATGGACTTCGAAAGTACTAAGATCAATACCTCTCACCAACAGAGACCTCCCAGACCTTGAGGCAGGAGAAAACGGCAAAATAGACTCCAAAATAAAGGACTCTGAGGCTCCTGTATTACGCAAGATTTTTATAGTAAATTTGTCCTCACTGACAATTAGTGAAACAAATCCATCTGAAATAAACGTGTAGTTAGTACGAGTGTAGTTAGGCTTCAGTTTGTTAGGAACTACAACATCTGAGTTACAAGGCGACACAACTAAAGCAGCAGGTTTCACAACCGAATAACAAGGTTTGGCTTTTTCCTTCAGCGGTCCCTTCCCTTTCCAATGACCTCTCCCTTGGCAATAATGGCAAACTTTCTCTCCACCAGACGTAGCACCAGTTGACTAACTGGAGGAGGATTAATGCTTGGAGTCCTATTATGAAAAGAAATCGAGTCTCTGTCCAATTGACATGAGCTTTATGAGTTAGTTTGTATTCATCTACCAACTCCGCCGCTTCTCAGCAACATACGTCGCAACCCGCTCTGGCAATGTGTTCCTAAATTTCTCCAAGACTATCAGGTCAGTCATGTTGTCCACTGTTTTCATGTTACAGGGGACGCACCAGCGCTGGTATTGTACCCGCATACTCCTAAACCGCTGCCGGAATTAACTCGAATGATCTCAAAACTGATGCCTTTATAACCTTATGATCTTTAGCACCCTCAACACTGAGAGCAGAGAACGCTCTTTGTGCTTTCCCCGTAAGGGTGCACTGCAGCATCAGAGCACGATGCGAATCAGGCCAACCCTGCGCGTCTGCTATCCTTTCAAACAGCACGAAGAATGTGTCAACATCCTTCTCATTAAAGGGGGGAATAAGCCGTAAACTAGTGGAGATATCTAACTTTGGATCCCCTAACCCAGGCATTTTCCCTCGTTTAATAAGATCCAAACGTTCAGCTTCGAGTTCAAGTTTTTGCTGTTCTAGTTTAGCGCGTTCATTTTGTTCATTCAGACGCAACCTATCCATTTGCATTTGATGCTCCATCCTACGACTCTCTAACTGTAAAAGTAACAGTTACTTTTGTTCATCAAAAGTTAAATTTGCAGCAAGACTTGGAGCCGAAGGAATTTTTCCCTCATCATCATCATCAGCTACAAGCAAACCCCTGGTGCTCAAGGCCGCCTCCATTGTACTTTTTTATATCGCTTACTCTTAAGCTCTACGCCATAATGGCTAGCAAGTTCTATCAATTGCTCCTTTGTCAATGCATCTAACAACATGTTTGAAGGTTCCTTCGCGAACTCTTCGTCAAGCGACGCCATTCTTCAAACAATTAATAGCCTACAATTGCTACTATTCCCTCCAATGAACCTACGGAATTACAATCTAAAGTTTGCATTGATTAAACATGCGCCGGTAAGGCCAGCGATATTTCATTCAGCCAAATAACCACTCCTTTTAAGCTTACCAAAATAACCCATACAATACTAGACGCGGATCTTCAAACAGGCTTGCGGTGGGATAGATTAAGCACAAAGACCGTAGGAATGGCCAAACAACCTAATCTGACGATTTCCCCAATGCCTCGGTAGTGCCCCAGAGACAAATGCTCTAGCCACGGACCTGTTCAAAACAAAACACGCAATCTACAGTGTAAGCATAAAAAGAAAGGTGTATGGCTAATTGAAAATCAAACGTATATCGCTGAACTTACCCTTCATGTCCGACACTCCCGTACAATTACAATTGAGGGCCACTTACCGCGGCTCCAACAAGTTAACTAACATTCATGTTGGTGCGAAACCCGCACCGGCCAGGCGTAGTATATAAAGTTAACCCCGCAGTTTTTCTCTTTGTTTACATTTCCTCGCCTGCGTAAAAACTCCGGTGGATTACATAACACTTTTTTTTTTTTTTTTGACGAGCCCCCACTTTGTTAATACCGGCTCAAAGAGTAACAAAGAAACCGGACAGTGGGCGGTAGGCACATGTCCAAGGGGTTTTTAATGGTAGAATGCAAAAGGGTACAATTCAGAAAGTAAATCAACCCCAACGAAAACCGCTCTTCTCCGTCGCCTCCCCCTCCCCCTCCCCTTCCGTCCATAACCAGGCATCCTTTATCCGTCAGGCTGGGACACGCCTCGCGCCGGCACCTCCCATCAATCAGGACCAGACCTAGAAGAGAGGGAAGACAGAACAGGAGAGACCAACGTAGTGCAGGACGTAACAGTCCTGCACACAATCGATGTCGGCTACGCCATCAATTTCGGGGCATTCTAGCCACGGTGGTAGACCCCCAGCAGGCTCTGGTGTTGGAGCAAGAAGTACAGACCCTGCTGCGGAAGGGAGCCGTAGAACGAGTTCTCCCCCCAGACAGAGAGTCAGGCTATTACAGCCGGTACTTCATCGTTCCAAAGAAGGATGGGGGTTTGCGTCCGATTCTGGATCTCCACCGTTTGAACCTTGCTGTTGCGAAGTTGAGCTTCAAGATGCTCACTCTCAAACAGATCGCGGCACAAATCAGGTCCGAGGACTGGTTTGTCACGGTAGATCTCCAGGGCGCTTACTTTCATATTCCCATCCTCCCTCGACACAGGAAGTTCCTGAGGTTCGCTTTTGGGGATGAAGCTTACCAATACAAGGTCCTTCCTTTCGGCCTAGCCCTCTCGCCCCATACGTTCACCAAATGCGTAGATGCAGCTCTGGCACCATTGCGTCTCCAGGGCATCCGTATTTTGAACTACTTGGACGACTGGTTGATTTTAGCGCCCTCCGAGCGCCTGGCGGCCCAACACCGAGATGTTGTGCTCGCTCACATCAACCGTCTGGGGCTCAACACCAGGAAGAGCGTGCTGTCCCCAGCACGTAGGACCACCTTCCTGGGCGTTATTTGGGATTCGACCACGATGCGGGCACACCTGTCTCCCTCTCAAGTAGTTTTGATCCTCACTGCAGTTCAGCAGGCAAGGCTAGGCCAGCCACTCACTGTGAAGCAGTTTCAGAGACTGCTAGTTCTCCTGGCAGCGGCATCTAATGTAATCCCTTGCGGCCTGTTACACTTGAGACCGTTGCAGTGGTGGCTCAACACCAAGGGGTTCTCCCCGAGGGGAAACCAGCACCGTCTGATCAAAGTCACTCGGCGCTGCATGAGGGCCCTGGTCAATTGGAGGCACCCTGGGACAACACATCAGTGGTTTCCTACATCAACCATCAGGGGGGCCTGCGCTCACGGCCGCTGGACAAGCTAGCCCGCCAGATCCTCCTGTGGTCCGTCGGGAAGCTCCGCTCATTAAGAGCGGCTTATATCCCGGGCGTCTTAAACCAGGGGGCAGACACCCTGTCGAGGCAGGGGCCGGAGCCCGGGGATTGGAGACTCCACCCAGAGGCGGTGGAGTTCCTTTGGGGACACTTTGGCCGTGCCGATGTGGACTTATTTGCCTCCACAGAGACAACACATTGTCCTCGGTGGTTCTCCCTCACGCACCCCGCCCCACTCGGGTTGGATGCTTTGGTACAGGCATGGCCTGGAAGCATGCGCCTGTACACCGGTTGCTCTGCTCCCAGGGGTTCTGGATAGGGTCCGTCAGGACGGCGTCAGCCTACTATTAGTAGCCCCGTTCTGTATGCCTGTAGATGGTGCCACCTGCTGTAGGAACAACTGCGGATCCAGCTAACTGCCCGGTCAGTTCAGTACTGGAGTTCCTGCTTTCCCGTCTGTCTCTGGCATCTCTCTTCCTTTGTGGCACCCTGTCCCCTCCGTTCCTGACGTCGGACCAGGCGTACAGAGCCGCAGCAAGCGAATGGTTGAGGCAATGACACTTGCGTATGAATCGGCCGGCCAGCCCGCACCTCGGCTTTCCGGGCCCATTCTACCTGGGGTATGGCGGCTGCAGAAGCCCTCCTGTTGGGGACCTTACCTTCGCCTTGAGCACAGGTGCTCTCGTCTGAGTGTGCGTTTTTAAAACTTCACACCACGGTCACTTGCTCATATGGTGAGTGGGTATAGGGTTCCCACAGCGTCTTTACGCAGCTCAGGTTCCCTGAAAGGGAACGTCTCTCGGTTACGTATGTAACCTTCGTTCCCTGAAGGGAACGAGACGCTGCGTAAACGTTCTGCCATACTCCCGGCCTGCCCGTGGCACTCGATTCAGCCATTCAGAGATGAATGGTCCTGCCCTTCGGGTCCCTTATAGCGCCCTGGTCCGGCGTCCCCGCCTATGACGTATCAGCTCGCCATTGGTTAGATTTCAAACATGCTTCATGACGCGGTCACGCAGGGGCGTTCCCGCAGCGTCTCGTTCCCTTCAAGGACCGAGAGACGATTACTCCTCATGGCCATAGAAAAACAAACATTCTCATGAACTGGAGGTGAAGGAATAATACATATTTTGCATAGTGGAGATGTCTGATCATATCTCAATAGGAAATCTACCTCAATCCATCACATACAATACAAAAGGAGCCCCACTCCATCTAGTCATCTTTCACTACATTTTTTGAAAACATGACACCAGCCATCCTGGTGAAGTTCGAAGTGAAAAGTTTGATGGCCATAAAAACAGTAGCTCAGGAATCATCCACTGTGCCAGGGACGTGTAGATTTAACCGTGGTTAGCTAACTGTACATATGGAAACGTGCATGTCACGAGTTACGACAGAGACCCGGGACGAGCAGAATGTAATGAAAGTAATGTAGAGCCAGGTTAAATATGTAGAAGCAGACATCTACTGTCAGAAGTGTGTGTTTGGCACGTTGGCACACATCTTTATTACCATCCCTGACCACAGAAGAATGTGTTACATCAAAGAGGATTTACACATATGCATATAAATGGGGATTGGGTTTGATGTGCGGTACTGGAAAATGAAGAGGACAGTTTCTGCAGGTGGGTCAGAGTCAGTAGTTGTCCCACAGTGAGTCCCTTCTAGGACTTCTTTGGTTTAAAACAAGGGAAGATTCCTAAGCTGGGAACTCAAAGCGTTCTAGTCCCATTGTGATGCTTGGTCAAACCCGTTAGCCTAGCTATGATGTTCCACTAGGGTCGGAGAAAACTAATGGTTAACTTTGTGAACCACACTTAACAATGTGTTTTTTTTAAATACAACACCCATAGTTTCAAACTGGTATATTCTCACTGCTAACCCAAATGCAGCAGTTTGGTCAGTGGCACAACGCTTTCATTACATTACATGTTATTTAGCTGACGCTTTTATCCAAAGCGACTTACATTGCATTATAACCCATGCATTACATTTTTGCCTGGGGAGCAATTAGGGGTTAGGTGTCTTGCTCAGGGACACATGGGGCAGCCGGGATTTGAACCACCATCCTTGTGGCCCCCAGCACACTGCACTACTCAATGCGCCACCAAGACCCTTTCCACAGTAATGCTCTATATTCCCTTCTGGCGTAAATATTTGATGGGTCAAGGACGGCGTGTCATTTTCTGCTCAATATTTGCACTGAACACAGGTTTCTCTAATCTGTGGGGATGCTTTTGAAAATGATAATAAAGGTGGAGGAGGAAAGGTAACTTAATAGAAGAAAAACCGCGATGAGAGGGAAGATGTGTTGTTGGATCCAGTAGTGGCTCCGTTCATTCCTCGCCATTTCCCAGAAAGCTGTTGTGCATACCCGACAGAAGGATTTGACTCAAATCAACCCTATTCAGGCCCTTAGTACACTAGAAATCCACTAATAAAATCTCCATTAGTATTATTAAGGTTCGACAGCCGGGTAGCCTCCTGTAAGGTTGGCTTACAAGAAGGAGATTTGGTGGCTTTGTCCTCACTGGGGCAAAAACTACACTTCGGGGGGTTCAAAGAATTGTGTATATAAATTTGTCTCTAGTCATACATATTACAATATATGTTACAAATATATCCCTGAAACAATCGTGTATATATATATATATATATATATATATACACACACCATTACAGACACCCCTAAAGTGGACCACACCAATCTTCTAAAGTGTAATGCAATTGGTGAAGTTGTGTTGATAGAAATCAAAATATGCCTATCAAAGCATCCATATGAATGAACGGAAGGTGGCCAGTATAAATCCCTGCTCTTAAAGCAGGGTTGTCAAACTCATTTCAGGTTCGGGCCAGATACTGCCGACTTCGAGCGAGCGCGGGCCACTGACAATCGGCGCGAACGGCTGGCGGTGGGGGTAGGGGGGACGCTGGCGGTCCGACCGACGTACGCACGCTGGTGGCGGATTGCTCTGGACATAGTATTATGGGATGTGTAGATTTGTAGCATGCGATATACCGGCGGGCCAGCTCTAATAGTAAATAGATTTGATCATTCACAGGCCTTGAGTTTGACACATGTGTCTTAAAGGAATGGCTAGAGACATGGATGCAGGTGCTGTTACACACTCACACACACATAAGAATTCCAAACCAATACAGTACTCTCACAGTACAGGGATTGTGGAAGAAGCAGCCATTTCCCTGGCTGACTTGCTGCACAGAGGGGGGGGGGGGGGGGTGGGATCATGGAGGAATTCAAGACATGTGATATGTATAAATGTCATAACTCATAATTTATATGACAAACGGTGCCGCACAGCACAGGGGCAGCATTTGTGTGTTTGTGTGTGTGACTGATCTTATTTCTACCTTGCACTCTCTTTCCTGCTACAGTCTCTTGCCCTGCCCTATAAATTATTTTAAATCGTTCAGTAACCTATAACATTAATGTCACCGGGATGTTGTTCCATTTACTGTACTGCTCTTATGTGTGTTGTCTTATGTGTGCGTGAGCAACACTAATTCTTAATGAGCCTTACTGGTCATTTGGCGAGTGAGTCAGTGTGTGGAAATACAGAATGACAGAATTACACATCAGAATGTGTCTTAATGGGTCTTAAATGCCATTCGTGGATGGATGGTTCCAGGTGCAGAGCCAGAGGAAGGTAAAAGCCAGCCAAAAACGTATTTGTGCACCAACAGCTGACCAACAATAATGGAAATCACAAGGTTTCATTAGTTATAGGCCTGTCGCAATATCCGATAAATTGACATATTGCACACTCTCTGAACTCGCGTGCAATAATTTTTGGTGCTGCGATATTCATTTTACATCTAAATGAACGTCACCAACATTTAAGTTGATAGCGCTGCCTGTGTTTTTTGCTTGTGGAAAGCAAAGGCACGGCTTAGGCAGCGCGCACACACAGATACAGAGCGGACACCGACCGGTGAAGCGAAGCCGTAAATCCACCATGTTATAAAGTGTTTTATAATATGGGTAGATGAACTCCAGCATTCTCATTGGTTGAGAGTGAGTCACCGGGGGTGCATTATTAAAGCAATAAAGGTACGAGAGGCTGTAATTTATCGTCCAATAATGTAACAGTTCGAGGGTGAAGTTAGGCCCGACGCGCAGCCCACAAATGATTGGTTTTGGGCAATGCGAGCTAATGTGTATTTAAAGACAATAAATACAATTTTGGTTCTGAAGACATTTAAATTTGTGGAAAATAAATTTGTTCTCCCTAAGGTTTCTTCCCTTTTTACCCATGGAAGAGTTATTTATATTTTGGGGAGTTTCCCCTGTGCCAACCTGAGGATTTCGCATGTATACAGACTGTAAAGCGCTCGGAGACGAATTTGTAAATTGCGATTTTGGGCAATATTAAATAAAATTAAAGCTGCGAGCAGCGAAGAACGGGCCTTCGCCTCCCCTTGCATGTCCGGGGGGCAGCAGTCAGCTGGACTCGCGGGTCAAAAAGAGACTAAAGAGACAAAATAAATCACTCTTGGGGCTTGCATTCAAACCTGAGTCTGTGGTCTCATGAACAGAATCCACCAAGACGAGGCTATTGCCGAGCTGCAAAAGACCTGCAAAAAGTAAATGAAATGTAGGATCACCTTAGTTCAGTCAAGGCAAAGGACGACCACTAAACACACCAATTTTGCTCCATCCAGAAATATTAACCTTTTAACTACACACACTGGATGACCACGTGTCTACAGATTACAAAGCATCAAGCCAACCTCTATAACACAGGACTTGTTCAAGGTCAAGGTACACACTTGACACTGTGAGAAAGAATTGATCACAACAGGAGCTGGGGCAGGTTAGATGAAATACCAAGCAAAGTTCGAATGTGGAAGCATTAAAATCATAAGAAGTGACTGGGTGTTTAACTTTATTATGGGAGCCAAGTTCAGTGAAGAATGGAGCATATTTAGTATCTCAAAAGCAACTTTGTTTCTTATATCAGCTGGACACGAGGTTAAAAAGAGAAGAAGAAGAAAAAAAAACTGTGCCTCTGAGAGGATTTGAACCATGGATCTAAACCACTGAAGGCATAGAGATATACACTACGCCATGGGCTCACTTGTGATTGTGCAATCGAAATTACACTACGAGAGGTTGGATCGTCTCCATTCCGTCAGGGCAGAGAATGCGATCTGTGGGGACTTTTTATTTGCAGTTATTTAGATGTTTGTTCTTAAATGTTATTGTTTGATTCTTTAGGTTGATATAATATTAAGACAAAGAGTTGTCGTAGTCAATTACCGCAACCGTCTCTGCAATGGGAAGGTCGGCCCTACGGGTGAGACTTCCTCCTTGTTGATCCATTTCTGTATTCTGTATAAAATATATATAAAACCGTAAGAGCCTTAGTAAGATATTAGTGAACCTCTAAAGCACATGTGTCAAACTCAAATACGAAGCGTAGCCGCTAAACCGGAAGTTCATAGATTTTCACAGTAAGACGCAACAGTCTGCAATGACAGCGGTTACCAGGGTAACATGAGGAGAAACGTTTTTAAACGGATTTAAATAAATTATCACTCCCTCCACGGAATAGACGAGACCACAAATCGTACTAAAACTAAAAACACATGTCGACCGGCTTTTAGCGAACATCATGAGAACGTATCGAACAGATATAACAAGACTTAAACAAAACGTACCTCACTGGCTGCACACATCCAAGAGGGAATGAGAACACTTTACTTCAGGAACTATTACTACTGTGAAAGCTACCTTAAAATGATGATCCCGTTGCTGAGTTTTACCATAACATAAGACTTCACATACTTGGTGGCTCTGGGACACTAAAACATGTCGCACCGAAACTAACCACATAAACATAGTTCCTACCCCACAAAGAAAACAAATATTTCTGACCACAAACCACACAACAAATAAACGTATAAGAAAATAAATAAAAGTTCATCAAGATATAATACAAACGACACAAATTACATTCACCTCACCAAGGAGAGTCAACTGAATCCCTTTGTTCGTTAGATCAGCCGGACACGCAGTTAAAAAGAGAAGAAAAACAAATAAACACTATGCCTCTAAAGGGAATCAAACTCGAGTCTAGCGGATGAAAAACCTGTGACTATGCACTCGGCCACGGGGTAGTGCATTCCGCCAGCGCCCCCCCCCCCCCCTCTCCTTCCCCCAGTCAGCTGTTCGTGCCGTTCGAATGAGACCCCTGCTCTAAAGTGTAAAAATTTAAGTCATTAACCTCACCAAGGAGAGTAAACTGAATCCCTTTGCTCGTTAGATCAGCCGGACACGCGTATAAAAAGAGAGAAAAAAAAAACACAATGATGTTAGCGGGATTGAAACAGGGAATCCCCACACGGGAGAACTGGAGAAATGCACGTAGGCTAGGGGCTCACTTGCAACTTTGTTATCAAAACGTCACTTATATAGGGTTTTTGCTTCTTTGCAAAAAATGCAGGGAATATTCACAAAAAAATATATATAACTGACTTCCTGTTTGTTTTAGAGCATAATCCTCAGAGACTTTTTTAAGTCTTCTTGTAATACATTTGTTAAAGAATTTGCATACTTGTAGGTCAAACAGGGTGCCGGCGCTGCTGCGTCAAACTTCCAGGGGGCGCTATGGAGGCAATTTTTCACTTTTGAATATTCACTGTAACCTATCATCACAGTCTTAAGGCTTATATTCCCAGATTTGGACATCTAAATGTAGAAATTTGCATTGACCTAAGCTAATAGGTGGCGCTATACTTTTTCAAAAATCACTGCAAGGCAATACTTATAGGCCTACACAAGCATCATGAATCATTTCTATCCATAAATATCAATGTCCCTTGGAGTTATCACATTTTACATTTTGAAGAAAATCGTCAAATATTGTCCAAACTGGACGCAAGATCACGCCCTTGATTTTAATAACTTTCGACCCCACAGTTGTCAGGATCAACTGGCCTGATTTTGAAATGGATCGCCCCCTAATGTTCAAATATTCTGAAAATATTTGGGGATGTTCTAGGACTCAATGTGAACATGTCCTAAAGAATTGGTGAGCGTCGACGTTTTGAAGTTATAGGTCTTTCAATTTTCAGGCCACACCCCTTACAAACTTCATTGGTCCATAACTTTAATGAAAAATGAGATATGAACATTCTTTCAATTACTTTTGGTGGCATTGAGCCACTGATCATTTTGCCGAAGATTTCGTAAGAATCGGACCAAGCGTCTTTGTAGGAGTTCGCAAAAACGTGTTTTTCACAAAATTCAAAATGGCGGAAAAAAAGGTAGGTGCATTTGCATACCATGATTGACTTTTTTGTATCCAAGAGCACCTGTGTGCAAAGGATCAAGTCAATTGGTAAAAGTGGTAAAAAATGTCCCCATAGGGAGCACTTTTTGGGGGCGCTAGAGAGCACTTTTTTATGCCCTAATTGCGGGTCCCGAAGAATATACATTTTTTGCACTAGGCCTAGAGCGCGTCCAAAAATTCAAGAGTTTTTGAACATGATAAAGTCTCCAAAAGTGCGATCGAAGTGGCAGAAAAAAAATTCTTGCAATAACCAATAGGGCTTTCACCCGACTTTCAGTCGGCTCAGGCCCTAATTAAAGCAACGATGAACGTTGAACTCTTTGCATGACACACACCCAGGTCTACAGTTTCCTAAGCATGGAGCCAACCTCCAGGACAGAGGACTTGTTGTCAATCAATGATCAAAACGTCATTAAAATAAGTTGGATCACCCCAATTCAGTGAAGGCAAGATTGCCCTCCATGAGCATTTTTTATATGTGGCATGACAAGCTCTTACCCATACCCAGTTCCTTAATAAATAGCCAATATGCATTGTTAGCCCTCCTTGCAGAGAAGGGTTGCAATGATCAACAAAAAAAATCAAGGTACACACTTGACACCTTGGGAATTGATCACAACAGTTGCTGGGGCATGTTAGATGAAATACCAAGCAAAATTCAAATGTGGAAGCATTGAATAAGAAGTGACTATGTCTTTAACTATATTGTGGGAGTCAATTTTAGTAAAGAATGAAGCATATTTAGTACCTCAAAAGCACGTTTCATTCTTAAATCAGCCAGACACGCGCTTCAGAAAAGTAGAATCGATAATGACTGGACTGATACGACTACGGTGCGGTGAGTCTGTTGCGTCACTTCCTGTCGACAGCGTGTTTGATCAGAGCTCTTCCGATACCAAGTTGATTCGGTCGTGATATTGTCAGTACAAGCGGCGTATCTAGGTGAGACGTTGCTTAGCGTTAACGCTACCTCTTTTAGCATTAGCTTAGCAGCTAACCTTGTGATGTCTTCCCTCCCTACCTCCCCTGCTCTCTCATGTGTGTCACATGTTTAGCTATTCCTCTGCCTCCCTTACGGATAATGGTACATGTAAGAAGTGTAGTATATTTGATCGCTTGGAGGCGAGGCTTAGTGAGTTAGAAGCACGGCTCCGCACCATGGAGGTAGCCGCTGTTAACCAGCCATCTCCTATAGTCGGTGCGGACCACATAGACGTATCGTTTGCTCCTGCTAACCGTCCCCCGGCAACCCCCGAGTGGCCGGGAGACTGGGTGACTGTCCGGAGTAAGCATAAGTCTAAGTCGAAGCACACAGTTAACTTCAAACCGCTTCTCCCCACTCAGCGACACACCCGCTGAGAACCCAACTCTGGTTATAGGTAGCTCCATTCTGAGAAACGTGAAGTTAGCGAAACCAGGGGCCATAGTCACTTGTATACCCGGGGCCAGAGCGGGCGACATTGAGTCTTAAACTTAAACTGCTGGCTAAGGATAAACGTATATACAGTAAGATTGTAATTCATGTCGGCGCTAATGACTCCCGGTTACGCCACTCGGAAGTCAGAAAAGGTAACGTGGAATCGGTGTGTACATACGCTAAAACAATGTCGGACACCGTAGTTTTCTCTGGCCCCCTCCCAAACTTGATCAGTGACGACATGTATAGCCGCATGTCGTCATTCCGCCGGTGGTTGTCGAGGTGGTGCCCAGTAAATAATGTGGGCTTCGTTGATCACTGGAAGACGTTTTGGGGAGTGCCTGGTCTGATTAGGAGGGACGGCATCCATCCAACTTTGGATGGAGCTCAACTCATTTCTAAGAAACTGACCCAGTTTCTTAATGGACTTAATCCATGACCCAGAGTTCAGACCGGGAGGCAGAGTCGCAGTCTTACACACTTCTCTGCGCTTCATTCCGAGCAGTCACTCAGCGTAATTAACTCTATTGCCCCACGGACACCGTTATTTAAGTTAAAGGTAAACAACCAAGGAGTTATATTTAATAACTTAATCAAAGTTAAATGTAACAATACAACAGTGCAACAAACTAGGAGAATTAAAGGGGGATTTTGAATATTAGATCTCTGTGCTCTAAAGCTGTTTTAGTAAATGAACTAATATCTGACAACCATGTTGATATTTTCTGTCTTACTGAAACATGGCTATCAGATGGGGAGTACTTTAGTTTAAACGAAGCAACTCCAAGTCATGTTAATACTCCTAATAATATCCCCGGAGGCACAGGGCGAGGGGGTGGAGTGGCAGCTATTTATGACTCCTGCCTTTTAATAAACCTTAAACCTAAACTGGATTATAACTCATTTGAAAGTCTGACTTTCAGTCTTTCACAACCAACCTGGAAAATAATCCAGCCGGTTCTCTTTGTAATAGTGTACAGGGCCCCAGGTCCTTATTCTGAATTTGTATTTGAATTTTCACAGTTCTTAACGAGTTTGGTCCTTAAAACGGACAAGGTGATTATAGTGGGTGACTTTAACATTCATGTGGATGTCGATAACGACAGCCTTGGTACTTCATTTCTCTCTTTGCTGGAATCAATTGGTTTCTGTCAGACTGTAAATAAACCAACTCATTGTTTTAACCACACACTCGACTTGGTTCTTGTATATGGTATTGTGATAGAACACTTAACAATCTTTCCACAGAACCCTCTCCTGTCGGACCATTGTCTGATAACCTTCGAATTTCTACTGCCAGAATCTCCTCCGCCTACCAAGGGTTTCTACAGTCGATGTTTATCGGATACCGCTGTAGCCTCATTTAAAGAAGCCATTCCCTCTGCTCTAAGTTCAGTGTTCTGTCTCAAAATATCAGAAGACTCCTGTGAAAACTTCAGTCCGTCACAAATCGACCATCTTGTCGATACTGCCACAGGCTCTTTGAGAATGGCACTGGACGGTATTGCTCCCCTCAAAAGAAGAATGGCAACAAGAAGGAAGTTCGCCCCTTGGTATAACTCTCAAACCCGGAACTTAAGGCAAACTGTGCGGAAACTTGAGCAGTTATGGCGTTCCACCAAATCAGAAGGATCTAGGCTAACTTGGCAAGACAGCGTTAAAACATATAAGAAGGCTCTCCGTAACGCAAGAGCATCTTATTACTCATCTGTTGCAGGGCCTTGTATCTGTGTGTGTGTGTGTCTCCCTTTCTCTTAATTGACAGGATTTTCCACCCCCCCCCTGATTGACTGCGGACCCAGGATCGTTAGTGGCTGCACCTGGTTGGAGCTCAAAAGGCCAGTCTTGAGGCCCCTGGGTCCTCGGGCTGCCTTGACATGTGATATTGTGTGGTCAGAAAGTTGTTTTTCATTGTGGCTTGGAATTGACTGTTCTGTGGGTGTTTTAGTTCTTTTTGATATCTGTTCTTCATTATTATTACATCAATTTTTCTTCACTAACGACGTGTTCTTTTTTTTCCTTTTCGTCCCAGGGGGAAGGGAGCCGTTGTGGCTAGACTAGAGGCCCATGGGCATACATCACCCGCAGTGAGTCTCTGTCTAGAAACACTAGCTTAGACCTGGGCAGACCACCACCTGTATTTTTGGTTAGCGTGCCAAAGCTACGGCACTATAGATAGGAACAAGCCTGTGTATTTTTGTTGGTTTCGTTGTTTTGGTTCTGCCCAGCCCTTCTCCCTGACATCCGTGTGACTAGAAACCAATAAAACAATCTATACACGGTAAAACTGTTTGTGTCCTGCTTGCACAACGACCCCCATAGGCCCCGGTTTGTGATACACTTGGATCTTGAGCAGCGGCGTGTCAGCAGTCCCCTCCCTTCTAGGGAGCTGGTGCGTAAAATCATCATTAATCGAGAAAAATAAAAACAACTCCAGGTTTCTCTTCAGCAGAGTCACAGCGCTGTCGAGCCGTGTATTCCTGTGGACCTCAGTAGTAACGACTTTATGAACTTCAATAATAAGATTCTGACTATCAAAGATAAAATTGATGGTCTCCTGCCCCCAAACAGAGCCGACCCGTCCTTGGATGCAGCTGTGGGCCCTGATACCTACTTGAATGGTTTCTCTTCCATCAACCTTGATCAACTGACTTCTACAATCTTGGAATCCAACTCTTCCACTCTCCTAGATCCGATTCCAACTAAGCTGCTTAAGGAAGTTTTTCCGTTAATTAGCACATCCCTACTGGATTTTATGAATCTCTTTGGTGACAGGACATGTACCACAGTCCTTCAAGGTAGCTGTAATTAGACCTCTTCTTAAGAAACCTACTCTAGCTCCAGAGGTGTTGGCTAACTACAGACCCATCTCTAATCTTCCGTTCCTCGCTAAGATCCTTGAGAAATCTGTCACAAATCAATTATGTGACTATCTACAAAGCAATGCTTTGTTCGAGGATTTCCAGTCAGGATTTCGAGTGCATCATAGCACAGAAACGGCACTGGTGAAAATTACAAATGATGTTGGTCACGGAGTCCCACAAGGTTCTGTGCTTGGACCGATTCTATTTACCCTGTACATGCTCCCTTTGGGCGACGTTATCAGAAAACACCGCATAAACTTCCATTGTTATGCAGACGATACTCAACTGTATCTATCGATCAAGCCAGAAGACACCAACCAACTTGTTAGACTTCAGGACTGTCTTGGAGACATCAAAACTTGGATGACCTGCAACTTCCTGATGTTAAACTCGGAAAAAACAGAAGTTATCATGATAGCCCTAGAGCGCCTTCGAAGTCAGCTGTCACGTGATACAGTCTCTATGGATGGAATTGCTCTGGTATCCAACAGCACTGTGGATGGTGGTTCAACCTGATGGTGGTTGTCCTTGCAGTGGTCCTGCCGTACACCTGTTCTGCTACTTGCAATTACTTGTATAATTTCTGTTAGAGAAATTGAATGTATTGTACATCTTTTACATTGTTGATTCTGTACACATGACATCCATTGCAGTCTGTCCATCCCGGGAGAGGGATCCCTCCTCTGACGTTCTCCCTAAGGTTTCTTCCCTTTTTTTCCCTATTGAAGGGTTTTTTCATATTTTGGGGAGTTTTTCCTGTGCTGATGTGAGGGTTTCGGGACAGAGGATGTTGCATGTGTACAGACTGTAAAGCCCTCTGAGGCAAATTTGTAATTTGTGATTTTGGGCTAGACAAAATGAATTGAATTGAATAGAAAAAAAAAACTTGTCTTAATACTGGAATCGAATCCGGGTTTCCAGCACGGTAGACTTGGGGCTAACCTCAAGGCCATGGGCTCTGCTGCAATTGTGCAATCAAAACGTCATGCAAATAGGTTGGATCACCTCCATTCTCTCAGGGCAGAGAATGTGATCTATGGGGACTATTTATTTGCAGTTATTTAGCTGTTTGTTTTAAATGTTATTGTTTAATTCTTTAGGTTGATATAATATTAAGACTTAAGAGTATTCGTAGTCAATTTAATAACATTTTTTGTCAATAAAGTTTTTGTTGCAATAAATGTGTAGTGCAAAAATAGAGGGAATATTTACACCAAAAAAATTGTAACTGACTTCCTGTTTGTTTTACAGCATGGTCCCCAGAGACTTTTTAAAGTTTCCCTGTAATACATTTGTTAAAAAATCACCATACTTGTAGGTCAAACACGGTGCTGGCGCTGCTTTGTTGAAAACTTCCATATGGAGGCAATTTTCCACTTTTGATCCAAAACTCCACACCTTGTACACTCAGAGCTTTTCAAAAGTTTTTGAGTTTGCCAAGGCTCAAAAGATGTGCTTGAACTTTCATGCGAAAATGGTGTCGTCGCAGCAACAAAGTTTGTCAAAAACTCATTACAGTCTTAAGGCTTATTTTCACAGATTTAAAGTGGATCAGATTAAAGGGCTAGGAGATAGGTCAATGCAAAATTTAAACAGTTTGATGTCTAAGACAATAGGTGGTGCGATACTTTTTCGAAAATTACTGCATGGGAATACGCCTACACAAGCATCATGAATAAAACTTTTGACCCCATGTGTGTCCGGTCGATTTCAAAATCAGGCAAGTTGATCCTGATATAAACTCTCGGAGTTTGTTCGTTTGTAAATGCAAAAAGTCGGCTCAGGCCCTAATATTAATTCTTCAAAACTCAATAGGGCTTCGCCCGACTTTCAGTCGGCTCAGGCCCTAAATATAATTCTATGCGCTAGTAATAAGTGTTACCACCCGGCTCAGAGGAGGCAACAAAAAGGGAGGCCACACGCAAATATTGTACATATATAGTTTATTTGTAGGTAAGGTGGGTGCCGCAGGCCCAGCCGTGAGAGAGAGAGACTTTTCGAAGTGAGGTCTTTTATTCTCCTCCTGGAGGTCCTAATCAGTGTAATTTGTGGGAGGCCCGAGTCCCAGCTCCTCCCACCAGGAAGCTCATGGCAGGGCTGAGTCCCAGCCAGCTGAGTTGGAGGGTCGTCAGATAAGGCTATGGGTTAGTTTCAAAATAAAGGAATATTTTTTTTTAAGTTAAAAAAAAAGTTAAAAATAAAGCACATATGTTCCTGGAGTTTCACCAACAACGACAAATCCTTGGTCCCAGAGTACATCTGCAATCACATAGCAACACTACCGCCGTTGAGGAGATAAGAAAGTGACGGCGGGTTGACGTTCCCCGGTGGCCCTTCTGTAAACAGTCCTAATGATTCTCCAAGTGAGAACACCTTGCTTCTCTGCTTCTATCACTCTCCTTCAAGCTCCATTTCCGTGCTACCACCCTGTTAAAGCAATAGGTATTATCCCTCCTTCCAGCTGATATCCTTTTGTACTCACAGGAGGAATCTTAGAAATTCCCTCTCCTGCTCTGCTCACCTGTTAAATATCTTTATCGCTGAGATTACAACACAAACTGAATAGAAGAATGAGCAAAGAGCCAAGCACCCAGTGCAAGCAGCTATATACTGTGAGACGGTGGGAATAAAGGGATTACAAGAGACCTTAAGCTAAAGAAGGCCACAGAGGTCTTGGACGAGATTTTGCCACAGCAAAAAACAATTATTTATCCACGTTTCTTTCAGTTGAACCAGCACACATTAAATAAAGTCACTGGTGAAAGCTGAACTAATAACATGCTTTAAATAGGTTGGCAGTGGGAGGCCAGCGTCCAGCGTCCAGCCTCCAGTCCTCAGCGCTCGCGGGGAGCAGGTGCTGGAGCTGGCCGCCCTCCTCCACGCCACCTACGACCCCCACGTCCTGGACCTCCGCGCTGGGCCGCAGCAACGCCGGCCACGACGCCCGTCCCCGCCCGACCCGGCCCCCAGACGCCCGTCTCCGCCCGTCCTGTCCCCCGCCCCGTCTCCAGCCCCCCGACGCCTGTCTCTGCCTGTCCCGTCTCCAGCCCCGTCCCCACGACCCCTGATCGTGCCCCCGCCCTCCAGTCCTTTGATCCTCTCCCCCCCACCCCTGGGGGTCGTCTGGGATCCGGCCGTTGAGGGGGGGGTGGGGTCAGGGGTTGGGCCGGCGCCCCCCGCCACGCCGCTGCCGCTGCAGAGCCCGGCGTTCCCCGCCACGCCGCCGCAGAGCACGTCGCCCCGAGACTCGGCCGCTGTTACGGCCGGCCCCCCTGAAGGACCCGACACATGGCCGCCATCACCTGGAGTTCCCCGCGCGGCCCAGGATCGTCGGGTCCCCACCCTCCCTTCCCTTGTCTGATTTTCTCTGGTTCTGCTCTCCTTTAGGACCGTATGGAATTCGGTCCTTGAGGGGGGGGTTCTGTCACTGTTTGGTTCCCCTTCCTGTTTTATTTTGTAGTTTCTTGTCTCTCGTGTCTCTGGGTAACTTCACTTCCTGCCTTGTCCTGTGATTGCCTGATTGTTTCCAGCTGTGTCCAATCACCTGCACCTCCCTAGTGTATTTAAGCCCTGTGTGCCTGTTGTCCCTTGTAGCGTCAATGTCTTTGTCAGTCGTCGTTGGTGCATGTTCTGTTTTGTCAGAGAATAAAGAGCATCGTTTTGAGAATCCTGCGTTTGGGTCTTGCCTCCTTCCGCCAGCACCCTCCCTGACAAAGCCACCCATGAAGACATCTCTCTTTCCCAACTAATGCTGTATATAAAACAATATGTTCATGAATGCACCTGTAAACCATCCTCAACATCAAAAATGCGAAAGGCAGTCCGTCTTTTAGTGCTGTGTGATAAATAAATAAATAAATAGTTAATGAAGTTCATTCTGCAAAATGATGACTCACTGTATTGCCTGGTTGTATGAATACAACCAACATTTGCCAAATCTCCCTTTCTAGACGAAAATGGGCTGTAAGGCGAAGTAGAACATTTCATTCAGTCAAAAACAAAATGTGACGTATGCAGTAAATCATCTAGTTGTTGTGTAAGACAACAAAATGAACAGACTGTGGCAAACCAGGGGGAGGAACCAAGCACAAGAGGCAGACCTCCAAGCTCCTATTGGGGGAGATGATAAGGGGGATTTGTTTAGTGTTTCCACAGTTACTTTGAAAAGGAATCGGATTACTGATTACTCCTTTAAAAAGTAGCTTAGTTATTTTACGGATGACTTGATTCCTTGAGTATCTAAGTTAGATTACAAGTTACTTTATTAGTTACATTCAGCAGCTGCCGACAACACCCACCGCCTCAACAATGACAACTGGTTATGCCAACGCTCACTTTATCTACTCAAGTTGGGAGGGGGTTTGCTGTGGTGCATCTCTCTATGTATGTACACGTGGCCCTCATGCTAAAAACGTGACTCGTCGCATCTACGTGGCTTCACTCCCAGAGACGCAAGAAATCAAATATATATTTTACTTTTAATGACAAAATAGTAACGCACAGTGACTTGGACAAGGACCCTTTTTGTTTTGCAATTACTGCCACTGAGCCTCTTGTTGTATACCTTAATCTGACCTCCTTTCCCCCGGGTTGCCACATTTGGTGAAGAATGCGGGCAAGGTCTAAAGTGCTCATCCAGCAGACTGGTGAGGATGACATTGAGGCCTACCTAGAGGTTTTTGAGAGCACTGCAGAGAGGGAATGTTGGCTTAAAGCACAATGACCAGGGATACTACCCCCTTTTTTAATGGGCCGAGCTCAAAAAGCCTGCCGGGACCTTACCTCCACCGAAGTAAACCCTTACGGGGCATTGAAAGCTGCAGTTTTGGCCCATTATGGTCACCACCTGCAGAAAAGGGCCCAACAGTTCCACTCCTGGACTTGACGCTACTGCCCCACACTGAAAAAAGGGAGACTGGTCACCTGTTAGATTTATCAAATGATATTTAGTATATTTTACTAAAGGGTTTTATGTTCTTAAGTAAAACGTGATAGCATTGTGTAGACTGCACATTATATGCAGAAAGCGTGCACGAACATATTTAGCTCATGTTGGGATAAAGTAAGTCAATCAAGTGAATACCAGTTCTCATTTTATCTCGCGATATTCACGCACCCGAATGCATTTCGGGAAGAAGAAAGAAAATTCCGCGCTCTTTTCAACGTTCACTGGCAACTTCCAGCTCAACTCGCCCTGGGTCTATTCCACCATCGATCTATTCCACCACCTCAGCTCAACTTTGTAAGTATGCTTTGCTATAATAGCCTGCTGGTAACAGCAATTAAATAATGTGGGACCACCATTTTCGAAGAGAGCAAAGAAAAAAGCAGATTTTACAAGATGAAAGTGAGACTAATGCGGGGACCGCTTTGGTCGCTTGTTAAGCACCTGCAACAAACGGTTGCGTAGCTCAGAGTAACTTTACCAGTTAGAAAACACTTGTTACCATAAGACAGAAACAGAGACGTGCATCATGTAAGTTACAGACAGAATAGGCTACAATAATAATTCTACGAGTTAGAGGTTTGTTGCAGCAAAACTGAAATTGGTGATTTTTGGAACAAGGTTTTGGTGAATTTTTAGTTTTTGTCGAATTTGAATGAAGTGTGTATTAACCATAGAAATGATAGAGAGTAGACGCCCTTCGACCGCTAACATTACTGCCTACTGGCGCGGACGATCAGTGGGGCCGCCATCTTAGACCGATCACCCGCTCGAGCTGTGACTGTGAGCTGTGTAATGAGCTGTCAGCGCATTTAATTAATCACACGAACTGAATACCGAACTGATTTTCACGCGGGGTTTTTTTTTCTGCAAAGGTCATACATGTAGCTATGATACAGGACCAGTGCCGGCGCTCCGCACACGCACATCACGCGCTGCGCGTAGGGCACCAAGTGCCTGGGGGGGCACCAAAAAATCTGGGACGTGAAAAATCATCACTGTAGGCTACTAGTATAAATAACAAATAAAATATGTCTAAAGCATGCTAATATGCAAAATCAATACAAAGTCAAAAAGTAATAGGCCTAGACCAAATTAGTGGAGAAAAAGGGGAACCTCCTGTGCGGCCCCCCCTCCCCCCACCTCCCAGTGGTCTGTTCCATTATGCCTCAAATCTCAAATGTGGCAGACAGCTTCGAAAAGGCATCAAGAGTCGGGGGCGGAAAAAAGAAAAAAGAAGAGACAGCGGGATGATGCTCGCGCGTCGCTCTCAGCTAAGACAATGTTTTAAATCAGGGGTCCCCAAACTTTGTCTCGTGAGGACCGTTACTAGCGGCCACCGGGCGGCCGGCTGCCCACATGTACTCGCGCTCATAATGTCCGCACGGACCGCCGTGGGCCGTATTCGGTACTCCTCCGCGGGCCGCTCGAAGTTTCTGTTACCGTTACCGTTTCTGTTATCATTTGTTTTTTATGTTATTGTAGCCGTTCCTGGCTATCGGTTGCCGGGTTCTCCGGAATAAGGGCACGGACACTTGTAGTACTGCGGAACTTGCTCTTTATTCTTATTCTTATTCTTTTCACAGTGTTTTCCGCTTTGGCCGCTTGCTGTCGTCGCTTCGACCCGCTCTGCTCCGGCGTCCTTGCTCCGCCGCCTCCGCGTCCTGCTCACTGTTTTAATGGGGGACACACAATCACCCTGATGCTGCCCAGCTGCGCTAATTGGGGCTGCACCAGGCGCTGTTGGACTCCTCTATTACTCCCATCGCCAGCATAGCAGCCAATTCCCTCTGAACAATTTTCCGTTTTTGTTCAGGTAACCGGTAGGGCCGCGATCGCACCTTCACGCCCGGTGACGTCTCAATGTGGTGCGCTATGAGCTCCGTGCGACCTGGCAGGAGGGAGAACACATCATTAAATTCGTCTTGCAACTGGGCTATGTCTGTTTTCTGGGCCGCCGAGAGCTGGGCGTCGAAATGGAGCCGGGTCGGATTGGTGGACTTCGGGACCTCGGGCCCCAGCTCCTCTCTCTCAGTTACTGCAGACACCAGTAAAACAGACTCCGCCTCCCTCCATAATTTGAGGAGGTTGAGGTGGTAGATCTGTGTAGCTCCACCCCTGTCAGGTCGCGCCACCTCGTAGTCGACGTCCCCGACCCGCCGTGTGACCACAAAGGGCCCTTGCCACTTGGTGAGTAGTTTTGAGCTGGAAGAAGGGAGCAATACAAGTACTTTTTCTCCCGGTGAAAATTGTCTTAGCTTGGCCCTTCTGTTGTACAGTCGCTGTTGACGCTCCTGGGCCCGGAGCAAATTCTCACGTGACAACTCACCCAGTGTGTGGAGTTTGGCTCGCAGGTCCAGGACGTACTGAATCTCGTTCTTACCGGGGCTCGGACCCTCCTCCCAGTGTTCCTTAAGTAGGTCGAGCACCCCCCGTGGTTTCCTGCCAAAAAGCAGCTCAAAGGGAGAAAATCCCGTGGAGGCCTGGGGAACCTCCCGTACTGCAAACAACAGAGGATCAAGCCATTTATCCCAATAACGTTCATCGTCGTGAATGAATTTACGAATCATGGATTTCAGAGTTTTATTCAGCCGTTCCACCAGCCCGTCGGTCTGGGGATGATAAACACTGGTCCGAACCGACTTAACCCCCAATAATTCGTAAAGTTCCCGCAGTGTGCGCGACATGAACAAGGTGCCCTGGTCAATCAGAATCTCTTTCGGGATTCCAACTCGGGAGATGACCTGAAACAGAGCCTGCGCAACGCTCTTTGCAGAGATGTTGCGCAACGGCACTGCCTCGGGATATAGTGTTGCGTAATCCACCAGAACTAACACAAAGCGATATCCCCGTGCGCTCCGGTGAAATGGCCCGATGAGGTCCATGCCTAAGCGTTCGAACGGCGCCTCCATTAACGGGAGTGGCCGTAACGGCGCTCTCGGAATGGCCGGCTGGTTTACCAGCTGACACTGCGGGCAGGACGCGCACCATCGGCGCACATCCGCCCAGATGCCGGGCCAGTAAAATCGGGCCATTATCCGGTCCATAGTTTTGTCACTACCCATGTGGCCGGCCATCGGGTTATAGTGAGCCGCCTGGAAAATAATTTCCCGACGGCTTTTCGGCACCACCAACTGAGTGTTCTCCTGTCCCGTTTGAGTGTCACGGCTCACTCTGTATAGTCTGTCCCTAATCAATGAAAAGTGCGGGTAGGATAATGCTGCGTCAGGGCGCACCCGTTGACCATCAATTCGTATCACTTGGTCGAAGGCAAAGCGTAGAGTGTCATCCCGAGACTGTTCCAGTGGAAAATCTTCCATGGAGCGTAGCTCGGGAGCCGGCGGAGTCTCCGTAGGAGGCTCCGTCGGTTCCCCCCCCCTGTCTGCAGTGTCGGACAACCTCGCGTCACCGCTGAGCACAGCACACATCCCGCATGTCCCTGCTGACCGTGAACGCACCCCCGCGCACTGCCCCGCTAGTCTATCAAACCCCGCCCAATCTGTTCCCAAGATTAGGGGGTGCATCAGGCGGGAGCTAACCGCTGCCTTTACTCTATGCTTTTTGCCCCTAAATCTAATCTCTACTGGCACCACTGGGTAGTCGTGAATATCCCCATGCACACATTTAATACTCACCCGTGATGCCTCCACCAATGCCCCGGGTCGAACCAGCCTCTGGTGGATCATGGACTGCATGCAGCCCGAATCCACCAACGCCTGGTGTATACCCCCCTGGATCCTTACCGGAACGCAGTACGTCGCTCCTGGGCCGGGGGAGGGTGTTGGAGGCCCGGCAACCCGCACCGACTGGCCCACCTCCATCAGCGGGCACTCCCGGCGATGGTGTCCGGGCTGCCCGCACCTCCAACACTCCTGCCCTGACGATTGAGGCGCTCTCGGTGGGTCGGGAAGGCTGCCGGGTCCGCCCGGGCCCGGGGCCTCGGGAAACTGGGAAGGGGTTGATGGTTGCGGGGCCTGCGCCCCGGTCTGCTGCGGGGCCCTCCTTCGCGGCGCCGGGACCGGCCGGGCGATCGCCGGAGGTCGGGCGTCCTCCCTTTGCCAGCCGGGGTGGATCGCCAGGTGGTCCTCGGCCAGGGTGATGGCGGCTTCCAGGGTCGCCGGTCGGTGATAGCGGACCCACGCCGCCGTCCGGGGCGGCAACCCCTCCAGGAGCTGCTCCGTCACCACCTTCTCCACCACCGCCGGCGCTCCCCCCGCGCCCCCCGGCTGCAGCCACCTGTTCGCCGAGTCCCTCAGGCGTTGCGCGAATGCGAACGGGCGGTCCCCCGGGGAGAGCCTAGCCTCTCGGAAGGCCCTGCGGTGGTCTTCGGGGGACAGTCCTACCCGGTCCACGATGGCCCTTTTCACCTCCGCGTACGTGTGTCTGGCCCCAGGAGGAAGACCGAGGGCTGCCATCTGCGCCTCCCCGGTTAGGAGTGGCAACAGGCGGACCGCCCATTCCTCCGCCGGCCAGCCGCACGACCCCGCCATCGCCTCAAACATCTCCAGGTATGCCTGGACGTCGTCTGTGGCTGTCATCTTGTGGACAACCAGTCCCGCGTACGCCGAGGAGCCTGGTGCCGGAGGGGCAGCAGCTGGCCGGGCTGCCATCTGTTCTAACGCGCGGGTCTGCCGGTCCGCCTGCGCTTGCAGCGCCCCCATGAAGTGCCGGTTGGCCTCTGCCTGGTCCCTCTGCATGGCCGCGATCTCCGCCAGCATCTGCCCCAGCGCGATTACCGGCTGCGCCGCTCCCTCGCTGTGCTGTCCGTCCATGCCCTGGTCGTCCCTTGGTCAGGCGCCACTGTAGCCGTTCCTGGCTATCGGTTGCCGGGTTCTCCGGAATAAGGGCACGGACACTTGTAGTACTGCGGAACTTGCTCTTTATTCTTATTCTTATCACAGTGTTTTCCGCTTTGGCCGCTTGCTGTCGTCGCTTCGACCCGCTCTGCTCCGGCGTCCTTGCTCCGCCGCCTCCGCGTCCTGCTCACTGTTTTAATGGGGGACACACAATCACCCTGATGCTGCCCAGCTGCGCTAATTAAACCCCCGGCAGCGTTCCCTGAACCACTCCCCCGTTCTCGCCCCCTGCAGCTGCGCTAACCACACCCCGCCACCACAGTTATCATTTAAGTTTTTGCATAACAATCGGCTTCAAGAGGTATATCCCAATCTATGGATTGCTTCGTATTGCACTGACTCTCCCTGTCACAGTTGCCTCTGCTGAGCGAAGCTTTTCAAAGCTCAAACTAATCAAAACGTACCTGCGCTCATCAATGGGGCAGGAACGTTTAAGTGGTCTGGCTGTCATCAGCATCAATGGGGACGTGGCTCAGAAACTGTCATATGACCTGAGAGCTGATTTTGCAGCTAGGAAATGCAGGCATGTGCCTCTGTAGGGCCTTTGACAACTGATGGTAGTGAAAATGTTTGTAATATTGTTCTATCGGATAGCAGAATGGTCTCTTCAAAACTGGGAACATAATCCCCGAAAAGGGGGGGAGGGGATAAACGGGGACATTTTGACTATCAATCTGAAGGATCCCAGTGCACAGTGCTTGGCATCTTAACTGCTGCCACGCAACGTAACTAGGAGTATGACCTTTTAAGTTGTATGGTACATTCCTCGCACTGTGTAATGCTGACGCCATTCATGGTAAATACCCTTACACATTAAAAGGATGATACGACAAATATTTCGCTTTCCTTGGAAACGGCAAACTTTTCACGAATATACATGACTTGACTTCAAAGACCGACGCAGGTAATCGCACACGCTCAGTCGATCACATTCACTGTCTGATTAGGCTTAAGTCCTAATCCACGAAGCCTCTGTACAAATCGCCATGATGAACAGTCTTGTTATCATTATTAACTTATTTAACATTCAATACACATGGTACGAACTACGAAGGGTGGCCTTATGAAAAAAGAAAACGCGGTTCGCGGTTGCTGCGGTTACTTGCATTCGTCTGCGGTTGGCCTGTCAGTAACGCGGTACTGCAATATTGCGGTTATCGCGACAGCCCTAGCCTGTGGGCCGTTTTGGCCAGCCGTTAAATAATAACTTGACCAGCCGCAACTATAATATAGCAGCTTCTTTAAAAATTATAACATAGAAAGCAGGAGAATCCAGTATCTGCCATCTCCTTGTCTTTCTCTCTCTCTGTTTTTCTGCCAAATAATACATTGACGACTTAATAAGTCGGTGTTGATAACTGGCACGCAGCTGGCCACAAGTTTTAACGTTTGTGCTTCTAAAGCCTTTTCAGATGGGGTGCGACGGTCCGTTTGCGGACACATTTAGATCAATAAAAAAGCATTCAGTCAATAAGTAGAGGCTGCAATCACTTTTTTGCAAGAAGGTTAAGCTACTGCTTTTATATTGGTTGTATTGGCCATTTAAAGGTGAATTTTTAAAGGTTAATTTTAATAATATACATTGTTGTAAAGAATATTTGAATAAAAATATAATTCCACAGGCTTCATTGTAGACACAGTGATTGGTTTCGGTTGATACCGTGTCCAGGAAATGGTGATTGTCCCCAAAAATCCTGATAGGAGTACCCTTAGTATGTTTTGTTGTTGTTTGGTATTTCATAATTTGACATTTGTTTATTTTTAATTAGAAATACTTTGTGAAACCTTTCTTTGATTTATCCTTATTTTATTTTTAATTTCTCTTTTTCAGTGACGAGTGATGCAGAAAATGCTGTGAATGTGGCGTTGTAAAGCCTGCCCCTCAGTTTTACCAAGTAGGTCCCATGTATTAAAGCATTATCGGGTAAAACATAGTTTTTATGGGAATAATAATAGATTTCCATGTGCATATGTAACCTGCCCGTGCACTTTTAGAACATGGAATGCACTTTTAATTCATTTGAATAGATTCCATGTGGCTGAAACCTCTCATCAAACAGATAGCTGTATATTTAGCTGCCATTTATGTCTTTGTGAGGATCTTGTCTCTGAAAGGGATTACTGGGTTCACATTAATGCACACCTGAAAAAAAATGAGGTTGTAACTTGCATGTTTTTAGGTTGCGACTTTCAAACGAATATCTACGGAACATTTAAATCCCACAAGAGCAGATCACACAATTCCTATTCATTAACAGATTTTAAACATTCAGTATGCCCCCATTCTTGAATCACTACAAGTGCTTTTGAATAGGAAAGATATCTTGGATAAGAAGCGGAGACTTCAGGTGAAATTGTGTACAGGTCTTTCAGGGACGGTCTGCATTTTAAGCAAAACACTTTTTTGTCAGGGGAGGAGTTAAGACTATCAGTAAGTTTGTATGTTGATGACTTCGAGGTCTGCAACCCTCTAGGCACCTCCCGTGGTCTGTTGTTGCAAAACAACAGACCAACATAGCGCCTCACACCACGACTCCCCCATAGAGACGCCGCAAAAGGAGTTACATTTTATTTGGATCACCTCTCAACTTAAGAAAAAGAAAGTGTGTCTGCTGTTTCTTTATGCAAAAGCACATATGGCAGAGGGATTTGAATCTTTATAACTAGGGGTGTGACAAAACGCTCAGGAGACGAGACACAAAATTGGGTTCACGAGATAGAGACGAGATTTTGACAGTGCTTTTAAGAGATCTTCAATGCTGAATTATATGAAGATTTTGAACATTAATTTATTTAAGTAAAGAGTAAAACAAAATTCTGTATTTTTAAGCACAAAAGTAATATTGTAAGTAACTTTGGTGTAGTTTAAAAGATGCTCTATGTCCTAATGAGGTCTGAGTTTAAATAATTGTGTCCTTTCTTTTCACCAGGAAATGGCTGAGACCAATTTCTTCAGTGCCATAGAGATGACGACAGTGGGGATCTATGTTGTGAAAGACACTGCCAACAGTGAACCCTCTGATGTCGGAATAGTCATCGAGGGTGTGGTGGCACTTCGAGATCTTGAGAATGTAGCCCTTGCGTCTGCAATGTTGTTTGGACTCTTTTATGCATTAAACATGCAGTACCCTACAAAGCTCCGCTACACTTTTGAGGTAATTCAAAAGATAATCATGGAGGTGGATGCAGGTGAACTGTCTGGAAAGGCTCAAAGCTTGAAAACTAAGCTCCACCAGTGAAGAGAGATGAGCTATGCTCTTGGTTGGATTAGGACATGACTTTTGGCAAACTAATAGTCTCCAACTCTACATTGCTGGACTGAGTGGTGTTGCGACATGGTTTTGGGACTACCAAGTCCAGTGATATTTTAATTTTACAGTTGATTACTTCATAAGTAAGCAGTACCATTCCATGTGTTAATGTGTTGGAATATAATACATTGTTCAAAAACCATATCTTCCCATGTCACATTTGAAGTGAATTGTTTTATAGATGCAGTTTGCAGTTAAATTTGACAAATTATTTGACCTGTTTTAGACAACAAAGCTACACCAGGGAAGGGAGCTCAATGTTTTTGTCTGCTGGTTTGATTAGGACATGATTGTTGGGATGCACCTTTTTGTCTTAGCTACAGTATTGAGTGAGTGGTGTTGCAGCCTGGTTTTGTTATCACCAATCCAGTGATATTCAAGTTGTATAGTCTTGATTACTGTACAGTACACCAGGCACATTAGGATTTTACCATTCCATTGTTTTGCTCTGTTAATATAGCATTGTTCCAAAACCTTAAGCTTCCCCCAGTACATTTAAGGTGTTTTTTCTTGCAGATAGATGCAGATGCATTTTGAAAAAGCTCTGACATGTTTTAGCCAAACTAAGCTACATCTGGAAAGAAGCGCATTATTCTTAGTTTGATTAGCCCATGACTGTTGTTATACTGTTGTTATACTTTTTTGGGGCTCTTAGCTACAGTATGCAGTACACCCCAGGAAGCAGTGTTGAGGCCTGGTTTTAGTACCACCAAGTTTTACAGTTTTGATTACTGTCCAGAACTAGGCACATTTTACTAGTCAACGTGTTAATATATATCTTGCATTGTTAACAAGTCTTGACATCCCCATGTCACATTATGATGAACTTTTAATTTTGGAAACTCAGTGCCATTTGTTTTCTAGCCACACCTGTGCAGTACATTCATTTGTTGAATAAAATATCAGAATTGAACAGACTTATAGTTTTTAATGAAAATATATTGTTAATGTTTACAATAGTAAAGTGAAATGTCAACAATACATTTGATAATTGTTTATTTCTTTACTAATTTGTTTGTGAAGTCATTCAGGTCATGGTTATCCAAGAAAGGTTGAAATCAATAGCAACTGGACTGGCTAAGGTTTCTTGAAGACGTTTTACTTCTCATCCAAGAGGCTTCTTCAGTTGTGGCTGAATGGTAGTTGTTCAGTCAGAACTAAATAAGCCTCTCAGATGAGAAGCGAAACCCCTTCAAGAAACCTTAACCAGTCCAGTTGCCCTTGATTTCAACTTTCCTTGTTGAAATCAAGGGCATAAATAAACTGTAATTTATTTTATTAATACATATAGATTTAGAACATAGAAATTACAATTTAACTTGATGTAAAAAGAATATTTACAATAATCACATTCCATTAACTTTATATCAATATAAAGTACTTGTGTTGATTGAACGTGAATAGTTTGTGTTGATTGAACGTGAATAGTTTGTGTTGATTGAACGTGAATAGTCTGTGTTGATGGAACACAATTGTGTTAGTGGCTACCAAAGCAAACAATTTGTGTGCAACCGATGTCCACTATTCAATTGAGTAAATCCAATGAATTATTTTTTTCAGTGCAGTGCGACTGCAACCCTTATGCGATTGACGCGCAGTTGGTTAACCTCGGGAGAAGGACCTCCAGCCATTGACAGAGTTGCCATGGACCGGTGTAGCAGAGCTTTACCAGGAGATGCCAAACGACACGCCTCTGAAAGCTGCCCAGAGACAGTGAATACAAGGGACCTTAAGGAAATGCCCTGGTGATGCTGACCCCAGGAGAGACAGGCTGAGGAAGGTTAATATGGAGACACTGCCCCTAAATCAGAGGCCCCAACCCAAACCGCCCCTCCAGCGTCAACCCTTGGTGAATCCGGAGGCAGAAAAGCTTTTCCTGTGGACAAGAGGGACATCTAGCAAGGAATTGTCAAGGAGAGGACGTACTGATGCCTACAGCGGGCTTCTCAGACTCCCCGCAGAAGGCCGACCGCTATCTTACTACGTGCTGGGCCCATGAGGGGACAAGGGCCGCAAAGCTACCGGTCAGAATAGGGACCCAGGATGTAGAAGCCCTACTGGATTCCGGCAGTGCGGTCACCCTCTTACAGCTAGGACTGACCACTGGCCCCAGGGGACCCCCTATCCCTATGCACATGGGGCTTCACGAGAGTATCCACAACCCACATTAAGGTCCAGACCACTAGGGGCACGTTTGGTGGAAAATCTGCCGGTGCAAGTGCTGATTGGAAGGGTGTAACCGGTCTGGTTCTGGGGAAGGGTTCGGGAATAACGAGGTCCGCACAGCTGATCACGGGATGACAGTTTTATTCAATTACGTCGGACAATTGTCTCTCGCTGCGACGTCGCTCGCTCCGGTCTGCTCGCTCCGTCCGCTCTCTCCTCGATCATTCTCCTACTGGGGTTTTAAGCGCACCCCCCCCCCCCAGTCAGTTTCTGCCTGATTGTGATTGTTCTCACCTGGCGCCGTTCCCCGAGCCGCCTCCCCTCTGCAGCCGAGCGGGGACCACGCCCGCCACCACAAAGGGACTGCCCAATATTTTTGACGCTGAGAAGCTGTCCAACCATGAAACCTTGTAGGGACCAGAAGTCAAGGTGGCACATGCCTGTGCAGCCCCAGCTAGCCCAACCACTCTAATCTGGAGCGGAGACAGAGGAGGAGGCCCTAGCGGAGTCAAGGAAAGATCCTTGACCGAATGAGAAGTCGTCGAACAAGGTTTTTTCGGAGTTTCCACCGGAAGAAGAGGAAACTGCCACCAGGCCAGGACAGTTTGGGACTGCCCAGTTGGAGGACCCTAACCTGGAACAAGCTCGATAGAACCTGGCTGTGGTCGAGGGGGAACCGGTGGAAGGGGTTAGTGTTGAAACGTTCCCAAACGTTCCTTTTGCAATAAAGAATGGCCTCTTGTATCAGGTGGCTAGGCTGGCGCAACTTGTGGTGTAGGGGTAGAGAAGACCTACAACCGAATCCTGGAGCGCTTCTACTGGCCGGATTATTGCAAAATCTGTAAAATCTGCCAGAAGACAGCAGCGAAGGTAAACTACCAAACTCTCTTAATACCGCTACCTATAATCGGCATCCCTTCCAGAGGGTGGCCATGGATATAATAGGACCCCTGCCAAAGTTTAGTAGGGTGCACCGCTATAGCCTTGTCATCATGGATTATGCCTCCCGATACCTGGAGGCAGTCCCGTTACACACTGCAAGTCCTAAGGCGAGGGAATTATTCCTTCTCTTCAGTAGAGTTGGTATTGCAATGGAAGCCCTAACTGATCAGGTTTCTTGTCTCGGGTGATGAAGGAAATGTGCAAGCTGCTGAAGGTAAGCCAAATAAGAACATCTGTCTACCACAGGCCTAGCCCGGTTTGTGTCCACACTCGACCTCACTAAAGGTTACTGGCAGGTTCCCCTCACAGAAGCTGACAAGGAGAAGACAGCATTCGCTACCACAGAAGGCCTGTACCACTATCGAGTCCTTCCCTTCGGTATACACGGAGCGCCAGCTACGTTCCAAAGAATGATGGACCAGGTGCTCCGACCTCATTGGGGGTATGCAGCGGCCTACCTAAATGACTAGGTCATACACAGTCCCAACTGGACCACCCAACTAGGCCACCTGAAAGCTGTCCTGGGAAGCTTAGGGGGAGCTGGCCTGACCGCCAAACCCCAAAAATTCCACCTTGCCCTAGAGGAGGCAGAATATCTCGGCTACACCATTGGGAGAGGCAGTGTAAGACCCCAATCCGGGAAAGTGGAGGCCATCGCCACCTGGCCTAAGCCAGCAACGAAGCGGCAAGTAAAAACATTCCTGGGCCTGGTTGGCTATTATCAGTGCTTTATACCTCACTATGCTACCATTGCAGCCCCTTTACACAAGATGACGAAAAACAGCCACCACCGAAGCTTCAGAAGGCCTTGAGCACTGAGGCAATTTTAAGCACCCCTAACTTTAAGGACACGTTCATCGTCCATACAGATGCCTCAGTATCAGGGGTTGGAGCTGTGCTGTCCCAGGTTAGAGGAGAACAACACGCAGGGGCACTGTTTTTGTCCGGGGTGAGAGGGGTCTGCAACAATCTTTCTAGCTCGCTTCAGAGTCCTGGAAGCGAACAAGTCCTGTCTATCACCCTCTCTGCAGAGCGCTGCAGAGCTGATGAGGTTTGTCTGACCAACCCATGAACAGAAACTCATTCATAAGGAGACTTTCTCTCACTTTAAACTACGTCAGTTGCTTGGAGCATCCAGGGTTTATGTGGGAGTTACTGAAAAAGCCAAAGTATTTCATGCAGATGCCAAATGTGGCCTCTTTAAGCGGACACCAAATGCTGGTGACCCAGCTGCTGTACTTGACGTGTTGCATATACATACTGCAGACGTATTCAATGCTGTGCTAGGTAGGCCTGCTGCACTATAAAAAGGGAGGGGTTGGAAAATAGTAAAAAAAATAATCTTTGTCTAAACTAAGTCTAAACTGAACTAGAAAATGCATTTCCTGCTGAAAATGCGTTGGAATGCAGAAAGCTGAAATTAATTTCAAAAAGTTGCTTAAAGTACAGAAATGAAACAAGCTGAAATTATTCTTAACATTGCTGAATGAATAGAAAAAGCTGAAGTACATTTAAAAATGGCTGAAAATACAGAAATGAGAAAAGCTGAAATCAACTTGAAACAATTGCAAAAAAACAAAAATGGGAGAAGTGTCTATGAATTTGAAAACACAGAAATAATAGAAATAGGAAAAGCTGGGAATTAAAAAATACATTCTCTGTAGTAATATACGGTTTAGTACTAGTTATAAATCTAAACTCTGTCCTCAAACAGACGTAACCGGTGAACAACATCAGTCTCTGACACCACATTAAAACGTATGAAGACTCGTTATAGTATAGTTATGTAGCAGGTCGAACCAACCATATAGAAAGTTATATTCAATGTATGATTTAATTGGAGTTTAGAACAATTATTTCATACTGAAACATATCCCCTTGTTCATGACCATGCTTTAACAGGGAAACACCAGTCTTACTCAAGAGGGAGTTATTCTAACTGAAGGGGGCTCAGTAACCAGAACAAAACAAGTAATGCAGCAAACATGTAATCACAGCATTCAAAACTACCCATAACGTAGACGTCCTTGTGTACAATAAAGTCCAATTTTATTATTCACACTGCTCCCTCAGTATTATGTCCACTTGCAGTTCACGGTTTTACCCGTTCAGTTAAAAAAAAAGGAGCCACGATCAGCTGATCACGTTGCTGTTCGTGGACAAGGTGGATTCACGTGTGGCAGGATATTACTCACGTCGGGTAGTGGCGTGGGAGAGGGAGGGAGAGAAAGCATGCGTGCTGCTGGCACATCACGGGCTGTAGAGGTGAGGCGGCTGGCTGCCGTTATTCGCTGGCGCGGTGAAGCCTTCAGCGTTGGAGACGAGATAATAAAATTCCTAAAGTCAGCTAAACACTTAACTAGCGGCTAACATCCTACCGTCGCGCTTCCTCAATCACAGGTGTACTTCCCGGGCTCCGCCAGCAGCTTAATAACAACACCGAAGGAACGTCACGCCCCCGGTTTAAGTCCAGCATACGGGGAGTAGCCTCGTTAGCAGTTTAGCTAGCTAGCACTCATCTCTCTCCCATGTTTGAAATACCTAACCGTCCTGCCACATTACTTACGGTCTGCTCGTCCGGGGTCCCCCGTAACTTTTGACGTGCTTATTAACTGACGGACCTTCTTGCGGTCCGCGAAAAGTTTATTAATAGTATCACACGGCGTAAGAAAATAAACTTGCACGTCCCTGAGCTACGTCTTTATGAAACAGCTGGTCGCTAATTAGCTCACAGCGAAGAGAGTGAAGAGATTTAGACAAAATCCACACCTCAAACAAATGCTTCCTGGAGCAAAACTATATGGGGTAGCCAAACAATGACATTTTGAGAGACCCAAGACCCTACCAAACGCATGAGTGTAGTTTTTATGTCTCTATGTGTTTTAAAACTGCTCAAACAGCCGTTTACAAAAAGTGTACCGGCTGTGTTTTTTTTTTTTTAAATGTCGGCAGATTTGTATGGAAGCTTATGGGGCTCGGGGCAGACTTTGTCTCACAATCAGGCTCCTCACGCAAAAAGTAAATAACTCTGAGATTCCAAACTTATACGAGTCCAACCAGCACAAGCACGGCTAATGTTTTCTTTTTAAATGAAGGCTGAAAAGTGAATATTGTGGCCGTAAAGATAAAAGTGCCTCCTTTTTTTTAGTGAATCCTGACACGGCGCTCACTCTAAATGCCGGGACAATCCGGAAAACTCCACTCTAAATTCGAAAGAAACCCCAAAACTAATGAAACATAATTAGTGATTATGAAAAAAGTATAATAGATATCAACAAGCTGTTTTTTTAATGAAATTGTTAAGACTTGTGTCAACATTTTAAAGTTTAAATGGTGTCTCTAGCTGAAAGATTGGAAAAGCTGAAAAAGTTGAAAGTTGAACAAGTTTTGAGAGAATTTGAAAATGTAATCCATTGGAAACCATGTTTAAAAGGTTGATGATTTTAATTTATATTAATTCAATTATAAGAGCTAAAAAGCTGAAAAGTCATAGCACCCCTCCCCTGAATGAGCTGAACATTTTAATATTTGAATGGTTTGAATAGCTGAAAGTGTGAAGGAGTTGAAAGGTGCGGCGGAAGAAATAGAAGAATAACTAGAAAATGCATTTCCTGCTGAAAATGCGTTGGAATGCAGGCTGAAAATAATTTGAAAAAGTCGCTTAAAGTACAGAATTGAAACAAGCTGAAATACATTTAAAAATGGCTGAAAATACAGAAATTTTCTAAACATTGCTGAAATAGAAAAGGCTGAAATACATTTAAAATTGCTGAAATTACAGAAATGAGAAAAGCTGAAATGAACTTGAAAGAATTGCAAAAAAAGAAATTGGAGAAGCTTCTATGAATTTGAAAACACAAATAATAAAAGCTGAAATAATAGAAATAGGAAAAGCTGAGAATTAAAAAATACATTTTTTGTAACTGTGGTACTAGTGGTACTAGCAGCAGTAGAAGAAGTAAGTACTAGTTTCACTAGTATTTGAAAGCAATTGTGGTGTACCCATTGTTGAGGTACAGATAATCATTGAGGCTTTTATTTTGAAATAATGGAATTGGGTGGGGGGGTTTGAGAGACAGACTGTTTGTTATTCAAACCAAATGGACTTGGTAAAATAGATTTGTACAGCGCTCTTCTAGTCTTCTGACCACTCAAAGCACCTTAACACTACATAACATCATTCACCCATTCACACACCAATGACAGGACCTACCATACACAGTGGCACCTGCCCAACCAGTAACTAACATTCACACAGTGTAGTCACAGCTAGAGGAACAATGCTGGGATCAAGTGTCTTGCCCAAGGACACAGTGACATACAGGTTAGCCAGGCCTGGGATCAGACCGCCAACCCTCTGATTGGAGGACGGCCGCCCGCGCTCCCCACTCACCCACAGTCGCACTAAGCTAAGAAAACTAAAGTTATTAATTGATGGGCCTCATCAAACATTACAGTAAGAATTCCCACCATTGGGGTTGAAATACTAGTAGTACTAGTAATATTAGTAGTAGTAAAAGTCATTTTAGTAATACTACCAGTTGAAATACTAGAAGTACTAGAAATATTAGTAGTGGTTGTAGTACTATTTGAAAGAGCAATACGTATTTAACAAAACAGCTTCATCCTAAGCTTCATGGCTAAATTAGATAATCATTGCAGCTTTTATTTTGAAATGATGGTATTGGGGGAGTGGGTGAGTAGGTGCAGGGGTTGAGAGACAGTATATATTATTTAATAGGCCTCATCAAACATTACAGTAAGAATTCCCTCCATTGGGTTGAAATACTAGTAGTAAAAGTATTTTAGTAATAATACCAGTTGAAATACTAGAAGTACTACTAGAAGTACTAGACATTCTAGTAGTGGTTGTAGTACTATTTGAAAGAGCAATACGTATTTAACAAAACAGCTTCATCCTAAGCTTCATGGCTAAATTAGATAATCATTGCAGCTTTTATTTTGAAATGATGGTATTGGGGGAGTGGGTGAGTAGGTGCAGGGGTTGAGAGACAGTATATATTATTTAATAGGCCTCATCAAACATTACAGTAAGAATTCCCTCCATTGGGTTGAAATACTAGTAGTAAAAGTATTTTAGTAATAATACCAGTTGAAATACTAGAAGTACTACTAGAAGTACTAGACATTCTAGTAGTGGTTGTAGTACTATTTGAAAGCGCAATAAGTATTCAACGAAACAGCTGAATCCTAAGCTTTATGTTTAAATAACATAATCACTGCAGCTTTTTATTTTGAAATGATGGTATTGGGTGAGTGGGTGGCGGGGTGGGGGGTTGAGAGACAGTATATATTATTTAATAGGCATCAAACATTACAGTAAGAATTCCCTCCATTGGGTTGAAATACTAGTAGTAAAAGTATTTTAGTAATAATACCAGTTTAAATACTAGAAGTACTACTAGAAGTACTAGAAATATTAGTAGTGGTTGTAGTACTATTTGAAAGCGCAATAAGTATTCAATGAAACAGCTGAATCCTAAGCTTCATGTTTAAATAACATAATCATTGCAGCTTTTATTTTGAAAAGATGGTATTGGGTGAGTGGGTGGGGGGGTGGGGGGGTTGAGAGACAGTATATATTATTTAATAGGCCTCATCAAACATTACAGTAAGAATTCCCTCCATTGGGTTGAAATACTAGTAGTAAAAGTATTTTAGTAATAATACCAGTTTAAATACTAGAAGTACTACTAGAAGTACTAGAAATATTAGTAGTGGTTGTAGTACTATTTGAAAGCGCAATAAGTATTCAACGAAACAGCTGAATCCTAAGCTTCATGTTTAAATAACATAATCATTGCAGCTTTTATTTTGAAATGATGGTATTGGGGGAGTGGGTGGGGGGGTTGAGAGACAGTATATATTATTTAATAGGCCTCATCAAACATTACAGTAAGAACTCCCTCCATGGGGGTTTGAAATGATGAGAGAAGGTGGAGAGAAGGAGGTCATGTCAGGCTGCACTAATCAGCTAATTAGGATCAGCTGTGAGTCACAGAAAGAGGCCCAGCTCGTTGGCGCGGCAACGGAGCAAGGTGCACTTAGCTCACAGACAGTTACCGAGAACCCACACCTCAAACAAATGCTTCCTGGAGCAAAACTATTTGGAGTAGCCAAAAAATAATTACATTTTGAGCGACACAAGACTCTACCGAACGTTTGAGTGTAGTTTTTATGTCTTTATGTCTTTTAAAACTGCTCTACCAACAGTTTACAAAACATGGACCCTCTCTTGTCTTCCGACTTTGCCCGCACTCTAGCGCTCACTCTAAATTCGAAAAGGACCCCAAAACTAGTGAAACATAATGAGTGGTTATGAAAAAACTATAATAGATATCAACAAGCTGTTTTTTTTAGGAAATTGTTAAGACTTGTGTCAACATTTTAAAGTTTAAATGGTGTCTCTAGCTGAAAGATTGGAAAAGCTGAAAAAGTTGAAAGTTGAAGAAGTTTTAAGAGGATTTGAAAATTTAATCCATTGGAAACCATGTTAAAAAAGGTTGATGTTTTTAATTTATATTAATTCAATTATAAAAGCTAAAAAGCTGAAAAGTCATAGCCCCCCTCTCCTGAAGGAGCTGAACATTTTAAAATTTGAATGGTCTGAATAGCTGAAAGTGTGAAGGAGTTGAAAGGTGCGGCGGAAGAAATAGAAGAATAACTAGAAAATGCATTTCCTGCTGAAAATGCGTTGGAATGCAAAAAGCTGAAGTTAATTTCAAAAAGTTGCTTAAAGTACAGAAATGAAACAAGCTGAAATTATTCTAAATATTGCTGAAAGAATAGAAAAAGCTGAAATACATTTTAAAATGGCTGAAAATACAGAAATGAGTAAAGCTGAAATGAACTTGAAACAATTGCAAAAAAACTGAAATGGGAGAAGCTTCTATGAATTTGAAATCACAGAAATAATAAAAGCTGGAATTAATTTCAAAAAGTTGCTTAAAATGCAACAAGCTGAAATTATTCTAAACATTGCTGAAAGAATAGAAAAAGCTGAAATACATAAATGAGAAAAGCTGAAATGAACTTGAAAGAATATCAAAAAAACAGAAATGGGAGAAGCTTCTATGAATTTGATATCACAGAAATAATAAAAGCTGAAATTATTCTAAACATTGCTGAAATAAAAAAGGCTGAAATACATTTAAAAATTGCTAAAAATACAGAAATGAGAAAAGCTGAAACGAACTTGAAAGAATTGGAAAAAACAGAAATGGGGGAAGCTTCTATGAATTTGACAAAATACAGAACTAATAAAAGCTTAAATTACTTCTAAACATTGCTGAATCTTTTTCATTCAAACTTAATGAACTTGTACACCGCTTTGCTAGTCTTCTGACAACTCAAAGCGCTTTAATACTAGATGACATCTCTCACCCATTAATACACTGATGACACAACCTACCATACACAGTGGCACCTGCCCATGTGCACAGAATAAACAAGACAGGAGAAGATCCTGGCAACAAGTCAAAATAAAATATAAAAACATTTTGCATGGTTGGTGAGTGCCTCAAAAGTTTGCAAATAGTGTAGAAATTACTGAAAGCTTCGTGGCGGTGCCATCAAAAACGCTCCTGGATACTTCCGGATAAGTTAACCGTCATGTCTTGATGATGTCATAAAGATGCGCGGTTTTGTGAAATAAACATGGACGCATACAGCGCCAATGACTAATACAAGTACTACGTGTTTCACTTGGACAATTAAATGTTAGTGGACACACACAAATACTACAGCCCCCATCTCGATTACAATTGTTCACTCCTCAGTGCGCAGTTTCGCCCACCAGCGGACCCCCTCCTCCCCCCTAACCCCGGCTGGTCCACCGTAACTTTTGACGTGCTTATTAACTGACGGACCTTCTTGCGGTCCGATGAAGGTTATTAATAGTATATTAAGTTGACGCTTTGTTGCGTAAAATAAAGACCAAACGATCTCCTGTCATTCGCGTAAGAAAACAAACTCACGTATCTGCAGTTCAATCACCGAAGGAACAACGTCACGCCACTCCCCGTAACTTTTGACGTGCTTATTAACCTACGGACCTTCTTGCGGTCCGCGAAAAGGTTATTAATAGTATCACTCGCGTAAAAAAATAAACTCACGTGCCTGCAGCTTAATGACAACACCGAAGGAACAACGTCACAACCACGGTTTAAGTCTCCAGCGGGGAGTAGCCTCGTTAGCAGTTTAGCTAGCTAGCAATCTAGTACTTATGGCTCTCACATGTCTCAAATATCTTACGGTCCAGCCTCCACATTACTTACGGTCTGCTCATCCCGGGTCTCCGTCCCAACTCACGACACGCACGTCCACACGTACCGTTATCTAACCACGGTTAAACCTGCACGTCCATACGTACCGTTATCTAACCACGGTTAAACCTGCACGTCCCTGAGCTACGTCTTTATGGCCATAGATCAACAGCTGATCGCTAATTAGCTCACGGCGAAGAGAGTGAAGAGATTTAGACAAAATCCACACCTCAAACAAATGCTTCCTGGAGCAAAACTATTTGGAGTAGCCAAAAAATAATGACATTTTGAGAGACACAAGACTCTACCGAACGTTTGAGTGTAGTTTGTATGTCTCTATGTGTTTTAAAACTGCTCAAACAGCCGTTTACAAAAAGTGTACCGGCTGTGTTTTTTTTTTTTTAAATGTTGGCAGATTTGTATGGAAGCGTATGGGGCTCGGGGCAGACTTTGTCTCACAATCAGGCTCCTCACGCAAAAAGTAAATAACTCTGACATTCCAAACTTATACGAGTCCAACCAGCACAAGCACGGCTAATGTTTTCTTTTTAAATGAAGGCTGAAAAGTGAATATTGTGGCCGTAAAGATAAAAGTGCCTCTTTTTTTTTTACTGAATCCTCACACGGCGCTCACTCTAAATCGCGGGACAATCCGGAAAACTCCACTCTAAATTCGAAAGAAACCCCAAAACTAATGAAACATAATTAGTGTTTATGAAAAAACTATAATAGATATCAACAAGCTGTTTTTTTTATAAAATTGTTAAGACTTGTGTCAACATTTTAAAGTTTAAATGGTGTCTCTAGCTGAAAGATTGGAAAAGCTGAAAAAGTTGAAAGTTGAAGAAGTTTTGAAAGGATTTGAAAATTTAATCCATTAGGAAACCATGTTAAAAAGGTTGAAGATATTAATTTATATTAATTCAATTATAAGAGCTAAAAAGCTGAAAAGTCATAGCACCCCTCCCCTGAATGAGCTGAACATTTTAATATTTGAATGGTCTTAATAGCTGAAAGTGTGAAGGAGTTGAAAGGTGCGGCGGAAGAAATAGTAGAATAAGGCGGAATAAAGATTAGAAGAACAATACTTGGAATGCTTGAAGCATTCCAACTAATAATATGAAGAAGATGAATAAGGCGGAATAAAGATTAGAAGAACAATACTTGGAATGCTTGAAGCATTCCAACTAATAAGGCGGAATAAAGATTAGAAGAACAATACTTGGAATGCTTGAAGCATTCCAACTAATAAAAGCTGAAATAATAGAAATAGGAAAAGCTGAGAATTAAAAAATACATTTTTTGTAGTAATATAAAGTTTAGTACTATAGTTGTAATTGTGGTACTAGTGGTACTAGCAGCAGTAGAAGAAGTAAGTACTAGTTTCACTAGTATTTGAAAGCAATTGTGGTGTACCCATTGTTGAGGTACAGATAATCATTGAGGCTTTTATTTTGAAATAATGGAATTGGGTGGGGGGGTTTGAGAGACAGACTGTTTGTTATTCAAACCAAATGGACTTGGTAAAATAGATTTGTACAGCGCTCTTCTAGTCTTCTGACCACTCAAAGCACCTTAACACTACATAACATCATTCACCCATTCACACACCAATGACAGGACCTACCATACACAGTGGCACCTGCCCAACCAGTAACTAACATTCACACAGTGTAGTCACAGCTAGAGGAACAATTCTGGGATCAAGTGTCTTGCCCAAGGACACAGTGACATACAGGTTAGCCAGGCCTGGGATCAGACCGCCAACCCTCTGATTGGAGGACGGCCGCCCGCGCTCCCCACTCACCCACAGTCGCCCTAAGCTAAGAAAACTAAAGTTATTAATTGATGGGCCTCATCAAACATTACAGTAAGAATTCCCACCATTGGGGTTGAAATACTAGTAGTACTAGTAATATTAGTAGTAGTAAAAGTCATTTTAGTAATACTACCAGTTGAAATACTAGAAGTACTACTAGAAGTACTAGAAATATTAGTAGTGGTTGTAGTACTATTTGAAAGAGCAATACGTATTTAACAAAACAGCTTCATCCTAAGCTTCATGGCTAAATTAGATAATCATTGCAGCTTTTATTTTGAAATGATGGTATTGGGGGAGTGGGTGAGTAGGTGCAGGGGTTGAGAGACAGTATATATTATTTAATAGGCCTCATCAAACATTACAGTAAGAATTCCCTCCATTGGGTTGAAATACTAGTAGTAAAAGTATTTTAGTAATAATACCAGTTGAAATACTAGAAGTACTACTAGAAGTACTAGACATTCTAGTAGTGGTTGTAGTACTATTTGAAAGCGCAATAAGTATTCAACGAAACAGCTGAATCCTAAGCTTTATGTTTAAATAACATAATCACTGCAGCTTTTTATTTTGAAATGATGGTATTGGGTGAGTGGGTGGCGGGGTGGGGGGTTGAGAGACAGTATATATTATTTAATAGGCCTCATCAAACATTACAGTAAGAATTCCCTCCATTGGGTTGAAATACTAGTAGTAAAAGTATTTTAGTAATAATACCAGTTTAAATACTAGAAGTACTACTAGAAGTACTAGAAATATTAGTAGTGGTTGTAGTACTATTTGAAAGCGCAATAAGTATTCAACGAAACAGCTGAATCCTAAGCTTCATGTTTAAATAACATAATCACTGCAGCTTTTATTTTGAAATGATGGTATTGGGGGAGTGGGTGGGGGGGTTGAGAGACAGTATATATTATTTAATAGGCCTCATCAAACATTACAGTAAGAACTCCCTCCATGGGGGTTTGAAATGATGAGAGAAGGTGGAGAGAAGGAGGTCATGTCAGGCTGCACTAATCAGCTAATTAGGATCAGCTGTGAGTCACAGAAAGAGCCCCAGCTCGTTGGCGCGGCAACGGAGCAAGGTGCACTTAGCTCACAGACAGTTACCGAGAACCCACACCTCAAACAAATGCTTCCTGGAGCAAAACTATTTGGAGTAGCCAAAAAATAATTACATTTTGAGCGACACAAGACTCTACCGAACGTTTGAGTGTAGTTTTTATGTCTTTATGTCTTTTAAAACTGCTCTACCAACAGTTTACAAAACATGGACCCTCTCTTGTCTTCCGACTTTGCCCGCACTCTAGCGCTCACTCTAAATTCGAAAAGGACCCCAAAACTAGTGAAACATAATGAGTGGTTATGAAAAAACTATAATAGATATCAACAAGCTGTTTTTTTTAGGAAATTGTTAAGACTTGTGTCAACATTTTAAAGTTTAAATGGTGTCTCTAGCTGAAAGATTGGAAAAGCTGAAAAAGTTGAAAGTTGAAGAAGTTTTGAAAGGATTTGAAATTTAATACATTAGGAAACCATGTTAAAAAGGTTGAAGATATTAATTTATATTAATTCAATTATAAGAGCTAAAAATCTGAAGAGTCATAGCCCACCTCTCCTGAAAGAGCTGAACATTTTAATATTTGAATGGTCTTAATAGCTGAAAGTGTGAAGGAGTTGAAAGGTGCGGCGGAAGAAATAGAAGAATAATAAGATTATTCAACTTATTCAATTTTTTTTTTTAAAGATTAGAAGAACAATACTTGGAATGCTTAAAGCATTTCAACTAATAAAAAGATGAAGGCGGAATAAAGATTAGGATAACAATTCCAACAACTAGAAAATGCATTTCCTGCTGAAAATGCGTTGGAATGCAAAAAGCTGAAATTAATTTCAATAAGTTGCTTAAAGTACAGAAATGAAACAAGCTGAAATTATTCTAAACATTGCTGAAAGAATAGAAAAAGCTGAAATACATTTAAAAATGGCTGAAAATACAGAAATGAGAAAAGCTGAAATGAACTTGAAACAATTGCAAAAAAACTGAAATGGGAGAAGCTTCTATGAATTTGAAATTGCTGAAATTAATTTCAAAAAGTTGCTTAAAATGCAACACGCTGAAATCATTCTAAACATTGCTGAAATAGAAAAGGCTGAAATACATTTAATAATTGCTGAAAATACAGAAATGAGAAAAGCTGAAATGAACTTGAAAAAATTTGGAAAAAACAGAAATGGGGGAAGCTTCTATGAATTTGACAAAATACAGAACTAATAAATGCTTAAATTACTTCTAAACATTGCTGAATCTTTTTCATTCAAACTAAATGAACTTAGTAAATGGACTTGTACACCGCTTTTCTAGTCTTCTGACTGCTCAAAGCGCTTTAATACTAGATGACATCTCTCACCAATTAATACACTGATGACACAACGTACCATACACAGTGGCACCTGCCCATGTGCACAGAATAAACAAGACAGGAGAAGATCCTGGCAACAAGTCAAAATAAAATATAAAAACATTTTGCATGGTTGGTGAGTGCCTCAAAAGTTTGCAAATAGTGTAGAAATTACTGAGAGCTTCGTGGCGGTCCCATCAAAAACGCCCCTGGATACTTCCGGATAAGTTAACCGTCATGCCTTGATGATGTCATAGAGATGCGCGGTTTTGTGAAATAAAGATGGACGCATACAGCGCCAATGACTAATATAAGTACTACGTGTTTCACTTGGACAATTAAATGTTAGTGGACACACACAAATACTACAGCCCCCATCTCGATTACAATTGTTCACTCCTCAGTGCGCAGTTTCGCCCACCTACTCCCCCCTAACCTTTGACGTGCTTATTAACCGACGGGCCTTCTTGCGGTCCGCGATAAAGGTTATTAATAGTATATTAAGTTGACGCTTTGTTGCGTAAAATAAAGACCAAACGATCTCCTGTCATTCGCGTAAGAAAACACTCACGTGTCTGCAGCTCAATCACCGAAAGAACAACGTTACGCCCCTCCCCCGTAACTTTTGACGTGCTTATTAACAGACGGACCTTCTTGCGGTCCGCGAAAAAGGTTATTAATAGTATCACTCGCGTGCCTGCAGCTTAATGACAACACCAAAGGAACAACGTCACACCCTTGGTTTAAGTCTCCAGCGAGGAGTGGCCTCGTTAGCAGTTTAGCTAGCACTCTAGCACTTATCGCTCTCACATGTTTGAAATATCTTACCGCCCAGCCTCCACATTACTTACGGTCTGCTCGTCCGGGGTCTCCGTCCCAACTCATGACACGCACGTCCATACGTACGGTTAGCTAAACACGGTTAAACCTACACGTCCCTGCACAGTGGATGACTGCTGAGCTACTGGCCATGGAACACTAACCCAGCTGGTCACTAATTAGCTCTCAGGGGCACAGCGCAGACAGTGATTTACAGATAATCCACACCTCAAACAAATGCTTCCTGGAGCAAAACTATTTGGGGTAGCCAAAAAATAATGACATTTTGAGAGACCCAAGACCCTACCGAACGCACGAGTGTAGTTTTTATGTCTCTGCGTTTTAAAACTGCTCAAACAGCCGTTTACAAAAAGTGTACCGTCTGTGTTTTTTTTTTTTAAATGTCGGAAGATTTGTATGGATGCTTATGGGGCTCGGGGCAGACTTTGTCTCACAATCGGGCTGCTCACGCAAAAAGTAAATAACTAAATAAATAAGATTTCAAACTTATACGAGTCCAACCAGCACAAGCACGGCAAATGTTTTCTTTTTAAATGAAGGCTGAAAAGTGAATATTGTGGCTGTAAAGATAAAAGTGCCTCATTTTTTTTTACCTGGTTCTGAGACGGCGCTCACTCTAAATCCCGGGACATTCCGGAAAACTCCACTCTAAATTCCAAACGGACCCAAAAACTATAATAGATATCAAGCTGTTTTTTTTAATGAAATTGTTAAGACTTGTGTCAACATTTTAAAGTTCAAATGGTGTCTCTAGCTGAAAGATTGGAAAAGCTGAAAAAGTTGAAATTTGAAGAAGTTTTGAAAGGATTTGAAAATGTAATCCATTGGAAACCATGTTAAAAAGGTTGATGATTTTAATTTATATGAATTCAATTATAAGAGCTGAAAAGTCATAGCACCCCTCCCCTGAATGAGCTGAACATTTTAATATTTGAATGGTTTGAATAGCTGAAAGTGTGAAGGAGTTGAAACGTGCGGCGGAAGAAATAGAAGAATCAGTTTATTAAAGAAAAGAAGAATACTTGGAATGCTTGAAGCATTCCAACTAATAACACAAAAAACAGCCCAGACAGAACAGCAGTGGGAGGGTCCCGCAATATTTAGAGGCCTGCTTTACCAGGTGAGCCACTGGTGGGACGTAGAAACTTCAGCGCTAGAGTGGTGCACCACAACAACGCAGCTTTAACTGCAAATCAGAGAGGTTTATAAAACAGCTGAAGGCACATGGAATTGAATGCTACGCATATGGAGCTATGCACCGGCTTAAAGGCCACGCTCTCCCACCTCCAACCCTAGTCGGCAGACAGGTAGATGCCGTTGATGACGTGGAATGGAGAGTCACCACACACGCTCCGTGCAGTACATGGAACACCAACCACACACAATGCAACTTCCAGCCAGACAACCGGCTGACTCCATCGCTCACAGAGGGCGCATCAGCTACCATCCTGCTAGCTAACAATGCCCAACATTGCCAGCAACTTACCTAAAAGTCTAAAACCACCATGACCCTAGCAGTTGAGCTTCACTGGACCCTGCCGACGCCGAGGTAGGAAGACACACCCGAAGTGGATGATCCGCTCATACATATAATCTCTGCGGCCCCGTCCCGTGATAAAAAAAACGAGGTTAATTGCTCACAGCTTGGTGACAGATAGTGGGAGGGGGAGCATAGATGGAAACCCACCTGATTTAGAACACTCCAAAAATGGAGAGATAGAAGTGAGCAGACCCACTCTGCCACACCTGGTATGAATGCTACAAAGGACCCTTAAACTGGACCATTCATGTCTATGCTTTTCATGTCCAATGTCTGCTCTGAACTCTAGGTCTTCCCTGCAGGTTTGACACTGAAATAATAAGTAACAATAGTAATTAAAGGGATTAATCGACATTGTAACTAAAATAAGGAATGTATGGATGACTGAACATTTACTTAAGCTACCTATCCTCTCCAGCTTTTATACAGAGTTGTGACATTTTAATGACACTTGGGGGTCTCACTGCAGCTCATTCTACTGCCTTACCCACTGCCAAGCAGCACCTTGGATTAATGATCGCAAAATGTTTTAAATATACATCACTTATGTCGATCCAGAGCTGTTCCTGCTACAGCTCTTTAGGAAAGCACTGAGTGGAATGAGAAACCTCTTGTGCTCCCCATCAAGCGATCCGAAGGAGCCAATAAAGACTTAGGCTGCGTCTCATTTCTCTGTCTTACCCCTTCCCCTTACCCCTCCCCCTCGGTTTTGCGCGTTCATGTGAGGGGAAGTGGTGTCTCAATTCTCATTTTGATTAAGGGCTAGGGCCAAGGCGTAGGGCTACATAGCCCTTGAAACGAAGTTTGCGGAGGACCACACTTGAAACAGAGGGGTAACAGTTAACAACGTAGGAATTTCTCAAAAGTGCCGGCATCAAGTTTTTTTTATGGCTGAACGTCGAACTGTGAAGGAGTCGCACAAATGTAAGTATTTTCAGCAGTTTAATTGATATTATAATTATGACACTCGTGTTTTATGATCCTTTTAATAAAATGTTCAAGTGGTTTTAATTGTAATGTTTTTGTTTTGAATCGGTAGTAAACCGCTAGCTAGCTTCTTCTATGTCTTTGACTGATGGCACCCAAGCGTGCAAAGATAAAGAGAGCCCAGGCAATCGATATCACGACCTGAGACGACGGCATCTTTCGTTTATGTCAACACTTGTCGCCTCTGTTGACGTAGCAGCCAGCTAGCGGCAAGGGATGATGACGCAACCAGTTATCGAGTGGTGTCTCATTTCTTAGAGGAACGTTCTCACCCCTACCCCCTTTCTCTCGGTATCGAGGGGCAAGGGGAAGACACACACGAAGGGGTAGGGGAAGGGGAAGGGGTAAGACAGAGAAATGAGACGCAGCCTTAACGGCCCATCAAGCCAGGTAGTGGATTGGTCAGGACTGTTACTAATAACTGCTGATGAAAATCATAAAGGCCAATAAAAGCCCATGGATGAGCTGCTATGGTTTCCTATTACCAGCCAGTCATCTGGAGACTAATGTGTCTAAGACAGCATCTTAGCTAACTTGGCAGACATTGACACCGTGTTTGCGCTGCATCCAAAACCTTAAAAGAATGCTCTTTTATGCAGTAAAAGGAAATGGATAAACTCAACAATGAGTGCTGTGTTGATTCACTAACTCGCTCATCCCTCATCTCCTACTGCTTATCAACTGGCTCCTACTCTGAGCTCCTCACGGATCGCTGAGCTTCTCTATCTCTAAGGACACCCAATTCGGCTGCTTGTACCTGTGACCTAGTTCTTTCCATCATGACCCATCCTTTATGACCATAGGTGAGCGTAGGAAAAAAAAAGGTAGATCGGGAGCTTTGCCTTCCAGAATAGCTCTCTTTTCGGTGAGGTAAAGTCATTTTTGGAGTCCTCCGAGGCAATGGCGGAGGCATGCGGCTGGCCGGCGGGGCCGGTCCGGTTTTTACTTCTCCTGACCGGAGAGGCGCAGACGGCTGCCATAGGGCTTCCACCGGCAGCACTATAGCACCCGGCGTGACTACACGGCGGTGAGTAAAGCCATCGTGGACAGGCTGGAGCTGTCAGAGGACCACCACCAGGGATTTTGGGGGGGCAGGTTGGGTGCCGGAGGACAGGCCGTTCCATTACAAATCACAAAACATCTCAAAGACGCTGCGGCCAGATGGCTCCTGCCAAACGACGCTTGAGGGGTGCAGGCTATAATGGAGAAGGTGGTGCTCGAACAGTTCATGGAGGGGCTCCCGGCTCCCGATGGCCGCGTGGGTGCAATGCCACCGTACACCGACCTTAGAAGCAGTTGTTTCCAGTATGGGAGGTTCCGCAGGCCGCCACAGGATTTTCTCCCTTTGAACCTTTGTTTGGCAGAGAGTGGCTCAGGGAACGGTGCCAGGTGGAGGCAATTGGAAAATGGACTTGTACTTGTATAGCGCTTTTCTAGTCATAGTCATTGTTAGAAACATTGCAGGACTAACCATTCGCAATGAGAAACAAGGAGTAGATTGCAGTGTATTACGGAGTTTGCAGAGACCCCCACTCCCAGAGTGTGGGAAGCATGAAAATAGCAACATCACGGCCATGTGTCTTGGAGCCGGGGGCACGGGCAGGCGTTGTGGGGCCGGGACTGGCAGAGTCGGGGGTGTAGGTCTTGGAGCCGGGGGTGGAGGTCGCTGCAGCAAACAATGACGCGACAAGGGACACTAGACACACAGGGCTTAAATACACAAGGGAGGTGCAGGTGATTGGACACAGGTGGAAACAATCATGGACACTGATTATTCAAAAGTTTTCAACTGGGTTTGGCTCTATATCAAAGTCACATAAACAATAACACAAATTATAAGTCAACAGACAGATTTTTAGTGTATTCTCAAATTCTCTTTTGATGACTTTTGTGCCATAAATCGACTTTTGTGCCATAAATCACAATTTGAGAACATGGCATTTAGCAACACAAACAGTATAATGTGAGATTGGAAGTGTGCCACTCTCCCCTGCAAGGAATCAGTTCTACTCACTCCCCTGTCAACAGCTGCTTTCAGAGGCTTCGCTGTGGGGCTGCTGGGACAACGAGGGAGGGGTCACCAAGCTTTGAGCCGATTTCTCCTCCTATCCGCCTGTTTATTCTGGAGACAAAGCGCTAAAAAGCCAGCTAACTGTAAAACAATTACATTAGCATAAATATCTTCAATTATACACGTTAGGCTTGGTGCTTTGCAACAGTGAGGAAATCCACTGAATTATTCAGAGTGAACAAATATTAGTTAAATCAGATTGAAACAATAGGAAGCAAATACAACTTCATTACTCTGTTGTCGCCTTGGAACGCTATATATATTAGGGCCGGGACTTTAGCGCGTTAATTGCGATTAATTAATTACACATAAAAATAACGCATTACACATTTTTTCACTTTTTTTTGCACCGCGGAACGTTTCTCACTGGATGAGTTTCGGGGGGACCGATTATACTGGAGCACCAACTAGCGTTCATGACTTCAGACAACAACAAACCACAGTGAACATGAACGAAGAAGCTGACAAGACCGTGTCGGGTGGCCCCGTGAATGGGAAATCTTATTATAATAAACACACGGATGGAAGCGTCGATAAGAGCGTGGTTGTGTGCAAGCTACGCAACAAGGAATTCGCATCGAGCCTCAAGTATCAACTCAACACAATTAGCAGCTAGCGTGGACGTTAGCCCCACTCCGGGTACAAGGACCCACCCTGCACCAGATGACTGGTTTAAGGACCAGGGTAACTAAGACCACGTCTGAAAAAATAACCAATGTTCTGAATGTACTTGAAAGTATTGGTCTACTTAAAAAAACATAGTTTACAGAAGGTCTACTTACCTATAGGCTACCTGAATTTCTGAAAGTACTATATTTCTAAATTTGCTATTGCTACACTTGTCTGCTTGAATTGGTTGAACAAAAATAAAAATCCATGTGAAAAAAATTACTTCTCACTGTTCTCAAGTCAAATATTTATGCAATTAAAATGCGATTAATTTCGATTAATATTTTTAATCAAGTCCCGGCCCTAATATATATATATATATATATATATATATATATATATATATATAAAATTGCCCATAATTCGGGATGTCTCGGGTAATACAGGACGGTTGGCAACCCTAGCTACAGCACCTGAAGCCGAGCGACTCCAACTTTTTCTCCCTCTGTGGTTGAATAAACAGTTGTACTACTGCCATCCTTGCCCTTACTCGCCACTAAACCGCTAATTTTACCACGTATATTTCCTGAGCAGCCCTCCCCCTTTTCCCGTCCTTTGTTCATTCACACCTACACACACACACACAGACACAATTATTTGTTTGTTTAAATAGTAGGTTTATAATTGTGTCATAGGGATTGTTGGTTTTAGATATCATTTATTTTTGATTGATCAATATCTTGATCTGTGTATCTGCAAGTTAATAAATTCTGTTATACCTGAAAGCAGGGGTTCTTAACCTTTTTGACTTCGGGGCCCAGCTTTTTGAGTACAGTTTAAGTACAGTGGCCCGGGGCACGTTCAAAAATGTCTTGGAATAACTAATTGATACCATTCGTGGTTGGATTTGTATTCAATGATTTAATACAATAAAATAAAAGTTTAACAAGCAACACCCTGATACAGTAATCATCACAAGGACATTTATTTATTATCTGTATCTAAACCTGCACAAACACTACCTAACAATACCAGTTTGTGAGATGACTGACTTTCTAGTGCATCTGTAGCCCATTTTTCTTTCTTTAAAAAATATATATAGCGTGGCTTATCTCAGTTACTTGTCTCCGTAGACCAGGGGTGTCAAACTCATTGCAGACGGATTTCAAGCATACACACGTTCCATTGTGTTGATTTTTACTGTGAAAATTTACCTACTTCTGGTTTAGTAGCTACACTTCGTATTTTCATTTTATTTTATTGTCAGCCTGTCTCGTTTTTGGGTTGTAAATGAAGAACGAGAAAACGACTGCCCACTTCCGTTAGTTAGTTAGTTAGTGATTAAAAACGAGAAAAGAGAAAACGGCCGCCTACTTACGTTTTGGATCTAAAACGAAAAACGAGAAACAAGTTGTAGCCGTTCACGAGCTACCGTTGCCGGGTTCTCCGGGAATTAGGCACGGACACACGTTACAATGTGAATGGTGTTACGGCCACAGCCTTCTGAGTTTGTTTTTGTGATTATTAATTGGTTTGGCCTTTCTGAGTGCAGGCTCTGCCCCTGCGCACCTGAGAGCGGTTGCGGTGATGGCTCAGACTGAGCATATAGAGGGGAGAGCGACTGAGCGCCGGGAGAAGGAGGAGACCTGCGAGAGCGCCAGGCCCCGGCCTCAACACCAGGAGACCAGTGTTTTGAGTTCGAGCTACTATTGTGTTATGTTAATGTGTAAAACGGAGAGGCTGGAGGTTGGAAAACTATAAAAAGAACTTTGCATCGCTTCCTGCCTATCGCGTTTTCTTTATGTTGCTGACCCCTTGGCTGAACGAGCCTTCACCTTATCGAGGGGTTCGTAACAATGGTTTGTTAGGATATTCCTTATCCACCCGAGTTGGTTGATAGAAGAATCCACTGCAGGAAATTAGTTAAAAAGTTTAACATTTATTTAGAAGAGAAAAAGTTGTACATGAGCAATTCTCCGCAGATATATCTGGAGACAATGAAATACGTATCGCAAGCAAATCCCTTCCAAAGTCCGCCTGCCTTCTGACACTGACCTGTTTTAATCCCTCTGGTGCCCTTGAACGTTGGTTCAACCCAGTTCATCCTTCTGTAACAAATGCCTTCCCCGAACAATGAGTGTCTGGTACTCTCTCCTGCAGCCTTCGGCCTTGCCCTGAAAATGGGTTCAAACTGGCTCTCCCTTCGGTCGCAGGTGTTTTATCTCAGATAATATTTTATCTTCATTTTTCCTGTGTTCTCTCTTCCACCATTCACATTGTCTGCCTTATAAGGACCGATCCGGTCACGCCATCTGTCCTACAAGCGGACATCTATTCTACAAGCTAAAAAGTAAATACAAGAAGACACACACAGAGAACCCCACATCCCACAGGTTCTTTATTCTTTTATGGCTTTGTCTTAGCCGGTTTGCGGCGTCGCGTCGCATCGCTCCGCTCCTAAGCACCTGCTTCGACACCTCCTCCGTGTCCTGCTCACTGTTTTTAAAAGGGGAAAAACAATCATCCTCATGCTGTCCAGCTGTGCTAATTACCTCCCAGCAGCGTTCCCTGAACCACTCCCCCGTTCTCTCCCCTGCAACTGAGCTAGCCACACCCCGCCACCACACAAGTGTTTTTCGTTTTTACGATAAAAGAGACGATCAAAAGGTACACGGACCATTTAGCCATTTTTTGGGGAGAGGGATAGTTGAAAGTTGACACAAGTGGTATGTAATACAGACTGCCAGGTGCGCTTTCACAGGCCCATGAATGCGCGCAGACACACAGAGAGTGCATTGTGGGTTTGTAGTATTATGGTGATGCGTGCGATATACCAGCGGTTTTGATCATGCGGGCCAAAGATAATTCATTCACGGGCCGGATGTGGCCCACGGGCCTTGAGTTTGACACATGTGCCGTAGACAGTCATAATAAGTTCTGTTATCCACCATAGAAATAAAAAAACATTATCTCTGCTTATTTGTTGTGTGAATTACACAAACGTCAGGACAGCATACGCCGTCGTGTTTGGGTTCATGATGTCATCAGTCACCGCACACAGCTTTAATTTCACCGACTCCTCCAGGAAGTGCGTCTGGATGCCGCTTCCAGCGCTGCTTCAGTCTGACCAGCAGGCGGTCTGATGACCTGTTGTGTCGGCTTGGTGCCAGCGTCTCTCAGTTAGACACAAAATAACTTACAGGCGTTCAGTCTCAGCTGTCTATGAAACAGCCGCTCACCAGAGACACACAAAGTGTTTCATGCTGTGACAGCAGGACAGTGGATGACGAGCGCAGCATCTCAACGCTGATTGGCTTTCACAAGACAGCGTCGGGCGAATTTTCTCGCTTAGTTTAAATATTTCTATGCAGACCGTGGGTACAAATTGAAAGTGTTTTGTGGCTCTATAAGTGGCCCTATGGTTAAGAATCACTGCCTTAAAGAACGTTTTTGCCATGTATTGTATTGGTATTTATAGCCAGTGCTCAATCTTCAAACCTTAAAGTCTTTACTCAACTTTAGGCATCTCAGTAAACTGATGAATGCCTTTTTTTTTAGCATGACTACTGTGGAAAGAATTCCCAAATGTGAATTTTGCCCTTGCAGTGCCTTATAAAGACATAACTCTTGGTGCAGTCGTACATATTGTATACATGGCAATAAATGAAGAGGGAGGTTCTTCGTCATGCAGTGTGGGCTTTACTTGGTCTTAACCTCACCAAGACTCAATATTTTCTGGTTACAATCCTTCTCATGATTTCTTCTTATTTGAAGTGATCATGACAATAATACGTTACCTGCATGTCCAAAACTGATGTTAAAGTGGTACTTAATCAAACCAAGCTTTTATATTTGTTTAGTTGGGAGTTTGAATGTGTTTCAAATTATATATTGTTTAATGTCTTTGTGAATAGACAGCAATAAGAAACGGCGTGATTCTTTAATGGAAGTTCAAATCCCGAGGGGGCCTTTTTTTCTGGTGAGGCAGTTCTGCTGTGCGAGATGAAGCCAGACCCGGTGTCTTCTATGAAACACATCAATAGTGAATCCATCTGCTCTAATTGAATATACTATATAAATACACTTAAAGAAAACACATTCTTAAACACACACGTGCACTGCACCAGGCTGCCGAGGAGAGCAATAATATGTGAGGTCTAGGAAGCCACAGTTGATGAAGTTGATGATATGTACATGTCATCTGTCTAATGCTCGCTCAGGGGAAATCATTAAATCTATAACACAGGGATGTATGTACATCACTGGATTAGTGTGTGTATGTGTGCAAGTAGTGCAGAGGTACCCGGGGACCCAGTCTAGTCATTTCACGCATGAAATGCTCATCCAATTGGTCTTAAAATGAACCTTGGAAGAATATAGGGATGAAATAATGTAAAGATTGTAAGGGATAGAGCAAAGATGTCTGGATGAGGAGGAAGACAGTAATGTAATATGAATTAGCTTAATTTAAGACCTAAATGTAATGAAAGGGAAGATTGCAGTTCACTCAGCTATAAAACACAGCTCACTGCAGATACACAAAGACAGCACAAACACTCCTTTCTTTCCCTTGGAAATGGACCTTCGTGACACTGACCGAGGGAGGGAACCGGCTGGAGACGTTTAGGACCGCCCTGGACCATGGTCGGCTACCGTGCCAGATAAGTCCATGCCGAAACTCCTCTCCTGACTTCTCCAGCTAAGCCAACACACACTTACAAGCCCACACGCCCTCCCACGCAACACATACACACTGTACTAAAAAAAACAACTTGTATTTGTTGGGCTAAAACAGTAATTTATGTAGGTAAAACTTAAAAATATAAATTATTACTATTTAAGGCAACAATGTTAGTTAGCACAACAAAGCAAGAAAGTTGTATGATTCAATTTGCCTTTAAATAACTTAAATACAAATACGGCGGATTTTATTGTTTATTGTTTTATTGTGTTAATTGTTGGAGTGCAAGTTTTATTCTTCGGACCTTTATTCCGACATCTTATTGTTGCCAAGTATTGTTCTTCGAATCTTCAACTTATTCTATTTCTTCCGGGCCCCCTATCAACTCCTTCACACTTTCAGCTATTAAGACCATTCAAATATTAAAATGTCTAGCTCATTCGGGAGAAGGGTGATGACTTTTCAGCTTTCTTGCTGTTATAATTTAATTTATATTAATTAAAATGATCAACTTTTTTAACATGGTTTCCAATTGAGTTCATTTTCAAATCCTCTCAAAACTTCTTCAACTTTTTCAGCTTTTCCAATCTTTCAGCCAGAGACACCATTTGAACTTTAAAATGTTGACACAAGTCTTAATATATCTATTATACTTTTTTCATAATGACTAATTATGTTTCATTAGTTTTTGGGTCCATTTCTGAGTTTTACCTTGATGTGTACTGCGTTTCTTAAGTGAAGTAGAGTGAAGCCGTGTCAAAAATGGCACTTTTGCTTTTACGGCATTTGTTTGAGGTGTGGATACTGAGTAACTCACTGTCTGTCTGCCCCTGGGAGCTCGTTAGTACCGCAGCTGCTCCGTTGTCACGGCAACTTGCTCTGGCTCTGCCTGTGACTCACAGCTGATCCATATTAGCTGATTAGTGCAGCCTGACGTGACCTCCTTCTCGCCATCTTCTCATATAATTTCAAAACAACCCCCCATGGAGGGAATTCTTACTGTATTATTAGGGCCTGAGCCGACTGAAAGACGGGCGAAAGCCCTATTGTTTTTGCAAGAATTCTTATTATTATTATTAGGGCCTGAGCCGACTGAAAGTCGGGCGAAATGGAGGCAATTTTTCACTTTTGATCCACATCAAAACTCCACATCAGGTCTGTAAAGGTCATCACGTAGGATACTGACAGAGGTTTTCAAGAGTTTGAGTGTGCCGAGGCTCAGAAGATGTGCTTGAACTTTCATGCGAACATGGCGTCGTCACGGCAACAAAGTTGGTCCAAAACTCCCAATTCTCACTGTGAGCCGTCTTACGTCTTATATGTGATAAGTTGATCACATTAAAGGGCTAGGAAATGGACATCTAAATGTAGAAACTTTGCATTGACCTAAGCCAATAGGTGGCGCTATACTTTTTCGAAAATCACTGCATGGGAATACTTGCAGGCTTACACAAGCATCACGAATAAACATGTATAGCCAGAAATATCAATGTTCCTTGGAGTTATACCATTTTACATTTTGGAAAAAAATCTTCCAAAATGGTCCAAACTGCACGCACGCTCACGCCCAGGTACCTTTATGAAAACTCTTGATTTTAATAACTTTTGACCCCAAGGGTGTCAGGAACCGCTTGCCAGATTTTGAAATGGATCGGATTTAAACTCTCGGAGGAGTTCGTTCGTTTGTAAATGCAAAAATTGAAGGAAATGGCCAAAAATACACAGAATCACTACAGCGCCCCCTAATGTTCAAATATTCTGGGAAAATTTGGGGATGTTCTAGGACTCATTGTGAACATGTTCTATAGATTTGGTGAAAATGGAGGTTGACAACTTTTTAAGTTATAGGTCTTTCCGTTTCAGGCCACACGACTTACAAACTTCATTGTTCCATAACTTTAATGAAAAATGAGATATCAACATTCTTTCAATAACTTTTGATCGCATCGAGACAACGATCATTTTGCCGAAGATTTCGTAAGAATCGGACCAAGCGTCTGGGAGGAGTTCGCAAAAACGTGGAGGCAAATCTTCTGAGCCTCGGCACACTCCAAAACTCTTGAAAACCTGTCAGTATCCTACGTGATGACCTTTACAGACCTGATGTGGAGTTTTGGATCAAAAGTGAAAAATTGCCTCCATTGCGCCCCCTGGAAGATTTTGACGAAGCGGCGCCGCCACCCTGATTGACCTACGAGTCTGCTGATTTCTTACCAGATGTATTACAGGGAGACTTAAAAAAGTCTCTGAGGAATTTGCTCTAAAACAAACAGGAAGGCAGTTATAATTTTTTTAGTGTGACTATTCCCTGTATTTTTTGCAGAGAGCCATGAACCCCAGGGACGTTTTCCTCCCAGATTCTCAAGTGGGCCTTTAGCTCTAAGCATGCTCCAGCGTTTTTCCCGTGGGGATCTCGAGTTCGAGTCCCGTCACAAACATCTCTTTTTTTTTTCTACTCTTTTTTCCACGTGTCCGGCTGATCTAACGAACAAAATGATTCAGTTTACTCTCCTTGCTGAGCTTATTGACTTTGTACACTTTAGAGGACGTTTGTCAAACTCATTTGAGTTTACTGTCAGAAACTGCTGCGTGGGATCAGCAGGAACGGAACTAACAGCTGACTGACGAAGGAAAGGCAGACGCGGGACAGCTTGCAGTACGCAGTCGGGTGCTCTGGACGGGGCAGCCGTTCTGCAGTTTGACACATCTAACCTAGACATAACACGGACAGTTCAATATAATTACATCTATGGATTTAAATTGACGTATTCTGCAACATACGGGTGGAGATGCAAACACGTTTTGTGATGTTACTAGATGTTGCGGTTTACTGTTAAGGTAAAGAACTCCATCACCCAGCATTCCCTAGTCTGTGTTGAAGGACATGCGCACAGCCGCGTACGTAGTCTCGCGTGAGTTCATGCTGTTATCGCGAGAGTTCGCCAGCTCTAACGTAATGTATTTCTGTTCAAAGTAACCGCTATTCATGTTTTGCACTTTGTACATCGCCCCAACATAATTAATTAGACTCCTGATGTGACTTAAATTGTGTTTATTGAACAATGCTGCAAAATATTGTCTCCACAGATCGATCTCCCTGCCCTGACGCAATGTGGGTGAATCCGCTTTTTTTAGGTCTCTTTTCGATTACGTAATCACGGCTCAACACGTAGCTCCGTTGGTTAGACACAGGACTTTCAATATTTTGATCCGGGTTCGCTTCCCGTTAGAGCCATAGTGTTTTTTTTTTCTTCTTTTTAACTGCGTGTTCAGCTGAACTAACGAACAAAGGGATTTAGTTTACTTTCCTTGGTGAGGTGAATGTAATTCGTGTCGTTTGTATTATATTTTCATGAACTTGTTTATTTGTTGTGTGGCTTGTGCTCAGAAATATTTGTTATAAAGTTAAAGACTTTGTCACCTGTTATGATTTTAGCGCTTCCACAATTGAATTTTGCTTGGTATTTCATCTAACTTACCCCAGCACCTGTTGTGATTTATTCTTTCTCACGGTGTCAAGTGTGTACCTTGATCTTTTTTTTGCTCATTGCAGCCCTTCTCTGCAAGGAGGGCTAACAATGCATGGTGCTGTTCATTAAGCAACTGGGTAAAGAGCTTGTAATGCCACATATGAAAAATTTATTTAATTTACTCATTTATAATAAAATAATATATATAATCTTGCCTTGACTGAATGGGGGCGAGTTATTTTGGTGACGTTTTGATCATTGATTCACAACAAGTCCTGTGTTGTATAGGTTTGCTTGATGCTTTGGAATCTGTAGACCTGGATTTGTTATCAACCTGAATTGACAATCCATTGACAACATTGCTGGAATCTCCTCTGCCTTAAGACTGCAATATTACTTTTAGCTGAAAGTACATGGCTCCACTGATTCAATTTGAATTCACCAATATATAATGCCTCGGAGGAGAAGCGTATCTTAGTCAATGTATTAATTAATTGTTTCATTCAGCAGAGCTCTCTTCAGGAAGACAGCCACGTATCCAGTGTGTTTGGTTAAAAAGTTAACATTTCTTGATGGAGCAAAAGTGTTGTGGTTAGCTGTCGTCCTTTGCCTTGACTGTACCAAGGTGATCCTACATTTCAATCTATCAAACTAAAGAATCAAACAATAACATTTAAGATCCAACTGCTAAATAACTGCATTTAAAAAGACCCCACAGATAGCATTTTGATACGAATATTATAATGTCCATAGTATAAAAATACAGAGCTCTGTTTTCCTCTTTTTTTGTTTTTAAAAGGAATAGAACTACACACATAATGTCGATATATTTAGCCCCAAAGATACAATACACAACTAAATGCTGTCCATAAATATTAAATTTTAATTGCTAAAAGCACAACAATAAACAGCAGCATCAGTGAAAACACGAACATCTATATTTACAAAAAAAAATATTAAAAATCCTCTTGGAATATCTCCTCTGTATCTGGGTCCGCCCTCTCTGTGTCCGTCAAACCATCTGCACAGATTAAAGAAATGAATAAACACACGTTAACTGGGAGAATTATAGCTGCATTCTTTGATAATGCCATCAACAACATTACATTTACACCCTTACAATTCACACAGCCAATCTAAATATAAAATATTCAGCTCTGTCAATAACATACATTTTCATTCACCTTCACTTATCCACCCTTCAGTGAATAATGTTATAATAATATCACATGCTTCACCTGTCTTGGAGGTTTGATAGTTTGAGATGTAACAAATGATATGACATGTTTTTGTCTTTATCCTAATACATATTGTAAGTCACTTTGGATGAAAGCGTCACCTAAATGACATGTTATGTAATGTAACATCTAATAACTGATTTTGAATACATTCCTTGAATATTGTCACACTCACCATCACCATCACTACAGTGTTCCTCCACTTGAAGCTTTTGGACCTTTGCGGCCGCTGCCTCCCGTCTCAGGTCTTCCACTTCCTTTCTCGTGGCCGCCAATTGCTGTTCAGCAGCTCTCCGCATCCTGACCTGCCTCACCAGGACCTGCATTACCTTCTTATTGCAATCTAACGATAACACATACAGGTCCTGGCGAGACAATGCCTGATCAAGGCACGCATACTGAAATTAAAAACAAACAAATGTACATATTGATCCTTTTCAAATAACAACTATCTTCTATGGTGCATGTTATAACATATCAATACATTAGAATATATGTGTTCTATATTGTAGGATATCTTGCAAGACAAATATGCATAACTTCAAACATGACGCCAATGAAATATCATTATTACCCCTCAATAGCTCTATAATGTCATACAAACACAAAGAAATACATTAGGACTTTTCACCACTGCCAGGAACTATTCAGCTCACATAAATAAATAAATAATATGACTGCACCACAGCCAGCAAATATTTCAGCTGTGCTCACTGGAGTACACTCAAATAAATATCAACACATGTACTTACAGTTTGAATTTGGCAGGCCTGCCTCACATTCTCCACCTCCCCGTCATTAATTTGCGCGAATTTTGTTGGACTTTGCATTTTCTAATGAACAACAAAACACGGTACATACAAGATAAAATACCTCGCCAGGCCAATCACCACATAGCACATTATCCGTGGGTACATGTGGGTCAGCATTGTTTTCCACAGACGTACATGAATAACACAGGTACTACAATTTCATAATTAACTACGTTACCTTACCTAACAATACATTTGTTGTCATTCATTACAACATCAGCATTAAATCAATATACTAATGGATACTTACGAATGTATAGCTCGACGACGGTACGTAACTACTCTTTGTCTTTTCAAAACGTAATGGCGGAGAGTTGGCTTTCGAACCTCTAAACCCCGCCCACCACCCCCCTTCTGATTGGCCTATAAAATACCTCCTGGATTAAAAAAAACAAAGCAACCCAAAATGGCATCATTTTTATATTACAATTAATTAAGACATATACACTTACTAACAATTTTTGTTCGCACCAATATGCGTGAAGGTTGAATAAATACGCGATTAATTAATAATTACATTTCATTTAAAACAACCAAGCTTCCCCCCCTAACAAATAAAATATATATATATATATATATATATATGCGAGTGAGCCTCTCCATCCGGCCACCGTAGGCAGACAGCTAGCTGCAAGATACGGCGCCTAACTGGATAGTGACAGAGCTGCATACACTATTTAAGTGTCACTATGGACAACGGTAAGTGTGTATTTCTCAATATTAGATACAATTCTGGAAGCATTTACTTCAATTAGTACCGTTAATTAAACCGCTAGTTTGCTCTGGGTAACCAGACGGAACTGACGGGAGACGTTCTACCGGACAATTTATGACGCGGCACCATGCTCAAAGGTTAAATAATTCGCCCTGTCAAAATGAACACGTTAATCAGTGGGATTATTGCCATCTACAGTTATCAGTGGTACAAGTACACGCAGAACGTTTCATATGTGCAGTCTATAGCTTTAAATAATAATGCTTCTTGCCGAGGTGGACCTTATTTGTGCAATTCCCTTGACGGTCCGTTTTCTTAAAACACTACCAACTCCCACCGGATGTCATGATCCCATATATGCAACTCGCCGACACTCGACCTCCTCTTTGAACTTCGGCTGAATTTCAAGGAACTACTCCACCCTGAGCTCTCTACTTTTCGTAATTCTACACTGCTTAAACCACACAAATACTTACACTACCACACATTGAAGAGATACACCGATTTCCCCAACCGACTGAAAACTACTCAGACTAACGGTAAGTTTCATTATTATAATCTTTCTTGAGCCTCGTCCATTTCGCTATGACGAGCTAATGCTAAGCTAACTTCACTTTGACCAAGCTGTATTCTTCCTTAGCGCCAGTGATTCTGAAGACAACCAACAACGTTTAACCCAACTACTTTGTTCACAAACTAAATGAGTGCAAGTTAATACGGGAAGTGCATAAAGTATCACAGAGTTGGTAGTTAATGTTAGTAGTCCGGTGAACATTTTAGCCTTCTGCTGGGGCTTTGTTCGTTGGTGTGAGTGGCGCTGGGCTGGCGGGGGGGTGCGCGCTAGGCCGGAGGTTCATGAGGAACCTAAGCGGCTCAAACCAAAGTCCATTTTCTGTTTTTTGCTTTACAATTTGGATGTGTTTCTGGAGTGCGTGACTAAAGACTGAAAGGAGTGACTGTCATGTTCAATGCGTGATACTTGAGAGCTCTGCCTATCATGTTTTAATCTTTTATATCAGGGGTGCCAGTAGCAGTAGATAGATCTCCGTGACAAAAACACGTTCACCCTCCACTGCTGCCCCACTTGTAGACCAAGTGTATCTTTCAATGGTAAATATTGTTACCCAATTACTTCCAGATGCCGCGCGGAAAGTCCTACTTCCGGTCTGAGGCTGCCAAGTTTCGCATGGCAGAGCGGAGCTACGGTTCTCAACTCCAGCAAGGTGGGAATAGTGATTGTCCTCTAAAAATTGTCATATATATTGTATCTACACAAATGTAAAACACATATTCCTGTCTTCTGAAAACACCACTCCTGTTACATTCATGACATCAGGTCTCACTATTCTTTTTTCTCTCACTTACGTAGGCTGTGGCACAGGTCGGCGTCACTTTGTGCGCCCATGGCCAAAGTCTTCCCTCACTGGAAGACAACGTAAATTGGTCCTTCCACCCACGTTTCCAGACAAGAAGGTAGTTAACTCTTTCAAGAAATGGACTAACTATTTGCTCTAAATGAATGTGTAGTTTTCATTCACTCCATTTTGTTGTTCCAGTTGGTGCTTGTTCTCGGATGCTCCCACCTGCGCGCAATCGCAGATGGATTTGTGACGATGCCAGACGGCATCCTCTCCTTTGGCTTCCTCTCCATCCCTGGGGGGAGTGCGGCTGACCTGAAGCTGGAGATCGAGAACGCTGTTCTCACGCATCAACCTGATGCACTTTGTGTGTTGGCTCCAAGCAACAATTTGACAGCCAGTCGCTCCGTCAGTGAAGCAGGAGCTGATTTTGCCAAGCTCATGACCAGTGTGACCAAACGCTTTCCTAATGTAAGTGTTTTTTTCAAAGATATCATTTGTTTAATTTACAATCGTCTTTTCGTATGAGCTGCATTAATGAATACTTTCTGTCATGAATAAATGTAGTTCATAATATTACGTCCATCTTTGTTCTTGTAGGTGTTTGTCCTGGATTTTCCTCCACGACTCAACTGTGAGGTGGCTGACCAGGAGCTGTTGCGACAGGAATTCCGTCATGTCGCTGCACGGATGAGTACGTTTATTAAAGAATATAGATTACATACACTGGTATCAAGATGTGGTTATTGCTTTTTATGCACATACATAAGTTACAGTTTAAGTAACATTTATTTCCTTTTCTCTATTTCTCAGGTGTGAAGTACTGTTCCATTGCAGAGTACTTTCCACTTCAAGACCTCAAACTTTGGGTCAGAGACGGCGTAAGTACATGTTCTTCTGATATTGCACATGGGAAAGTTCTACATACTCTGTTGTGTATGTGATGATACCTCTACATTCATGTCAAAGCATCTGTTTTGTATATTCACTTGTAATTACTCATTACAGGTACACCTGAGTGATGATGGTGGGATGAAGATCCTGGTGAAGTGGCTGGCGCATCACTCCTATCAAGTAGGCCTTGTTAACAATTCTCTGATGCCATTAAATTCCATTCCATTCCATTTTCACCCCTGCTTTAATGTCTTTCTATGTATCTAAAAGAACGTATTATTCTTATTGTCATTTTTAGAAACTTCACCCACCGCCTGAGCCACGGGTGTCTTTCCAACCATCGGTGCCAATAGTCACTCCAGCACCAAAGCCACAGCGTTCTCCAAGAACAGGCCAGACAGCAGTCACTCCAGAGCCCAACCCACAAGTTGCTCCCAAGCCATCACCGCTAACTTCAACTCCAACACCGAAGCCACTGGTTTCTCCAACACCATCGGCCCCCACATGCACTCCAAAAGTACCACGTCAACCAGATCTTGAGTGGTCAATTGTGGGAAGCGGCAGGAAGGTAATGGTTCAAACACTTGACTTGTTGTCTTCAGGTTTTTTAATAACTAACATTTCCTAAATAACTCAGCAAAGTGCAAGTTCAAGGAAATGTACTTGTGTGGGATAAAAACTATACTGTTTTTTTTTTTTTTACAGAGGCAACAACCCAGCCAATTCCAGCCAACGTGTGACACCCCAAAAAGAAGCCTGCTTCACCGTCAGGTTGGTTCTGTTTGTTATCGTTTAAGTCAAAGCACCATATAATTATAAATTATGCCAGTATTGTTTGCCTTTGACAAAAGGGATTTGTTACCATTCTTTCTAATTTTCCATTTACCAGGAAGTGCTGAAGGAGTGCTCCGTCGTGCTAAATCCTCTCACGTTTAGCACGGCAAGGTTGGCAGAAATGAACAAGATTTCTCCATCGCATCTTCCTAGCCGGAAGATATGCACACCATTTTCTCCACAAATCAAAAAGGTATCCATTCTAATTCTTTGTTGACTATCTTCTATGGTCAGTTTATCGGGCAGGATGTAATGGTTTGCACAAAAATCGTTGCCTTTTATAGGGAACAGTCTTAAGCATACGTACTTGTGAAATAAATATTCTGTTTGTTATTGCAGAGGAGACCACCCGGTCAACCTAGGAGGAGGATCCTTCATCATCAGGTTCGTTGTATTTGATATTGTTTCGAAGTACCACACAATGTTATGAGATTATACTAGTACGGTTTGCTTTTGAATATATTCATTGACATTCTTCCAAATATGTGTCCATCTTTCAGGATGAGGTGAAGGTTTGCTCCGCCCCGCTAACCCCTGCCAGGTCTAGCTTGGTGCCGTTGGTGAAGATGGATGACACAACTCCATTGAATGTTCCAAGCCCTAAGGAATGCACTCCAGTCCCTCTACACATCACAGAGGTATTACTACAATTATTTATTCATTACAGGAATCGTCTAGCAATGGGGAGGTTGTTTTGTTGCAGCATTTGGCGGTTACCAGACAGCCATATAAACAACGTGTATTTGTTTGTAATTATCGCTCCTCTTCTAGGTGGACACGTCACCAACTTCCACAGAGGTGATGGCCAGACCTCAGCCTACCAGAGTTTTGGTAGCTGTACGAAATGAGGTTGGTCAACTTTGTCTAATTGGCATATTCCAATCATGTTTATAATTTGCAGTTCCTTCTAATATTATTGGTCTTTTTTTAGGTCCAGGCAGCACCAGGTGCCGAAGAGACGGCAGGGTCGTCTTCTACTGGTGTTCCAAAAGAAGCTGCCTCCGTCAAGGTTAGTCCGTTGTGTTGAAAATAGGGGACGGAGAAAATGTACATTACAATTGTAAAACCACTAGACTCCGATTTTTGCTCAATTTTAACTCCTACTGCCTTCTATACGGTTTACATGGTATCCGATGTACACAGTCACATGGCAAAAGCCTTTCATTCAGTGTGCTTTTAAACGTTGTATAGTTTTTATTCAATATTGCTCATTTTCATGTATTCTGTTTCACTACATTGCATTGCAAATAATGACTGTATTTTCAGGGGTATTTTCCCCACTACTTCTTGTGTTTTTTTTAAATATTGCTGCTATTTCTAACAAAATCTACTACTTTCCTTGCTAATACAGTGTTTATGTAACTTAGGTGATCGTAGCCCACCACATTTTTAGTACAACTTGGTTGTGAAACCATATGAAGAAACATGCTTGTTCTTATTTGTCTAGTTAATGGTCACCTGCTTTTTGTAGGTGAAAATGTCACCAACCTTTGCGGAGGTCACTGCTCGAAGCTCTCCTAGGACGCGTTTGGTGGCTGTAACGAAGCAGGTTGGTGAACCTTGTGGGAAATCTACTTCATTCAAAATACATTTTCATGCAGCGTTCCTTCTCAAATGTGGGGTTTTTCTTTTTCTAGGTCCCAGCAACACCAGGTGGAGAAGCTTCGAAGGAGTCGTCATCTACTGGTGTTCAGCAGGAAGCTGTCCCTGACAAGGTTATTGCACATTGTTTACTTTTTCTTATCCGGGTGACAGAAAAACCCCATTTAACGGCCTATAGGATAATAAACATCTATATAACATAAAAACATTTTTTTGCCTTCCAGCCTTTGCCAAGTGCGGAGGAGTCGGAAGGTTCGTCTTCTACTGGTGATGAGGAGGGGTCTGTGAAACTCAAGGTATCAAATTTACACTTGTTTTTATACATTTTTATGGTCCATCCAATTCTAGTTATCACGCTCATTTTGTTTAATTTTGAACAATAATGACTACAAATTTCACCACTTCCTTTTAATAGAAGAAGAAAACCTCTCATAAGCGACACAACCAAAGATTCATCGCAGGTAAGTGTGATCGAGAAAGATCTGCCAGATCCACCCGAGGGAAGTGTGATGATGCCCAAATCATCAGAAGTAAAGTAAGTCGAGAAGGTCAATCATGCACATGTTCCCAGACAATTCCACCAGCCGTTGTTGCAGGTACTCGTGAAGCACACTCTCTGGATTATGATGGAGATTTATCAACTGCATGTAGTGTTGCTGCTTTAATAAAGAATGTCCTTGCGCCTGTGTGTACATGGCAACCATCAGATGTTGATGACATCTGCACAGAGGGTAAGAAGTTAAACATGTTTGTAGCTGAAGCAGGTACAAACACTGACTCTAAAGGGAAGTGTACCTTCATTGAACAGCACAGTGTCTTTGGGAGAAACTTTAAGGTAAGGATTGGTACACCACAGCAAAGACATTTCAATGACTCTGCTGAAGAGCCTGATTTGCATGAAAGGCTACAAGAAAACTTGTTGCGGGATGGCATGTGTCTGTTAAACATGTATGGTGTGGTTTCTGCGGTTATTCATCACGACAAACACTTGGTGTTTGTTGATTGTGGGTCACGTGACGCATCTGGGTTGGCATCTAGTCTTGGCACACCTGTGGCTGTCTTCAATAGCAATCTTCATGACCTGATGCTTCACATCAGAAATCTAAAGGAGTCTTTTGGCGCAAAGTGGTACGCCATCAGTAGCATTTCTGTGATGGCGCGTAACGAACAATGTGTTGAAGGCCTTTCAGACAGCAACGTGGAAGTTGCAGTTCACTCTGAGGACAGCCTTCCTGTCAGTGTTGAATGTCCTACAAGATCTGTCCGGGGTTCCTTTCATCAAGGAGACAGTCGGTTTGAATTTGGCGGACTTCAGTGCATGGCCATCGGTTTGGCCAGCATAGCAAAACACTCAACTCGCTGCGTGTTTTCATGGCAGTCCAGTGATCTTGATGAGGTTGTAGTTTCAGGTGACGAGTTGTATTCTTCTCTGCGTGCCAGCAACGCCATCAGTGGTGGCTCCCAACTGCTATGTGTTCCCGATCTTCCCAAAGACTCTGTGATTAATGGACGCAAGTATGACTTTTCATATGGTGACTATGTTACTGGAGAAGTTGATTTGGTTGAGGGAGAGCTTATCGAGCTAGGTGTACACGTCACTTTAAGAAAGGGGTTACAAAAGATTCTCACGGAATATAACACGTGCCTTATGACATTACGTGCCAGTACATGTGCAATCATTTGTCACCAAGGACGTTATGCCGTGGTTGACTCTCATGCACGCAGTGCACTTGGAATGGTTGATGCTCAAGGACAAAGTGTTGTTGTGTATTTTAGTTGCTTTGAAGACCTGTTTAATCACATATGCAGATTTGCCACCGCATTAAATGCATCTCAAAAGCCGTTTGAGATTGCTGGTGTTTGTGTCATTGTGAATGACACAGTTGATGGCAGCTGCTTGTCCGTTTGTCAGCAAGTCACTGGTTTAACTGAGACAACGTTGGGTTCTAGCTTTCCTCAGAAGACTGCTCAACCAACACTTGGCTGCTCTAACAGATGCAGAGGTACAAAACGTAAGGTGTCCAAAAGAAGCTCCAAATCAAAGAAGGTGATTGGTGCGACCCAGTGCGACTGCTTCACCGTCTAACTTTGATTCTGGTTTGTCTCAAACTCTTCCATCAACACTAAGCTGCTCTGTGGCAAATGGAATTTGTAAATCACCGGTAATAAAAACCTGTGTTACCGACGTTGATCCAGACATCGTATTTGTCCGTGATGTCAAGAGGAAACCGTTGCAGTTTCGTCCACTTTGTAATGGTGATGCAGAAATTCTCTGCAACATCTTAGATATTGTGTCTGAGAAAGGTGATTCGGTATCGACTAATGTTGGTGCGTTGGGGGCTCCGTGTTTGAATAACAAAATAGTTGGTGATGGAAACTGCTTCTTTAGAGCCATCAGTCAAGCTGTGAGTGGTACACAGAAGTATCACAGAAAAGTTCGACTTGCTGTGGTTAAACACATAGAAAGTAATCCTGAAGCATATACGTCTTATTTGAGAAGTGAGTATAATTCAATCACAGAATATCTCATTTTGTCAAGAATGACTTATGTTGGCAGTTGGGCAACTGAAATTGAAATTCAAGCAACAGCTGATTGTTTGGGAATAAATATTTTCACATATCAGACTAATCGCTGGCTTGAATATAGTTGCACAAGCAATCAGTTAACCACTGACGGACCGTATTTGGAAAACTGCAATGGGAACCATTATGAGACTGTGGTTTGTGTTAAACAGCCTGGCAGGTTGACTTGTTATGGTTATTGCAAAGAGGACACACCTTGCTCCACTGACGACTCTCGTCGACTGAGTAAGAGAAAAATCAATACTTTACAGAATCTCAGTTTACATAAAAGTTGTGTGCTTGAACCTGTTGACACCTCCGATATCTCAAAGCAGCCGAATAGTTCATTGCCAGCCACGGACATAGATTTTGTAATGTTGACTGGATGTATTTATATACAGTAGTAAAACGTGGTTAAAATACACTTCTACAAATCCAATTTGGTCTGAAGTGGCAATTTACCTATACCATGATGAGAATAATTACTATGAACCCGTACGTTGCGTTCAACATATTACTGAAACGGGTTGCTTTGATTTGTGCAAAATTGATTTTTCATCAGACACACAGTACTGTCACAAAGGGTTAGTCCCCCCCACCCGTGGGGGCACTCTTCACCGAAGTGGAGTTAATGGAGACCTTGGTAGCCTTTGCTGAAGATGGAATAATCTTGGTGACGGAGCGCAGGCAGTGAGAGAAGCAGTTCTCCCCCCACTGGCAGATTTCACCGGAGGACCAGCAGATGGTGGGTTCATGATACTCGAGCCACGGGCGTCCCAGGATGATGTCAGCGGTCGAGCCCTCCAGTACCAGAAAGGAAATTTTCTCTTCGTGCAGGCATCCAATACGAACAGTGATTTCCGGACTGCAGTGGCGAATCTGTCCACGACCTAGCGGCTTTCCCAGGATTGTCTGAACTTGAAGAATCTGAGGGTTGTCCTGGCGTCGAGCATGCAATCTTCGTAAGGTGGTTAAGGATATGAAGTTGCCTGCGGCACCGGAGTCGATCAACGCTTTCGCTGAAACAGATTGCCTAGCGTGAGTGAGTATTACAGGAGTGTACTTCATAGATGAAATGGGTGATGGAAGACGAACTGAACTCACCGCCGGTCGTGGAGGGTGAACAGGACAGGAGATGAGAAGATGACCCGCCGCTCCACAATACAGACATAGATTATTAAGGAGGCGGCGCTGACGTTCAGTTGAAGACAGATGAGTAGAATCCACTTCCATAGGCTCTGGTACTGTAGGGCTGACTGAACTAACCACGGTTGCTGGGCGAGGAGGAGGAGGAGGCAGTACAGGGTTATTCAGGAAGCAGGCCGTGCGACGTTGAGCCACACGAATGGAACGCTGAATGAGACCTTCAACTCCGATGTGATCATCATAGATCGCCAGCTGCAAGCAGATATCTGGGTCCAAACCCTGTCGATAGGCGGTGATCAAGGCTGTTTCATTCCATCCGCTGCTGGCGGCCAGTGTGCGGAATTGCAGGGCATAATCAGCTACCGAAGATTTACCTTGCCGTAGACGGAATAGTTGATCGTGGATTGACAGTTCAGTAGAAGCTTGGGAGAAAACCTCCCGGAAATGGGTGATGAACTGGGAGAATGACTGAGTGACGGTACCTTTCGCATCCCAAAGAGCCCGAGCCCAGAGCAGTGCACGTCCAGCAAGAAGTGAAATGACGAACGCGATTTTTGCCCTCTCCGAGGTGAACTGTGGCGCTTGCAGCTCCATAAACAGCTCACACTGAAGCAAAAACCCGCTGCACTCCCCCTCCTCGCCAGAGTAGGTCGCTGGTCGGGCCATGGGGCATACGGAGGCCGATGAAGAGGCTGAAGAAGAAGGATTGACGGCTGCAGAAATGACCGGTGGAATTATGTTCGCGGCTCCAGCTGAAGCTTCCACTCCGCCGTCACCTGTTGGGTCTTGCATTTGTGGTCTGGTCTTCTGTCACAAAGCAGAAGGAGACGAACAGGTGAGGTACCAGAGGTTTTATTTCAAACACAGGAAGCTCCGTGATCGAGTTGCCGGCGAGTAGTCCGTTTGGAGTCCGGTAGGTATTTATCGGCGTTACTACGACGAGACCAGACAACTGGCAGAGTGAAGGTGTGTGGTTTATGAAGGGATCTGGTGATGCGAGATGATGACGTGCAGGTGGTGAGAACAGGTGATGGTGATTAGAATTCAGGGGATTGAGAACGAGTGGGCGGAGTGATGATGTCTGGTGTTGATGACGGTGTCTCCGTTACAAGTACATGCGGACAAGGTTAAATGTACGCATCCAAGATACTTCAAAAATCTGTAGTCCTAGTAAGTTATCTACCTATTTGAAAAGGAAAAAGTCCATCCAATCAATGGCTTTATATTTAGGTAGTTCCTGCCGTAGACAGAAACTTAACATGATGAGTAAAAAACTATATCGGTACAACCTCTCACATAGACTTGGAGCTCAGGAAATGAGTAAAGCCAAATATAAGAACAATCTGTTGCATAAACAAAAAGTAAAAAAACTAAGCAAAAATAAATATCATCAAAATATGGTGTACAAGGAAAAGGTAAAACAACGTGGCATTAATAAATATCACCAAAATCTGTTGCACAAGGAAAAGGTAAAACAACGTGGCATTAATAAATATCACCAAAATCTGTTGCACAAGGAAAAGGTAAAACAACGTGGCATTAATAAATATCACCAAAATCTGTTGCACAAGGAAAAGGTAAAACAACGTGGCATTAATAAATACTCTACAAATGCCATTCACAGGCAGAATGTAAAAGCAATGAGTTTAAGCAAATATTATGGAAATGCTATGCATAAAAAACGTGTTCTTGCAGGTAATAAATCAAGACTTCAAAAAAGGAAAGAATGGTCAAAAGAGTTTGCCTTTGTCATGGAGCAGTTTTCTGAAAAGGTAAGAAAAGGACCGGAGTTTGTATGTTGTGTCTGCAATCGACTGCTTTTCGAACATCAGGTGTCGCATTGGAAAAATGACTATGGTAAGCGTGAGGACATAGCTTTAATTGCTGAGAAATGTATCTCACGTAATCATTTACATGAATGTGATGATTGTGTAGTACCATGCAAATGGCTGGATATGGGTAGAGGAAAGCTATGGATCTGTCACACATGTCATTCTAAAATTAAGAGAGGAGTAATGCCACCTGAATGTGTACTGAACAATATGCAAGTACATCCCGTTCCAGAAGAACTGGCTTGTTTAAACAGCTTAGAACAGCATTTGATTGCTTTGCACATACCGTTCATGAAAATGTTGGCTTTACCTAAAGGAGGTCAAAATGGAGTCCATGGACCTGTGACGTGTGTTCCAGCCAATATCGTTGAGACCACTAACTTGCTTCCACGTTCAGAAATGGACGGATCTCTTTTGCGTGTTAAGTTAAAGCGTAAGCTCACTTATAAAGGCCACTATGAATATCAATTTGTAGATCCCTTACGCATTAAAAAAGCACTGATGGTTTTGAAAAAAACTAATGTATATTATAAAGATGTGGAATTTAATGAAAATTGGCTAAATGATTTTTGTAGAGAAGAAGACACAAATGTAGATAATGATGCCGAAAATGACCAAACCGCTCCAGATGTTAGTGATGAGCTGTTACATGATCGACAACAGCACTGCATGTTTCAAGACACGTGTCTGATGCCTGTCGATATTGGTCAAGAAGTATTGGATCAGCATTTTGACAGTACATTAAATCTGGCTCCAGCTGAAGGTAGCTCTCCAGTGAGATTATTAACAGATATTTCCAACGAAGCCAAGAGCTTTCCTGTATTGTTTCCACAAGGATGCAAAACTTTCCATGATTATAGGCAACAAAAGCTGACATTAGCACGATATTTGAACCTTAGACTTCTGAATGCGGATAAACGTTTTGCTAACAACGTAGAATATATCTTCTTTTCACAGTATGTATCAGAGGTGCAACAAGTCATATCCAGTGTCTCAATAGCATTGCGTAAGGGAAAAGCAGGCCATAACGCCAAATCAATTGATGTTGATTTACTGAAGGATCAGGAAACTTTAAAAAACTTGCTGCAGTTTGATGATGGCTTCCGTTTCCTTAAGCCTATTCGAGGAACCCCATCTTTTTGGCAGGGAGCTCAAAAAGACCTCATGGCTTGTGTGCGTCAACTTGGGGTCCCTACATGGTTTTGTTTTTTTTCTTCAGCAGATTTACGTTGGAAGTCACTTCTCGCTACTATTTTGAAACAAGAAGGTAGGACACAAACACTTGATGATTTAGAATGGTCTGAGCGATGCGAACTTTTGCGACGCAATCCTGTCACTGCGGCAAGGATGTTTGACTACAGGTGGCATTGTTTTTTGCGCGAGGTACTCATGTCTCCATCACAGCCAATTGGCAAGATAATAGACTTTTTTTATCGGGTGGAATTTCAACAGCGCGGGTCACCTCATGTGCATTGTCTTTTCTGGATTGAGAATGCACCAAAACTTGATAAAAACACAGATGAGGAAGTAGTTCAATTCATTGATAAATATGTCACCTGTGAATTGCCATCACAAGACGAGCCGTTAAAGGCTATTGTGACATCTGTGCAACAACATTCTAAAAGACATTCAAAATCATGTAAGAAAAAACACACAATTTGTCGATTTAACTTTCCCAGGCCAGCATCCACTCGCACTTTTATATGTCGTAAAACCGAGGAATGTGAACAAACCTGTCTGTGTAACGTAACTCCTTTGACACCGTGTGGATGTGGACACAAAGAACGTTTAGCTGCAGAAGAGAAGAAGAAGGCACTGGCGGGGAAAATGATGACATCCATTAAACTGGCTCTGTCAAATGAGGAGGCTAATTTTGGTTCTGTAGCGGAGTTGTTTGAAGCGTTGGGGATCAATCAAACTACGTTTGAGGCTGCGTACAACTGTGTAGCCAGAAATACACATGTTGTTTTAAAAAGAGACATTGATGAAGTGTGGATCAATCAGTACAACGGGAATTTGTTAAAATGCTGGGATGCAAACCTTGACATTCAGTACGTTGTTAATGCCTATGCTTGCGTTGTGTATATCATTTCATACATCTCAAAGGCAGAGAAGGAGATGGGATTGTTGTTACGAAATGCACACAGAGAGGCATCCAAGCATGGCAATGTCGATGCTAAAGATGCATTAAAAAAGTTAGGAAGTGTTTACCTGCACAACCGAGACGTTTGTGCTCAGGAGGCTGTGTATCGGTTGACGGGCATGCACCTTAAGGAATGTTCGCGAAAGGTTCAGTTTGTGCCAACAGGAGACACTACTGTGAAGATCAGTTTTCCGTTAAGTGTGTTAAAACAAAAGGCAGACCAGAAAAATCTTTCAACGGCAGACATGTGGATGACTGGCTTCGAAGACCGTTATAAGAACAGACCAAATGATGCCGTTTTCAATGATATGTGTCTGGCATCTTTTGCATCGGAGTATCGGGTTTTGTCAAAAAATGAACGTACAAACAATAGAATTCAACTCAAGAATAATCTCGGTTTTGTTGTCAAAAGAACAAGGTCTCAACCTGCAGTTGTCCGTTATGCTCGCTTTTCCAAGACTAAATGTCCAGAGAAATTCTTCCAAAGCATTTTGCAGTTGTTCATGCCATATCGTGTTGACAGCCAGTTAAAACCATCTAACTGTGAAACGTTTCAACAATTTTACGAAAATGGTCATGTTACCTGTAACGACAGATCACGACAGTCCGTGAAGTCCATCGTTGACAAACACAGAGCGTTGTTTGAGGTTGACTCGGATGAATTGGATGCCGCACAACAGTCTATTGATGATGTTGGTGTTCTGGAAGATGCGTGGTGTGAACTGTGCCCAGAACAAGAATTGGAGCGGCTTGAAAGTGAAGAAGAGCGCAGAGCCAACTACACGGTAGATGAGCACGTAGAAGCTATTCCTGATCTTGCAGTTACTCAAAAACAAGTGGCACACTTGCAAAAGACAAACACCCTGACCAGAAATGAGGGGTTGAACTTGGTTCGTAGTCTGAACGCTGCACAAATGTCCATCTTTTATCAGGTAAGAACGTGGTGTTTGCAAAAGGTAAGTGGTCAAAATCCAGTCCCCTTTCATGTTTTCATAACCGGTGGTGCAGGAACTGGAAAAAGCCACTTGATCAAGGCACTTCAATACGAGGCAACGAGGTTACTCTCCCCACTGGGTCGTCACCCTGATGAACTGTGTGTATTGTTAACTGCTCCAACAGGCATTGCTGCATACAACTTGAATGCTTCAACCATTCATACCACGTTTAGCATTGCTACAAATGTCACACTGCCTTACACCCCTTTAGGTGAGGAAAAGATAAATACTTTGAGGGCCAAATACAGTAACCTTCAAATTTTAGTCATCGATGAAATTTCAATGGTTGACCATAGATTATTGGCATACGTACATGGTAGATTACGACAAATTAAACAGAGCGGCAACTTTTCCCCATTTGGTAATGTGTGTGTGATTGCGGTTGGAGATTTCTTCCAGTTGCCTCCAGTAAAAGATAAGGCTTTGTATGTTGATGATTTGGGAAACGATCTGTGGTCTACCAATTTCAAGATCATTGAGTTGACAGTGATTCAGCGGCAGAAAGACACTGCATTTGCTGAATTGTTAAACAGATTGAGGAAACGTTCCAAATCAACGCCCATGCTGCCAAGTGACACCAGTTTACTTCAAACACGTGAAACTGGTGAGGAGAGTTCATCTTTGCACATTTTTCCCACAAATGCACAAGTTGAGACTCATAATGTTGAGCAGCTACTTAAAACATGTAAAGATCATGGCAAAATAGATGCTCAGGATTATGAACGCAACAAGAAAACGGGAAAACTTGAATTGAAACGGGGACATCATGCCACAGTCTTTAACACCACTTTAGCTCAGCAACTGGTTTTAGGTGAGAACGCACGCGTCATGCTGACCAAAAATGTAGACATGATGGATGGACTTGTGAATGGGGTCTGTGGCACAGTGACACACATAGTGAATTCCACTGGAAATAACTTTCCAAAAATTGTGTACGTTCAATTTGATGATAAGGAGGTTGGCGCACAGACTAGGGGAAATCATGCCTGTGCTTCAAGCCACCTCTTAACCTCAACACCTATTCTTCCCCAAGAAGATAGGGTCACAAACAAAGGTGGATTACGTCGTCAATTTCCCCTTAAACTTTCCTGGGCTTGTACGATACACAAAGTACAAGGAATTACTGTTGCTAACGCTGTAGTGTCACTTAAAAAAATATTTGCTGCAGGACAAGCATATGTAGCATTAAGTCGCATCACAACTTTGTCAGGATTAATTCTTCAGGACTTTAAAGAAGACGCCATCTATTGCAACAACAATGTGCAGGAAGCACTTCAGTGCATGCAACCATTTTTATGTGAATATAGTACAGGACACAAATCGTACACACACAATTTTAGAGTGCTTTTAATGAACGTCCAAGGTTTGCCAGCACATGTCAAAGACTTGCTCCTGTCCACACAGCATTTGCAGCTTAACTGTATTGCTGTGACCGAAACATGGCTGACTGAAACATTTTCAAAAGAGTCAGTCAACCTCATTGGTTATACATTTGACAGCTGTCCTCGTAGTACATCGTACAACAGCAGACACCCCGTGTTACTTGATTTACAAGCCCAACAACATGGGGGTGTTGGCATGTATACTGATGACAGCTTGTCATACAACATTCTACAAGTACCAAATGTCAATATAGAATGTTTAGTGTTTCACTGTGCCACCTACGACATGCTGCTAGCAGTAATTTACAGGCCACCATCGTATGCCATGTCTTTGTTTAAAGAACATTTGGAAAAATTACTTTCTTGGCTGGAAGAAAGGAGTACCACGATCACTATCATGGGAGATTTTAATGACGACATTAGGAAGTCGTCTACAATTTGCGATTTTATGACCGACAATGGCTACATCCAGATTGTCACACAACCTACGACTGAGAAGGGGACATTGATTGACCATGTGTATGTTAGAACTACACAGTTTGAAGTGGAAGCAGAAGTCGTGCCAATGTATTTTAGTGATCACGAGGGGGTTGTGTGTTCTTTTACAACTAAAACCTTCCACAATGTCAAGGCATAATCTATGCCCTTTATTTATTTATTTATTACTTAATATCATGGTCTTCACCTCATTTTAAAGTTTAGTTATTATAAGAGACATAATAATTTAAATTATTTTTCTCTTATAATCTAAAAATAACACTTTCTATGAAATGTAATTGTAATATATTTAAATGTTGGTCTGTCATGTAGGTCTCATTAAATGAACATTGTCTTTGCAATTTTTATCATGTTATGCATGTTTGTGTAAATAGTTTTAAAACAAGGTTCTTTTACTGCGTTTCAACAGCAATAACACTGGCATGTATTGATGGGTTAGAACCCTTTTTTAAAATTTTAATTTAATGCATTTGTTTAATAATTTGGTAACGGTATAGTATAAGGCAGAGGTGGGAACAAGTCACTGTTATGCAAGTCACAAGCAAGTCTCAAGTCATTGCCCTCGAGTCCCGAGTCAAGTCGAGTCAAAGACGAAGCAAGTCCCAAGTCGAGTCACAAGTCAAAGCCAACAAGTCTCAAGTCGAGTCACAAGTCGTACCATTTTATTTTTGAGTCAATTCAAGTCATCTTATTATAGTGGGGACGGGGGAACCCTGGGTGATGGTGCGCTGCCTCACAGACCTAGACTACGAAGGGAAGGGTAATGGTGGATCGACTGTGACTGTGTTATAGTACTGTAACGCTCACCCCAATGCTGCAGCGTAAATAAGGAGGCAATGACTGACTTGCAACTCCGCTGCATTTATTTATATAAAACAACTCAACTTCGGTCACTGTTGGCCGTCACCACACCGAACGAACACTTCCGCATACACGGCCCCCCAAAACTCGGGTTGTCTCGCGTAACTACACCTGGTAACAGAGCATAACGTGAACACATGCAACATCTGCATAACTGATTAACTAATAACTTTAACTCAGCTCATTACACTACTTTAAAACGGACGTTGACATAATGTTGGCGAGGATTTCCATCGGAGTCTGAATCCGGGTTCAAAAATCCCGATTTTTGTAACCATGAACGAGCTGTCTCGTTGATACGGTCAAATGGACTGCAGTGATTTGATGTCGTGCAGGCAGCGCGCGCTCTCTGCATACAGGTGGCGCACATTTTTTTGACAGATGCAGATAAACAGAGCGGCGCGGTGGTGTGAAAATGTTTTCCCCCAGTTTTCATGGGAAGTAGCAAGTCTTCTCGAGTCAAAAGGCTCGAGTCCAAGTCAAGTCACGAGTCATCGGTGTTCAAGTCCAAGTCGAGTTGCAAGTCTTTGTACGTTTTGTCGAGTCGAGTCTCAAGTCATCAAATTCATGACTCGAGTCTGACTCGAGTCCAAGTCACATGACTCGAGTCCACACCTCTGGTATAAGGTATATGGTAAAATTCTATACTGCCACTAAAATGCTGTTGAGATGTACTGTAGGTTTGCTTTACCTTACATGTTACCTAAAAAGCAAAAGGCACTGGTAATGGTACTCCTGGACAATTCCCTACGGTGTCCTTGCATTTTTTGGAAAAAACATGAAAGTTGTAATCTCAAACCAATTTAGAACCTGCACTGTCTTTTAAATCTTACTTTTTGCAGGTCTCTTGCACCTCGGCAACAGCCTAGTGTTGGTGGATTCCGTTCATGAGGCCACAGACTCAGGTTTGAATGCCAGCCCCAAGAGTGATTTATTTAGTCTCTTTTTGACCCGCGAGTCCGGCCGACCGCTGCCCCCCCAACGTGCAAGAAGAGGCGAAGGCCCGTTCATCGCTGCTTGCAGCTTTAATTATAATTATTACTGTATTCTATACTGTAATGTTTGATGAGACCTATCAATTAATAACTTCTTAGTTTGAATAACAAATATTCTGTCTCTCACCCCCCCACCCCCTTGCCCAATACCATCATTTAAAAATAAAAGCTGCAATGATTATCTGTAAATTAACCAAGAAGCTTATGATAAAGCTGTTTCGTCGAATACTTATTGCTCTTTCAAATAGTACTACAACCACTACTTATATGTTGCTAGTACTTCTAATAGTACTACTAGTATTTCAACCCCCTCATGGAGGAAATCCTTACTGTAATGTTTGATAAGACCCATCAATTAATAACTTCTTGTGAAGTTATTAATGTGGGTGGGTGTGAATGATGTCATGTAGTGTTGTCTTGTCAAAGTGCTTTGAGTAGTGAGAAGACTAGAAAAGCGCTGTACACATCCATTTTACCAAGTCCATTTAGTTTGAATGACGACATTATGTCTCCCAACCCCCCCCCCCACCCAATTCCATTATTTTAAAATAAAAGCCTCAATGATTATCTGTACCTCAACCATTAAGCACAGAATAAACCTGTTTTGTTAAAATACGAACTGCTCTTTCAAATACTAATACAACTAGTACTTACTTATTCTACTGCTACTACCACAATTACTATATTACTATCACTATAAATCTTAAATTACTACAAGTTATTTTTTTATTCACAACTTTTATTATTTCTGTATTTTCCTTATATCAGCTTCTCCCATTTCTGTATTTTTTTGCAATTCTTTAAAATTATTTTCAGCTTTTCTCATGACATACATGGAATTTGACTTGGCGGTTGGTGCGTGACGGAAGACAGTATGATAATGGACAACAAACATCGTAGTGCAGGAATAGGATAAGAATTTAATCAAATATATTCAATGTGTTAGTAATCTAAAGCTATGTGTTAGTTGAGTTAAGAAATAAAGATAAAATAAAAATAAAAAAAGATAAAAAATAAAGTGCACCAGCGAACAGAAGGTGAAAGTGACAAAGTGTATATACAGTACAGAGAGTGAAGAGTCAGTCAGGGGGGGCCCCGACTGCCGACGGGAAGAAACTGTTAGTGTGGCGGGAGGTCTTAGTCCTGATGGACCTCAGCCTCCTACCGGATGGAAGGGGCACAAACAGGTTCTGTCCAGGGTGAGAGAGGCTACAATCTTTCTAGCTCGCTTCAGTGTCCTGGAAGCGAACAAGTCCTGAAGAGACAGCAGATTGCAGCCAATCATCCTCTCTGCAGAGCGGATGACCTGCTGCAGCGTACCAGACGGTGATGGAGGAGCAGAGGATGGACTTCGATGATGGCTGTGTAGAAGTGAACCATCATCGACTTTGGCAGGTTGAATTTCTTCAGCTGCCTCAGGAAGAACAACGTCTGCTGGGCCTTTTTGGTGATGGAGCTGATGTTCAACTCCCACTTAAGATCCAGGGTGATGATGGAGCCCAGGAAGCGGAAGGAATCCAGAGTGGTGACGGGGGAGTCACACAGGGTGAGGGGGGAAGGTGGGGGTGCGTACTTCCTGAAGTCTTCAACCATCTCCACTGTCTTCAGGGCGTTCAGCTCCAGGTTGTTATGGCTGCACCACATCACCAGGTGGTCAGACTCCCACCTGTAAGCGGACTCATCCCCACCAGAGATCAGTCCAATGAAGGTGGTGTCATCCGCAAACTTCAGGAGCTCGTCGGACTGGTGACTGTAGGTGCAGCTGTTGGTGTACAGGGAGAAGAGCAGAGGGGAAAGAACGCAGCCTTGGGGGGAAGTGGTGCTGATGGCCCGAGAGGCAGAGACATGTTTCCCCAGCTTGACGTGCTGCTTCCTGTCGGACAGGAAGTCAGTGGTCCACTTGCAGCTGGAGTCGAGCACGTGCAGCTGGGAAAGTGTGTCCTGCAGCAGAGACGGGATGATGCTTTTGAAAGCAGAGCTGAAGTCCACAAACAGGATCCTTCATGACTACAGAGGTCAGGGCGATGAGCCTGTAGTCGTTAAGTCCTGTGATCCTGGGCTTCTTGGGAACGGGGATGATGGTGGAGGCCTTGAAGCAGGCTGGAAAGTGGCATGTCACCAAGGAGGTAGACCTGTCCTATTTCTGCCCCTAATTGGGTAATAAAGAGGAGGGCGGGTCTCTTGGCGGAGTGTCAATTTGAAAGAATGGCAGGGGCAGCTCTTGTCGGCCGTATCATCCTGCCCACCACGTCCACCCCACCCTCCACCCTCCCGTCGGCTGTAGTGTACCTTTTTTTTTATTGAAGGTGGCAACACTAATGGGGCTGACAGTGCAGAAGACAATAGCTGCCTAACAGTCACAATTGAGTAAACAAAGGCTGCTCAACTCAGCCATTCATTATTGCATAAGTAGGCATTGTTATTATTGTTGTCTGCAGAGAAAGGAAGATGGAGGGGAGTTGTGTGTACATGTGCGTGCATGTGTTGGTGGTCGCGGGGGGGGCAAAGAGCACAGAGTGCTCTTTTGGTGGCAGCCACCAGTACACCACCAGTAGACTTTGGAATCAATTATCAAGCATTCCCTGCTGTAAAAAGTGTCTGAAACACTGCAGTGTGTGCACGCACTCTGACGCACAAAAGCAAGCAAACAGTGTCTCCCACACCTGAGAGTGTGAGAGGTAGAGGAAATACATCACAGGAGTTGAGCCCTCTGCTGCTTGGTCTTGTTAAATGTGATGGCTGCAGGAGTTGTGTTTTATCTGCGACATTCTGAGTTGAGGGAAAGCAACTCCCCAAGTGCTTACACAGCAAACACACACTCAACTTCTAGGAAGGGACACAAAGTACAACAGGAGTGTATAGAGTAGTACTGACAGGACAAATTTGTCTCTACGTAGGGAGGCATGTGTGTATTTGTGTGTATGCATGCGTTCCTTCCTTTTGGAGGAATGGTAAGGGGGGCACTAACAGTACCTCAAGCTCTGAGTATATGGTGTCTTTAAGACCAACAAGTGCAGAAACTCAATGTTATGACTTCCATGAATTTCTTTACTTCTTTTGTGTTTCATATAAAATTAGTTCATATAATTGATTTGCTTGCTGTTCATAGGTTTACCTTTAGGACACTTCAAGAACACTCTTTTAGTAAACCTCCTTTAGTAGACCATGTACATTTCAGTGTAACAAAATACCAAACGTGGAAAACTATTAATATAAAAGAATTATTAGCACAGCTTTTATCAACTATTTCTATCATAACTAATAATGTATATAATAACAGCTGAATCGTTTTTTAAGGTTCTGATGCTGGTTCTCTCTAGGAATGTCATGGACATTGAAGGAATATTGTAATCGATTATCAGTTTACCTGAAATGGGGCGTAATGAGTTGTGTTGTCAGTTTGACATTCATGTGTGGGTGTGAGATGGATCAAGGTATTATACATCCACAGCAGATGTGGTCCTGCTAACAGTTTGGGTTCGGAGGGCAGAGAGGCTGCAGAGCTGTGAGCGCTCAGCCAGATGAGAAGGGATTTTCCTCTTCGATCCACTAGTGACTGGGTTCTCCTACTTCTCAACATGTGTAATTAGCATAATTTTGGGAGCAAGAACATGCCTCCTACATGCCTCTTTCGGTATTTATATAAATAGAGCTCATCCCACCCTTCTTGTTCTCAAGTATGCATTTTAAAACATCACCGAGGTCAGGTAACACACAATCGAACATAACTTACAACTGCCCTACCTACGTTACGTCATCAAACCTCCGGCACCGAGATGCCATCGAACTTTCCCCTCCACACGACAAAATTCTCTCCAGGAACGACCAGCACGAACCACTCTGGAGTCTCCAAGATTCAATAAAATCTGAAAATTTCAATGGCGCCTCCATGATCCAGATGCTGCTTTCCTCACCAGAGAAGCTTGACCCAACCTCCCCCTGGCTCACAACACGTAACGTTAACCGGGAGCTGCATCACCACTACGGCCGATCCTCAGAACTCCAGCCTTCACCAATCTCCAGCCGGGCCGCTGTAACCCCGCAAGAAGTACTAAAGGAAACGGAATCCTATCAACAGATCGGACACAAACGCTAAACTCTTGACGTTATGTCCAACCGCTGTGCCAACCGTCAGGTAAACGCCGGCCCGCTTCCTGATGACGTCATCGTGCAAAAAAACTTGACTCGTCAAAAACGTCACCAATCCAGTTAAAGATACAGTAAATACAAATCGGCCAGTAGAAGCAGCTCATAGCACCGGATTGCCCACTGTCTTGCAGATGCAGACTCGTACTGTTTTACATGGCTTACTGATTAAATACTCCCAGAACTTTTTGAAGTCTCCCTTCCGGCCCGCACACACCCTGTTTTGCCATGATTGAAAACACTATTCTTCCTATAGTGCTTTGCAACACCAAATGGAAATCACTGCTAGCACCCACGCAATTTGGAAATGCCAGCTCACTGCAATAATCCTCAACCTCTCCAGCCAGCTTAGCAAGAGCGCCCAGCACCAAGAAGCTGGGGGCCCTCTTTGCAATTTCCCAACAACCTAAGCAGCCAGCTTTAGCCGGGGCTCATGGCACCGGGACGCCAGCAGCCCAACCACCTTCTTCCAGCCCCCCACTGCAAGGCGTTTCCACCGGGATGGAGACCTTCACTCCTTCCAGTCTCACTATTTGCAGCCACCCATGCTAGTTGGAGCAATCAACACAGAAATGCAGCTCACAGCCATAATCCTCAGCATTTACATAATGTAACATCGTAGAAAAGAGAAACCTTTCCAGCTAGCTTAGCAGGAGGACCTCAGTGTTACGTCCCCTGTTCTGTTTTTTTTGTGTTTATACAGGTGGTACTGGTCATCCATGATCTCCATTCATCTTGGCTCCACCCCCGCTCGTTACCCGGGTCAGCTGTTTCCACTCATCTCCAATCCCATCATGCCCTTCTGTCAGTATATGTACCCCTGTGTTTGTTTCACCCGGGTGGGTGACACTCTGGTTGTGTGTAAGTGAGTGCTGGTGTATGGTGGGAAAATTATTAGTTCTGGTGATTTGCTGTACTGTGTATTCAATTTTTTTTTTCTTTGTTCTTTTTATTACAGGGGGATGAGGAGTAGTTTAGCCCTGCTCCGGATGTTACATACCTGCACGTAGGGTTACTCTCCTGTCTAACAACACTAGCTACACCTGGCTGGGCCACCTACTGTAAGTTTGGGTAGGGCGCCTTGGTAGTGTGCCAGTTAGTTTGTGATTTTCGTTGGGAGATAGGACAGGTAAGGGGGTGGGAGGCATTTTGTTCTTTGCTTTGGTACCGCCAGCCCTCCTCATTTCCCCTGTTAACTGCGCTAAAATAAAAGCCTTTTTACCCCTACTTCAGCCCATGTCATTTCTTGCACCTACGACACCATACCCGTTTACTGGCCACAGGACGTCCTCGGGCAGTGCGTGCATCCCACTCCCCTCCTGGGGAGGCAGAACGTAACACTCAGGTAGTAGGAATTGGAATGCCAGAGCCCCCCAATTCCTACTAGCTCAACAGCAAGCTCTTCCCGGCGCACCAGGATTGTGCCACCCCACACCCAGGGCTCAGGCACAGATGCCGCTGCCCCCACCAACCTCTCCAGCCACCCCAACCGCTCGGCGTAACCCCTGGCAGTGGGATGCCAGACCCTCACGCCTCCGGGAGGCAAGCTCACAGCTAATGTCATGTCCAGTATTTGCATAATGTAAAAATGTAACGTCACTGTGGCAACCCCTGCTGTGGAGGCAGCAGCCTTCCAGTGGGATTTAGGTTTGTGGTCTGGGTTTGGTGATTGAAGGCACCTGGGCCCGGTGCCCTGAGATTAAAAGACCCAATGTTCATTCATTCATCCTCTCTTCTCTCTCCAACAGACGTCCTGTGGTATGGGAGTGCAGCCGCCGTGTCTACACTACACTACACTGTTTTCCTTTTAGTTAGATACACTTGACAACACACATCTCTTACACCCTACCCTGATGCACATCCTACACTACTGATAATACTGATGTTCTCATCTGTAATGTTTGTGGATTTTTCGGTGTCTTCTGTTAAATAAAGAACACTGTTTAAACAGTGCAACTTCATTTTTGTCATGGCCCAAATAGCCAGGTCACACGAAGGAAACCCAACGCTGTCAAGACTGCAACAGCAGGAACATAACGCAAGCTGTGGTCAAGGCTCATAGCACCAAGATGCCCGCTCACCCTACCACCCTCTCGCAACCTCCCCAACTGCTCGGCGTAACCTCTGGCACCGGGATGCCAGAGCTTTACGCCTTTCAGTCGCACTATTCATAGCTACAAGTTGGAGCAACTGGCACCGGGATGCCAGCTCATAGCTAACTTCTGCAAAATCTCAACCGGGAAACCACGTGCAGCCTCGAATCATCCCTAATCCATCATGGGCCTCTGGTCCTCACAAGCCGACCACCACTACATCTGCTCAGATCTCAAAGATCTTCACGCTGCTCAATCACACCTCACGAAATTGGAGTCTTTTGGGGGCGCATGGCAGATCCTCCAACGTAGCTCCCAATAAACCAATCCAATCGACCAGACTAAATCAATCAACGACATGTTTGCTCATGTTAAACGCCTTCAGTGGATGGCGTGGTCCTAGCTAGTGAAACTCCTTTGACACAAGGACATCCTGTGGATGCACCGGAGTACGGCAAACGTTTCTGTTCGTCAAGTGAGTGTCTGGAAATAGCAGCAAGTCAGGCTTTTTCCCTGAAAAAAAACTGCCTCTCCTTCTTAACTCTCATATTCTATATGAAATCATATCAACTGCTTTCCCCTCGTTCTGTCACTATCTCTTCCTCCTTGGCAAACCTTCCTGACATGCACCTCACTGCAGTGTATTTTATTCTCTTTTCTCCCTCTCACCTCTAAGCTCCACACTCCTGCAGAGTGAGTCATGCCCCGTGTTTTGCTTAGTAGCCTCTTTTAGTCGCATTCCCTTTCAATAGCAATAATCCTAATGCTGCAATGAAAGGTTGCTTTTGGAAAATCATTTATTAGGATGGACTGACGAGCCCATACTTTCTTGCCACTCCCACTCATGGATTCAACGAGGTCTAGTAATTGTATCCTGGTGACATCAAGACAAAATCCTTTGTGGAATGCCTCTGAAAATGGATTCAGAAAACGCGTGGAGCTCTTCCCAGAGGTACATCGTTGACAAATGGGTAGATTATGCATGGGTGCGCAGGAGGTATGCATCCTCAGGCAAATACCCCAACGTAGGCCAGGCCTCCAACCTTGTCCTCCTCATTGCATTCTATATGGCATCGACTACAGCAGCTCCTGCCCAAAGCCAGAATCTATAGGGCCAGATTCCAGCTGCAGAGGTGTTTAGCTCGCCCTCTTATGTGGGCTTTCAGGTTTTGCCCCGGAGGAGCCAAATGATAGATATGAGCTCACCCCACCATAGCTGGATTTGATTCAAATCTATGGTTCAAGTGGTGCACTCTCACTTCAGAGCAGTTTGTTGTTTAAAGTGATTAGAACCATGGCTGCTTCAGTGAAACCTACTCTATCGGCTACATCAAACATTAACTCTGCTTCTGTCTTAAGATCCATCGACCTTAGATCAGAAAACCTCTTCACCAAGCAGCCTCCACAAGCTGACAGCACCACAGCTAAAAAATAGAATGAATACATGAATAAAAAAATAATATAAGCACTTGCTACAGGGTTTGTTAGGTGCAGCTTTGACTGTGCTGACGAGGAGCTTCCAACCAAACCCGCCCTAAAAGTGCTGCTTGGTGTTTTTGAAGACAGAGGCTCGGGAAGCAGCTTATTCAAATTCAAGACTTGGTGTTGCCAGGGTTCAACAAAGTATCATCCTCCAGCTAATTTTAAGCTCCGCAGCTATTTGTTCCATGCTGTCTCAGTTGGACTGTTTTAGCATTGTTCACATTAACAGGCCCATCATAAATCATGCGGTATAACAAATGGACTTATCCTCTGCAGAAAGGTGCGGCTCCATCCGCAGCCCAGAACAAGAAAAGCAAAGGTCAAATGATTAGCCTTAGTTTGCCTGTGCACCTTTAATGATTGTGCCGAACCTTTGTGTTGGGCGCGTGCCTCCTCAGCACATGTAGCGCTTGTTAAATACAGAACAGAGAGATAAATTAATGAAGGCTTCTTCCTGCTGCTTCTTTGGCCTCTGCATAACCTAGTAGTGATGACTGAGCAGAAATATGGCCTGACTGTTGCTGTACTGTAACACTGTGAAAAAATCTACTGCTCCAGCAAAGTCACTTAGCAGCCACGCTGCAATGAATACAGCACTGTATCTTTTAACAATGACAATATGTTGTCATCCCAAAGTCAATAGTGGGTAAAGTGACCATTAGATTTGAGGCATGTATGTCACTGAAGCACAATGTATTTGTTATCGGGAATATTGGAATGATTAAATATCTATACATTTTTTTAAATATAACTTAGCTTTATGTTATCCTCATCCATTTCAAATTAAATTTAGCAACATTTTGAATCCTATGATCATCATTGCCTCTTTGTAGATTTTTATCCGGGACATTGTGTTCATGCCAAAAGGATGTTCAAACAAGAACTTTTCTGTTACAAATGGTGCATTTTTCAGGTAACCGGAAGAATTTATTCGCTTAAATTGCTGAGTTAAACATCAGTCAATTTGATTCCTCAAAATTGGAATTTTCGCTGATGTCGGGACGTATGCACTCCAGTGGCGGACCGTTTACTCTGCGATCTCCTAAAACTGTCTCTGCTCTGCTCACTGAAGCAAAACAATACGTGGACAATAAATATCAGAGCCAAGAGCAGCGAGTGTAGTCAATACTGCTGCTAACACATTCCGTCAGACCAGGATTATTTATTTATATCCGTTAATGAACTTTTCTTCTCTTGTTACCCTGGTAAGCGCTGTCATTAAAGATGGTTGCGACGATTCTTACTGTGAAAATCGCTTCGTATTTTCATTCGATTTCAGCTGGGTTTGTATCTGTTTTGTCCGTCTCCATCATTCTTGTTTAGCGCGTTCGTTCTCCCGCTCATCACTCAATCAGTGTGCACTGAATCCTGGGCGCGATTTTTTTTCTTTGCATTTTTTTTTTACTCAGTAACGGATATGATTTAAAATGTAGCGAAGTACAATACTTCAAACAAAAAATACTTTTTTAAATTACAGATTTAAAAAAATACTTTAAAAAGTAGAAGTACACAATAAACTACTCAATTACAGTAACGCGAGTAAATGTAATTTGTTACTTTCCACCTCTGCTTATACTTAAGGACATGAATTTACTGAGCTGACATGATGAGGTACAGAGCAATCCTCAGTGTAACAATCAGCTTGTTTACAGCAGACCGGTCTGCTGCTTCGGACCGGTCAGTGTGCCACATACATTTTTTTAGTAAAAAATATTTTCCAACATTCCAATTTGCCGTTTGGGTGAGTTAAGTGGGACTAATCATACATTGCCATCACAACGAGCGGCAGGTTAAAAGATTTTCAACAACTCAGGGGAGTAGCAGGTACATCCGAGTGCAGCACTTTATGTTCACCACACCACACCACTGCACCAGTCCAGCAGAATAATGCAGGCAGAAGTGTAGAAACACGTACCAACCTGTTTTATGTGCTGCTTAAACACTCACCTTCCTCATTCTCTGCACTGTGTCCCCAGGCCTCCACGCTCAACATCCCAGCCATTTACTCTGTTTCGATCCCCAGCTTATGGTCAATTACGGCTATAGGATGCAAAGCGCACAGTCAGCCGAAAATTCTGTGCAAACACTCACTTAGCCTGCCATCCCAGGCATGGAGTGAGAGGACTGAGGAGGGAAGAAAAAAAAGGGGAATGGAGCTTCCCGAAATAGGGTGGAAATGGTGGTATTAGAGATGCAGGATAGAGGGAGGGAGGTCATACAAAAATGGTGCAACTATTGATATGCAAATTAAGAATATTCTAAAATGCAGGTAACCAATAACAGATTTCATTATCCTTTCCTTGGGGCTACATTAAATAAAGAGGTTTTGAATTATGAAATGTTAGGCATGGGGAATGGGGGCTGTTAAAAAGTTCGGGAGCAGTACAGGATTCCAGATGATGCAGAACCAAACGTGGAAATGGAATGCTGACAGATGATGATATCATCTCACCATTCTTATTGTATTTAATGCAAGGGTGTGGAGAGAGGATGCGGCATATTCTACAGATTGTAAAACATTCTAAGGTCAAAATGGTGATATTAGATAATGAATTGTACAAATAAAATAAAAGTCTTAAATTTACTGAATTTGTATGTTAATAACCCTTTTGCCAGTAAACTTGTGGAGCAACAGCAGTCATGAGGCATGATCCTTCCTATGCATATGTCAACTTTGGATTGCTACAGGGATATGTTCTTTTCTTTTGCAAAGGAGAAAGAAAAGCAGTTGAGAGCTCTGTCATCCATCACGCAAAGGATCGACAGTTCAATCCTCGGCTTCGCTAACCCACATGTCGATGTGTCCAACAACTCCTGTAGCTGTGACTACGTGTGTGTAAAAGTTACTGATCACAGGTGAAGTGTTTGAGGTAGCTTGTCATCAGTGTATACAAATAAATCAACTGTGAGTTGTCAGGAACACGAGGATGTTAGGGGGATCAAACAGGCTCTGTGAAAAACAGTCAATGCTTTTTACCTTGAAGACTATCTGCACCTCGTTGTAAGAGCCTCATTAAGACATAATAATTGTCCATGCTTTACAAATGGGATGACAATTCAAAACTGGTTGCACTAGACAAACAACACAGAATCGTCTGGTTTAATGCTGGATAGCAAGCGCTGACTGAACCAAACTAGACTGTTCATGTTGTATGAAGCCATTGTGTATGTCATCCAGAATTCTAGAAGAAAGATTTCTGGGGAATTGCAACTGCAGCTTACAGCGCTGCATTGAAGGAGGAGCGATAGACATTCAGAGGTAGCAACGATCGATCTGGAACCTGGAGGATGTAGCTGATGTCTATGAATGCAAGTATTACATGCATTTATCATTTCCAAAGCACACCAATAAAAACAGCAAAGGATGTAGATTCCATGTTATAATAGAATACATCTATGATGTCACTGTAAATACAAACTGATTACCAGGAAATTCAGAAAGTGAAGTAAATTGATAAGAGAAGACATGTAAGACGTAGTAGCAGAAATAAAGTGAGGCTTGACCTGAGCCACATAAGCTATTTATGCCAGGTCTTTACCTCTCTATGTAGGAGGCAGTGTGTTCTGCTGCACTGCCCTCATATTAAAACCCCAACCATTAAACAGCACTCGCCCAAAACATTAGCATCCGCCCAGGAATTAATGGAATATAAACTTGTTCAGCTCATGCTGTGATTTTGGCACAAAGACACACACACACACACACAGTTTATGTGCCTGCAGGCTTACAACAGGGTCACAACTCGCGTATCTTCCTCTGTGTCCTCCAAAGTAATTTCAGTCCCCAGAAAATCAACCCTATATTCTATAATGGGGCAAAAAAGAGAGTTCATGCAGATTATCTAGACCTCTTGATTTTAAATTAAAGTCAAACCGGATTAGACCTTGAATGTCCCCAAAATCTCTCTATGCTTGAACAATGGCATGAAGTCCAGCAGTTCAAAGGTAAAACAGAAAGAAAACAGGTGTGTGGTGTCAATAGAGAGACGAATTTGTGTTTCATGACATGTCAGATTCTCAGATCCCAGCAATTAACTTAATAATTACAATTGTCCTATTACTTACTGTAATCATGGACTGAATTGAAGAAAACATAATATTAGACAAAGTTACAATAAATCATGTTAAATTCACAAAATATCAGAAAACAAGCAGGATATGGAACCTTTTTGATGTCCAGTACAAATGTTTATACTTCTTTAATTTACACCCATATATTTCCAAATATAATCTCCACGCATTGCAAAATGGATTAATGTGAAGATGTAGGCAGCTGTGGTTTAACTTGGTGCAGTAGAAGTGAGAGCAATAAATGCTCAGTAGTCTAGTGTGTTTTATAGTGGTAGCTTCTTCAGACAATATAAAAATCAGAGGTGTCAAGTAACAAAGTACAAATAGTTCATTACCGTAAGTAGAAATGTTGGGTATCTATACTTTACTGGAGTATTTATTTTTCAGACAAATTTTTACTTATACTCCTTACATTTTCACACAAATATCTGTACTTTCAAATAGATGACGCCGGCTGCGAAAAGTGGTTGGTGGAAGGATCTTTTATCAGGACGGAAGGTGTTCGGTTGTTCGGTTCCGTCGCTGGTAGCAGTACAAGCCAATCTCAGTTTGAACCTGTGACCTAGTTCTTTCGGTCATGACCCATCCTTCATGACCATAGGTGAGGGTAGGAATGAAGATTGACCGGTAGATCGAGAGCTTTGCCTTTCAGCTCAGCTCTCTTTTCGTCACAACCGCTTCACACTCAGCTGCGAACCGCAACCCGAGAGTTGGAGGCCACAGACCGAGGATGCCATCAGGACCACATCGTCTGCAAAAAGCAGTGACTACGCCTCGATATCCTGTCCATGAAAACCACAAATGAATAAAAGCTTGAATAAAAGATAAAAGATTTTTAGATTTCTGGACAAAAAGCTGAATCTATAACAGGATATTTAAATTAAAAATAGTACAGTTTACAATGGTCAGTTTCAAAAGGTAAGTGATAACCAGCTGAATCTACACAATGTATTTGTGTGCTATTTATTTAATATTGTATTCATTTTAATGGATGCAGATTCCACATTTTTCAGGGTTATGCCTTTTTTAGGTTTGTCTCTGCAAATGCAAGGAATATCTAGAAATATTATGCTGTCAAGAGAAGAGGAACACTTGTGAGTTGGTTCTGATGTTACTGATTAACTCTAAATGAAGATAGCGCACAGCAAAACGTTTTCAGGTTTTCCATCCCCTAAAAACCTAAAAAATCAAGAGCATAGACTTTAATCCCATTATTATCCATCATGTCCACACATGCACACACTATATAATAGAGATGTAGGGCCTGGTTATTGTCTTCTTGTTTGTTGCTGTTGTAGGCAGACTAAGCAGTTCCACCCTGATTAACAATCAAAGTAGAGCTGCTTATTTGCACGCTTCTGTTTGATTCATGATCCACAAGCTCTGAGTCAGTGCAGGGTCACAAAGTCTTTTCATGAGTTATGAGAGTATTTAGTGGGTACTAGAGAGCCATTAGTGCCGGCAAATCACCACAGGTGTGTGTATGAGTCTGCCCTGTGGGTGAGGTTAATTGCAAATTGGAAGGACTTGGATTACGGCAGGTATCCCAATGAGTGGAGGGTAGTCGAAGGGAAGAAGTAGACATTGGGTCAAAGGTCAGAGAGTTGCTAAGGGCAACTTCTACTGTTACTTATTTTCGGAATCAGGTTCAGGGGGAGAAAGCACATCCACACACCCCACACACACGTGGTATACATAGAGCTCATTTGAATGAAAAATATGAATAGAAAAGTGGCCTAGACTGCCAGCAAATGTTTCTTCCCCCCCTAATGTCCGCACCCCACCATAACTCCCGCTTGCATTAAAAAAAAAAAAAAAAAAATTCAGATTGGCTGGCATTCAAACCCTAGTCTCCTGCATCCCGAGCGAGGTGAGCAGCCACTGGGCCACTGCCCAAGGGTGCTTGGCTCTCAAAAATTGAGTGTTTTTTTTTCTTTTTGAGATTCCATTTTGGGAAGACCAATCTCCATTCATTCCAATGAATTTTTTCTCTCATCTCTAGTGGCCAGTTGTTCAAAGGTAAACTGATCGGATTTTGGTTATCGGATTGGATCAAATCTTGAAAATGAGTTGTTCAAAAGGGAAAGAAGGAATCTGAAATCAGATTAGATCAGGGAATCCAATCCTAGTTTTAATCTGGATCAAACCTTCAGTTTGTGTTGTTCAAAACTTGTCAGTGGGATTTGGATAACTTTGATCCAAAAAAACAGGATTATCCTGATCCCAACAGGGGGTAGGATTTCAAGGTGGTTTTTAGGAAGAAAATGTAGTAAAACTTTAAAATTGGTCAAATAATACATTTGTATCATTTAGTGTATATACTTTTATTTATATTTTGCACTTGACTTGTGTAACCGTTGTAACAGTGATAAAGTAGACATAGGCTAACAATTAAGCTATTCAGTATAGTAAAGTAAAAATAAAATAAAAATTATCGTGTCCCCATGAAATAATCCGCCAAACAGATTTCAATAAACAAAAATAATATATTCATTTTTCGGTCATTCATCACCGTATATTAATTTCAAAGAAACAATCATCAGAGATGAGCCTGTCAAAAATAATGTCTAACAATTGCATCCCTTACTATACGTCCAGTCAGTCCCTGATTCTGACAGACCACCAGAGGTTGGTCTGGTTCTTCAACAGGCTCAGGTGCATCACAAACATCATCACAGAGAAGGACATTGCGCCTGGTAGCGATGTTGTGCAGGACGATACACGCAAGTATTATGTTGCATGCTCCCTGTGGTTCCACTCGCAAGTAGTTAAGGCATGCAAAGCGTCTCTTCAGAACTCCATTTAAACGCTCAATTGCACATCTTGTTTTGCAATGAGCAGTGTTGAAGCGTTCCTGCGCAGGTGTGGTTGCTGCAAGAAAAGGAGTCATCAGCCATGGTAGGAGTGGATAGGCACTGTCTCCTAATATTATGCCATCCGGTCGGTTGGTTTGGAGCTCTCTGTATAAAGCACTCTCTCTCTCAGGATGCGTGCATCATGAACAGACCCAGGCCACTTCACGACACAGTTTGTGATGATGAGGTGTTGGATGTTGATGCTGCACCTCCCCTTTCGGTTGATGTACTCCCAATCCCTCTCATGAGGTGCTTGGATATGCACATGAGTGCAGTCAATAACCCCAATAGTATTGGGCATATTCCCCAAAAGAAAAAACTTGTGCTTGGTCTGGGCAATCTGGACATCCTTTGGAAGTGAAACAAACTGATTGACCAGGCTGGCCAATGCAATTGACACAGCTTTCACTACATCACTCACAGTTGATTTGTCCACTCCTATATTGTCACCAACAACTTGGTAGAAAGTCCCAGATGCATAGAAGCGCAGAGCAATGAGGACCTGTTCTTCCACAGACACTGTGGCTCCTTCGGGTTCTCCGTTGAAGTTTTGGCCTGACAAGGTCTGCAATGTACTTAATATCAGCATTCCCAAAGCGAAAGCGAGCATACAGTTCTTCAGTGGTGTATTGCTCCAGTGGTTGTGCACGCTCAACATACACCCTTTGACGGTATCCTCTTCCACCAACACGGTGGTAGCGATGGACAATACCTGCCATGTCAGTGTCTCTCTCTAAGTCCTCTGAGAAAGGCTGAATATAAGATGGCTGTCAAATACCCACACACCAATTGGCTGACGTGCTGTGGCTTGTGTTCAATTAAATCAATCATGCCCAAGGCCTACAAATACTATGTTCACTACAACAGAAGCGGTGAAACCATGGACTCAAAAGGACCTAATTTCACTGTTGCAGAAACCCATGCACTGCTGGAGGGTGTTAAGTGCCATTATGCCTCAATAGTAGGAGGCTCTGTTGCAGGTGGAATGGTGACTAACAAAAGGAAGAAAGACATTTGGGTTGAAATCACCCAGAATGTAAATGCAATGGGGTCTGGCCAGAAGAGGACCTTGGAGCAAGTGAAATTTAGATGGAAGAATCTGAGGGCCAGAGCAACGAAGGACCTTGCTGAGGCAAAAAACACCCAAACAGGCAACAAACCCTTTAAGAAAGGTGAATACACAGATGTGGTTCTGGACATTATTGGAGAACTATAAAGCTCTGCATGGGATTCATGGTGTTGTAGGGGATGGTGAGCCTACAATTGTAGAGGAAAGTGAGCCAGTTCTTCCTAATGCAGAGGAAACATTCATTCTGGATCTCAGCCCTATTATTGAAGAACAACCTGGATCCTCACTGGTAGAGCCAGCAGTCACAGGAGCTCAGAAAAGAGGCTTGAAGAATCCTTTGCCGAATAATAATGATGATGCCTATGAATCACTTCCTAAACGAGAAACTGAAAGAGCAGAAGCATAGATACTCCTGGCAGAGGAACAAATCAAGCTGACCAAACTGCAGCAAACCAAAGCGAAACTTCAGATCCGCCTCCTAAAAGCAGGGCTTGGAAATGCTGGTCTCTCCTCCTCAGATGAAGAAGAACCCTGAACATTCTTTATTTCGTTAACAATTGGATATTTAGCCATTTTATTTTTTAAAGATGTTTTCAAAATATCCACTATGTATTTGTTAATGTATATTTGTTTTTTATTTGTTGTGGTTCAGATGAGGGGTCATAAAAGTAATTATTTAATATAATTATTATTTAATATAATTTAATTAAAGTTAAATTATGAATATTACTTCTACCTGTTCTTTACATAGCCCACATTGTGATATGTTGTCCCATTTAGAGCACTGTAATCCGGATTTGGTAATCTTGAAAACTGTGTATCTGGATCAGAGTGATCCAGTCCAATGTTGCTTTGAAAAACCGGCATAAAAGTAAGATGGATTACCTGATCCTGGATAGGAAAAAAGGGGATTTCCAAATGCGGATAATTTTGATTCAGATTAAATGTTTTGAACAACTGGCCCTAGATGTTACCTCTAGAGATGTAACCACCATCCACTGGAACTTGTGAGGAGGGAAAGAACTTCAGACTTCAGGTAACGATAACAGCAGCATGTGTGTTAGAACCCTCATTTATAGATGTCCCAGAACCCTTGTATATGAAAGATTGCTATGGTCCATTATCAGTTGTGTTCAAAGTAGCTACAGCATTGATTTTGTCTTTAAGCTCCCTCCAGCTTTTAAGTCTTATTATATGAAAACACAACACTTGTTACAATATTGGACTATAAAGTACAGCCTCTCATACCTTATTGCTTTAATAAACAAGATAACAATATATCTGCAACTTATGGCACTTATATACTTATTACACATACCTTACAATGTTGCTTTAAGCACGCAGTTGATAATCAAAAGCTTTTTCTTAGTGCTGAGTTAGAAAATTGTTGCCCTGTTCTGCTGAAGATTTCAAAGTCAGAGACCAAGCAGGATGTGCCGAGCAGGCAGCCACAGTCTGGCAGGATAGGGGTTCGCTGTCTGGACATGATTTAAAGAGTTGGGACCCACACGGACAAAGAGAAGCTTCTCTGTGTGTATTGATAAGAAGATCGGTTTCTGTCCTGACTGAGGAAGCAAGGTCAGCGGGTCAACTAGCAGATGTGCCAGATTAGGGGGGTTTCAAATTCACACCAATATCCAACATACACACTCTGTTCATTGTTTACTTAAGTCAGGAGTTCTGGACATTGAATGTGACCGGATCTTTAGATGCGGGGGGAGGAAGATCCTCCCCTACGCTAGCTTAGGGCCAATAGAAATCTTTTCTTGAAACATGATGTTCTTGCTGATGTTAGTTAGTGTTCTTCCGGCCTGCGGGCCGGCAGGATTGCTCCTGCCTTTGCAAATGCAGCGCTTATACTTAACCTGTGATCTGACGGATAAATCTACCAGAACGAGAGAAGTTGTTTGGCTGAATTCTTCCAGGCTTCCAATTTTTGAACACGTGCCTCAGATGCGCTCGTTCGATCCTTCTCTTTTTAAATGATCTAACACAGTAACGATGTTTTGGACGGCGTATTCACAGGCCACAACATGTCCAACATGCAATCTGTATTTAGCCCCCCTTGCAGATATTTTCCGATGTTCTCAATTACAATCAAGCAAGTCAAAAATTTCACTCGGCCAAAAAAAAAGTTTATTGCGTATAGCGCTTTATTTGCAGTGTCAACGTAACAATACATTTTTGGTCCTTTCAAAGGATAGCAATCACAGAACGAACAGGAGAAAACCAAAATGAAACCAAATGGCCAGGACTTAGACTAGGTCTGTCATATTACGCAACTACCAAATTCATCAGCAACATCTGAATGGGCATAGCCATTAAGCTAAGGTCAAATGGAGCAAACAAACTCCGAACTAAATGGACCTTGCAAAATAGGTCTACATCTAAACATAATACTTAGGTCTACATCCGAAGCTCACCAGTAATGAGGCAACATTTGTACAGCTATTCGGCGTCCCCCTCAACATCCTCTTCCCCATCCTCATCATCGAGAACAACAAGTTAATTATTAAGCAGTTCCTCCTCGTCGTTCTCCTCATCCTGCGCTACTTGCGTGCGGTTCTCCTCCCCCCGCTGCCGGAGCTGCGCCAGCGCATCCCTACCAGCGGCGCATGGCTGTTTGCTTTGAAGCAATGGATGAGACGCGCCTTCATGAACAATAACAAATTCGCCTAGTAGGCCTACGTGGTAAAATTTATTTTTTATTGCCAACAGTCCATGAAATTAGCCAATAACATTAAACATAAGGAGAACATGTATTTATGAAATATTACTTTAAAAATGTTTAATTAATTCCCCCTAATTGAATCCCGGTCTTTATTTGAGGATTTACGGTATATTCAAAATTAAATAGGAAAGGCAATAATAGTATATGGGTAGAGCAACAACCTAACGCATTAGCAACACAAAACGCACAAAAAATATTCTGCGTTAAAAAAATTGATAATTTTTGGGTCTCATGTTTGGGTATAAAGAAATGTCTCTATAGCGCCCTCTAGAAATTTAAAAAAGACCACACTAGGCCAGTTTCCGCCCCCGATGTCCGATCAACTTGAAAGTTGTCCTCTTCTGCATGCTCTACAAAAAAGTCAATCATGGTATGCAAATGCGCCTAACTAGATTTTCCGCCATTTTGAATTTTGTGAAAAACACATTTTTTGCAATTTCTCCTAAACGCTGAGTCTGATTGCCACAAAACCTTCGGTGGATCATAACTGGTTCAATATGCCATTGATATATAAGAATAGTGCTCATAGCTCATTGTTTTGATAAGATATGGGCTGGTTAACTTTGCAAGGGGTGTGGCTTAATCTGTCAGATTTTCCAAATGACTTGTAAACATTGAAGCGCTGAACACACCCTAAATGATTGATAATTTTTAAAGAATAAGGCACGCTATAGTTAATGGTAAAATATCTGCCTTTTTGGCCTGTTTTTGACCTATTTTCATGATTGCATGAGTTGTGAAAGACTGAACTCCTCCCAGGGATTAAACCCGATTCTTAAAATCGTAGTGTGTGTGATCCTGAGACCCTAGGCTCTAAAAATTGCATTTTGCCGGTAGAATTTACAAACTGTGTGTAGAGAGCAATTTCAAAAAACCACCATTCGGCATGAACGTTGAAGTTGTTTTAACTCGACCATACTTTAGCTAATCTGCTCCATATTTCTCATATAGCATAAACTTCTCACCCTTTAAACATCCGTATGATCATTTCTAACCTGTTTTATGGTTTTAAGAAGATATTACGGTTAATGAACTTTGCAAGGGGTGTGGCTTAATCTGGCAAGATTTATAACTTCCAAATGGCTTGGCCATGTGTAAACATTGAACCCCTGAACACACGCTAAATTTTTCAGAATTTTTGAAGATTAGGGGGTGCATTTAATCACTAAAGATGTGCCTATTTGGCATATTTTCATAATTTCTTACAGTTGTAAAAGACCGAACTCCTCCAAGGGATTAAACCCGATTCTTTTCAAAATTGTGCAGTGTGATCCTGAGACTTTAGGCTCTAAAATTTGCATTTTGAAAAATATTAAACTATGTGCGTAGGGCGCAGATTTAAAAAAACACCTTTTAAAAGATTTCGAAGGAAGTTGGGTCATGTATGGTATTTTGAGAGGCTTTTATTTTGGGATGGAACATCAGAATGTCCTGGTTATCCATAAGTGTCACCTTGGGGATGTCTACTATCAACCTGAAGTGGAATGGTCATGAAAGTATTGATTGTATCCTTTTAAATCGAATCTGAAAATGCCAAAATGTAGTCTGGTGATTGAGATATTGAAGGAAAATGGCTATTGTATGGTATTTGGAGAGGCTTTAATTTTGGACTGGTACATCAGAATGTCTTGGTTATCACCAAGTGACACCCTGGTGATGTGTACTCTCTACCTGAAATGGAATTAGTGTGTAACTATTTACGGCCGCAGACCCACCTACTGGTAACAGGAAGCCACATTTTCTAGTTATATTTATCTCTTTCATTGAAAAGGTCCAATATAAAAAGTGAAATGGTGCTAGCACCTCAATAATTCCATGTTGGGATCATGTGCTCAATGGGGTTCTCAAGATGATGGGCAGTTTTGGGTTCAGGATCTATTTTTGGTCACATCTGACCATAGCACCTTCTTCCACATAACTGGTACTCCAAACTATTTCATATGCAGCTCATCCTGAGTTACATTGGCCTGTTGGTTGCTGCTCTATTAAAGACATCGCAATCTACTCAGAATGTCACCTTTGATGATGTTCATGATAGACTAAATGAAAACTTAAATCGTGGCAAAGAAGAAGAGAGAACAAATGGAACAGTGGTTTCAACTCGAGACATATTTTCATCTAAACTGCTCCATATTTCTCAATTCTCATGACATCCTTACCCTCTATACATCCATATTATAATCCAAGCCTGGTGGAAACATGAAATAACACCACTGACTTGCGAACGCCGTAGGCGTCCTCGACCGCATTTCTAAGGAGTAGCGAGGACCCGTCCAATCTTAATTTTAATTATAGCTGTAATTGTGGTAGTTGTGGTAGTAGCAGTAGAAGAAGTACTAGTTGTACTAGTATTTGAAAGAGCAGTTTGTATTTTAACAAAACAGCTACATTCTGTGATTTGTTTGGTTAAGGTACAGATGATAATTGAGTGATAATCAATTTTATTTTGAAATAATGGATTTGGGTGAGAAAGGAGAAAGACAGACAGATGATGTTGGTCAGTTGACAGAAAGCATAGCTGCGTCATGTGACTCCACTAATCAGCTTTTATGGTTCAGTTGTGTGGGACAGAGTGCAAGTATCCACGGCAATGGAGCAACTGGGTTCATTAACAAGCTGATCGAAGCGCAGAGAGCATAACAGCCATTTACACAGAATTCACACCTCAAACAAAAGCGAAAAGTGTTCAGGGAGGAGGGGGGATTGAGAGAAGGAACCAGAGGTTCTGAAACGTCCTCTGTAAGACTTGAATACCTTGAGGTCCTGTCAGACTGCACGAATCAGCTAATACGGATCAGCTGTGAGTCACAGACAGAGCGAGTAACAGTGACAACGGAGCAGCTGCAGTCACTAACGAGCGCGTAGGACAGAGGTAGACAGTGATTTACACAGAATCCACAGTGGTTCTCAACTGGTCTGGCTCCGGGACCCACCCATCACCCCTTAATGACAAGCCGCGACCCAAATCGATCGGTCAACGGGGGGGGGGGTGCTAGCGGTGTGGACGGGGGGGGGGGGGGGGGGGCGGCTTTCGCGTTCTAATTGCCGTGCTGACTGAAAACACCGACACTCCGCTGCATTACAAAAAGTCCCGTCAAAATAAAAGCACAGGATGTTTTCCCATGCAAAGGCCCACCATTTGAGAAACACTGGTGTAGAGGGTACTGTGCTTGTGCCGCTCACCACAGGGGACAAGGGGGGAGGTGTTTCTGATGTGTAGACAGCCAAGGACTTTCAACTAAACCTATTGAAGTAGATTAGCCATCCCTGTTGTATCACTCCAACCTTGACGCCAGTTATTTGCTTGATCCCAGTCCACACCTCCCTTACGTTGTTCTGCTTGAGTTTGGTCTAAAGCTTTCTCCTGTAAGGGTCTCCCTGAGCTTTACTTTAAAATCTTGCTGGACTCTCCAGAGCTCCTCTCTGTCTCCTGACCTGATTCTGGAAACTGTGTTGTCTTGCTGTTGTTAGATCTTACAGCAGCATTTGATACAGTTGACCATAACATTCTCATCGATCGTCTTAGGGATCAAGTTGGCATTCAGGGCTTAGCCCTGAAATGGTTCTCTTCATACTTGAAGGATAGGACTTTTTCAGTAAGTTTAGGTGATTACTTTTCTTCCGTTGCACCTCTTGTGTGTGGGGTTCCACAGGGCTCTATATTGGGACCAATTTTATTTTCCCTTTATATGCTCCCTTTAGGATCCAGTATCATCTTTATGCGAATGATTCTCAAATTTACTTACCACTGAAACATGGGCATAATTGTGCCATTCGGTCTCTTCATGCATGTTTAGCAGAAGTTAAGTGTTGGCTTGCGAAAAATGTTCTCCAACTAAATGAGGATAAGACCGAGATGATTTTATTTGGAAATAAGGGGTGCGTGGATGATGACTGCCTAAGGTTGTTTCCTGGGAAAAAACTGTCTAGTGTGAGGAACCTTGGTGTCATTTTTGACTCGGAGCTTAAATTTGACCAGCAAATCAATACTGTTGTTAAGAACAGCTTCTTCCATCTTAGATCAATATCTAAATTGAAATCTATCCTTTCTTTTAATGATATGGAGAAGGTTGTTCATGCCTTTGTGTCATCACGTCTGGATTATTGTAATGTGTTGTATCTGGGTGTGAGTCAGGTTCCTCTCTCCCGTTTACAGCTCGTTCAGAACTCAGCTGCCAGACTTTTAACAGGTACTAAGAAGAGAGATCACATTACTCCGGTGTTAATTAAATTACATTGGTTACCCGTAAGATACAGAATCCAATACAAAGCACTGCTGTATGTTTTTAAGTCTCTTCATGGTCTAGCCCCTGAGTATGTTACTGATTTGATCAGCCGGCGTCGATCTCTACGTTCAAATGATCAGTTGCTTCTTGAGGTTCCGCGAACCCGTTTAAAATGTAAAGGTAATCGGGCCTTTTCTGTTGCAGCTCCTAGGCTTTGGAATGACCTTCCTTGGGCGTCTTTCAGAGTGCGCTTAAAACCTACTTGTTTTCTTTAGCATTTGATAATGCTTTGTAAGGTTTGTATATCATATGTTTTGTATTAATTCTTTGTTTTTATTTTGTGTGGTTTTTTACTGTTTATTTTACCTTCTGTACAGCACTTTGGTTCCACTTGTGGTTTTGAAAGTGCTTTATAAATAAAGTTGAGTTGAGTTGACCTGAGAGCTGCCTTCTTTTTGTTAAGAGTTTTGAAGTCACTGTTAATCCATGGCTTGTTATTAGGAAAGCAGCGTACAGTCCTGGTTGGTATGGTGATTTCTTCACAGAATTTTATATATTCAGTGACGCAGTCCGTTGTGCTGTTGATATCCAAAACAGTAGTTAAAAACAGTCCTGGAGGTGAGACCACCTCTCACCACCTCTCACAGTTTGTCTCTGAACCAGAGGAACATATTTCGGTGTCAGCAGGACCAGGTTGTGAGCAGACCTGCCAAAAGGGGAAGGGCAGTGGCACTGTATGTATCCATAAGATTTGCATACAATAAGTCCAGAGTTGTATTATTCCGTTACTGATTACAGTTCATTGTCTCTGTAATGGTGATTAGTGAAAGTGTAGAGCACACAAGCTAGAGTTGTCAGGGACCCTGTGAGGAGGATCAAAGGGGAGCCACAGAGTTCCACCACCAGCTCAACACTCTACCCTCAGGCACAAGTGGATCTGCCTCCCACCATCTCCTTAAAAACTGCCATGGTGAGAAAAGACAGGGGGCACAGATTGAGAAAGGTGGTGTATCCGCTGGCATTGAATGAAACAATGGTTGGTGGTCATTCTTTAAACCCTACTGTACATTTGAGGGGAAAGCTTCTCATTTGCCAAAAATGCCGATAGCTTATTTGAACAAGAAATAGTCCACTTGTAGTTGGTTCACTTGGATCCTGTCACTGACACCAGAATCATCCATTTAAACTGTACAGCATTGTAAAAGAACTTTCTTTCAATACAAATGAAACACCAAGCCACGGCAACATGGCCTTACTTCACACATGTGGCACTTGTGGCCATTATGTTAGTCTCACAACTCACTGTATTCATACAAACTTATTTAGACCATGCTGATGCTATTCTGGAAATTGTGCTAGCATGCTGGTGAGTATTTAATCACTAACTCAGAATACAATACCGTTGTTCTCCACAAAGACGGTTTCATAATATTGAAATTTGATACCCCCCAGTAAATTGCAAGACAATCCTACACAAAGATTACCGAATGAAACCTCAAAAGAAAAAGAACGTTTTGGACTTTTGCTCAGATATATCCGATGCACACAAAATGTTCAATGTTGTTTCTTACATAGGAATACTACACTATTAAACAAACCTTAAATTTACTCGATGGACCCTAACACGAATCATTGATTCATTAATTTAATCAATTAATCAACTTGTTAGTAATTAGGATTATTACACTACACATTTACATTCGGTTCACACTATTATCTTGTTTTCAGTAAAAGCGTTGAAAAATAGTCATCTAAAGAGCAAAGACATAGTGATCCTACAGATGACGAAACGTAAGATAGAAACTGGGGTAAAAGAGGAGTGAGGACAGGCAGTTGAAATAAACAGAGGGATTTTGGCTATGCACAGATTGACAGCGTCCTTTCAAACAACAAAGAGTCGTAAAAGCTGCTGCCTGCCTCTAAAAGCATGAGTGTCGTTTAATCAATAATTCATTTAGTTTAATGAGATAAGTACTCACAAAACTAATTGCACACCGCACTTTTTAGCCAAGCTAGTACAGGCCCTAATGCAAAATATCTCATTGCTATTGTAGCTGTAGGGCAGAAAGAGAATGAAAGGGAGACGGATGAATGGAGATGAAGAGATTAAGAAAGTAAAAAAAAGAAGAGAGAGGGGAAAAGAAATCAATGATCAGAAAAACCACGAGCTGATAAAGTGGAATGGGAAATGTAGGAGATGGAGGGAAACATATATTCATATAAATATAAAAATTTTTACATTTTAGACAAAAAGTCAATAGTCACACATTCTTCAACCGCATACGTCACTTTCTCTGCGACTCGGCTGCAACTTGCCTGTCCCATTCCGTTGGCTCCTCTGTACGCGGTCAACGAATGCAGCCATCCAGGAACTGATTTGGAAGACACATCTGAGCTATCCTTTGCGACCCAGCAGATCCCAGCATGCAGTGCGGGCCCACAAGGATTTCATTTATTCAGGATGGAGGTGGGTGATCCGACAGCAGGAAAGCATGCACTTTTAAATGTAACATTAAGTAATAGTATCCACTCGTATATCTACCAATAAAAATGTTATAATATATAAAATCACTTAAGTTACGTGACGTTGGCAACCGATGTACTGTTTTTACATACAATAAGATGCTAGAATAAACTGCTCTTACGTTAACTACGTCACAAATTTTCCCGTAGTTATAAGTGAAAAGTCACTTTAATGACTTAATGTTAACTTTCACACTTTAGAGGTTGATGCTGTGACGGTTTTATATATAATTTATACTTCAGATTATATTGAAATGGATCAAAGAGAGCTCGGGAAGACAAGTTATGAACCTGAAATATCACTTTCCAAGTCAAATGTTGTGTAATGTTACAGAATACATACACAAATTGAACTTGCTTGGCGATTTTTGTTTTGTGGTGTGATTATACTTTAGTTGTGTTTTATGGAGCAGGAGGAAGCATCAAGCTGAAAGAGATCGATGTGTGTGTATTGAGGTTAAGCTACATTAGTGTGGACATATTCTGTAGTATTTTACAATTTTAAAATAGCTTGTATCCTATGCAACTTGCATACAAGTTAATACATGTGTTTGCTGTTTTTGTTGACAACATGGATGGAATCTCCTCTGCCTTAAGAGTGCAATATTATTTTTAGCTGAAAGTAATTATAAATGAGTAAGTATAATACATTAACTGATTTAATTTGAATTTAAATTAACCGGAAAATGTTCTTCACAATTGTGTCTCAATTGCCTTGGCTGCCTTACTTTAGCCATCAGCAGCCTTTGCAGTAGACCTGGTCTGGTCCTCCAACATACGCATAGGCTGAATCAAGCACTCTCTGAAATGGGACGTCTGGCCTACGGGGGGGACTTCCAGCTCGCGTCATCAGCTTTACCTCTGCTGCTCCCGCTGCCTTGCATCCTGCTGTGCTTGACAGTAAATGTCTTAATACCCAAAAAACGTATAAAGAACAGATAGAACAGATAGTTTCATTTAATTTAGGAAGATATGCTTCTCCTCCAGAGCATGATGTATTACAGGCTGAGAGAAGAATGTTTTCCAGTTATTTTAAATTCAAATTAATATTATTATTATTAATATAGTATTTGGACACAGCTACAGACATTCAACTAGGAGGTCGCTGTGGTCTCCTGTGCCAAACCACAAATCAATGTTTATATATGTGTCATTCAAGTTGACTTAAGCTGTGTGTTTGGACAGTGAGAAGAAACATGGCTAGATTTGAGAAAATACAAAGGGTAAAGGCTCATTTTAAGTAGCTTAACGCTGTGAGGCAACCAGTGCATCGGCATTACATAAAAACTACTTTTCTATGGCTATTGCTGGATGGATTTAGCAAATGTCGGGATTTCCGATCCCTCCAGTTGGTTGGTGAGAAGAATTCGACACGTCAATCAAATAAAGTTTAAAAAGCTAACATTTAATTACATTACATTTAATTTATTTATTAATTTACCTAAACAGAACATAATCAAATAAATTGATTTCTACTGTTATGGGTGGTCGGACACCACCCTTAACATAAAGGAGAAACACACACAAACCAGCTCGTATCAAACATAACCTAGAGGTATTTTATTTAAGAGAATGCATATTTAAGGTAGTTTAATAATAAACTAGAACAAATTACAAATGCAGAACTTTTTCCACTGCCAGGTGGACAGCTGAACGGCAATCTTGATAGTGTCAGCGGCCGAGGTGGAAAAAAAAGTAAATGTTGCCGACAACGCCACCTAGGTAAAAGCTAAGAGCCCTAGGAACTCAACTAAAACAAAAGGCCAGGTTCTTTATATTTGGGGGAGAGCAGTGACATGATGACCCAAAAGGAGACAAGGGCGGAAATACTAATAAAAAGTTATTTATTTTAATATAAATGCTTAAAATGTATCCTAAAACCTAAAATAGTCTGTCCAAGTTGGCCACCACAGCAGAGTCCCGCACGTAGATATTCCACCGGCTGCCACGCTGGGTTGACAGCCGCCCTCTGCTGCTGCTGCCACCACCACCACCACAGCTCCAGCTCCACACTGCCACGTGTCCTCTTTCTGTTCTCTTCTACCAGTCTCCGTCTACCTGTCTTAAAGGGAACAGTCCCGCCCTTGGCAGTTCCCCATTGGTCCCTTTGCCAATTAAGGACACCATGCCAATCAAAACTGCAAACACAAATTATTACACACAAATCATGCAAGCAATATCAATAAAATAAACCAATAAACATGCAATTGTCCACCCCGTGACAATAGCAGCAAGCACAGTTGTACAGCGAATCTCAAGGATCTGTGTGCCCCCGAAAATTCGTTCAGGAAGCCTTTTATAGCGCAAACACAGGCTCCGCTCAGGTGTGGCTCATCTGTAAAGAGACACACACTGCATGCACTCAAACGCATGTAGCAACAAACACCAGAGCTGGGGGACGTAACATCTACATGTCTGTATTTCTTCATTAATTATGCCTGTATTTCTGTGTCCCTAATGTAAATGAGCTCAGGCAGTCCAAACCTCATTCTTGAGCAGGATTGGTCAAGTAGAGGAGCGAGACAGAAGCAATCGATCCCAGCACATCGCTCCTGTAGAGCACGTCTAAAAGCTGCTAGCATCGTTCATGGCTTCGACCGGGAGGGATATGGCAGAGCAGCTTAGGAACTGTAAGTTCCTGTTTAACGGGTAAGCAGCGTAACAACAGCAGTTGATTAGCTCACGTTTCCTAAATGCTGTTGTTCAAGGTGCCAACATACTAATGTTGTATTAAACTGTTAGATAGCCATGTAGCGTTCACAGCTTTATTTTTTGCACCACTGAACCACAAACCAACCAATTTCACCTCCGTGGCCACATGACGTCACACCTGGGGGGGGTTGTCTGCAGTCTTTCCTTGTGGAGACTAAATAACTATCACCATGAAGAGTGATTTATTATCACATATACATGCGGTGCGCCAGATCACATTGCTGTAAGGTGTGCTAGGATTTATTCAGCCAACAAGTTCCTTATGCAGTGTCCATATTGTCTTTACTGATTACAGCTTCTCCTCTTCAGTTGATTCTAGCTGAGGTTTCAAAACGGTATGGTCCATACATTGAACGGAGAAGGACGAGGTGATCTGTTGCTGCAAATATTTGGAGTGATTTGAGAAAAATGTCTATAAATAATGTTGAAAACTTCAGTAAAGGCTGTTTATTATACATATACATACATACATACACACAGCAGGTGAAATAACTATTGAACATCATTTCTCTAATAAAGTAAATAGTAAATATATTTCCAAAAGGAGCTATTGACATGTAATTTTCACCAGATGTTGGTAACAACCCAAGTAATACATACAAAGAAACCAAAACAAAGAAGTTCAGAAATAAAGTTATGTGTAATAATGTAAAATGACACAGAGAAAAAAGTATTGAACACGCTTACTGATATTTATTCAATACTTTGTACAAAAACCTTTGTTGGTAATGACAGCTTCAACACGCCTCCTTTATGGAGAAACTAGTCGCATGCATTGCTCCTGTGTGTTTTGGCCCATTCTTCCACACAAACAGTCTTCAAATCTTGAAGATTATGTGGGCCTCATCTATGAATCTTGATCTTCAGTTATTTCCATAGATTTTCAATGGGATGTAAGTCAGGTGATTGGCTGGGCCATTCTAGCAACTTTATTTTCTTTCTTTGAAACCAGTTGAGAGTTTCCTTGGCTGTGTGTTTGGGATCATTGTCTTGCTAAAATGTCCACCCTTGTTTCATCTTCATCATCCTGGTAGATGGCAGCAGATTTCTGTCAAGAATGTCTCTGTAAATTTGCCCATTCATCCTTCCTTCAATTATGTGAAGTTTGCCAAGACCATTTGCTGAAAAGCAGCCCCACACCATGATGTTCCCACCTCCAAACTTCACTGTTAGTATGGTGTTTTCAGGGTGATGTGCAGTGCCACTTCTCCTCCAAACATGGTGTGTATTTTGGCATCCAAACAGTTCAATTTTGCTTTCATCTGACCACACTACATTCTCTCAGTATTTCACTGGCTTTTCCAAATGTTGTGCAGCAAACTTTAAAACGAGCTTCAACATGTTTTTTTTCAGCAATGGAGTCTTGGTGGTGGAGTGCATTACTTACTGTTTTCTTTGAGACAACAGTACCTGGTAATTGCAGGTCTTTTTGAAGCCTTCCACAAGTGGTCCTTGGCTCTTGGACAACTCTTCTGATTATTCTTTTCACTCCTCTGTCAGAAATCTTGCATGGAGCACCTGGTTGAAACCATTTTATGGTGAAATGATTGTCTTTCCACTTCCGTATTATGGCCCCAACCGTGCTCACTGGAACATTCAGAAGCTTAGAAATGCACCTATAACCAATGCCATCATTGTGTTTTGCAACAATTAGGTTGCAAAGGTCTTGAGACAGATCTTTGCTTTTACCCATCATGTGATGTGTCTTGTCTGACACCTTTGCAATGAGACCTTTTTGTAGGCCATCAGTTGGGACTGAACCAGCTGATATTAATTTGCACTTTTCACAATTAATTTCCACCTGTATTGGGTCTTACTGTGCCTCGTGTTCATGGAGACTCCACAGTTGCAGCGGGGACTGGTTTCCCTCGGTATCTAGTCACAGCAGGTCCAGCCATCCTGGATAACCTGAAGGTGTTTCTGTACGAGGGCAACAAAGCTCCAGTGCAGCATAGAGATGAGTTTTGTTGTCAGGTTAAGAAGGCCTTCTCCCTCAAGGTAAAGATGGAGTAGAAGAGATCAAGTACGCCGTTATGAACGTCTCTCCAGACCCTTTCTATCCTGATGGGGAAATAAATAATTTAGTCTGATTACAATCTGTGTTAATCTCTTAAAAAGGATGAGATGCCTGGCAGCCACTTACAATCTACTTTAGCAAAGCTTTCCTTCAGACTTCACAATAGAAATAGAAGGTATAGAGTTAGCACTGTTGGTATCTCATCTGATCAGAATCTCTGCACGAGTAAATAACCAAACAGATAATGACTACTGTCACTTACCTTGAATACGTGTGTGTGGTGCATTCAAATGCCCAACCATCATTTGGTATCCAGTGTTGGGATGTTGATGCATAGTTTGAGTAACAGTTTCATCTAAATCATTGTCCTCTAATGAAGTTTTTAGGTCGTGGACTCGGGATCAAAAACAAGAAAAAAGTTAGAAGAGACAAAAGCAATGTGACCTGACTCACAGTACAAACAGGCTCGTTGATCACAAGTCGACTTCGATCTGTGGTAAACTGCAGTTTAAAATTGAGATAATTTTAAGAGACTGTGTGTTCCTGTTAGTCTGAACCCAGCTATGTGCTGTAGAAATAAATGAAATATTACTAGAGCTTTAACTTGAACCTGCTGCCTAAATACATTTGGCCATATCCATTTTATATGCAATTTATATTTAAGTTTAACATATTTCAATTGTTGAGTTTCTGAATGCAGCACCATTAAGGGTCAAACTGATGCAATTGTGCTTAATTAAAAAGGTGCAAAATCGGACCACATTCAAGTTATGGGGTTGCAAATTATCTGATATGCTGAAGAGTTTGTTCCATGGCAACCATGTAAAAAGTTCGTACGGCAGCATCCTCCGAGCAGCTGCGCCATATTGTCCCCAAAGGAGAATAAAATATACGGTGGACGTCCATCGGTCGCTCATGTGGTTCAAGGAGGATCGACCACTGTTTGGTCAACTTCCACATCCATGTCTTCATTGAGCTGAGACAAGTCCTCTTTACCCAGCAAAAACTGAAGTGTCTTTCTTAACGTGCTTCTCTAAATTGTTTTCTAATAATCGCAATCCATTTGAAATGGTTTGAAAATACCATGTAGCCAAATGCTAACAGCTCCTGCCAATGAGCGAACTTCAAGACCAGGAGCGATCACACTCCTCTGACCAATCCTGCTTCAGACAGATAAATGTGGAAATTTAGACCAACAGAAATGTAGAAATAAATATATGATACATACCCATAAATGAAGAAATGTAGATATATGGTTTGTATTTGTTTGACCTATTTTATTATCAACTTCATTCATTTTTACTTATTTCCATATTTATTCATTCAATAAAAACAGTGGGCGCACAATCAGGACAACCAAAAACACCGTACCGTTCAAACCAGGTTTATTTGACCTATAATACGGTAGTGGGGGAAAAGGGGCTGAGCGGAACCAAAGCAAAGAAATGAAATGAAAAAGACCCCTAATCTACCTAGTCTAAACACAAGTTTGTTAAACTCTCTGAAAAGTACAGGTGGGTGGTCCGCCCAGATCTTACCTAGTGTGTATAGACAGGTTTATCTACGGGTAGTATGTAAACCCCAGGGTCTCTTACCTACACACTCCCATTGTGCGGTCCCCTTTTCCCTGGGACAACTGAAGAAACAAAAAACTGAATAGTACAAAAATAGCTTAACCTTGACCAGTTCAAAAGTCCAGGCACCAACGTACACAAAACAAAATGAAATGGCCCATGAACACCACTCTGCTCAACACACAAGTTTGGTCATTCGTTCCCACAAGTTCTTTTTCACGACAGTCCTTCTGCTCTCTCTCTCCAACCGCTCTTCTCCTTCTTGTCTAGCCCGACCTCCTTTTAAGCCTCTGCATCCTGCCGTTGATTGGCTGTGGTTGAGGGTCATTAGTGGTTGCAGGTGGGAGCTGGCAGTGGAGATGATTGCCTGGTGGGTGTGTCAGAACACCTGTGGGAACACAAAATCAAAACACACACCCCCACCCACAAGCAGGCCGAGGCACGTAACAGTGATCCTGCAGAATATTTTGGATATTTATATTGTATTTATTTAACTATGTATGCACAATATATTTATCACACTCCAAGCTACACACATCCAAACAATGACGCTTGCTTAATATGAAGGACATTTATACAGTTAGGTGACAAACAGATCCGATTTGCAAGGTCTTCAGACTGGATGGGATAACAAGGATTTTACAAATGTAGGACAGCCAATCTCTGATTATGCCCTAAGTTACCCGGCATGGCAGCTAGACAAAACAAATTCACAGAATCAAACAAGGACAAGAAATCATGATTCATGTTTCAAGTGTGGTCTACTTGACCACTGTCAGTTTGAATGTCTGCAAGTAGACCATTCATCAACACCAGAGGTTGTGGTAAATGCTGCAGTTGTTCATAATTATGCGACTATTATGATGCGCATGAAGACAAGAACATATACAGTGCAAATTGGCAGTTATGAGTGAAGTGAATATATAGAAAAGGGTTGGCTGAACATACATACATAAAAGCAGCATGGTATTGCCAAGAATAGAAGGTCATGTGGATATGGAAATGAAGAAGAGCAAATATCCTGGTAGCTAGCTAACCAAATTTGTTTTGCACAAAATAATGACCAAATCCCAGACAAAACACACGGACCGTGGTGGTGATATTGCCAGAAACATTTGGGATACCTGTTGGCAGTTTTCTTTTTCGCTAATGTTTCGCAGCTCTTCAAACAGCTAAAACTGCAAGACACTACAAAACAAATAATAAAGGGTGATAATATCACAAATGGGTCTGTGTTTTTCTTTAGTTTTAGTGGGATGTGACGACTTGAAGACAATGCAGATTGAGTAACTTCCTTTTTAATTCTGTTGACCACTCACCTATCGCTCAAGAACGACTTTACTTTATGTCTTGTTTTCTTCCCGCCCTTTTTCCCCCCACACCTGAATTCAGTTAACCATTGCCCCAATCAGTCACTATTGTTACATTCTGCCTCCCCAGGAGGGGAGTGGGATTCACGCCACTGCCCGAGGACGTCCCGTGGCCAGTAAACGGGGTGTGGTGTTGTAGGTGCAAGAATTTGACATGAGCTGAAGTAGAGACAAACAGGCTTTTATTTTTAGCCCTGTTAACAGGGGAAATGAGGAGAGCTGGCGGTACCAAAGCAAAGAACAAAATGCCTCCCACCCCCTTACCTATCCTATTTCCCAACGAAAATCACAAACTAACTGGCACACTAACGAGGCGCCCTACCCAAACTTACAGTAGGTGGCCCAGCCAGGTGTAGCTAGTGTGATTAGACAGGAGAGTAACCCTACATGCAGGTATGTAAACTCCAGAGCAGGGCTAAACTACTCCTCATCCCCCTGTAATAAAAAGAACAAAGAAAAAACACTTAATTGAATACACAGTATACCAAATCACTAGCACTAACAGTTACCCCACCATACACCAGCACTCACAGTGCCACACTCCCGGGTGAAACAAACACAGGGGTACATATACTGACAGAAGGGCATGATGGGATTGGAGATGAATGGAAACAGCTGAACCGGGTAACGAGCGGGGGTGGAGCCAAGATGAATGGAGATCATGGACGATCAGTACCACCTGTGTGAACACATACACAAACCGATACACAGAACAGGGGACGTAACACTATTATTACGAGCAATATTCCTCATGGTTGTTTCTGGTCCTGTTTTTGTTGGCAGGCCTTTTTGTTGATCTCCTTTTGCAGCGTGTCAAGTCCGCTGGCGCCTGTGCTGCTTTTGAGTTATTTAGAGAGTTACTTTTTTGCCAGTAAAGATCCTAAACATGCAAGAATTTTCTGTTGTTTATTTCCTCTGCGCCTGAATCTCAGTCCTGATCCCTCACTGGGCTATGCAGTCAGCTATTATTGCTGAAGCATCATGATGAACCTGCATCTAGTTGACAAGTGCGCCAATGTGTGACGTCATCTGCAAAAATCCAACAGCATAATTTTTACATAGAGAAATGAAGATTATTACTGTTTTGAAAGAATAGCAGAAAATGACCACAATCCTTCGTTTTTTACTTTGGCAAGATTTTTTGAAAGTTGTGGCGCTTCTCCAAGCTATTCCCAATTATGTCTTGTCAGATGATTCTCTCTTACAAACCTGTCAGATTAGTCTTTCAGAAACATCTTGTACAGACATGCATCATATGCTTTTACTTTAACGAAAAATGTCTGGGGAGAACACTGGGGAGAATAAGGAAGACCGATACATGCTCTGTAATGTTCTAGTTTTCTCGTTCAGGTCCAAGGGGCCCCTCCCTGCCTGGCATGCATGTCAATAGAAACTGCATTTCTTCTGGAAGGTTGACAACTGAGGCACTACTCTGATCAATGGGACCACAATCCTGGACCTGCAGGTGAGAAAATCCAAACATCATGTGTCTGTTTAGGGATCCAGCTGTCCACCAAATTGTTCTCAATCACAGCAGACGGAGGGATGGCCTGTCACCATGGAGGACAAGTGATACATGATGCCCACAGACCGGGCCAGTGATACTGAGCGAGGCATGATGGGGATGGATTGATAAAAGAGAGGGCTGTTGTCTTGATCAAGCAGTGAGTGATGACACTGTGTGTGCGTGTGTGTGTGTGTAGCTATTCCACAATCTTTTCTATATGAGGCGATTGTAGGTTTTCTTTCCTGTTTGCATGTTGTTTCAATATCTGCTCACCTTATTGAATGATAGGGAGCTATGATTGATGAAGGGATTGGAGATGAAGAAATCTCTGATAATGGCGACAGCCTTTCACCAGCATCTGCAACCATTTTACATGTTTCTTAATCCTTTTAGCAAAAGAAAAGGCTCTGCTGTTGATTCACAATTGTGCAGGATATGTGGGGGGTGTTCCTTGTGCCTTGATGTGGTGGGAAGTCAGGCAGGATCTGGATGATTTAAAGGTGCAAAGATTGGAGAGTTCAACCAAGGGCCAGACTTACCAGCATGACCATCAATCAAGAGAGAGAGAGAGAGAAATGGGACAGAGATAGAGAACGCTAGAATCAACTAACCAAGAGGGAATGGAAATGAGAAATGAAATGAGAACTGAAGGAGACTGCCGCTTTGACAGAAAAACTGACAATTGAGTGGTCACAATTTGGTCTGCTCAAGCTTTTATGAAAATATTTTTAAAAAAATAAAAAATTATATATATATATATTTAAATATATATTTAAATATATATTTTACATATTCATGTCAGTGTGGAACCTCTGTGCGTTGAACTTTTTTTTTTTTTTTTAAATTGCACCCATTTTAGGGGAATCACTCAAAAATGTTGTTGGCTGTAGTGGTGTCTCCTGAGTGTTGCTGTTCTGTGTGTGAAAAAAATTCCTTCTCAAAGCCATTTTAATGAGAGTGATTGTCGACAGGATCTGGTCAGTATGAACCAAAAATGTTTCTCTAACATTACATTAGAGTGGTGCACCCTCCCCATCCAAATGGCCACACCCCACCCCTAGAAGTTCAAGATAACTTTTGGTTAACTGATTGGTGTCATTTTCTATTTGGCCCCAGATCACAACACAAGTCATTAAAGGTTACCTTTTCTTTAGAACCTTATTTTAAAACAAACTAAACAGTTATACGTTTTATATCTTATTTCTGTTTCTACACAATCACTCATTTACATTTCTCTGCTCTCTGTGTCGTGTACAACGGTGTCCCGCCCTGATTTGCAGCAGGGCCGAGATCCTCCTTGTGGCAACGGCAACCCTCGTGGCACAAAAAGAGTGGCAAGTCCGGCGGCCTGCCAGTTTCATCACCTGGTCAACGTGGTCATCGACACCCGGGAAAGACCCCCAACCAATGCGGGGTCTGGGTGCCAGAAACTGGCAGCTGGCCAGGTCAAAAATAAACTCAAAGCCACTCTAACCAAGAAAAAGGGGAAGGAGGGAAAAAACGAAACAACATATACAACTTACATGGCATGGGGACACGACGCAACACTGGGACATGCAACAGGCATCTAATGATGCGACAAGAGACTCAGGGCTTGAATACATAAGGGAGGTGCAGGTGATTGGACACAGCTGGAAACAATCAGACAATCACAGGGGAAGACAGGACAAGGCAGGAATTGAAGCTACTCAAGGAACACAAGAGAGGTGAAACTACAAAATAAAACAAGACATGAACCCAAACCGTGACAAAATTGTTAGTCTGTTGGTAGCAAGAAAGAAGTTAATATTTACCTGTAGATCTCCTGTAGTTTCACACAGTATTTGACACATTATGTTAGCCCTTAAAACCGTAACTTGTTTTAAGAGAATATATAAACTGCTGCCTGATAACCACAACTGAAACTGACTACAGCTTTACACACAGCCAGCCAGAACTTTTTGGGCCACATCAACTGAAATTAACATTCAGATCGAGTGCTGGTGGTCGCTGTTGCAGGAGGGATCTTATATTATTTTACTTTCTGACTGGTTCACTTGCCATAAAAAGGTCGAAGACCTAAGATGGGAAGTCCTGAGATACACTGTGTAGTAGCTGTCAAACTGGAAAATCTTCGTCTCACTCATACACACACAGTCTCATGTCATCGGAGGCTTCCTGCTGAGGGGTATTGGAGGGATAACTTGTAAAATATTTAACAGGTTTTGATACCTCCCTCCACCCCCCCTTTCTGAAAAAATAAAAATACACATTTCGCCCTATGAGAGATTTGATGGAGTTCTCGCTATATTCATTGGAAAACACTCTGTTGTCACACCCACATCTCTGTGGAATTAAGCACAGTGTGTGTGGGAGGACATGAAGTACTGTTGTCAGAACACCATTCAATATTACAGAAGTGCATTTCAGACTGTGCATTGTGATCTCCATTTACATGGTTGACGTGTTATTTGACAGCCTTGTGCCTTGTGTCTATTGAAAGTTTCTGTACTCACAGAGACAATACACAAACTTTTAGCATCTTGTAAAAGACCCCTGAAAGGAATTTGTCATTGATTTCACTTATAAAACCATTAGTGCTGATTAAAAGCCAGAAAGAAAAAAGAGAAAGCAAGGGAAGGAGAAAGGGATTTGCAAGGTGTTCATATGATCCCTGAGGGCAAGATTGTAAAGAGTCACCTGTTTAACACCACATCCTATATATAATCCATCATGCATACAACTTATGTCGCTGTATAAGCATGGCTGGCCTCGACTATTAATAATCACAAATCTCAAATATTTGTTTGTCAATTAATTGCAACATGTTGAAGGTGAGCTAATTTTGTTCAGTGCTAATGGTTCTAACAGAAACAAACTACCCCAAAACTTGCTGACAGAGATACTTCTGTTCACTTGAGGGTAAAACGGAGGGTGAGTGCTATAGTTCCTCAACAACAGTGTCTTTAAACTCATACCGCTTTAGAAAGAGTAGTGCCGAGCAGTTGTGTTGCCATCAGCATAGAGATATGTCCTGGGCGATTAAGGGCAAATGAAAACCCTGATCTGGAAGAATCAGGCAAAATCCTGTGACTCCATAAAGAGCAGCTAACAGTCAGGTAGATGAGCTTCGGAATTTGATACTACCAGACGAGAACCTCAGGGTGTAAAAAGTGAAGCCAATGTGAAAGTGCATCAGACTTGCATTCCTTCTTATGTCCACAAGGGAGCAACTGGTTACAAAAAATTGGTCTGATTGTGTGATAGCTCTTAATTCAATTTACATTGTAAACATGAATGTCTTTGTCAAGAAGCTTGATGTTCATTTAGTAAATTATGGTCCATTCAGAGTAAAGTAGACAATAAGAGAAAATACAGCCTGGTAACAAGACAACCTTAAGAACATTTCGTAGCCTGAAGAAAAAATGTGTATCATATGCCCCACGTCCCCAGCGACGAGTCTCCAATGAGCTGTTAATCAAAATCAGAAAAGAATGTCTCTGGAGTCCTGTAAACCAGTGATTCTCAACTGGTGGGTCGCAACCCATGTTTTTAGTGCGTTTTAGGGCCTTTGCATGGGAAAATAAAAATTTGGAAAAAAAAAATAATAATCCTGTGATTTTATTTTGAAGGGACTTTTTTGATGCAGCGGAGCTGCCGGCTCGTCCGTTCATGTTTTCAGCAGCGTGTGCCAGGTTGGGTCAAACCATTCTGATATGGGGGAGACATTGGGTTTTTAGGATAATTAAACATCCTGAATATAAAATTCAGCTTATGAACTTGATTTTGAATTAGTTTGAGATGTTGAGAATGTTCCTCGATTTGGGTCGCGGCATGTCATTAAGGGGTGATGGTGGGTCCCGGAGCCAGACCAGTTGAAAACCACTGCTGTAAACCATGATACAAATACATGCATGTATTGGTGTACATGTATTATCAGGGTGAAAGGCTTTCCTGGGCTCCTTCCCTCCTCCTCTGTGTGCAGGCAGGCAGCACCACTTGCAAAGAGAAAATCAATGCTTGGCGTCTCAATGAATGTGGCGAGTGCTGGATTGATCGCAACTCTAAATTGGGTCAACAGGATTGTCTATTTAAAGGGCAAGACCCCTTAATCATCGTTTTAGCAGAGATAGACTCTCAAGCTCACACTGCTCCTTCACTAACACACTTATTTCCACCTCAACTTAACAGGATCTACAAAGCACACACTAACATATAGGAATGTTTGCGCGCCTGAGGGATATCTAGAATTAGGTGTTCATATCCACCCACCAAATTGAATGATTGCCTCTGCCAGTAGTTATTTAGTGTTCTTGGTATAAAGTAATCAATCAACATAATATTTTGTAGCGTCCGCTGTAATGTCTCATTGGGAAGACTATGCTTCAGCGTGTGCAAATCACACCGATGCTTGCATATCACAAAACCTAAGCAGTTTACGCAAAACTGCGTCGTCATCCTCTCTCTGGAACTGTCCAGTAGAGGTCAGGGTTTTCAATGTAAGAGCGTAAAAACAAACAAAGAGGCAAAACATCCTTGTGACCGTTTATTTACCGCAAACAACTCATCATCACATGCTTCCCACAACCTCCCCCTGTCACCAGTGTTAAGCCTTTTTCTCTTCAAGGGGCCCCATGAATTCGGTCCTTTGCAGTCCCCTCCTGCAGATACAATTAACCTATTGTGCCACTCAAATAATGTCCACTCCCATCACTTTCAAACATTAGATATTTTAATATTGACTCAAAATGTTGGCAATTATACATTCAGTGAATCAATATCCATTTTGTGTATAACCCAACAGAATAATTGATACATTTTTTAATCGGGGCAGACCTGGTCATATTTTTTTGATAACATAATGTACTGATTAGCCAAAACCTCTTTTAATCCAGAAACTTCTTTCAGCTCCTCCAAATAAAAACTCTAGTGCCAATTGGAAAATGTAATCTGTATGGAATTCCATTCCAACCAAATCCTCATGTGAAGGAATATAGCAGTATATCACTGAATTACTAGATGTTTCATATGTGGTTGTCTTAGACAAAGCTCCAAATTGTTGTGAGATGAACGCGCATATACTCTTCCGCCCATTGTAATTAAAACTGCCCAATGACATTTCTCCTTCAAGACATTCAACTGTTAAATGTTGATTGTAGAAATGTGGTAAGGCAGCAAAGGCCGGTAACAAACCTGTTTATGCAGTCTCTAAAATGGCTGTCCGTAACAGATACCGCAGGGAGCACGGAAATAGTTGTTTCAGCAGCTTTCCCCCACTCCCTTCAGGCTCAATGTGTGTGCATAATCATTATAATAAGCTTGTGTGTGTGAATGTGCACACAAACCCTTCTAATCAACACTGGGCCCGATTCACCAATATCTTCCTAAGTTATTTCTTAAAATTGTTCTTAAGAAAGTTAAGAAAGAAAAGTCTTGTCTAGAGGGATTCATTATGTGTTCCAGCGGATTTGTTCGCAGGTGCAGTCTTCTTTTTGTTTTATTTTTGGGGAACTGTTTGGATTGTTTTAAATGTTGGGCCAAATTTTGAGGCTGATGGTGGGACCCTCATCTCAAGGAGGGGGGTGTCACGGTTCCTCCTCTGCCTTGCAGGGGTGGTTCCTCCTGCAGGTAGTGGAGGGTCATTAGTGATTGGAGCCACCTGGGCTCTGGGTATATAAGAATGCATCTAACCACTTCTCTCTCGCTCTCTGCTCCTCCAGGTATGATCCTGTTTTGTTTGTTCTTTTGAAGGTTTACGTCGTTCTCACTCAGTCATGTTTACACATACATATTCACTCAACCATGCACTTTACATACACCTTACATTATGACATTCTCACACCTAATTTCTTTTCTTTGTTTGAAGTTACTAGTTTTTGATCTATAATAATCTCTTTTGATTGGCTTATACTTGTTGTTTGTGTCCCCTCATTCTTGCCACAGGCTATGAGCCGGCCTGTGACAATATGTAAATAGCATCTAAAGTGGTTATATCGACAATGACTGATTGTCCACATGAAGGTATGATACTACTATCTAACTAGCGCAATGTGAGCAATGGTTGGATATTGAAGACAGTCTTGAACTCACGTTTTGTTGACACTGTTCATTTTGAACAGATGGATGAACAGTTGTGATTTCTATTGCTGAATATGTATATCCAGGTCTGGGTTTTTACTTATGTAAGTCAAAACCTTATGTGACCGGATGAGGGTTTTCCCCTCCCTCTTTCCTGTACACAGGGGTGTGGACCAGCACACCTGGGGCTAATTCTAATTGATTGGGAGAGGCGGGGATATTACTTAAGCCTCTGGTGTGTGGACTCGTCCTGTTGTCTTCTCCTGCTGGGTGTCTGTGGAGGCGCGTCCGGGAGGCGCGCTTTACGTTTTGGCCGCTGCTCTAGGTCAACATTCTGCTGTGGTGCGCGACCCTGTCTGGGTCATGGATGTCCCCGTGTGGGTGGATGTATGCCTGGACTGCTGGTGTTCGGTGTCTCGTGTGGGCCGCTGTCTTTGAGTGTGTGCGCAAGCATAGCTGGACCGGGCTGCAGCCTTGGACATGCTGTTGTGGGGCTATCCTGGTGCCACGACCAATTAATGGGCCAATCTTACCCGGCGCGCTCCCCCCCCCCCCCCTCACTGAGACTGTTCTTGATACCGGCTAAAAACCTTTCTGAAGAACTGGTACAAATGTGGCTCTCTGTATTGGGTGAACTGTTGGACATATTACATGTGGGTTTTTTTCCTTTTTTTTTTGTTTGCATTTTCTTTATTATGCATGCTGGTTTATTGATTTGAATTGTTTGTTTATTGTTTTCTTTATAGTCCTCAAACTCCTTATCGCAGAACATATTGCCATTTTAAAAGAGTATTAAACAAATAAAACTATATTTTTATAATTATCTTATGGTCTCTGACCCCTGATTTGGTGAACGGCTCTGTGTGCCTTAATAAGAATGGTCTTGGGCCTATCCCAAGTGGCGTTGCTGGAGAATATTATTCCTTCTGGAGTGTCATAGTGTTACGCCCTCCTCTAAAGTGAGGATACCGTAACTCGCCGTCACACGTGAGCTGGTCACAGGGAGGGTGAGGTGAAATAAAAACAGTGGGCGCACAATCAGGACAACCAAAAAACACCGTACCGTTCAAACCAGGTTTATTGGGCCTATAATACGGTAGTGGGGGAAAAGGGGCTGAGCGGAACCAAAGCAAAGAAATGAATGAAAAAGACCCCTAATCTACCTAGTCTAAACACACGTTTGTTAAACTCCCTGAAAAGTACAGGTGGGTGGTCCGCCCAGATCTTACCTAGTGTGTATAGACAGAGGTTTATCTACGGGTAGTATGTAAACCCCAGGGTCTCTTACCTACACACTCCCATTGTGCTGTCCCCTTTTCCCTGGGACAACTGAAGAAACAAAAAACTGAATAGTACAAACAATGGGTTAAACACAGACAGAATAACAAAAATAGCTTAACCTTGACCAGTTCAAAAGTCCAAACACCAACGTACACAAAACAAAATGAAATGGCCCATGAACACCCCTCTGCTCAACACACAAGTTTGGTCATTCGTTCCCACAAGTTCTTTTGTCACTACAGTCCTTCTGCTCTCTCTCTCCAACCGCTCACCCTCTTGTCTCTCGCGACCTCCTTTTAAACCACTCCATCCTGCAGTTGATTGGCTGTGGGTGAGGGTGATTAGTGGGAGCTGGCAGGGAGATTATTGGCTGGTGGGTGTGTCAGAACATCTGTGGGAACACAAAATCAAAACATACACACACCCCCTCCCACCAACAGGCCGAGGCACGTAACACGCCCACCCTAAAAAACACAAACCCCTAGTTTGTGTAACAAAACAAACACCTAACACCATGCGCGGGACAGAGCATCTGCCACAACATTATTGGAGCCCTTTACATGGCAGATCTGCAAGTTATATCCCTGGGCCATTATGGCCCACCGCATCAGACGGCGGTTCTGGTTATACATCCTGTTTAGGAAAACCAAGGGGTTGTGGTCAGTAAAGACCAGCACAGGCAATATGCTCGAGCCAACATATACCTCAAAAAACTGTAAGGCTAACAACAGGGCCAGAGCCTCCTGCTCAATGGTAGAGTACCTGGATTGGCAGGGGTTGAATTTTCTCGAGAAGAAGCTGACAGGATGGTCCACTCCGTCGTCATCTTCTTGTAAGAGCACTGCACCTACCCCAACAGCACTAGCATCCACCTCTAACTTGAAAGGTTTCTCAAAGTTAGGGGCTGCAAGAACTGGGGCCCTACAAAGCAACATTTTAGCTGACTCCAAAACAGTTTGACACTTTGGAGACCACTGAAAAGCTATTTTTGGGCTAAGCAAATTGGTTAGAGGAGCTACCACAGTTGAAAAATTCTTACAAAAGGTACGGTAGTACCCAATCATCCCCAAAAACCGACGTAATTGGCGGCGGGTCGTAGGGGCAGGAAAGCTAGCGATAGCCTCCACTTTGGCAGCCACAGGCCGCACCTGTCCACGTCCAACTTCTTTGCCTAGCTAGGTGACTGTAGCCTTTCCAAAGTCACATTTAGCCAAATTTAGGGTCAATGATGCTTTCTCCAATCTCTGAAACACGTCTGTTAAAGTGGAGATATGGTCAGACCACATGGCGGAATGAATGACTAAATCATCCAAGTAGGCAGTACAGTTAGGGACCTCACCTAGTACAATATTCACCAGCCTCTGGAACGTGGCCGGGGCGTTGCGCATCCCAAACGCCATGACATTATACTGTAAGAAGTTGTCTGGAGTGACAAAAGCCGAAATATCAGAAGCACGAGAGGTTAGAGGCACCTGCCAATAACCCTTCAGTAAGTCAAGCTTAGTCACATACGCCGCAGCACCTATGGTGTCGACGCAGTCATCAATACGTGGTAAGGGAAATGAGTCAGGCACAGTGACAGCATTCACTTGTCGATAATCAGTACAGAACCGAAAAGTACCATCAGGTTTAGGTATCAAAATACAAGGAGAGCTCCACGGACTAATACTGGGTTTAGCCATTTGGGGCCGGTTTCGGAGACAGGGCTTAAATCAAGACTGAAGTAGGCCTAAATCAGACTAGTTAATCCTGGCTATTTAAGTGGCTTGCATGAACATGGCATAAATTTGGCTTAGTTAGTCTGAGACTATGGAGTCCTGGAGTAAGCTTAATGAGAACACCTGGTTCAAGCCTCATTAGACTAAGTGGAAGCACAGGCTGTTGGTCCAATTGTGCTCATGAAAACCTGAAATGGAGTATGAAACACCATTGTTGCAGTGAATTTTGAGACAACACAATGTCAGAGGCAAAGAGAATTCGCTCCAAAAATTATAGTGAGTATGAAAAAGCACTACTAAAACTAATTGTATCGAACCATCCAGTCTTTGAAAGCAAAATCCATACTGCTGCTATTGAACATAAGAAAAGAAGTGCTTGGACTGCAATTGGCAAAGAATTCAATGCAAATGAAGATGTCACCACAAGAACAGTACAACAACTGCAGGTGAGTTAATCTTCATTATTAGGCACAAAAATATGTGTTTGTTTCCTGTTGCCTATACCCTGCTTATTTATGGCCTACCCAAATACAATACTCCTGCTGCTTGTAGCATTCACATTGAATGAATATCCTGTTTAAAAGGATAGTAACCTATTTTAAAGGGGCATATGCATGTTAAACATGGTGGTAGAGTAAGATATGTTGCACAAAGGAAAATCCATACCTATATGTGAGGGGGAAAGAAATATACAATCATTTCTCCACCATGACCTAAATTATCAGGAGACAAACTTATTTTTATTATGCCTTATCAGTACCAGTATTTCAGATTTCCCATATTACTATTTTTGTGACATCAAAAAAGAAAACTAATGAATGATATCTGCCTTCATAGGTTCTATGGAAGAACATTAAACTGGGATTAAAAAAAGAGAATGCAGCAAGCAGAAGAGAGCGATTTATTACAGGTGGTGGACCACCAATAAAGGACACATGTGATGAATTGGGTGACTTGCTGTCTGGTATAATAGAGCACCAGCAACCTCTGGATGGTATACCAGACAATGACCATTTGGACAGTGAACATGGAGAACTGAGCACAAATGGTAAATATACCTTAGGAAGTAAATTGGTTACAGGACCATATTAGTTGATTTGAGTTTGGAACAGTGGTCTTTTTTTCCAGAGGAAACCAATCAAGAGCCAGTTCACAACGAGCCTGAACCCTCCACATCTGCTATGGCACCCCTGGGAGATGAAGCTGCTACCATCCAACAGAGACCAAAAAAGATAACTATGCATGAAAAGTTAGCCAGAGAATTTCATGAGCGTAAAATTGAATATTTAAAAGAAGAACATGAAATGAAAATGAGAATTCTAGAGGTTGAACTGGATATGAAATTGGGAGAGAGGGCTATGCTCCAAAAAATTCTGCATACTAGTAGCCATGGTGAATATGAGGAATTGTGAAAAATAAAAATAAATGTATTGTCATTTGGAGTGTGAGTGAGTATTAATCATCACAAACTACATTTTACCCGACTTGGTTCACTAGTTTAATTTTGCTACATTATTGTAATTTTGTACAGAAACAGTATGCAAGCACCACCATACCATAATGGATACATTCCATATTTAAATGCTGAAGTGCTGCACTGTGAAAGCAGCTCTGTGTGCAAGTCCTCGCTGGTCATTGGCTGCCTCTGCCACCATGGGCACATCTGCATCATCCTGATCTTCCATTGGCAGGTCAGGACAGCCATGCTGCTTCAGGTAGTTGTGCAGCACAGCTGTAGCAATGATCACTTTGCAGCATCTTCTTGGCTTGAAACGAAGCGTATTTCGTAAGCACTGGAATCGAGTTTTCCATACTCCAAACATACGCTCGATCATCCCTCTAGTACGGATATGAGCTCTGTTGTACCTTTGCTGCTCAGCTGTTGTGGGATTTAGATGTGGTGTGAATAAATAGTTACTCTGACCATATCCACTATCACCAAGTAGTAGTCCACTATGTTGTCCACTCTCAAATTGTGCACACAATGAAGAGTTGAGAAAAATCCTTGAATCATGGGTTGCACCTTTCCAACGGGCAACAATGTTTGAAAACTCCAAATTAGGAGTGCATACACCCTGAACATTGATTTGAAAAACAGTTCTTACGATTCCTGTATTCCTCTGCATCAGGAGTTGATGGACACTTGATGGGAACATGACATCCGTCTATACAGCCAATCACTCCTGGAAAGTGCCCATATTCATAGAATTGCACTTTATAGTTGGCTTGCCCAGCAGCATCAGGGAACTTGATGTAAAGACTCCTCAGTTCACAAATGGCACTGCAGACTTTGTGAACTATTCTACATACAGTTGGTTCACTGACACCACACAAATCACCAGTTTCACGATGAAAGATTCCACATGCCAAGAACCTCAAAGTGATCAGAACTTGCAGTTGATTGGACACAGGCCTTCCTCTTTGAGACAGAGAGGAAAGTCTATGCTCAAGCAAAGTAATTATCTCCAATGCATTTTCCTTGTGCATACGAAAGCGGTCTCGAAAAGTTATTTCATCAAACTGATTCAATGGATCACTCCTATCCAGCAGTATTCGTCTGGCTGGCCTTTGTCGTGCATGTTGGTCCTCATTTAGATATTCCAAATAGTCCATGCTCCCAAACAATCCAAGCTCAGTTTCACAAACAGTAGCCTAGCCTACTAAGCGGGAGTTAAACCTGCCTCCTTGGCAGATTAGTTTAAGCTTCAATTCAGTCCAATTTAGTCCTGGAGTAGCTCTAATGCTCAATTTTGCAATCGGCTTTGTTTAATCCAGAACAGGCTTAATCCACGAGTATTTTAAGCTACGTCTGTGCAAGTGAATTTCAGTTAAGCCAGCTCAAACAGCATTTTAGTCTGGGACTAGGCTTGAGCCTTGTCTCCGAAACCGGCCCTTGATGTTGTAGCAGATAACTCACTTCTTGTTTCATTGCTGCCCTCTTCACAGCGTTCACACGATAGGGATGCTGCTTGATCGGAGCGGCATCCTGTACATTCACATCATGTTCCAAGACGGATGTACAACCTGGAACATCCCTGAAAAGGCTTGGAAAATCATTAATTAAGGCAACAACATCCCTTGTTTCTTTTTCATCCAAATGTCCCAACTGGGAGTGAAGAGTTTTTAACAGTTGTGAGTTACACAAGCGTTCACATTGCTGGAGAGTGTTACGTACCACCAAATCATCCTCCTGGTTTTCTTCTGCTATAGACTCTGGATGCAGTCCCACAGAAGCCATAGGCACGACAGTAGGCTGTGCCGCTTTATCTGAGGACTTGGGACGGGTCTCTCGAACATGGTACGTTTTTAACATGTTAACATGGCAAACCCGGGATGAGCGTCTCCGGTCTGGCGTCTTAACCACATAGTCTGTTTCACTGAGTTTCCTTTCAATTACGTATGGACCCGAAAAACGTGCTGACAAGGAGGAACCTGGAATCGGCAACAGAACTAAAACCTGATCCCCAGGTTTCCAGTCACGGCTAACTGCTTTCCGGTCATATTGGCGTTTCATTCGCTGTTGAGAGTTAGACATGGACTCTTGGGCTACTGCACATGCATCATGCAATCTTTCCCGCATCTGGCTCACATAGTCCAACACGTTTCTATCAGCCGAGCCAACTGAGTCAGAAGCCAGTATCTGCTCCTTTAAAACTTTTAACGGTCCACGAACAGTGTGGCCAAACACAAGCTCAGCAGGACTGAAGCCCAAGGACTCCTGCACGGTCTCTCGTATGGCAAACAGGACAAGTGGCACACCCTCATCCCAGTCTTTCTGGGTGTCCATACAGTACTTGCGCAGCATTGACTTAAGTGTTTGGTGCCAGCGTTCCAAGGCACCTTGTCTCTCCGGATGATACGCACTGGATACATTGTGGGATATCGACAATGTCTGTTCACCGTGTGTCTCCCTTTTATAGGCATAACAACATCAACTACCGTATATGCGGAAGTGCACTAGGCTACCATACATGACAGCATTAAAAAGTACAACACATATAAATATATTTGTCAACAATAAACTAAATGGGACAAAGCACAAAAATATATACAAGACAACAGATTGAAAAATGAATGGTCCAAAAAAGGCGAGTAAAATAAAACTTGTCTTTAGTCTTGCTAACTGCTTTACTGCTGTTATTAGCGAACTAACGCAGCTTTATAAGCTGGATGACGAGTAAACGGCAGAAGAGATGCTGGAGGCTCATTACGTTCCTCATGTCAAAACGGAACAACGTGGTGCTCTCGTGCCATGTTACGTTGACTAGTTTATTCAATGTGAAATGCTCGCACATTTTCAACGACTTCACTCGAACAGACGTCTTTGCCTGTGTCATGTGACTCGCAACACCTGCTGGCGCTGCTGGCTGCTCTTTCCTTTACGTCGACTCGGCTTTTTAGTTTTTCTCTGCGCCACTCATCGCGCGACACAACAAATCAATAATGAAATTCGTTTTTTTTTTTTTAATCGATTCGTTTGTGCAGCCCTATAACACAAACACACAAGGTCTCAGGCTGTTAGAGTTGAGGAGCGTTTGTCTTCATTAGGAATCCACTCGTCAACCTTTCCTTACCACCATCCTCCTGTCATCCAGGCCCCAGCACGGCAATCGACACAGCATGCTCCTCCAGCCTGCTGGCTTTAGAAAACGCCTTCCATGCCATTCGTCAGGGCCACTGTGATGCCGCTCTGGTGGGGGGGGTTAACCTGTTGCTCAAGCCCAACACCTCTGTGCAGTTCATGAAGCTGGGCATGCTCAGTCCTGAGGGGACCTGCAAGTCCTTTGACTCATCAGGTAAATCGAGGCTACTCTCCACCATCTTTATCTAATGAAGCTTGTTTTACATATCTATGGCTCAGATTGATTAAATTACATTATATATTTATGTCCTCAAACCGGATCTTGACTGGCTGGCTGATTAGTTTAACAATGTATACATTATTCTTATTCACACACTGCACTGTGTACATCTACACATGCTTTTTTCAGGAAATGGGTACTGCCGCTCTGAGGCTGCAGTGGCGGTGCTGCTGACCAAGCGGTCGGCAGCTAAACGGGTCTACGCCACAGTGGTCAACGCTGGAAACAATACAGACGGATACAAAGAGCAGGGTGAGGATGCACACGGACCCAGACAAACGTTTGATCCAATCCGCCAATTACTTGGCTCATGAGTTACAGAATAAGACGTGGAGTGTTGGTGTAGTTTGCATGAAACTTTCCTTTCACAGGCATTGATGCCACTTGTATCCAGTAGTTTGACGTTAGCAACAAATGACTGTTGGTTTGTTCAACCACTAATAACACACACAGCATACGAAAGCATAACTGAATGAATAAGTAAGACCAGTTGATGATATCTTGGTATCAAGATGGGTTCACATCAATGAGTCCTAACATCAGGGAGGGTAGATCTGGGTCACCTGATCTCCTCACTATGCCGCTCATCTTTCAGGTTTCACTTCATGGTGTGAAGACTTCTAGTTTAACACCAGCATCTTGAGCTGCAATGTTATTGTAGTAGTCCGCACTGCTGGGCCATCAAGACCAGCTAAGCCTTCTCTGCTGGCCTAAACTCATCACAAAACTGCGCTTCACCTTGGCAAACAACTTGGATAGGAAATTGGTTCCCTGATCTGTTTGCAACACTTTAGGAAGTCCAAATGTCGAAAAGAACTTGACCAATGCTTTGATCACAGTCCTAGAAGTTATCTTTCGAAGAGGAATAGCCTCTGGATACCTAGTGGCACAACACATTACAGTTAATAAAACTGATTACCAGACCTGGTTTTGGGCAATGGCCCAACACAGTCCACTATGACTCTCTCAAACGGTTCTCCTATCACAGGTATAGGGTAGAGAGGAGCTCGAGGTATCGTCTGGTTTTGGCTTTCCAGTTAATTGACATACATGACATGTCTTACAGTACCTAGCTACATCGGACTTCAATCCTGGCCAAAAGAAATGTCTCAGAACACGGTCAAACGTTTTAGTTATCCCCAAGTGGCCCGACCAATTGTTATCATGAGCTAGAGACAGCACCTGCTGCCGAAGCGGGGTAGGAACAACTACTTGGAATACGGCCCTCCAAGCACTGTCTGCCTTATGGCCGGTCCACTTTCTCATTAATACTCCTTGGTCTAAGAAGTATGCCGTGTCCTTATTTTTCACCTCTTCCGGTGACACCACAGAGGCAAAACATGTATGAAGACTGTGATCCTCTTTTTGCTGTTCAATCACCGTTTCAGGGGTGATTCCTACAAAAAGGTCACTTGATTGGGGCCCCTTACCCACAACGACCCTGTGAGGGGGAACCTCGTTCAAACGCGCAGGCTCCTGAGGAATACACGGAACCTCACTCTCCACAGCTACTGGGTCAAACAGAGACTCAGGCAAACTTATAACATCATCCAGTCGTCGTGACTGTGCGCGAGTAACCACACAGGCCGAAAACACAGTAGGAAAATTCTTTTCCAGATCCTCATCTTCTGGATTGAGGTTAGGTTTATCCAACACTTCTAACAAGGGCGTCACCTTTCCACCTGCTATGTCATTGCCCAACAGCAAAGTCACACCTTTCACAGGCAGCGTGTCCATAACACTAACACGGAAATGTCCTGAAACCAAGTCAGACGTCAAATGGACCCAATGCAAGGGCACGGGCAGTGTCCCCATCTCAATACCCTGCAGCAAGACTTGTGAACCACAAGACGTCTCTGAAGACCAAGGCAGCGCATCTGTAAGAATAAGAGATTGTGCCGCTCCAGTGTCTCTCAAAATTTGGATGGGCCTCTGTTCAGTTTCCATCCCAGATAAGGAGACCAAACCTTTTAACAAAAATGGGCTGTAAAGTCTGTCTGGTTTGCTTCGTGCAGAGCATGCACCGCTTTTCACCGGGTGACTCCTGGAACAGACCAGACCAACACCTTTTGGTTTGCTACTGGAAGTCATCATTCGCTTGTCTCTGTTGCTCAACACAGGACAGGTGGCAATCAGATGCCCCTTTTGATGGCAATAAAAACACTCCCGCACATCCTTGGGACTGGGTGAACTGTTTAGTGAAGGAAGAGCAGGACTTGGTACAGACGGCACAAATGTCCTGTCCCCAAAACGAGGTGGCGTGAACGCACTCTTATGTGTCAAGGTATATTCATCCACCAACACTGCCACCTTTTGGTCACACAAATGAACCACCTGACGCTCAGGTAAAGTGTTTTTAAAATCTTCCAACAAAATTAACTCTCTGAGACCAGCAAAATCTATAACTTTGCTGGCTGAACACCAGCGATCAAACAAAGACTCTTTGTCTCTGGCAAACTCTACAAAGGTTTGATTCAAGACCTTTTTGTGGTTCCTAAATCTCTGCCTATATGCTTTGGGAACGAGTTCATACGCGCGAAGAACTGTAGCTTTTATAACGTCGTATTTTAAACTCTCTTCCAGGGAGAGAGCAGCAACAACTTCTTGGGCCTTCCCGGACAGTTTACACTGTAAGAGAAGTGACCAAACCTCGAGTGGCCAGTGCAGCGCAGCTGCCACACGCTCAAAAGCAGAAAAATAACAATCAACTTCTGATTCCCTAAAGGGCGGTACTAAAGCAATATGCTTACTCACATCAAAGTGAGCCTGAGGCGGAGCTGAAGAGGACTCACACGGGAGCCAGCCTCTAGCTCCAGTTGTCGAAATCTAATTTCTTTATCTATTTCCAATTTCCGAATTTCTAACTCAAACTCTCTTTGTCCGTTCGCTCCATCTCCAACCTGACCAGCCTCATTTTGAGCCTAGCAGCGCCATTAGAATGACCTGAAGGAGGAGACAAAGGGTCAAACCAGGGCAACGTAACAGGAGTGAAAGCAACGTCTTTCTCTACGCCATCCTTTGTTTTTGCTTCAGAGGATCCATCAGACTCCTCTCCTGAGGCACCCCTCTCATCCTCTTTCAAGGACAAAATTCCCCTCTCTGCTAACCCTTCGGTTACTAGGGTCAAAAGCTCAGCTTTAAGCTTTTGTTTAGGAACAGGGATTTCGTAGTGTTCCGCTATAGCCTGTAACTCTACCTTTCGAAATGTAGCCAACACTTCAAGAGTAGGGGCTTCAAAGAAATCGGCGAACGCCGAAGTCGCCATACTGAAAACAATGTACTATAACAACAACTCACTAAATGTATAGACTACCGACGGATAACAACGCACCACCACATACAACCACACCAGGTTCCCAATGACGTGCTCAGGGTAACGGGTATTAGATCCATGATCCCGGACGAGCCCCCATTTGTTACGCCCTCCTCTAAAGTGAGGATACCGTAACTCGCCGTCACACGTGAGCTGGTCACAGGGAGGGTGAGGTGAAATAAAAACAGTGGGCGCACAATCAGGACAACCAAAAAACACCGTACCGTTCAAACCAGGTTTATTGGGCCTATAATACGGTAGTGGGGGAAAAGGGGCTGAGCGGAACCAAAGCAAAGAAATGAATGAAAAAGACCCCTAATCTACCTAGTCTAAACACACGTTTGTTAAACTCTCTGAAAAGTACAGGTGGGTGGTCCGCCCAGATCTTACCTAGTGTGTATAGACAGGTTTATCTACGGGTAGTATGTAAACCCCAGGGTCTCTTACCTACACACTCCCATTGTGCGGTCCCCTTTTCCCTGGGACAACTGAAGAAACAAAAAACTGAATAGTACAAACAATTGGTTAAACACAGACAGAATAACAAAAATAGCTTAACCTTGACCAGTTCAAAAGTCCAAACACCAACGTACACAAAACAAAATGAAATGGCCCATGAACACCCCTCTGCTCAACACACAAGTTTGGTCATTCGTTCCCACAAGTTCTTTTGTCACTACAGTCCTTCTGCTCTCTCTCCAACCGCTCTCCCTCTTGTTTCTCGCGACCTCCTTTTAAACCACTCCATCCTGCAGTTGATTGGCTGTGGGTGATTAGTGGCTGCAGGTGGGAGCTGGCAGGGGAGATTATTGGCTGGTGGGTGTGTCAGAACATCTGTGGGAACACAAAATCAAAACATACACACACCCCCTCCCACCAACAGGCCGAGGCACGTAACACATAGGAAGCTCGTATTGCCACACTTACATAAAATCATCAGCAAGAAAGAAAGAAACATGAATTCAGTGGTTATGTTGCTAGATGTGCTGATGATCGTGGGGATGATGAAAAAATTACTTGATGTAGCAAAGATACAAATCAAAAACATAAAATTATCCATTGCCTCTCTTTGCTAAAGCTTGGTGATTGTGTCTGGACATTCAAGTAGCAGGGAGGCTGTAGAGTGATGAACTTTATTGTCTTTGCCGCATCAATCAAAACGAGAGACTGTAACAGAATGTAACACATGAGGAGGTCCGTTTGATAGCGTGTGGAGTTTTGGTGGTGGAGTTTATTTGTCCGATGATTTAATCAGGCCGGTGTGTGCACTCTAACACACACACAAAAACACCGCTTTGTAGTCTCCAGATGAAGCAGAGCTAACAGAAGCTTTAGAGAAAGATTAAGTCAATCAGAGTTAGATCAACAGTACTACGATGCACAGCTCACACACACATACTGGATATGATCTCCTGAGGCCCACTAGAACACGAGGATCAACACTCAGCAAAGATTCTCAAAACATCCTGTAACACAATGAAAAAACACCTGTAGGATGATTCTCGCTGAATCTATACTCCCAAAACCATTTTATTTTCGCTAATTCCTTTTACTCAAAATATAAGTGTAATAAGATCTCTAACAAAAAATATATATATATATATATTATGGTGGTGGTGCATATGTTACATAGTCATAGCTACATCGATGACATAGTTATTGTAATCAATTGTATATAGCTTCAACCGACAATAAATACTTTAAAGCATTTGAAGATGTGCCGGATTCATTATTGTTTATTCTATTTACTCCGTCTAATATTTCATGATTAAGTTTAATCATAATTGGTGTTCAAGCGTGCTATTGTGAGCTGAGGTCAGATTAATAATGACACAGATGATGTTCCTTTTAAAACGAAAAACTTATGAGCGTATTTGTAGCAGATGGAGTGGGTATTCTTTAAAGCTTAATAAGTGCAACGAATACAGTCCATTTGGAGGCTTGTCATAACTTCTTGTGTTGTGTTCTTTCATTTTGCATTTTTAGTTTGTTCTTGTTGACCAAATCATGAGATTATCATCAGATTAATATTGGTCCAGAAACATTTTCCCAACTTTTACACAATGCAACCTGATTTCAATCCAGCCCCCCCCCCCCTTTGCCTTAGAGGTTGATGGAAATGTTTGTTGTAGGGCCGGGACTCGATTAAAAATATTAATCTAATTAATTAGAGGCTTTGTAATTAATGAATCGAAATTAATCGCATTTTAATTGCATGAAAATTTGACCTGAGAACAGTGAGAAGTCATTTTTTTTCACATTTTTGTTCAACCAATTCCAGCAGACAAGTGTAGCAATAGCATATTTAGAAATATAGTACTTTCAGAAATTCAGGTAGCCTATAGGTAAGTGGACCTTCTATAAACTGTTTTTTTAAAGTAGACCAATACTTTCAAGTAGATTAAGAACATTGGTCTCGTCAGCTTCTTCGTTTATGTTCACTGTGGTTTGTTGTTGTCTGAAGTCATGAACGCTAGTTGGTGCTCCAGTATAATCGGTCCTCCGAAACTCATCCAGTGAGAAACGTTCTGCGGTGCAAAAAATAAGTGTAAAAATGCGTAAAAAATGTTTAATGTGTAATTTTTTGTGTAATTAATTCATCTTAATTCACATTGTAATAATTAATCGTAATTAACGCGCTAAAGTCCCGGCCCTAGTTTGTTGTGCTACAAAATAAATAGCCTACTGTTTGTTCAAAGTATTAAAGGACATACAAATAAGATACATACAGTATGTCCAAATTAAGAAACACCACAAAAACAGTTGCATATTTCTGAGAGTCCTTTATTTCTATCTAGCTCAGGGGTGTCAATTTCATTTCATGTCTGGGCCAGATACTGCGTACTTCGATCGAACGCGGGCCAGACCATTAAATCATAGGGAGGGGATAACGTTGACGATGAGGTCGACAGAGGGAGGGGATGTTCACGTTAAGACGGCATAACAGCGCGAACGGTACGGCCGCGGGTCGTCGACACTACGGTGGCGGGCCGCACTGGACGACAGTGAGGGCAGAATGATGACCTGAAAATGAAAAAGATCTGTTTATTCTTTGTTTAGAATCTATTTGCAACATTTTTAATAATTATTTTTATTTTTAATTATTTTCAATACATTCAACCAGTTCAGCATTGACCAGGAACCCGTAAAATAGCAAACAACTGAAAAATACTCATAACACTGACTATACAGGGCAATATCAGAATTTAATTTTTAAAAAGCCAGAAGTGGAAAACTTGATCTAACACTACTTTGCAGACGAGGAAGACAATGGGATGAATAGGACGAGGTGATGGACGCAAACAAATGGACGGACAGAAAGACAGGCCTGACTCCAACCATAAGTTTCTTTCCACCTTAACAGCTTGGCCACCCATTAAAGAAAGTCCTTAACGCCCGATGTGTGGTGAGGCAATCAAAAACAAGTGACCCTTAGCATCAAGCCACTGGGAATAAATTGAAAGGATTCAATTAAGGATGTGGCGTGATGGAAGGAAGGGGGTATGGATGGGTCTAGGTGGCTTGCCAGTCAGTGTAGGTCCAATGCACACAGATGGACAGTCAGGTGTCAGCAATCGGGACAGGTGAGCTGGTGGAACGAAGAGGTTGAAAGAAAGAAAGGGTGGATTGCGACGGGGGAGGTCGTGAGGAGCTGCTTTCAATCACCCAATGAATGAATCAAATGAGCCTCAAAGTGACTAAAGGCACAGTAAGCAGTGTAGGGTGGCAGGAAAAAATAACAACACAACATGTTGCTGATTTACTACAGTAGTAGTATAGCAGTTCATGTCCAGTGCCAACTTCACAAGTTACTGGCTAACACAGTCTCAGCACTTGAATAAAGTGTCAAATAGACAGCAGTACATTACCTCCTGTCTATCAAATCCCACACTCATTTGCATGTATTTCTTTCTGGCAAAAAAAAAACATTACCTCATTGCAAGGAATTCATCTATTTTTAGTTATTCATGTTGCTGAATAACAGAGAACAGGCTGCTGTCTGCGGCGTGAGATGAGGCTGACCGCCCGGTGCTGGGGGCTTCAGGTGGTCCCGTTAACTACACCTCACATCTCCGACATCCTCAATGTCATCCTTACGATGACTGAATGTTAACAAACCGACCGCAGAAATATTGCTTAAACACCTAATTTCTCGCCTGAAAATGTCCTAAAATGAGTTTCCGTCCCTTGAATATGGTAGTATTTATAAACTTGGACGGGCGAGCCCGGACTTCAAGGCATATGAAGGAAGGGCGTATGATTGGCGCATTGCGCTGTTCAAAATCAGCGCTGTTTGCTTCCGCCTTCCGGTGTAACTGAGATTCTCTCACATTGTATAGTGAGATGCTGTCACGCACACTAGTGAGATGGCATTAGTGTCTCAGTAGTGTGTGTGAGAGTGTCTCGGTAGTTAAGTCCTAAACGGCCCCTCATAAGTAACACAGGTGTTACTTTATAAATCTCCCTCATCACGTTTACAATTGTTCACTGGGCAGTTTCGCCCACCAGCGGACCCCCCCCTAACCCCGCCCCGTCGGTAATACCCCCCCGGTATTTCAACGTAATTAGAAACTGTCGGACATTTCTTATGGTCCGCAAAATATTGTCTGACATGAAAACGGTCCGTGAGGTAAAAGTTTCGGACCACCAATCTAAACATCTGCAATAGTAGAGTTTAAAACCAAACTGGTGACAGAAATAGTGACAAGTGACGCATGTTAATAAAAATAAATCAGAACGCATTCAGAAAACAACGGAATAACTTTGTTTCAGGTCAAAGCGGCAGCTGATTTAACACATTTAACAAACGGGTTCAACAGTTATGGCTGGTGGGAAAAACTGCGCAGTGGGGAGTAAACAATTGTAAACTGACTAAATTGTGATAACGGCAATTTATAAAGTCCCATTCACCTGTGTTTCTTCCTGCAACATGATGTCCACTTCTGAACCACGTGTTGGATGAAGAAGCGCTGATATTAAAACGTGCTTTCAGACGTGAGAGGATGTTCAGATCAGACCCTTTAGCTGTTCCCCACGAGTACCTGGATGAGAGGTATAGGTTTTCTGGAGATGGAATCCGTTATTTATGCAGACTGCTGGGTCCCAAAATTCAGCACCGCACAGCGTGAAGCCTGCTCTCACCATACCACAGATGGTCTGTGTGGCACTGCGCTTTTTTGCAAGCGGCATGTTTTTATATGCTGTGGGAGATGCTGTACCGTCCGAAGTGTGTGTTCGGCCCTGAAGTCCTAGGTGCACATCTTCATTACCTTCCCTAGCCACAAAGAGGATTTCCACAGTCCGTACACATGCAACATCCTCTGTTAAGGCACTTACCAGCCTGCAAAATGTTTTTATATTTTATCTTGACTTGCCAGGATCTTTGCTGTCCAGTCATGTTTGTTCTGTATGAACATTAAATGTAGAAAGATATTTAGAATTAGACACAGCATAGAGATTTGTGTATATGGTTGTAAAACTTATCCTCGCATTGTGGATAAGGGTTTAAAATTAGGCTTTGTCCTTTGGATAAATTTCCAGAGGAGGTTTAATTCCCTCTGCTCAGTTTTGAAACAATCACATTAAAGCAATTAAAACAAAGTGTACAACTTTCCTAATAAGGAGATATTTCTAAATCCTTCCTTTCTTTTGTTCAATAGCCCTCCGGACTCTGGACCAGTTGTGGTGATTTGATGAGTGGAACCACGTTTGTACATCTGTGAAGTAGGAGAATGGAAACAGGAGGGGGAGACAGAACAACAACACACAAAAAAGGAACACAATACCTGTAGGCCTAAAAACACGTTGAACACTGTACGTAACATCAGGTCACTCTCAATATCGTTATTCCAGGGAACATAATAGTTTTCCTGTCTATGCATAACTTCCTGTGATGTTTATTTTAAAAAGACTCCATCTATGTAGCGTCTTGCTGGTATCAGCCAACATCCAACCAACCAACATCTTTCTGCTCTCCCTCCCCACAGAAGCCTCTGTGGATGGTGGTTCGACCTGATGGTGGTTGTCCCTGCAGTGGTCCTGCCGTACAGCTGTTCTTCTACTTGCAATTACTTGTATCATTTCTGTTAGAGAAATTGAATGTATTGTACATCTTTTACATTGTTGATTCTGTACACATGACATCCATTGCAGTCTGTCCATCCCGGGAGAGGGATCCCCGGGATGGACATAGGGTTTCTTCCCTTTTCTTCCCCATTGAAGGGTTTTTTCCTATTTTGGGGAGTTTTTCCTGTGGCGATGTGAGGGTTTCAGGACAGAGGATGTTGCATGTGTACAGACTGTAAAACCCTCTGAGGCAAATTTGTAATTTGCGATTTTGATTGAATTGAATTGAATTATCAAAACATCCAAAATGTCAGTATCCTTCTATGGAGGACAGATGCTTTATATTTAATTGCTTTAGGACAATATACCTGACACATCATATCTATCTATGTCTAAGCATACACAGTCATGTGCAGCGCAACGCTCCGCCCGCTAAAACCCACATCCTGTGGGCTAAACATATTTCAGATTAGTCACACATGTTCATGGGAGCACTGAACAACATCAACTCATGCTGGCTGTGATTTCATAAAGGGAGTCCCACTGCACACACACATGCAAATCAAGTAGGAAAACAGAAATGCAATCCTGAAAAGGACAGCAACGACAATGGATGTCTAATTAAAGACAGAGTCATTCTTCTCAAATTGAGAAGAATGACTTGAATATATTAAATATGAGAAGCATTCATTTATTTGCTGTGTCCAAACAAGCTGCAGTTTAAAATGGAATCCATTCTAATTTGGGCTTGGTTTACTCCGCTTCGACTCGAACAGCGAGCCTTGGCATTCCAAGCCCTCACGGGACTACAATAGGAATCTAATTAACCAAGATCAATATTAACACCATCTCTCTCTCTGGTCTTCCCTTATGTTTTTCCATACCTGCATTTGAACAAGAGGGGGCAAATTTGTTTTGCTTGCCCAGTGATGCCGCCACAAGGAAGGAGGAGAGCAGCTTGATAGGTATCACAAAACCCAAGGAACGAACACGGCAGGAAAGGAAAGGTGTGGGACACAGAAAAGAAAAGAAGAATGAAAGAAAAGAAGGGTGAGGCAGAAAAGCTGTAGAAAGAAACTGTTGAGCTGAATCTTAGGAGAGAGTGCACCAGCATCTTTGTCACTGATTTGGAGCACCTATGAAGATGTGGAGGTTCTCAATCGAAACAAACACACAGCAGACGCTCCAAGTTGACTCAATGGTTCAGTCAATAGATGCCAATGGTCGGTGAGATTGAATTTACTTTCATCGTGTTTAAAATGATGCTTAATATGTTCAAGTATGTTTAACTGCTGTGTAGATTGGGTGAGAAAAAACTTGAGGCATTAAATTTGTTGATTTTGTGTTAAAGGGGTATATTTCATTTTGAGTATAAGATGTTTAATTAAATGTTTAAACCCATTCATTGGAAATAGTTTAAATGTTTAATTTTTTTAAAGTAATTTCTGTTCTGTCTTTAAAGGTTTACAACCTAATTCACCGAACAATCAACTGCCAAAAGAAAAATAAAAGGGATGGAGTTGTCATCGTGTCCTTTGGAAGGTGAACAAGAGTAAGACTTGACAGTTGTAAACCACGCTGAGAGGCCTGGCCCTGAAGATGAATGTCAAGATGGTGGATGATGTCCTGGGGAAGTCAATCCAGCAGCTCAAAAAGGAGAAGACCACTGCAAAAAGCTTCACCAGAAAAGCCAATACAATAAATTGAAATATATGCTATGGGTTAGTAAGCTAAAGCTATGGGATAGTTAAGGTAAGAAATAAAGATACAAATAGAAACAAAAATAAAAGGTAAAGTGAACCAGCTACACTGTAAAAAAATTAGTTGATTAGTCATCTTGTTGCTGAGTTAATTTGAGTCAACTGATAGTGTCAAGAGTTGATGCAACATGCAGTCTGTTGACTCAACTTCCTGCATCAAGTAAGTTGGACATGAACATATTAGAGAACTTTAAGAGATGTTGGTTAAATTTATTATCAAGTTCCTTCAACTGTGAATCAAGTTGACTCAACATGGAATCCATAATTGATACAACTTACGATTTGTTGACTTAACTTTCTGTATGAAGTAATGTGGAGTGGAAAACATTACTTAAGAGAACTAAAAAAAATGTTTAACTTATTTTATCAAATTAGGGCAACATTATTATTGGCCAGTCAAACGTAAATATTAACACATGAAAAAAATAGCTGAAAAGACAATTCAATAAGGACCTTTATGAAAATCCTAACAAGTCCAACTTCAACCAGCCTTGCTTCAAAATAAGTGTCAATTGATGTCAAGATGTCAAAAAAAGACCTTCCTTGGGCCAAAGTTAGCCTTAACACACTTTTGCTTTGGGCTGGTCAAACTGAAATTACACTGTCCCACACATAAATAATAATTTAATACATAAAAATAAGAGCACCCTTCTTTCGGGGAAAAAAAATATCTTTCTGAGTTAAGCGTCCATTCTGAGTTAAAGTGATGGTTCGGAGTAATTTCATCCTGGGGTCCTTTGCACCATGACCGCAAGCCAAACACCCCCCAGCTATTCAGCTGATAACGCTATACCCTAACTCTCCCAATGTCCGACCCAGGTGGTAAAAGATTCTGTGGGGGTGTTTGGCTCATGGTGCAATTGACCCTAGGATGAAATTACTCCGAACCATCACTTTAATGTTCAGGGTTGCTGCAAAATTGAAAAAAAGATTCGTAAAAACAAAACAGAATGCATCTGAGAAACTTGCTGAAAATGAAAACATTCAAACATTACTGAAATGTACTCTTGACAATTTCTCTGTAACATCACATGGATTAATACTTTAAAAATAAATCAGAACATGAAAACAAGGTGGGGTAACCCACAGAAGGGCAATCGATTTCATCTCTTACTAAACGGTGTAAAAATTGAGAATTTCACACCCTCTTAAACATCCATGCTCTTCCAACTCTTTTAGGAATGGTCAAAAACTTAAGTTACACTGTGTCCCACTTGTAAGAACAAAATTAAAATAAAGAGCATCCTTTCTTTGAGAGGAAAAAACCCCAACTCTCTAAATGACTTGATCAATATCTACATCTTGATCTATTCTAAGTGAATGTTCAGCATTGCTGCAGTAAAATGCAGCAAGATATACATACAAAATTGAATCTCTGAGAAACTCTCAAATGTCAGCCAGAAAATTAACACGTTCCCACATGGAAAGAACCTATATGTGGATATATGCACATATATGAAACCTATATGCAGTATATATGTACATATAGGCGACCTATATGTGGCATATATGCGCATATATGCAGCATATATATTGTCATATGTGGCATATATGACAATATATATGTTGCATATATGCCACATAAAGGCTAAATTGTGGTGCCTATATGTGCATATACAGACCATATAGGTCTCCTGTATTTCTTATATCCACATACAAGATGTGTCTTATATAGCTCATGGCAGGATCTGGTCATTATGTAGCTCATATCTCACTGTCATACTGTCATACATGATGCCTAGCTCATATTATTATCAAAGCATTAATTAAGAACTAACTATAATAAAAATTCTGCAAGAACTTGTGTAAATGCAAACACGTGAAATTAGTATCACATGTAATGTGATGTTATGGAATTTAACTATGGCAATTAAGTGAGAGGAGATGGAAAGCTATGATGGCTATACAATTTCAAATATTTCTTGTATGAAGATAGTGGTAAAGAAGAAAATGTATAACAACATCACTCGTGTTTTTCTTTTATTTTGTCAATCAAGCCTTTTTTTTTGCAATGTCAAGTCACTTATTCACATTACAGCTCACATCCACACATTCACATTAATACAGTTTCTAAATGGCTGAAAGGTCATTAGTCTAAATGTAGCAAAAAAAGTAATCATCATCCCATATCTATCTGAGCATTTCACTGTGGTTAATTAATTTGAACACAATGTCAACATTTCCGTACACGGTTTTAACGAAGACACTTATCTTTAATTTGAGATACTTGTACAGCTCCACTACAGCGTCGCGTGCGAATGACGTCATCAACCGCGCTGGGCCGCTTGTGGATGACGTCATTCACATGCAGATGCGATCGTATCTTTCGCGCCGAAAGATAACGGCTGGGACTAAGTGAAAAGTAGTAAAAATGGAGACATAGCGAAACGCTGATGTCTCCATTTTTACTGCTTTTTACTACTTGAATGGACTGAGGGTGATGATAGTGGGGCGCATAGTATTTTGGCGATTGACTGTGTCCGGAACTTTTCAGTTGAAGATTTTTTTGCCTCGACTGAACAAACCGAGAAGCTGGTGGAATGGCGAAACGGCCGCCAACCCTGGCCGGTTCACCCAGCCAAAATTATTGACGTGGCAAGTAAGTTATGTTACATTCTATTATGTATATATTACATTACATTTTGCTCGCACGTAAAGAAGTGTAAAATGGATCTTGTTACCTGACTAGCTTAGCATGCTGGCTGTTAGCTACATTAGCAAACATTAGCTATTTGCTAATGTTAATGTTAAGTCTCTTAATTCGGACTAATGTTATGTTTGGTAACGTTAAACATGATTCGACAAACGTTTGCAGTTAACATTTAAATTTTATTGCACCAGAATTTGAAAAACCTCTCCAAATTAAACTGCGTGAGATCGAGGTGGAGAAAGAGGGCACACATGGGCAAACAAAACGTCCTCCCATCCCAAACTCAAAGTACATTGAGCAGCAGGGGAAGACTGAGAAGGCTTAAAAAAAGGTAACTGACTGCACCAATTGGTTCTTTATTTTAAGTTATCTCCCCTCTCTTGTTTCTTAATGTGTATGTTTGTAGGTTTGTAATTGTGTCATCTATGATGATTTAATGTGCTTTGACAAGATATATGTGCAAGGTGGTGTAACGCAAGTTAATAAGAGTTGGGCTAAAAGTCAGTGTCTTGTGGGTTGACAGTAAAAAGGGAGGGTCTTCCAAAAACAAGCACCAGGAGGGTGAGAAGCAGGAGGAGGAGGGTCATGACAGACTTTCAAAGAACAAGGTACACTACCAGTCTGCATCCTGTGTGTGCTGTTACATTACAATACATTCATGGTTCCTCTGTTTCTCCCTCTCCCTCCAAAGGTTGTCGTGAAAAAGATAAATGTTTCTTAAATACGAGACAGGAGGAGGAGGAGAAAGTGGATGATGAGGCGCGTCATGACACAAAGAACAAGGTACGCATTCAGTGTGTGTTATTAACTAAGCTATAGAGATTTTTATGTTTGGATAGTTAGTGGTAATATGTAATTTACTTGCCCCACATGCATAAAATTGTTGAAAAGATGTTTTTCTTCTCTAACAAGACTGCCGCTGACGGGCGTCTGGGGGCCGGAACGAGCGGAGGCGAGACTCTGGGGGCCGGAACGGGTGTGGGTCCTGGAGCTGGGGCCTGGGGCGTGGGTCCTGGAGCTGGGGCCTGGGGCGTGGGTCCTGGAGCTGGGGCCTGGGGCGTGGGTCTGGGTGATCCCGTTGCCTTGCTGTAGGCCGCCTGTAGCTTGGCAGCCAAGGTTAGCACCCGGTCGACGTGAGGGTCGACCCCAGGGAAGGGCCGCCAGACTAAGGCGGGTTCGGGTGCCAAAAACTGCCCGCTGGTGACCTCCCCTGAGGTCAGCGTGGGGCGGCGGCCGGAACGCCTTTCTGTGTCTCCGGGAAGGCCGGTGGCGCATGCCAATGAGGCAGCTAGGGGTCCCAGGAAAATGCCGGACCCGAGGTGGGCCGCCCGCTGCACGCTGCGGGGCCCTCCTCGAGCCAGACGGGTTCCCCAGAACGGGTTCTGGGGACCCCACTCCGCTGAGTCCTTCTTTGGTCGCGTCATTCTGTCAAGATCGGCTGATGCAGGTGGCAGGCAGGACTCAAACGCAGAGTTTTCCAAAAAAAGCCAGTGTTCTTTAATCTTCAAAAATCAAGACGTGCACCAACGACGAGTTACAAAGACAATGACGCGACAAAGGACAACTGGCACACAGGGCTTAAATACACAAGGGAGGTGCAGGTGATTGGACACAGGTGGAATCAATCAGGCAATCACAAGACAAGGCAGGAAGTGTAGTCACCCAGGAACACAAGAGACATGAAAACTACAAAATAAGACAGAGAACAGACCCAAACCGTGACAATTTTCACAGTTCTTAACGAGTTTGGTCCTTAAAACGGACAAGGTAATTATAGTGGGTGACTTTAACATTCATGTGGATGTCGATAACGACAGCCTTGGTACTTCATTTCTCTCTTTGCTGGAATCAATTGGTTTCTGTCAGACTGTAAACAAACCAACTCATTGTTTTAACCACACGCTCGACTTGGTTCTTGTGTATTGTATTGTGATAGAACACTTAACAATCTTTCCACAGAACCCTCTCCTGTCGGACCATTGTCTGATAACCTTTGAGTTTCTACTGCCAGAATCTCCTCCTCCTGCCAAGGGTTTCTACAGTCGATGTTTATCGGATACCGCTGTAGCCTCATTTAAAGAAGCCATTCCCTCTGCTCTAAGTTCAGTGTCCTGTCTCAAGATATCAGAAGACTCCTGTGAAAACTTCAGTCCGTCACAAATCGACCATCTTGTCGATACTGCTACAGGCTCTTTGAGAATGGCACTGGACGGTATTGCTCCCCTCAAAAGAAGAATGGCAACAAGAAGGAAGTTCGCCCCTTGGTATAACTCTCAAACCCGGAACTTAAAGCAAACTGTGCGGAAACTTGAGCGGTTATGGCGTTCCACCAAATCAGAAGGATCTAGGCTAACTTGGCAAGAGAGCGTTAAAACATATAAGAAGGCTCTCCGTAACGCAAGAGCATCTTATTACTCATCATCAATCTAGGAAAATAAAAACTACTCCAGGTTTCTCTTCAGCACTGTAGCCAGACTGACAGAGAGTCACAGCGCTGTCGAGCCGTGTATTCCTGTGGACCTCAGTAGTAACGACTTTATGAACTTCTTCAATAATAAGATTCTGACTATCAAAGAGAAAATTGATGGTCTACTACCCCCAACCGGAGCCGACCCGTCCTCGGATGTAGGAACTTTGGACGCAGCCGTGGGCCCTGATACCTACTTGGATGGTTTCTCTTCCATCAACCTTGATCAACTGACTTCTACAATTTTGAAATCCAACTCTTCCACTTGTCTCCTGGATCCGATTCCAACTAAGCTGCTTAAGGAAGTTTTTCCGTTAATTAGCACATCCCTACTGGATATTATGAATCTGTCTTTGTTGACAGGACATGTACCACAGTCCTTCAAGGTAGCTGTAATTAAACCTCTTCTTAAGAAACCTACTCTAGCTCCAGAGGTGTTGGCTAACTACAGACCCATCTCTAATCTTCCCTTCCTCGCTAAGATCCTGGAGAAATCTGTCACGAATCAATTATGTGACTTTCTACAAAACAATGCTTTGTTCGAGGATTTCCAGTCAGGATTTCGAGTGCATCATAGCACAGAAACGGCACTGGTGAAAATTACTAATGATCTTCTATTTGCATCGGACCAAGGACTTGTATCTTTTCTTGTATTGCTGGACCTCAGTGCTGCATTTGACACCATCGATCACCGTATCCTGCTGCAGAGACTGGAACACTTGATTGGCATCAAAGGAACTGCACTCAGCTGGTTTAAATCTTATTTATCGGATCGATCCCAGTTTGTGTTTGTGAACGGTGAATCATCGAGGACCACCAATGTTGGTCACGGAGTCACAAGGTTCTGTGCTTGGACCGATCCTATTTACCCTGTACATGCTTCCTTTGGGCGACGTTATCAGAAAACACCGCATAAACTTCCATTGTTATGCAGACGATACTCAACTGTATCTATCGATCAAGCCAGAAGACACCAACCAACTTGTTAGACTTCAGGATTGTCTTGGAGACATCAAAACTTGGATGACCTGCAACTTCCTGATGTTAAACTCGGAAAACAGAAGTTATCATGATAGGCCCAGAGTGCCTTCAAAGTCAGCTGTCACGTGATACAGTCTCTATGGATGGAATTGCTCTGGTATCCAACAGCACCGTCAGAAATCTTGGAGTTCTCTTCGACCAGGATATGTCCTTCAACTCTCATATAAAGAAGACTTCAAGGACTGCCTTTTTTCATCTACGGAATATATTGAAAATCAGGAACTTCCTGTCTCAAAGTGATGCAGAAAAACTAGCTCATGCATTTGTTACTTCTAGACTGGATTACTGTAATTCTTTGCTATCAGGCTGCTCTTGTAAATTGCTTAAACCTCTCCAGCTGATTCAGAAGGCTGCAGCACGTGTATTAACAAGAACTAAGAAATGGGATCATATAACTCCTGCATTAACTTCTCTGCACCGGCTTCCTGTAAAATCAAGAATAGAATTTAAGGTACTTCTCCTCACCTACAAGGCACTTGCTGGTGAGGCACCGTCTTATCTTAAAGAGCTTGTTACACCGTATTTCCCTACAAGGCATCTGCGCTCCGTAGATGCTGGGCTACTTGTGGTTCCTAGAGTTTTAAAAAGTAAGATGGGGGCCAGAGCCTTCAGTTATCAAGCTCCTCTTTTGTGGAACCAGCTTCCACTTTCAGTCCGGGGGGGCAGACTCGGTCAGTTAATTTAAGATAAAGCTTAAAACGTTCCTCTTTGATATTGCTTATAGTTAGGGTTGGCTCAGGTTAGCCTGGACCAGCCCTTAGTTAAGCTGCTTTAGGCTTAGACTGCCGGGGGACTTCTTAGGACACACCGAGCCCCTCTCTCACTCTCACTCTCTCCTCCCACAATCATCCATGTTTTATTAATGTACATCACTAATTAAGCTTCTTTCCGGGAGTTCTGTGCTTTCTCCCCTAGCAGGTCTCCGTGGATCATAGTTTCGTGCAGACCCCGGTTCTGACTCCTGGCATGGCTCTGCTGACACCTGCTGCTGCCATCATCATTACTTTAAATATGATTCATATTACTGTCATCAAAAAACATCTTTCTGCTCTCCCTCCCCACAGAAGCCTCTGTGGATGGTGGTTCGACCTGATGGTGGTTGTCCCTGCAGTGGTCCTGCCGTACACCTGTTCTGCTACTTGCAATTACTTGTATCATTTCTGTTAGAGAAATTGAATGTATTGTACATCTTTTACATTGTTGATTCTGTACACATGACATCCATTGCAGTCTGTCCATCCCGGGAGAGGGATCCTTCCTCTGACGTTCTCCCTAAGGTTTCTTCCCTTTTTTTCCCATTGAAGGGTTTTTTCATATTTTGGGGAGTTTTTCCTGTGTCGATGTGAGGGTTTCGGGACAGAGGATGTTGCATGTGTACAGACTGTAAAGCCCTCCGAGGCAAATTTGTAATTTGCGAATTGAATTGAATTTCTTGAACTTCCTGAAAGCGCTTCAACCGGAATAACTGAAGAAGTTTATGCAGATGGCTGTCCAGACCCTCATAGAACTAATTGATGTCCATTGACATGAGCCTGGTGGATACCTTGACGATCTATGTGGAGAAGTAAGATTACAGTTTTAGTTCAAATTAAAAGTCAGCAAAATTTTCACATTTCAGCACTACAACTGACAGCTTGCAATGGAGCATTCCATTGAGTGCAGCTCTGCTATCTTGGACTGAATGCAGCACAACAATTTGTTGAGTTTCTCCTCTTGTTGCTTCTATACTCTTTGGGTACATGTCAGGCGAGATGCAACGCAAACAAATTATCGCATAACTATCGCGAGACTTTCGGTATTTACGCAACGTGATATCGCGATAACAATATTGAGTCGAAATATCGTGCACCCCTATCAGTATGTACTACTATGATTTAGTAGTTAAATAAAAATATGTAATTCATATCAGTTCAAGCATTATTTATTATAGTATATAGGAGTGGCCTACAGGAAAGATAAATTTATGTTTAATGTTTCAAATATTATAATATAAGATGAAATATTTCCATGTTTCTATATTCTGGGTCACATCAGAAGTCATCAATTTACAGGTATAAGGTGAATTGGCGAGGGTGTTTTTACAGTTATCAAATGTAAAAATGGGTCGCGTTTGACCCTCAACATTATTTAAGCGTTAAATAGTTTAAGTAACACATTTATGTGACTCCCAAATATTTCACTTTAGGAGCACATGTGCTCAATGGGAGGAATGTTAGCATAGAGCCCTGCAATATACACAATACAACATTACTACTTTGCAATGGCTAAGAAAAACTGTACACATTTTACCTGTCTTTGAGTAAAAAGGGCAGGCCATCTGACTCTCATTTCGGCCACAGGTGGCTCCTCTTCAACAATCTCCTGTCTTCTCAGTACGTATGTGGCATTCATTGCATTATCGATGTAGACCAGGTTTGGGGTTGTTTTTTTTCATCTCCTGGACCATCTTTTCTCTATCTTCTTCAAGACTTCTGCTGTCTCTTCCCTGGGGGAGATCTGGAAGAATTTGTTTCCGACCGTCTAGGTTTCATGACTTTGTTTCTCCTCCCTCGCGTGTCCCCAGCACCTCTTTTCTCAGAATTAACCTCCAGTTCTCGGCAGCCCACAGCTTTCAATTTCTGTCTGTAATTGCCCATCTTGAACTTTATGCTGTGTTTCCATCCAGATGATGATCCAGGTTCTGTAAGGCAAGGGTGTTTTTCAACGAGTGCCTCAGCTACACATCCATAATGTTCAAGTGTAGGGTAGGTCATGAATGAATATATTGTTATAAGTTTGAGCAGAATCTCAGACTTCATGTCCCTTGAAATGGATAGTGCTCCACTTTCTCTAAAAGCACCATTGCCCTGCCTGAGCCTCAGCTCAACATCATATGAGAAGGTGGGAATGGGAAAATGAGTTGGCCAGTGCTGTGAATGCTGACCCGCAAAGCCCCCCGTTTGGCTGCTCAATGAAGAGGACGTCGTCGGAGACGATGAATGAGCTGAAGAGGATGCTGCCGGAAATGATGGTACAGCAGAGCCTAAAGTGTCCAAACTTGAGTCTGAAGAGACAGGGCATAAAACGACTTGCAATGTCACTGCCCCGAGTCGACGATACCGTTGCATTACTCTGTTATCTCGCTGTCTTGTCAATGCTGTGCCAGGTTGATTGAGTGCGTGTCAAGCTTCTTGTATGAGTCGCCACGTCACGTAAATTGGCGGGTTGACACGGGTATAATGTTCCCACTGTTCACACATTTTTCCATAATAATGAGGACAGGTCTCGCACCGTTTCACTCGTTATCGGTGCCGAATACTTGTTGCAGACGAATATGAGGCTCAACCCTACATTAAATACTTGCTGTGACACTCTGGCGGCACTAGCTAGCGCTACATGCTAACGTATTTTCATTAGAAATTAACGAACATGAAATATTCAATAATAACTGTGGGATTCCATACCTATATGAGTCCGACCAGCACAAAGACAGCATAGTTTTGATCCAAAAATGAAGCCTTAAAAGTAAATATTGTGGCAGTGAATCTGATGCTTCCCTCTAAATTTCCGGAACATTCCAAAGCTGCACTCTAGCTCCCTACATAGAAACCTATGTAAAACTCAGAAGAGGACTGAAAAACTAATGAAACCTAACTAGTGATTAGAAAAAAAGTATAGAAGATAACAAGCTGTTTTTTATTTAAAATTGTTAATACTTGTGTCAACATTGGCAAAGATTGGCAAAGTTGAAGAAGTTTTGAGAGGATTTGAAAATGAACTCCATTGGAAACCATGTTAAAAAAGTTGATTTTAATTAATATAAATTCAATTATAAGAGCTAGAAAGCTGAAAAGTCATAGCCCCCCTCTACTGAAGGAGCTGAACATTTTAATATCGGAACAGTTTAAATAGCTGAAAGAGTTTTAGCGTGCAACGGAAGAAATTGAATAATAACATGTCGGAACTAGAAAATGCATTTCCTGCTGAAAATGCGTTGGAATGCATGAAGCTTGCTTGAAGTACAGAAATGAAACGAGCTGAAATTATTCGAAACATTGCTGAAAGAATAGAAATAAAAGAAGTTAAAATAAATTTAAAAATTGCTGAAAATACAGAACTAATAAAAGCTGGAATTAATTTAAACATTGCTGAAAGAATAGAAATAGGAAAAGCTGAGAATTAAAATATACGTTTTTGTAGTAATATAAGGTTTAGTACTAGTTATACTACAGTAATTGTACAGTTATAGTAATTGTGGTACTAGTGGTACTAGCAGTAGAAGAAGTAAGTACTAGTTTTACTAATATTTGAAAGGAACTGTGGTTGAGGTACAGATAATCATTGCGGCTTTTATTTTGAAATAATGGAATTGGGTGAGGGGGGTTGGGAGAGAGAATGTTTTTCATTCAAACTAAATGGACTTGGTAAATGGACTCGTACAGCGCTTTAATAGTCTTCTGACCACTCAAAGCGCTTTAACACTACATGACATCCCTTACCCATTCATACACTGATGACAGGACCTACCACAGTCGCACCTGCCCATCAGTAACTAACATTTACACACTCTAGTCACAGCTAGCATCACGCAGGCTTCACATCAGCTTAGGAATCTGCCCTTCTTTTAAACCAAAGAAGGCCTAGGAGGGTGGGACAACTACTGACTCTGATCCACCTGCAGAAACTCATCATTTTCCTGTACTACACATCAAATCCAATCACCCATTTATAAGCATATGCGGAAATCCTCTTTGATGTAACACATTCTTCTGTGGCCAGGGAAGGTCATAAAGATGTGTGCTAAGAACTTCAGTGCCAAACACACACTTCTGACAGTACGGAAAATAGTGCATTTATTTACAGATTCGTCATATAAAACGTGCAGTGCCATACAGAGCATCTGTGGGATGGGGAGAGCTTCGTGCTGGTCCCATCTGTCCCCATCAAAATGGCCCTGATCACGTTTACAATTGTTCACTCCTCAGTGCGCAGTTTCGCCCACCAGCAGACCCCCACACCCCCCAGCCCGTCGGTCGGTCCGCCCGCAACGACTAATACACCCCGGGTATTTTGACGTTCTTATTATCCGACGGACCCTCTTGCGGTCCGCTAAAAAGAGAGGTATTGTAGCGACTTTGTTACGTGTGTGGTCTGTCAGGGCACGCCATTCCCCGCAGTCCGGCCAATCGGACAGGCCAGTGTTTGGGGGAGGCGGGTTTTCAGGGGGTTGGTCAGAGTTAGTTCTTTTGTTGTTTGTCAGGATATCCGGCTGGAGCAGGATGCAGGGAGGACTCACACGCAGGGTTTCCGATGACAAAGTGCTCTTTATTCCAAAAACAAAACCTGGACGTGCTCCAACAACGAGTGACGTTAGACAATGACGCGACAAGGGACAACAAGCACACAGGGCTTAAATACACAAGGGAGGTGCAGGTGATTGGACACAGGTGGAAGCAATCAGGCAATCACAGGACAGGAAGTGAAGCTCACCCAGAGACACGAGACACAAGAAAGCTACAAAATAAGACAAGCAGACCCAAACAGTGACAGTTGTTGCTGGGTTACGAGTGTTGTGAGCTGCATGCAATGTATCGCCAGTGTTGCGGTGAGTTCATAAATAAAAGGATTACGACTCCCATTAACGTTACGTCTACATGTGCTGAGTGAGACACCACACCCGGATGTTACAGTATATTAAGTTGACGCTTTGTTGCGTAAAAAGACCAAACGAAAATAATCAAACGATCCGTCATTCCCGAAAGAAAAATAAAGTCACGTGTCTGCAGCTCAATGATAAACCCCACCGAAGGAACAACGTCACACCCCGGTTTACAACTTCGAACTGCCGCCAGCAGACGGGTAGCACGTCCGAAAAAGCCGGTTTCTCGTACGGAGGCGGTGGCCGAAGAGAGACGTGCTGCTCGGCGTGTAGCCTCGCTAGCAGTCGCCCTCTGATGGGGTTCCTGTAAAAACACACCACACCATACAACAAACACATGCAAGATGGCTGCTCTATCACTGTGTCACTCCCTTCAACACAGCAGAAAGCCCCACAAGAAAATGAAACGTAAAAAGGCCCATGGGTCCGTGTACCTTTTGATCGTCCCTTTGACCGTAAAAACCAGAAAACCAAAACACTCGTTTTTCGTTTCTAATCCAAAACGGTAAAACAGAAGACGGCGGCCGTTTTCTCGTTTTTCGTTTAAAGTCAAAAACGAGAAAACGGAAGTGAGCAGTCGTTTTCTCGTTCTTCGTTTGGAACCAAAAAACGAGACCAACTGACAACTTTTCACTCCGTTTGTCCCTTTTGTGTGTTTTTCCGTAAAACGAATATACGAAGCGTAGCCGCTAAACCGGAAGTACGTAGATTTTCACAGTAAAAATCAACGCATGACAACAAAACATATAATAACATATAATGCTATAGGTTAGTAGTCTAAAAAGTAAAATTATGGGTTAGTTAAAAATAAGAGTTTAAAAAATTAAAAAGAGGGAACATGTGTTGTTTATCAAGCAATAAATAATGAGTGATCAGATCAGTGGTCTGCTGAAGCCTGCTTCAAAACGGTGGCTGTAATATTATTTAAAAAACATGAACCTCGAAATGTTTAGTAGTTTGAGGTCGAAGTTGAGTGATCTAATATTAGCAGAAAGTAATGGAATTCAGTTTGAATTTATGTATATGTCCTCTATTGTCATAAATGTCATATTTAGCCCGTGTAGACTTTGATAGCATTTCAAGAGGTTAAATGATCAGACCCACTTTAGCTTGGGCATATGATTCTATAAAAGCAGTAAGATAGGTCTTCTTAACAAACTTAAATCAACCTATATTGTTGCATGAGGTGTATAATTTCTCTGCACAGAATAGCCTTTAGTCTCATAGTCTTTTCTTTGAAGTGTTAAGTCCATGAAGTAGTGAAGACATTTTTTTCTGTGAATGCATATACTGAATACCAATTTTGAAAAGTGTAACCAAAAAAATAAGCCATAGGTGATCTAATTGAACTAATTTTGAACAATGCATTCATAAACAACACTGCAGTTGAGCTTCTGCTAAGAATCATTTCTACAATCAGTCATTTAAACTTTTGAGTGTTATAACCACCTGTGTGAGTAAGTCACAACAATAGAAAAATCATGTATGGTTGAGATTTTTATAAATATATATTTAATGACTCACTTATAACACAAACATTATCAACAACAGCATAAACAGTATTCAATTCAACTCAGATTATCTTTTATAAACATCATACAAATTATTATAAACATTGACTCAAGAATGCTAAATAATAACAAGCAATCAAAACAATAACCAGCACCTAAAACTAACAACCAACCAAAATCCACCATTAAATTGAGAACACGACAAAGAAGCAACATTTTTATTAATTCATTTTGGATGGCATCCTGGAAAATATTGACTACCTCCCCTATGCCAGTCAATTGGAAATGTCTGTTTACAAAGTCATCCTCCCTACATTTGGGGCAGTGGGTGGAGGTGGCTGACCACTGTTGGACGCACTCCCGGCACCCAATAAGGCTGCGGCAACACTGGGCCACCACAGGGTTGTCCATGACATCTGCAAGATTAAGAATTGTAGAGCATTTGGAGATAATTTATGCAATGCAAGTCACAAGAACATTTCATATAAGATACCGACATCTGCTAATTAAGTAATTAAGTAATCTGAAATCCTGGAAGCTGCACTAGAATAAAAAAAATATTTAATGGGAACATAGCATTGTATGTTGTCATTTGTAATAGATCCAGTAATGGTGCTGTGCCGCTTAAGGAGGGTAAAGCAATGACTTCAGTTAAAGCTGAAGACTATGGCTCGTTGGTACAGAACATATACATAGGATACAAACCTCGGCATATAAAACACAGGAAAGTGTCTCTGACGGTGGTCCTTTGCCCGTCAGTGAGAGCCACCGTGTTTATTCGATTTGCCCGGGCATATTCCCCAAGCTCCCTCAAAGTTTTCGATATTGTTGGCAGCTCCTCTGCAGCCAGGACCAGCTCCTCCACCCTCTGTGCTGTGTCTTCATCAAGTAGGCCACTAGGAGTGTGTGTATTATGCGTGTTAGGGTGGTGGGATTTATCAAAAAGGAATTTAGACAGTGCAAACAAAAGAAAATCCTTTATGTGTACCTAAATATTAACTTTTCATGTCTATATTTAAGGTACTTACAAGCTAAGTATCATCATGTTACATACGTCTTAAAACAAAGGAAAGCATTTAACCCTTCAGAGACTATTGTGTTATAATAATTGAGTCGAGGCATTCAAAAATCGCTATAGGCGTGGAAAAATATGGTGCTTTTTACCCCGTCTTCCGCCTTTTTTTACGAAGAAGCTCCCTGTAGGAGCTTTCGGGTAAGGCCACAATGCGCCGCGCATTTTGCCTCCAAAACACCAGACCTAAAAAGAAGATACTGGAGTTATAATTTAAATGAATGGATGTAGTAATTTGGAAATGATCATATTATACAAAATCAAATGTTATGGGATGAAAATTAGAAAGACTCAAAGGAATTAGCTAATCACACAATAATGGAGATATTATTATATACAAAATATAATCTGTGTTATATTAACTATACATAAGTAGCAATTCCTTTTTTACAATAACATACCAGTTGTCCCAGGCCTGTCAACAAGACGGTCCCCATGGGCGTCACACAGGACCAATTCCTCCTCTGAGCCCATGTCATTTTTTATTTTTTCCCCCATGCTGACAAGGTTTGCCTCACGCTCTGTGAAGCAAATGTAGAGGGTCCCCCCATCTGCCCGGAATGTGCCATTTTCAACAGAGCCTATAGAAATTCTCCTTTTGAGAGGGTAAAAGAAAAATATAGTGGGGGAGAGACAATATGCAAGTAGAATGAACATGGAGTGTTGATTTTAAAAAATTAAAAAGATAGCCCTCAGTGCACTGTGATTATCAATATTAAGCTCTATAGATGATATTAACAAACCTGGAAAATCGTTAAGTTGTTTTTACTACGACTTTATTGTAACTATGTCATAATAGTCAGGTAAAAGGTACCAATTCACTGTATCTCACACAATTCAAAAGCTATGAAAAAAGCAACTTTCAGCTGTTGAAAAGCCAATCATAGGTGCGTTCACAACAAACTAGAGATGAGCCGGATACTCGGCTGAAACGAGTATCCGGTACGGATAAAGCACTTTTGCCGAGTACGAGTATTATACGAGTAATACGAGTCAATGGGTAGCTGTCTGTGTCTGCGTTCTGTGATTGGCTGGTAGTCACAGCACCCCTCCACTACACACATACTGTTTGTGTTGCTGTGTCCCGCTCGGCTCACTCACACACAGAACTCCTCTCTCCCTACCTCAGTCACCAGGTTCGCGGGTCTTTCCTGATATATTTAAACGATTTCTTCGCCTTTATTTTTTTTTACTTCGGTTTGTTGTTCTTAACTAGTAGAGTTCAGGTAAACGTGGGGCTTGTTAAGACGTGGTGCTTAAGAATGCGACTCGCATTGCGTCTCTGCCTGTCGGAGTTTTTTTTTTTACTTCACGCACTGACCTCTCTCTCTCTCTCTGTCTCTCTCTCCCTCTCTCTCTCATCAGTTTTTTTTACCGTCTGCTGGCTCTCTTCACGCACTCAGTGTCTGACGTTGACTAGTTGTGTTGAATAACTAAATATTAATATTACAAATTAAGCCACACACACACTTCCCCTCTCTCTCTCATGATCATCAGTGATAAGAATTAAGAAGGAATGCTGTTTTAACCGCAGAAAGGCTTAACCCGACAATTTACGGGGTAAATCCTTCCTACTTCCGGGTTAGGCCCCGCCCAGTCCGAGTACGGATCCGGATACAGATAATTCATATGGTTCAACAGATACAGATACAGATAATGCTGTACTCGCTCATCTCTAATACAGAGTGAATTGCTGGAGCCACTGCAGTTTTTGTTGTATACACTCTCCCAGCTCCCTGTTTCCACCTCCACCTGTTAATGAATCACCAACTTCCTGTCAGACAGGACGCAGCAGGTGAGGCTGGGAAAAAGAGGTCATAACTACCTGGAGCCGAATCAGCTCAAAACTGTGGGGATGACAGTGGACTTCAGGAGAAGCCCCCCAACACATAACTGTCTGCTCTGGAGACAGTTTTTGGGTTTCTGGGATCCACAATCTTCCGGGACCTGAAGTGGGCCTCCAACATGACACCATCACAAAGGCCCAGCAGAGGTTGTATTTTCACCACCACCAGCTCAGTATTTTTAACTTGCCTCAAGAGCTGCTAGTCCTGTTCTACTCCATCGTCATCCAGTCTATGGTGAATGGGAACTTTACCCTCACGGTCTCTCTGCATTTGCACAAAGCAGACAACATTCTCAACCTCTCAAGCCGTCCCAGTGGTCCAGAGCTGACATAAAAGGTGGGAGTCACAGGCTTTTTCACCTGGTAAAATTGTATTGTTGTCCAGCCTCCCCAGATTTTTCCTCCAATTTCATGAAGATTAGTGAGTCCCAACAAAACCCTATCAACCTGGGGAGGAGACGGAGGGCCTGATTAGTGAATGCTTTGCAGACAGACACACAGTCCTCACAGTTTTGAGTTAAAATTGAGAAGATGAACACATAAACCTTCAGGTGTAGGGAAGGTGTGACTGTAAACACACAGAACTCGTCGTGTTTCACAGGCCTGCGTGTGAAGATGCATTCTAGGGTTTTGATTAGGTGTGCGTTGAAAGAGCAAATATTATCAGTGGCAGAATATAACTTTAACTGCTTTGGGATTCTTCTCTGTTATTCTTTCTTCACATAATCAGTTAAGATATAAAACAGGTGGTTTTTCTTGGCGTTGTTAATAGGCTTGCCACCCGTCCCTTAAAATCGTCCCGTATTTGAGCATGAAATAGCGCATCCCATTTTGAATCGGGACGGGGTTTGTCTTCAATGCAGGATCCCATGCAAATAATCCCACCCGAATTCTGTGAAGACAAGTCCTACTCGCCCCTGATCGGGTAATTATCGATGCCATCATTGGTTTGATTGGCCATCAACCTGTAACAAATCAGTCAGAGGAGGGCGGGTTTCTTGCCGGAGGAAGCTCCCGATAACCCGATGAAGGAGGTGCTGCTGGCGGGTGGAGAGCAGGTGGGACATCACAAGCTTTTCTTTGCGTCAAGGATAAATAAATGTGTTGTTGTGTGAGCGAGGGTTACGTGCACAAGCTCATCACAAACAGTTTTGTGCAGGTTTCTCCTCTCTAGGATCCTCGTTTCACCTTTTAAGTTGAATCGCTGAAAGTAATGAGCTTTTGCACGATATTCCAATTTTTCGAGTTTCACCTGTATATATCTATGGCCCCAGCACTACGTTTGACCTAGTTTGAAACAAGGGGTTTGGCTTAATCTGGCAATACCCATAACTCCTAGATGACTTGGCCTGCCCTCATATATGTATATATATATACTGTAAACCCACTATATATACTCTAAACCCACTGTACATTTTCTTTAATATTTGAAAACTAGCTCCTTTTCAAATTTGGCCAGTGTGATCTTGAGACTTTAGCCTAAAAGAAATTACACAATGGCACTTATGTCAGCGTGGTGCTTTAGCAAAATACCACAATTCGGCATGAAAAGTTTAAGTGGTTTTGATCTAATCCAATCTGCTCTACATTTTTCATGTGTCATGATATTCTTACCCTGTTCCTCGCAAATTAATCAGATACCTCCCAAATCTTGGTTGAAAGGCCTAACAGCATGATAATGTCAAAGATAAAGTTTGCAAAGTGTCATTCCCGGCGGCCGCAGGCGTTCTCAGTCGCATTTGTAGCAGCTTTAATTTTATTAATTTTTGGTACAAAATACTGTAGAAATAAAGGCTGCCCACACACTGGTGAACTATTTTTGGTTCTGTCAAGTTGGCCATCTGGCTGACATGTAAAAGTAGTGCAAGGGGTGCAGGTTCTGAAGGGACTGCTGAAAGCCCAAATCATGGTGGAATACGCCTACTACCAGTGGACAATGTACAGACTTTCATGGACAGACAGACTACTGTAAAATTTTATGCGCAGTTTGTGCTGGTGCCGAACTCGTGTTGGACTTTTGAATGTAGTGATCATTGTGACTGTTTACCGTCTTTGTTTTGCTTGTTGGACTAGTATTTGTTTTTTGCTGCTGTTTTCATATTATGTTTTTGATAGGTATTTCTGCTACCTTACCGAGAGATGAGAATAAACCACAGACAAGTCGTATATATTTCACTTTGCAAAGGGGAAGCCCAGTAGATGGTGTGTCGACTCCCCTGAACTCCCCTTTACAACAGCCTTTTATTCGCATCCTTCATACACAAACAACAACAGGGTGGAACATGGGGGCGGGGGCTTCCTCTGTTCTAAAGGGGTGCAGAGTTCATATGTATTGATATCTACTCCTGTGTCAGGGGTGCAGAGTCCATGTGTATTGATTTCTACTCCTATGTATTGATATTTTACCTGTGTCGGGTGCAGAGTTCAAAAGTACGCGCCTATGTGTACAACATCCTGTGTTACAGTCAGCTGGTGTTGTACCACTTCTTAGCTGTACATGATAAAATTTGTATAAAATGTTCCAAAAGCATAATAATCACCCACTGTGCCCTATCAGTTTTAGAGTGTGTTCTGGTTCCATTGTAATAGTGGAATAAACAATTCTTCAAACCTCAAAATCTCTCCATCTATCGCTCCCTCCCTGCTGGGAGACACAGCGCATGTCAAATTAGTTCTTTTTTTTTTTTTTTTTACCGTGGCAGTGTGCTCAGGTTGGTGATGAAGCCGCGACCCACCTGTCGGGCCAATCAGAGAAGATCTTGTGAACTCGATCTCAATGCCACACAACGATTCATCCACTAAAAATCTGCATTCAGAAGATAGAAGACAGCTATTTTGATTAAAGTAGTATCATAACATATGTTAACTCTCATGGATGTTAGAATATTCTTCCGATAAAAAACACACACACTGAATGGATAGCAATTATTTATTTAAAGAGTTGTATTTAACTGATTGCTGTTGGAGAGGTAGGAAATAGCAATATCGTACCTAAGTTTCAAACGGGACACTAACATCACTCACACAAACACGTATTCCTACACCAAAGACCCACACACTCGTCTTCCCAAAAGACATAGGCTGCATTCAGACCAAATTATATTTAAGTGGATTTGACACATAAGGAGATGAAGAACACGCCATTTCTATTTGTATAGCCCTGTGTGTAGTTGTGTAAGTGTGTGTGAGCAAAAAATAACTTTTTACCGTCCGGCCCTCTTCAGATTTTTCTGTGATTTCAGATGTGAAATGACAGTATAGTCAAAATTGCTTCTGCAGGAAGTTAAATATGAAGTTTAAGGCAACAAATAAGAGTCAATTCACCAATAACTGGCAACCCTGCCTCTGCAGCCAAATTCCATTTGAATCCTCATATGTAAAGTGCTCTCCATAGAGCAGAATGTATTCCTGTCTAACTCACACGCACACGCGACATGCACATATCTAGATTGCCAAGAGGGATAAGGGAGGGTAAGAGCAAGAGACACAGAGGAAAGCTGACTTAAACATTTTTTTTTCCATTTTACGAAAGTACCTGTGCTGTTGTCAACATGATGAATGAGAGAATAAAAAAGGGAGGGAAGTTGGGTAGGAACAAGCTCTACAAGGAGGGCTCTGGAGGTATCGACCTGAAGATGTGACAGCAGCTCTTGAACAATTGTATTGTATCTTAAGTTAAGGCAAATGTTTTTTTTTTATTGTAAAGGAATTTTGAATTAGATTGTGTGTGTGTGTATGATTATGCTTGCAAACTTGTCCATTTTACACATTTAATGTTTCGATTGTCAGCATAATTGTAGGTGTGGGTGCTTAAAGGCATGAAGGTAAATGCACCCCCAATACACACACATACACACATCCCGCTGCTTATCATTAAACAGGTTAGCAGTGACTCTTAACGAGCAGTCTCAGCATGTTGCTGCCAAGCAGTAAAAAACTACATCTTGGGCACACAGGTTGGAGGGAGTGAGTGCCACTGCATAATGAAGTGAGAAATGTAAAGCTAAAAAGACCCCATGCTGTCAAATTATCTAGTATATCGGTTTGGATGAATACAAATAAAAAGCAAAATTGTGTATCACAATAAAATACTTTTACAAAGAATGCTAAAACCAGATCTTGTAATAGATATGTGCAATGCACTACAAATATATCTTACACAATTCTTTAATAAAAAATTAAAACATGAATTAAGTTTTACTCTTTTGGTATTGGAATGTTTAAAAACGAGTCATTTTTGGTCAATTTTGTGCTTCAGGGTCAGACAGAGACTGGAGGCAAAGATCACAGCCAGAGTGAACGGCCAGCTGCAATTGTCCGCGGTAGTTTCCCTCAACAGCATCAGAAACTAGAGGGAGTCACTGCTCTGACATGTTTCAACGCTGCATTTTTCCCCTCCAAAGTATGAGAGGGCAGTGCAGTGACAGAGAGAAAACGTTTTTGGTACCACCTGCTGGCAAAGCCAGAAGAGATGTAAAAAATATATAACTAAACTGAACCAAAGTGTTCAGAAAAATGGGAAACGGAGCGTTTAAAGACAGCGCTGAGTGATTTTGAAAGCATGGAGGGCTATTCAGCCTATTATGACCAGTAAAGTGGCATGAATATTCAATGTGAAACACTCTCTTTTTTACTGGCTGATTGTGATCCGTGGTCGCTGACAACTGGCCTATGGCAGAGGGCTACAGCAAGGTGCTTGTGTGGGGATAACAGTGTGAGGCAGCAGCATCAAACAGAGCCATAACAGGACATTAATCCAATGGAAAGAGGCTAAAAGCATCTCTGCCCCTCTTTGTGCTGACATCCCTCTTTTACTCTCATCATACTATTCTCCATTTCCTTACACTCTGGCCAGTGTCACTTTAATTGTAATGGCCTTTGTGGAAGTGTTAAAAGCAGCTCAGAGACACTGGACATAACTTCTACACAACACACAGAGAACCTTCATCATTCACACTCGGCAGCCTTTTTTGTCTCTGTTTGTGTATTTACCCTGGAAGCCCATTAATGCACCACTACGGAGCCTTTTATGCCCATGAGTTAATGCAAATAAATTACCTCGAGGAATCATCTGAAGATATTTGTTTGCGTTTTTGTTAAATCGCCACGACAGAGATCTTTCCTTTTTAGTGTTTGTTGGTAATAAGTTACGTAGTAGTAAGTTAATGTAAGGGTGACTTTAACAGCTCACCGCTTGGTTTCTGCTATCACCATTAAGACCAGGTTTTCATTTAATGGGGGTGGGGGGCGGTAAACAAACTCTTACAAATTTACTAACATTAACAAATAACTATGGGGTATGCACTGGCACCAATAAGCATGGATCAATCAGCCTGGAGCAATCACACTATACAGTACACTTTGATATTAGTTGGTATGTCTGTTTATTTTACAAATGCACACTGTAAACGGAGGCATTTTTTCACTCCCTCAACCTTATTTTTGGTGAGCCCAATTCTATGTACCTTGCAGTATAATCCCTCGGCCCCTAAACTCATATATATAAAATGATAAAATGTTGCAGGTTAAGACAAAATGAAGATGACACACTGCACAAATGAAAAAGTTCTAGGGTTCACCTTAAATAAAAAAACACTTGAATGAATATCCCCTTGGGATATTCCTTTGGGATATGGATGATTTTGATCAAGTGAAGACACTTTTAGTACAAACAGTTTAGGACTAGATATCCAGAATTCGTTTTTTTGTGCCAAATTGTTCCATTTGCATTTTGTCATGTACCAAACTATTTAGTGTTAATAGTGTTAAATACATTTCATACATAGATGTACGGCTTCTTTCAAATTAACACAGACCTTTATACAGTTTATCATTAGAATAAAAAGACTAAATAGCGTTGTAGCCGTGCTTGAGCAACTTCTGCAGGGTTTGTTGAAGGATGCACGGTCAAACAGGTCTGCTTATCAAGATACTTAATTTCGCAGTGAGCGCAGGATTGTGGCTTCCTTGCTCCGCGGTCTTGCCCCTGAGTGATCTGCTCCAGTCTCTTTCCTCTCCAAGTCATGCTCACTGTTTTTACTAGGGAGACAGGATGTAAGTCAGAATGTTATTCAGCTGTGCTTGTTAACTACTTGCCAGCACTGTTCTCTGAACCACTCCCCCACTCTCCCCTCTGCACCTGAGCTAACCACACACCGCCACCACAAGCCTGTTGGAGACCTGATTCCAATCATCATCGAAATGAGATTGATAGCACTGTTAGCCAACCAGGATCGGCAGAGCGGCTTCGTGTGGAGGCGGTTGGGGCAAACCTTCATCTACCAAAGAACCAACGCTTCTAGAAGCTGAGGAAGTGCTTGTACTGGCCATAAGTTGCCTTCTTATATTAGTTTTGCTAAGACTTTTCATCGCAAACTGCTACGGTACATGCAATGTTTCACAAAGATCTTTTATTAAAAACAATTTCTGTTGTTGATCTGGCTCTGGTTCACTGAGGGTTTTGCTGAGAGCTGTATATTTGTTGAATCTGCGGAGTGTCTTCTTCCTCTCTATACCGTTAGTGTATTTAGCCCAAGTGGGCTAGCTTTGAGCTACGAATATTTCAAACAGGTAGTGAAAGTCACGTCATGAATTATATTTGATCATTCATTTGTTGGGTGTTCTTTTGTCCTGTTAGGAGCGTGTAAATATGGTGTGTATGTCCGTTTAATTTGATGTGCAACATCAAATTAGTGCATTGCTAACGACAGTTCTTTGCCAAGTCTTCTCCCAGGCCCCCAACTGTCCACTGTCCAAATGTTCCCATCTGTCTTGTGTTTTTTTTAGGCATAATGGTCATTAGAGATGAATAAATTAATATTCACTTCAAGGCAGCCCTTATAACTGTGCAATTTCTTTCACCCAAACAGCTCTTGTACCATATTATTAACAAACATCCCATCATTGAGCTTTAAAGGAAGTGACACTCTATCCAACCAAGATACTTGCACAACTTTACAATTAGCTGCCATGTTATGGTGATTTGGCTACAGAGCTTTGATTGGGCCTGGAGGCCTGTTCACACTGGTAGAGGCTAAACCAGGCCAAGCCGTAATTGATATTGAAGAGGGTACTGCTCTTGTGTGTGTAAATGTGTGCACTCCATCTTAGGTTTTAAAAATTTAAAAAAGGGAAACATTATGGCAAAACTCTTTTAAGTGTTAAGATCTAAAGTTACCAGTTTATCCAACAAATGGCTTGTGCTGATTCCAACAATTAACATTCTGACGGCATATGTTATTTTGCTTTCACAGCGTCTGGATGACAAACAACTGATTCTCTGTCATCTTCATCTGCAAATTAATTCTTGGTGGAGAGCATGAACAGATTCAGATAAAAAGGCCAATATGACTAGCGGTAAATAATATTCCATCGATGCTGGCGCTGAATAATAGATACCAGGGTCTTAACTGTGGATACTCTTCCCCCAACAGGCCTGGTAGGGGCTGAAGGACCCTTTTTTCTTTCTTTCATTATTACAGAGAAATGGTGAAAGGAGTAGAAGCCAAGAGGGATGCAAGAGAAGAGAAACGAAAATAATAAAGGATGGATGTGTATAAATAGAAAAAGAATGTGCAGCGGCATGGCAGAGGCAGGCAGAATTAAAGAGGCTTTTTTAATATCCATTCATTGGCTGGACTGCTGACACAGTGAGAGCACTGCGCTCAGGATTTATGGCCACTTCTAATGGGCATGCCCAGAACCAAAGCACTGCTGTCAGCACATTCTCCCTCATGAAGACAACCGCCTGAAAACCCACACACACACACCTGTGCTGTAGATGTCTGAGCACATGTAGCAGTAAACGCACTGGATGTGGGAGCATTCAGACGTGGTCTTGTCACGTTATTGTATGCAACAAACACACTGACCTGCCAGCTGGGGGTCTCTATGTACAGCCAACTGGTCGTAGAGAACGGATGTATGTGCCACCCTGTTAGACAAGCAGATAACAAATAGAGATAGAAAACAAGTTAGGCATCAAAGGTTGTTTTAAACAGAAGCACACAGAGAGAGATAGAAAACATTCATGGGTTTAACAACTCGCTGGTCCATCCATCAGATGGAAAAAACTACTTGATGGATCTGTAAGCTGCACAACACCCAGGGACCTGGATATGAATGTGCAGGCAATGCATTGGCACCGAAGCAGTGAATGTTTAAAGATTTCTGTTAACAAAGGGTCACACTTGCTTACGTAACTTTAAAAACTGTCGATTATATATATTTTTAAAATAAAATAGCAATAACAGAAAAGAATAAATCATAATCATAGTATTTAATTCAAGTCATATTTTCCTAATGTCCTTGGTTTTCTCTGTTTCCCATGCAATGCTTTTTTCTGAGTGATACATATTTTAATTTTGTGCTCGACAACATGATACCCTAACTCAACCTGTTCAACCACAACTGCAAACTACATCATCTGAAATGAATGAAGCCACTTCAGTTTATCTAGGCGTACATAATAAATCATTTGGAATCATGATTAGTTTAGTTGGTCTACTCTAAAACCTCCCACAGCTTGAGTGGGATGTTGACATCTGAATTTCATGTATGAACTCACAGATCAGTCTACAATTCATAAAAAAACAGTAAATCATCGCTTTCAGAAGCTGGAAATATTTGCCCCCCAAAAAAAACAATTTGCGAGAAATGTTGATTTATTGTCTATCAATCAACTTGTCGATTAGATAACATATTGTGACATATAGATACATGCTTATTGAGATTAATATTTCATTATCACATGGCGACTCCTGAGATCCCATTCGCTGAGGAACACTTTGGTGTGTTCTTCGCAATTGAGGATTTCTAAATGAAGCGTGTTTTGTTAATTGGATGCATTGTCACTGGAGGGTTTACATGACCAGATGTATTTCACTGCTGCTGGGCAGAGGCTGCAACTACAATAGTTTGTCTGCATTGGAATTCAAATGGCCTCACCTGTCAGTTATCTACGGTGGCCGAGAAGGTTCAGACAAATACAAAAGCAACAACACAACCGCAAACGCCACAATACAACACGAACGCCAAAACACAAAATACAAAAGCCACATCACAACCGCAAATGCCACAACACAACACGAACGCCGCAACACGAAAATACAAAAGCCACATCACAACCGCAAATGCAACAACGCAACACGAACGGCGCAACACAACACGAAAGCGAAAACGGAAGTAGCTGCCCACGGGAGCGAGCGTATTTTGGAGGAACGCCCACGGGAGCGAGCGTATTTTGGAGGAACGGAGCTGGAGGATGCCAGATCGTTTAAGAAGTAAGTGAAACATAATTCCTTACTTTAACTGTAGCCGCAAGGAATCATGTTTCACTTACTTCTTAAACGATCTGGCATCCTCCAGCTCCGTTGTTACGTGCCGACTGGTTTTTGAACCTACTGGTTTGGCTACGCGTGCGTGTTTGTTTTGCTCCGACAGAGGCAGATGTTGTCTGCCTCGGTCACCTGATCCGTCACACATTCGCAAACATATTGCTGAAAATGTTCAAAATGCATCCCATATCCAATGCAGCGATTATGATTGTATAAGTGAGCACTACATCACTGCCACGTATAAAGAAATAAATAAAAGAACATACGTTTATTAAAAGATCGCCACAACCTGGATTCGAACCCGCAGTCGAGCAAAATAGCAAAACTTTATTTACTTTAACTTTAAGACGGCGGCGCTACGCCGTCGGCCAACCAAGCTGTCAAATGCCGCTACTGATTTCACTACTTATCATGAAATTGCAAATCGTCAGTGGCAAGAACATCTTTTGGTTCAGGGTGAGCCAAGACAACTGGTTTTTGGTGGCGTAGCGTGAAATACATAGTTCTGTCAGGTTTTCTAGCACATTGCCCAAGTAGGATTACTCTCTTAAGAACATCTAAACGCGTAGCCAAACCAGTAGGTTCAAAAACCAGTCGGCACGTAACAACGGAGCTGGAGGATGCCAGATCGTTTAAGAAGTAAGTGAAACATGATTCCTTGCGGCTACAGTTAAAGTAAGGAATTATGTTTCACTTACTTCTTAAACGATCTGGCATCCTCCAGCTCCGTTCCTCCAAAATACGCTCGCTCCGGTGGGCAGCTACTTCCGTTTTCGCTTTCGTGTTGTGTTGCGCCGTTCGTGTTGCGTTGTTGCATTTGCGGTTGTGATGTGGCTTTTGTATTTTCGTGTTGCGGCGTTCGTGTTGTGTTGTGGCATTTGCGGTTGTGTTGTTGCTTTTGTATTTGTCTGAACCTTCTCGGCCACCGTAGTTATCCTCTGACTACTGTTAAAGTTGCCTGGTTTACAGTGGAACTAAGAAAACTATGACTGCAGAAGGATCAGGCATTTAGGAGTGGGGACAAAGACTTGGTGAGTGAAGCTACTCAAAACAAATATACTCTGAGAAACTCTAACAGTTCTCAGCAAGTGACTCTGCTTTGGTTTGGAGAGGAGAGATGAATGAGTTCTACTGCAGATTTGGCTATCAGGGGCTCACACCTCTGTATCACCCTCCCATCCCCCACACCAGCAATGACCCTCTCCATTCTGGAGTGAGACGTTCACAGGCTCTTTAAAAGATAAAACCCTTGTAAAGCAGCCGGTCCGGACTCCGTCTCCCCTCACACCCTGAAGCATTGTGCTGGTCAAGAAATGAAAAAAGCTGAAATTAATTTGAAAGGATTGCTAAAAATACAAAATGAGAAAAGCTGAAATGATTTTCAATAGCTTTGCTGAAAATTCATGGATGAGAAAAGCTTACATGAAATACAAATAATTGCTGTAGTAGTAGTATTAATAGCAATATCAGTAGTAGAAGGGTAGTACTAGTAATATTAGTAGTAATTGTACTACTATTTGAAAGAAACAGCTTCTGAGCTTCATGACTGCTAATGGCAACACTCAATAGAAAATGAGAAGTCCTCATGCAGACAAGCAGCAGGCGTGACAGCAACGTTTGTTGGTGTTGTGGGTCTGTTTTCATTTCAAATGTATGCTGCGAACAAACAATGGCAGCAACTATGTGTAAGTGAGCATTAATTAAATGGTTAGCAATAATCTGAAATATGGTTGAGATGTGTGTGTGTGCGAGCGAGTAACTACAGTGTGATGCTGCAGGATCAGAACAAGGTTCATGTGTTTTATTGAGAAAAGGTGCTGTTACGCCTGCTCCCTAGAAGGGAGGGGACTGCTGACACGCCGCTGTTCAAGGTCCAAGTGTGTCACCAACCAGGGCCTGTGGGGGTCGTGGTGCAAGCAGGACACAAACCGTTTTTACCGTGTATTGGTTATTTATTTGGTTTCTACTTACACGGATTACAGGGAGAAGGGCTGGACAAGACCAAAACAACGAAACAAACAAAAATACACAGGCTTGGTCCTATCTACTAGTGCTGTAGCTTTAGCACGCTAACCAAAAATACAGGAGGTGGTCTGCCCAGGTCTAAGCTAGTGTTTCCAGACAGAGACTCACTGCGGGTGATGTATGCCGTATGATAACGGCTCCCTTCCCCCTGGGACGAAAAGGAAAACAAAAAGAACACGGTCATTAGTACAGAAAAAAATGGATCTAATATATATGAAGAACAGATACAAGAAAAAAGAACTAAAACACCCACAGAACAGTAAATTCCAAACCACACTGACAAAAACAACTTTCTGACCATACAATAGTACATGTCGAGGCAGAGCCAGAGAGCGAGCGCGCAGGGGCCTCAAGACTGTGGCCTTTTGAGCTCCAACCAGGTGCAGCCACTAACGATCCTGGGTCCGCAGCCAATCAGGGGGGGGGGTGGTAAATCCTGTCAATTAAGAGGAGACACACACACACACAAGCAACTTCAACAACAAATGCACATACACACATACAAGGCCCTGCTGTGGAACACAGGGCCGTAACAGGTGCCATAAACTTGTGAACAACCAGCTTGACCACATTTAAGATGAAGGGTCTTTCCTGAACAAAGTCTATGGATCAACTTCAAGGATCTCTTGATACCAGCTACAGGCGTTCAATCTCACTCCGGTGAGTAGCAGTTTCTATATAATAATATTGTCACGGTTTGGGTTTACTTCATAATTAGGGTCCTTGCTACGACTAGCTGTAGAGGAATCTATTGTATTTCAAGGAATTATTATAATCATTCTCACAAACCACAGGCCTTTTTGGGGCATTTATCATATTCAAAAAGTTGTTAAATTTGGCATGGATATCTGGACTGTTAAAAAATTGAAAATGCACCTAACTAGATTTTCCGCCATTTTGAATTTTGTGAAAAACACATTTTTAGCAATTTCTCCTATACGCTGAGTTTGATTGCCACAAAACCTTGTGGTGGATCATTATTGGTTCAATGTTCCCTTGATATACAGTATATAATAGTGCTGATACCTCATTGTTTTGACTTCGCAAGGAGTGTGGCTTAATCTGTCAGATTATTAACTTCCAAATGACTTGCCCTGCCCTCACCAAAATTATAGCATGTGTAGATTGAAGCCCTGAACACACCCTAATTTTCTCATAATTATTGAAGAATAGAGGGTGCTGTAATTATTGGTTGAAAATCTGCCTCTTTGGCCTGTTTTTGGCCTATTTTCATAATTTCTTACAGTTGTAAAAGACCGAACTCCTCCGAGGGGTTAAACCTGATTCTTTCCAAATCTACACAGTGTGCTCTTGAGACCTTAGGCTCTAAAAGTTGCATTTTTCCGGAAGAAATATCAAACTATGTGCGTAGGGAGAAATTTACAAAAATCACCTTTTGAATGATTTTGAAGGAAGTTGGGTCATGTATGGTATTTTGAGAGCCTTTTATTTAGGGATGGTACTGCAGAATGTCCTGGTTATCACCAAGTCACACCATGCTGACGTGTACTCTCTGCCTGAAGTGGAATGGTCATGAAAGTATTCATCGTCTCCTCTTAAATCTACCCTGTAAATGACAAAATGGTGATTGAGATATTGAAGGAAATTGAGTCATCTATGGTATTCTGAGAGGCTTTAATTTTTAATTGTACATCAGAAGCTCCTGGTTATATGTTGACATAAAAGGCCTAAAAAAATGTCAAAGATAAAGTTTGCAAAGCGGCATTCCTGGCGTTTCTCAACGCAGTTAACGACCACTAACTTGCGAATGCTTCGTCCGACAACCGCGAGGATCCTCGGCCGAATTTCTGACCATCTGGCCAGTGCCTCGACGTGCAAGGAGTAGCGAGGACCCGTCCAACCCTGATCGCAGCTTTCAGTCGGGCGAAGCCCTATTGAAATTGCAAAGATTCTTATTATTTTACCACTTCAATTGCACTTTTGGGGCCTTTATCATGTTCAAAAACTCTTGAATTGTTGCATGCGCTTCAGAAGTGCGAAACATTTAGATATTCTTTGGGTCGCGCCATTAGGGGATAAAAAAAAGTGCTCTCTAGCGACCACATAAGTGATTCCTATGGGGACATTTTTTCCCACGTTTACCGATTTACTTGATCCTTTGCACACAGGTGCTCTTGGATGTGCTCTACAATAAAGTCAATTATGGTATGCAAATGCGCCGGGCGTTTTTTTCCGCCATTTAGAATTTTTTGAAAAACATGTTTTTGCAAACTCCTCCCAGACGCTTGGTCCGATTTTTACAAAATCTTCAACAAATTGATCATTGGCTCAATGCCATCAAAAGTATGTTGATATCTCATTTTTCATTAAAGTTATGGACCAATTAAGTTTGTAAGGGGTGTGGCCTGGAAACGGGTCTCGGGCACGATGACCACAATAACAAAAAGATAGATTCCTGTAAAATAAAGGTAGAGTCTGAAGCGCAAGAATCACAGCAACACTTGTCTCATTCTCCAGAATGCGTCTGTATAATTGATTCAACACATATACAATTCATATCCAGTGCATTTTTCTTGTCCTGTTTATCTTTATAGATGCAGTCTCAATCAAGGTCAATTTACAGAAATATCTATCTGTAATTACCTTAACTGTTATTACTGCCCAATATAGTTCCAATTGACCAACTACATAAGGGACATTTCCACACCATATTGACTATCATAAGCGTATACAACCTATATGTGGAGGATGCTTGCTACTACTAATTCAGTTCTGTTTAATGCAGTGCGGAAAAATTGTCCATAGATTGCTGCCTTAGTTGTGTTTGGAGTATTTTAAACGGTTTGGTGCATGTTGTAGCCAAGAGTTGAGAGATGTTCTTGACCTTTTTGCTCTATGTATACTATCTAGTAATAATAGTAATGATAACTATTAACCATTAATCATCAGTTACGTATGCATATTAACATAATTGTAGTATAACAATAAGCTACAATAAAATACACTGTGATGAAATACACAAAAATAGATAGATGGTAGAGTAAAATGTTTTTCGTTAACATCTTACAGTCAGTATGAACACATGGTAAAGTACTCAACCGACGTCCAGCTCCAGTGAGTTTGTACCCCCCTTTCATGATGACACATACAGTATACTGTCATGGTAAAAACAATACCTGTCAGACGCTGCAGAGGAAACAATATTAATAGTTATAATAATAATCTGATTTGGGACAGAAGTGTAAAGTGAGTGTGATGTAGTGGTTTAACTCTAGTTATCAGTGTCGGCACTCTGTAAGAAACTCATCTCTCATCAGTGTAATTAAGAACTCTCCTCGCCTGTCGGTGCTGCTACCTCTACTTTATTGCAGGAGGATAAATAACAGCTTTGAGGTGGTGGGTTGGGGCAAATTAAACACTGTAATTCTCACTGACCATCACAACCCCCAAGAAATTACATCAGATATCTATGTGAATTGAAAGGTTGTGATGTCTTGATCCACCAAAATCAGCAGCATTTCAGATTGTTTGTCTAATCAACTGCAGCTTTTAAGATGTGATTGGAGTGTGTCAATAATTTGTGTGTGCGTGTGTGTCTAAGGGCTCAGCACTTTGACTAGGGACCTATGGCAGGTGACTGGACCTGATTTCATTAATCAGCCAGTAATTTGGCCCACGCTTAATCAAATCAACTTTAATACCTCCAATCAAATTACAGCAGCCTCATGTGTCCTATAATACTGAGTCAGAGAAGAGATGGAAAGAGAGCCAGAGAGAGAGGGACAGGGAAATCAGAGTACTAGAAAATGGCATATTAATACCCCCCCGAATCATCGACGCTCCTCCCCTCGACTACGCCTTGATATCCTGTCCATGAAAACCAAAAACAGGATTGGTGACAAGGCGGAGCCCAACCCCCACCGGAAACACCTCAGACTTACTGCCTGTCACGGTTTGGGTTTTATTTCAGTAGTTTCATGTCACGTGTGTCCCTGGGGTAACTTCACTTCCTGCCTTGTCCTGTCTTCCCCTGTGATTGTCTGCTGTGTCGATGATCGTTTCCACCTGTGTCCAACCACCTGCACCTCCCCTGTGTATTTAAGCCCTGTCAGACTCTTGACTGGTGTCGCGTCATTGCGTGTTACTGTTACTGCGTGTCTCGTCGTGTCGCCATGCCAGGTTCATTTGTAGTTTATGTTTTTGTTTTGCCAGGTCCCTGCCTCGTCTTTGTTTGTTCCCCCTCCTTGCCTTGTTTCGTTGGAGTGATTTTGAGTTCATTTTTGAAGTTGGACTATTAAAGTGTTTTTCTGTTTCCTCAACACCGCACCAGAGTCCTCCCTTCCTGCCCTCGCACCCGTCAACGTGACACTGCCGAACACAGCTCTCACTTTGGTGTACAGTATTTTTTAATGATCCACTGATAATGTGTGTGTGGCTCTTAAAAGAGCGGTGTGCTTGACCATACGATGTCTCTCCATGGGACAGTTCCCTAGGCAGAGAAGTATGATGTGAAGTCCGGTGCCTGATTTGAGCCAACGGGCTAATTGCTAGCACCATGTACCACTGGAAGCGGCCCTCATTAAAACGCCGTTTCTATATAAGTCTGTGATGGATGCTATTTAGTACAAAAACACAACTCCGTTTGAAGGTCCACAACAAGTACAGAGTCACTATGTCTTCCAGGGTTGATGCGGAGGAAAAACAATGGCAGAAAGTTGAACTGTTTCAGGGTGATAAACAATGCCCCCTCTTCGTCGGGCGTGATTAAGCGATACACACAAATTGACCACAAATTTACTCAGAGTCCTGCAGTGTATTTAGAGCGTTTGAGGCAACGTTCAGTGTGAACGTAGCATCACCCTCCTTTCCAGCAGAGCAGACTTTTCCCCCTTTTTGATGAGAGGTACTACCACCCTGGTCTGCCACTCAGGCGTGTCATCCAAGACAGCCCCCAAACACCCATTGCTTTCAGCATCTTTGGATGGATCTCATCAATCCCCAGGGCTTTGTCACTGCAGAGTTGTTTGACTACTTCAGTGACCTCCACCAGGCAAACGATGCATCAAACGTCTTGAAATGTGTCACATGTAATTGGGAGTGAATCCGGTCATTTTTCAAAATAAAACATTTCTTAAAAAAATGAAATGAAATTAAAGCTGTAAGCAGCGTTGGACGGGTCCTCGCTACTCCTTGCACATCGGGGGCACTGGCCGGACGGTTACAAATGCGGCAGAGGAACACTGCGGCCGTTGGACAAAGCGTTCGCAAGTCCTTGGTCGTTACGCCACGAATTCGCCACAAATTCCGTTTTGCAAACTTTATCTTTGACATTATCATGGTCTTAGGCCTTTTATGTCAACATATAACTAGAAGCTTCTTATGTACCAGTCCAAAATAACATCCATGAGCCAATTTCCTTCAATATCTCAATCACCAGACTACATTTTGTCATTTTCAGATTAGATTTCAAAGGAAGCAATCAATACTTTCATTCCACCTCAGGCAGGGAGTACACATCACCAGGGTGAGACTTGGTGATAACCAGGACCTTCGGATGTACCATTTGAAAGTTAAAGCCTCCCAAAATACCATACATGAGCCAATTTCCTCCAATATATCACTCACCAGACCACATTTGGTCATATTCAGATTAGGTTTAAAAGGAAACAATCAATATTTATGCTTAGTTAATGCTATATGAGAAATGTGGAGCAGATTAGGTAAAGTATGGTCAAGTTAAAACAACTTCAATATTCATGGAAAATTGTGTGTGTTTTTTTTTTAAATGCTCCTGGCAAAATGCAATTTGCCTAAGGTCACACTGCGCGAAGTTGAAAAGAATCGGGTTTAATCCCTGGGAGGAGTTCGGTTTTTTACAACTGTAAGAAATCATGAAAATAGGCCAAAGCAAGCCAAAAATGATTTTCAACAATTAATTGCAGCTCCCCCTATTCTTCAAATATTATGAGAAAATCAGGGCTTGTTCAGGGGTTCAATGTTGACACATGTTACAATTTTGGTGAGGAAAGACTAAGCCATTTTCATGTTATGAGTCTTGACAGATGAAGCAACACCCCATACGAAGTTATTTAGCCCATATCTTCTCAAAACAATGAGCTACCAGCATCATTCTCATATATGAACCAATAATGATCCACCGATGGCTTCGTGACAATAGGACTCACCGTTTAGGAGAAATTGCCAAAAATGTGTTTTTCCCAAAATCCCAAATGGTGGAAAACCTAATTAGGTGCATTTGCATACCATGATTTACTTTTAGTAGAGCATGTCCAAGAGCATGTGTGAAAAATGTCAAGTTGATCGAACATCAGGGGGGCCTAGTGTGGTTTTTTAAATTTCTAGGGACCTTGAAATTCCTTGTATGAAATACAATAGGTTCCTCTACGACTAGTCGTAGCGAGGACCCTAAAAATGCATTTAAAAGTAAAGAGAAAGTGGAAATAGTTTTTATAAGTGACGAGCATGTTGAGGATGTTCTTTGTCTCCTTCTGAGACAAAGAACATCCTCAACTCCTTCATGTGAGGGGGCACGTGCCTTTGCTTAGTACTAAAATAGAAGAACACACAGAGCTTTAATTATCACGTCATAGGCTTTAGTAGGTTTTTATTGTGTGTTTTATTGAGTCGATCTCTTGTAATTGTATTGAGAGTGCTAAGTGGAGGTAACATATACTATTCAGAACTAACGAAAAACAGGCTACAACAATTCACAGATTTACTCTTGAAATTTAACATAATAGCGTTAGCATCCTCCATGGAGACGTTCTGTTCTCTAACACGGTGTAAATCTTAGAATAAGCTTACAAGGCTGGCGTTACTTTAGTTAGCTAAACTTACCATGAGGAGGAGACGTGTTGGCTCCACACGTTTTGGGTGTTCGTGCGTTGCCGTCATGCGTCTGTGAAACTTTGTTTTGGTTCGGTTCGCTGATGAAATACTTTTTTGACTCTCCCACGTTCAACTTGATCAACTTCTTCTTTTCTTTGGTGCATATAGACGCAATTCTGCCCCCAGCACTTCCTGTAGTGTATTGCAATGCTGAATGAAAAAGATCTGTAGCTCTGAATCTTTTTGTAATATACGACGCATCGACAATAGAAACCTGCGTCGAAGATTTTTTTATAATCGACGAAGTCGATTACATCGACTAATCGTTGCAGCCCTAGTGGACTTTGCTGGGCCACTAAATGTCAAGGTTAGTTGTGCACTTACCAAGACCTACATAACATTGTTCACCTGCGCTGTGACCAGAGAAATCCATCTGGAGCTTGTCTCCAATCAGTCTACAGAGCATTTCCTGTTAGCTTTAAATATATTTATCGCTAGAAGGGGACTGTTGTATATTGATATTAAGTCTGTTCCTACGGGGAATACATAATGTAAACGGTTAACCAGCACTGAATGCTGGGTATTCTTTGTCTTCTGTAACGTTCATTAAAAATATACACGCTATCTCCTACACAGTCTCATGTCTGATCCTTAATACTAGTTGTATTGGCATAGAGTGCTATACAACAGGGACTGTGTAAGGTGATTTATTCAGATGCCAAGACATTCAAGTGTGCTGGTGGGGTGGTTTCTAGGAACAATCCATCCGGTCAGTGAGAACCGGCCTGAGTTAGGACGAGCTTCCCTCAGCTTTGAAGAACTGGCCACCATCCTCACAGAGGTGGAAGCCAACTAGAACTTCAGACCACTTACCTTTGTCAATAATGACCCAGCCGCTGCGCGTACTCATTTCCTTGTATGAAAAAGACTCACCTCCCTGCCACCGAAGCAGCTTCTAGCTGCCAGTGGGAAGAATGCAAACTTTAACAAAGAGGAGATGACGTTATCGGCAGCGCCTCATAGTTTCTGGAGCAGCTGGAGAAAAGACTCTGCCAGTCCTGGAACTACCTTATTGAAGGTGGCCGACATTGTTCTCCTTGGAGATGACAACATGCCACAACAGACCTGGAGGCTGGGAAGGGTTGGTGAACTGTTTACAGGCCGTGAGGGGAAAGGGATCAGCATCAGGGACTTTACTCAGAAGACCAGTTCAACTGCTATATCCTTTGGGGACTGAGTGATGAACTATAGTTCTTTGGGGAGGAGGATGTTGTAACTTTAAGTGTATTATATGTGTTATTTAAGTTACATGAGTAACTACATTTCCCATAGTGCATATTGAGCGCACTTCTGGTAGTCTGTATTCCGCAAGTAAAGTACTCTGTGAGTGAAAAGTAACAAGAGGTTCTGTGAGTAAAGCCTCTTCAATTTGTACCCAGTTGTTGACCTCCATTTATTTCTTGCTGACTAGTTAGATTAAATACAACAGAATGTGGGCAAAGAGGTTTTAGATGCAAATATACAAGATAAGTGGATCATGTGCCAACAATGTTTGAGCTTAGAAATCCCACTTCTCTCCTTTCGAATCCTGAAGCCCAAAGTTTCCCCTCGAGTCAGACCCCATAAAGCCTTTTTCTCAGTACCCCTTCCAGCAGGGTTTTTTGTCAACCACATGCCGTGCAAATTCCCTTTGTGGGGTGAAATGAATGGTTGCAGCGCCTAGACATATCTCAGCCCACCTTTACTAAACCACATGTAGCAAATGTTAATGAGAGCTCCCAAATGCCAGCACAAAGAAGAGATAGGCCTGTTAAACATAGTCACTGATGAATAGCCACAATATCGCTAGGAGCCTGACCAGCACTAACAGAAAGAAAAAAGCGTGGGGAAAGCAAAGAGAACATTGAGGAAGAAGGGAATCAAGCTCAACCATGGCTGCACCATGAGTGAGATCATTGACAGAAAATGTACTGAAAACAAGTAGAAATTAAAGCTGCGAGCAGCGATGAAAAGGCCTTCGGCACTCCTTGCATGTTGGGGGGGGCAGTGGTCAGCAGGACGGACACGCGGGTCAAAAAGAGACTAAAGCGACAAAATAAATCACTCTTGGGGCTGGCATTCAAACCGGAGTCTGTGGTTTCATAAACGGAATCCACCAAGACTAGGCTATTGCCGAGCTGCAAAAGACCTGCAAAAAGTAAATGCAATGTAGGATCACCTTGGTTCGGTCAAGGCAAAGGACCACCACTAATCACCATCACTTTTGCTCCATCAAGAAATATTAACCTTTTAACTACACACACTGGATGACCATGTGTCTACAGATTCCAAAGCATCAAGCCAACCTCTACAACACAGGACTTGTTGTGAATCAATTATCAAAACGGCTCTCCATGAGCCTTTGCATATGTGGCGTGACAAGCTCTTTACCCAGATTCTTAATGAATAGCACCATGCATTGTTAGCCATCCTTACAGAGAAGGGTTGCAATGTAAAAAAAAGAAATCAAGGTACACACTTGAGACCGTGGGAAAGAATTGATCACAACAGGTGCTGGGTCAGGTTAGATGAAATACCAAGCAAAATTCCAATGTGGAAGGATTAAAATCATAAGAAGTCACTACGTCTTTACTTTATTGTGGGAGCAGAGCAGAGACAGTGGCCCTTTCTCAATGTGTGTTCTTGTGTGGACTTTTGTTCTCGTGGACTCGTAAAACGTCATCAGTCGCAGCCCGAGTATTGTTCCAATTCTAAAGTCCGCATCTGGACGAAAACGGTCATAATACCCGGAATGCATTGGAGCAGGCTCGTCTGTTCTTGTGAGAGCCAAATATCCCAGAATGCATTTCACCTCAGCATCAGGCAACAACGACAGAGGAAAATTTATGTCAAAGTTTATAAATACTACTATATTTAAGTAATGTAATGTAATTTCATGACTGAAATTAGTTGTTAAAGCAACTTTTCTACGGCCGGTTTGTCAACATTCAGCTTTCGTAACAATTTGCTCCGTGGATGTGGGAGATGTGAGGTGTAGTTAACGGACCGTCAGACCCTTCAGTACCGGGGAGTCAGCTCATCTCAGCCCACAGAGAGCAGCCTGTTTTCGGCGAGTCTTCTGTGAAATGCGACATTGGTGTTCACGTCTCCGTAGCGGTTATACATGAGATTTAGCTGTACTAGAACAAGTCTTTAATGTGGTCTCAGAGACTGATGTTGTTCACCGGTTACGTCTGTTTGAGGACAGAGTTTAGATTCATAACTTCATGTTTAAATGTAACTTTAACGTCTTGTCTGTATCCGCAAAGCGCAACTTGTTATTTTCTATCATTGTGCATTAAAACTTTCCCAGTATATCCCCTAACTACCATATACAATGAGGATGAGACGCCCCTACTTCAGGGAAGATTAAAAACTGTACAGTATAAGCACATCATTGAAAGATGGAAATTAGGGATGATTTATATTAGTTGCACTGGAAAAATAGGCAAATACAAACTGTATGAGAATGTGTTGATTACTCAAAATCCCTCCTCCCAGCTGTAACTCAAACCACGGGCCTGTACCATGATGGTAGTTCAACAAACTCAGGGTTCCAGGATTGGTTCAGAATTCACAAAACCAAACCGAAGCAATTAGGCTTCATTGGTAACATGATGCCGCTTATCAACTTACTTTATCAACCCAGGCTTTGATCCTTAAAATGCTGATTACTTTGCGCGCTCGTGCACATAAGAGTAACGTCTGCCACGAACAACCAATCATGTTCAATATGGCGAGACAGAGAATATATTTTTCTGCGGAAGAGCAAGAAATTATTCTTCATAAATATGAAGAATATAAAAATGCAGTAACACCATCGCTGCTGCCAAAGCAAGAGAACAATCTTGGAGGAACATTGCTGATAGTGTTAATGCATTGTCAAGCACGTAGCATGAGGGAAGGACAAGGATGCAGAGATGGTTGACTGATCCGTATTTATTCTAACAAACAATACTCACAAACATTAGGGTATCAAATGATAATTCTCCGTGGGAGCTATTACGCGGGTGTGAATACATTCAACATGCAAGACACACTGGCACAGGACAAGGGGAGACGCAGACTATAAGTATCCATGAGGGAGGTGAGGGAACAGGTGGACACAATTAGGAATCAGGGAAGACAATCAACAGGAGACACATGAGGAAGGGCAAGGCACCTGAAACGAGAGGAGAATTAAACACCAAAATAAAACAGGATGTTCAAAAATAGACGTGACAACAGGACACAAACACAAGCTTGACCTCCCGCTATGACATGCACAAGTTAAAGAAATACATTTTATGGGCGATTCATGTAAAATAAGGATTTTAGGCTAAGCAAAAAGGTATTAAATAAAATGAATGTGTTTTTGGCAGAAGATCAAGACAAAATATAAAAATATAATTCAAAGTGGTGAATATTTAACACATTACTTTTATTATTCTGGTGAACATTTTATCACAAAAAGTTCTTTGTAGCAATTTCATAAAATCATAAAAGCTATTTATGTATCCCTGCAGTGCGAGGACCACCTTGCGAATGGTTCGACATGTTTTTCCCTAGATTCTCCGCATCACCGACCGCATACAAGTATGTACCACTTGCGAAGAAATGCAATGCAATACATACCATTTGCGGTACAGTAAGTGCATGGCTTCGACAAGTCACATTTGTTTTGATTTGATTTTGATTTGAAGCATTTTATTTCTTGAACATGTAGACATTAAAAAATAAAAAATTTAAAAATCAACATAGACATAGACCACAAAATGAAATTAGAAAAGTCACCTTTTGTTCAAGAAAAGGAGTAGAGGGAAGCAAAAGCTTATAGATACCCACCCCTATCTTATTCATATTCTCAATTAGTATATGTTACTTTGAAGATTAATATCATACATACATACACACACTCTCTCACACACACTCTCTCACCCACACACACGCACGCATACTCACCCACACAAATAAATACAATTTAAATTTCCATCACTGAATATTTTCACAGATCTCATATTTGGCTAATGTGTATAATTTAAGATGTTTTTTTAACTGTGCAATATGTTATGTGCAGCTCAACAAGTTCGCAAAGATAAGTTTCTATTCCTTCCGCAGATAATCTTTCATACAAGTAAGTATCCGGAAAGTCAAGGGGATTTTGTCTGGCCCTTAAAAACTCTGTCTCTAACAATTTGCGCTGATGTCCACAGGATTTGGAAGAAAAGGTGAAGCCATTGCAATGATTGCAACAGAGAACTGAAACGGAATTAATTACGTCACCTATATGTTTGTTTGCTCACCGCTGATTGGACAAACTTCTGATAGAGATCTCGAATGCAGAACATAACCTGCTCCGGAGCAGGCAATGTAATTAAACGCCCTTCAACAACTAAAGTGCACTAGAGATGACATATAATGAACAATGCAGATTCATCACAGTTTGACTTCACAGAATACAATAAACGTCACTGATCAGTGTCCTCACGGCTAGTAGTTTTAAACCAGGAAATGGGGTCAGTCCAAGCAATGAAAAACTGGGTTCCCAGTGAAAATGTTCAAACCCCTTTCTCTTGGTCAACAGGAAGGTGGCAAAGTAACAAATAAATCGGCCTAGCCAGAAATATTTTGGTCCTAGCACAACAACAAAAAAGTCTGTATAACTGACTTCCCGTTTGTTTTGGAGCATAGTCCTCAGAGACTTTTTTAAGTCTCCCTGTAATACATTTGTTCAAAAATCACCATACTTATAGGTCAACCAGGGTGCCGGCGCTGCTTGGTCAAAAACTTCCAGGGGGCGCTATGGACGCAATTTTTCACTTTTGATCCAAAACTCCACATGAGGTCTGTAAAGGTCATCACGTAGGACACTGACAGAGGTTTTCAAGAGTTTTGGAGTTTACCAAGGCTCAGAAGATGTCCTTGAACTTTCATGCGAAAATGGTGTCGTCAAGGCAACAAAGTTGGTCCAAAACTCCCAATATTCACTGTAACCTATCATCACAGTCTTACGTCTTATATTCCCAGATTTGAATTGGATCAGATTAAAGGGCTAGGAGATGGACATCTAACTAGAAATTTGACCTAAGCCAATAAGTGGCGCTATACTTTTTTGAAAATCACTGCATGGCAATACTTATAAGCCTAGACAAGCATCATGAATAAACATTTCTAGCCAGAAATATCAATTTTCCTTGGAGTTATAACATTTTACATCTAATCTAATAACTTTTGACCCTACGGTTGTCAGGATCAACTTGCCTGATTTTGAAATGGATTGGATTTAAACTCTGAGGAGTTCATTCGTTTGTAAATGCAAAAAATGAAGGAAATTGCAAAAAATACAGGGAATCACTATAGCGCCCCCGAATGTTTGAATATTCTGGGAAAATTTGGGGATGTTCTTAGACTCAATGTCCTATAGATTTGGTGAGGACAGGCCTTAGTCTCCCTAAGTTATAGGTCTTTCCTTTCCAGTCCACACCCCTTACAAACTTCATTGGTCCATAACTTTAATGAAAAATGACATATCAACATTCTTTCAATAACTCATTTTGCCGAAGATTTCGTAAGAATCGGACCAAGCTTCTGGGAGGAGTTAAACATTTTTTTTAAAAACCTGGAAAAAAACGGCAGGTACATTTGCATACCATAATTTACTTTTTTGTAGAGCACATCCAAGAGCACCTGTGTGCAAAGGATCAAGTAAATCGGTAAACGTGGGAAAAAATGTCCCCATAGGAATCACTTATGGGGGCGCTAGAGAGCACTTTTTTTATCCCCTAATGACCGAAGGAATATCAAAAATCTTGGCACTTCTGAAGCGCATGCAAAAATTCAAGAGTTTTTGAACATGAGAAAAGGCCCCAAAAGTGCGATTGAAGTGGCGAAATAATAATAAGAATCCCTGCAATTTCAATAGGGCTTCGCCCGACTTTCAGTCGGCTCAGGCCCTAATGAGAAGAGCAACACATGGGCACATATTGTTTGATGATATGAAAGTACTAAAACCTATGAAGGAAGACATGAATAAACGTGGAGGAATTTTGCTGATGGTGAAGTTAAAATGAAAAACGACTGAAAAACCTCAAATAAGGAACGACAAGAAAAAACAAACAGACACAGATAAGTAAAGGATGAATTAATAATTAAAAAGACCAGAACACTTTACTTCCAATTTGTGTTAGTAAAATACAAGAAGCTGTAAAAAGTGACATGGACGTAAAGCTGCATCATAAAACTCCATCACGTTGTACGCAAAATGCATCCTACGCTGAGATGGAGGCAGAAGGTAATTTATTATTGTTCAGAGATGAAGGTTGTTAGTTCGTAGCAGGGACGCCACTGTTTAGTTAGTCGTTGGGAGTAAAGAAAAGCTGTGAGAGGTCCTGAACATTGGGTGGTTGGCAGTGGGAAAGACATGACGTATGGTTTTTGCGGTAATGAAGCGAGCTGAGCTAACAGGATGTCAGCTGCTAATGTTGGAAACTCTTCAGTTTCTTCACGAGCAGAAATCTCCTAGGTCTAATTTTGTCTAATTGGGAGCTTCTTCGCTGGGAGTAATGGGCCTAAATTTCAGATGTGTATGTACTGTCGGATGAGCCCTACCTGACTGTATCACTCCTGTGGACAGTCCATGTGCGCATATTGGATGAATCTGCATGACTTCAACCATTCCTTAATTACCTTAAATGTTCCAGAAGATGTCAAGTATAAATACAACAACTAAACCTGAGTGGACTCTGCCAATTAACAGGCAGTATTTCTCCCACCATGATATAAATTACTCATCTTAATGATCTAGATATATTCATGTGGTTTACCAGATGGCAATAGAGGCTCAACTGCAGTGCTAGGAGGAAAGATCAATGGCTTGTCCCTGACTTAAGAGACATTTGATGGGACGGGGTGCGGTTAGAACCTTGCGATGTAATTGTACTTCTCCATAGTGAAGGCTGAACAGAGGAGATGCTACTGAGCTTGCTCTACAATGTAAGTATGTGAACTTACCAAGCTATCCAAACTAGGTGTCAGATAAATGTATTTATTTAAGAAGGTGGGTGGAAAAATAAATTGTTGAAAAGATATCATGCACACTGAAAATTCACAGCTAACACTAGTTTTATTTTTTCTATTTGATTGCCCTTTTGGATATGTAAAAGGTGTTAATTTATCCATCTCACCAATACATCAATTTTACTCGTATGTCAGCAGAAGGGACACTTTAATTGCACTTTATTTCAGCCATATCTTTACAACTAGCCTTTAAAAAGAAAGCAATGCTTCACATGTTGTGATATTGTTGAACCGAACTCTGGTCAATGCAACCAGGAAATTCATTGGTAAACTATAACCATTGTCTCATTCATAGTGCATTAGAGCAATTAATCCTGCTAGAACATGGATAGTTGTTGGCATTCTAGCTTGAGTAAAAAAGTCAATAGAGGAAGCCTAACTAAGTCCCTACTTGCAAGTGTTGAAGTTATACATAATTTTGTAACTGTGAACTGGAACAACCTCCCTGTGTTAGGAACCCGATCTGCATATCTGTTGTTCCCTATCAGGGACCTCGAGCTGCGTAAAGACGCTGTGGGAACGCCCCTGCGTGACCGCGTCATGAAGCACGTGTGAAAATTAACCAATGGCGAGCTGTTACGTCATAGCGGGGACGCCGGACCAGGGCGCTATAAAGGGACCCGAAGGGCAGGACCATTCATCTCTGTGCCTTCATCTAGTGCGTGTGAAGTTTTCCACATAGATAGAAATGGCTGAGCGGTTTGTCCAGTGTGTTCCCCCTTGCACCCGATTTATTACGGGCAGAGACTCACACGACCTGTGTGTTGTCTGCTTAGGCATGGAGCACGCCCTTGAGGGGGCTAGCTGTGCAGACTGTGAGCATTTGCCGTGGCAATCTCGCGTCTCTCGTCGAGCTCTCTTCAATGAGGACGGCTCGACGAGGCGTGCTCCCTGCGGCTCCGCTTCGGCTCGTGCCGAGGTGGAGCCCCGGTTGCCTTCCTGGGGATCACAAATGGATCTCACGGAGGATTCCGGGAATTCTTTTGCGGCAGCGGAGGCTGACGCCGAGGCGACTCATTCCCCCGCTGTCGCAAAAGAATTGCTGGAGGTCCTCACCCGAGGCGCTGACAGATTACATATCAGCTGGCCGGCGGGTGAGCAGCAGCCGTCTGCTCCCGGTACACTGCAGGAGCGGTTTTTACCTTCCTGCAGAGTGCCTCCACGCCAGTGTCTGCCGTTCTTCCCAGACGTCCACACTGAGGTGTCGGCGTCCTGGAGTAGGCCAGTGTCTGCTCGCGTGTACAACCCGCGTACGGCATTGTACTCGTCTTTAGCTGAGGCTAAGCGACATGGCTACGGAAGGATGCCGGCCGCGGAGGGGGCTCTGGCGAGCCATGTTTCCCCCGCGGCCGTGTCGTTGAGGACACCGGTACTGCCCACCAAGCCTTCGAGGACTACCTCGGTTCTGGTGGGCAGGGCTTACTCGGCGGCGGGGCAAGCGGCGTGCTGCCTGCATACGATGGCGCTTATCCAGGCGTATCAGGCAGAGCTGCTGGCCGACGTGGCCGAGGGGACGGATCTAACGCAGGAGGCAGTGCATGAGCTGAGTCACATGGCTGACCTCGCGTTAAGAGCCACGAAGGAGACGGCAAAGTCCGTCAGCCGCTCCATGGCAGCCATGGTGGCTACGGAGCGGCACCTTTGGCTGAGAGGGGCCATTGGGGCTGTGGAGGATAAACTCCGCGCCGAGAGGTGGCAGGCGGAGGCGCTCGATTCTTTCGTTCCCCGACGACGACGCGTCCGCGGGGCCGCTCAAGGGCGGCCCCGGCTGTCGACGAGCTCTCACCACCTGGTGCAGCAGGAGAGCGTCGCGCTGCGCGCACCCCCCCGCCGAGGCCGGGCCGCAGCACAAAATAAAAGAATTGGCTGGACATAGTGCTGTTGTGTGCGTGCTTTTGGGTCCACCGACTACACACTCTAACACCCTGATTTGCAGACATATTGCAGTCATTTGTGTTGTGGCTAATAGAGAACTATTGTTTCTGTATTTCATTAAGATGTTTACATGTCTTGAAATGATGAATGTGATGGATTACAGGGGATTTAAGTCTGCAAATGTTGGGAATGAGCTGTGAGCCCAAGCTGCATTAAAACCAAGCAGGGGGCTGTGTTGTACAAGATGCCATCGAGAGATGAGTTAGACATGAATGCATGTAGGGGCTTATCAGGTAAAACTGATTCTTACGATACAAGAATTCGATGTAATACCACAAATACACAATACTGGTATATTTATCTAATAGTAATAACAAATGAAAAATCTGTATGGTTCCCTTTTCATCAGCTTATTCCTGCCCAGCCCAACACTTAACAAATGGCAATATTGGTATCAGCCTACAGCAAGATATTAATGAAAACTAAATGGTACTATCATAGCAGTGATTATACACTGCTATGTAATGAAGCCAAAGATTTCACTTCTGCCATCTTTTCCAACAAGCCGAGGAAGGTCGGCAAGAGCTTATGCACGTGAGGCCATGTTGTATACAACCTCTATCAAGAAGAGATGGGAGAAAGAACTAGAAAATTGATACCCACTCAGCAATGGGACAAACCACTTTTTCTGCCTCCTGTTCCATGTATTGGCGTGAATTTGGCTGGAAGAACTGTCTTTCTTTTTGGGCAGATAAAGAATTGAACATACTCATCTGCAATAAACCAAACATGCTGGAGAGGTTATGGGGAGGGGAGAGCCAATCACCACCCTTTCATTTGGATTTCTCAAATACAAAAATTCTGGGAAAATATTAGTTATGCAGCACATTCTTTGGCAGAAAATCTTATACACATGCAAGCCACTCTATTTGAGCCATCAACCAGAAGGAATAGAAAATGACAGGTACCTGCTGACAAAATAAGACTTCAGTGGTTACAAACCGACCCACCTTGCGTGGAAAACTGGATTGAAATAGACAATGTGGAAAAATGTACTTTCCTTTGAGATTAAGAAGAGGCACATCCACAGCGAGGTGGGTGAAATTAACCAAATTCTGTACCTGTACCAAGTCACACAGGTTTTCAAGATTTGGTTTTTCTCTCAAAAAGGGTGTGTGTTGAATTTTAACACATCTCTGAGTGTGCTCAGGAACAACTCACGTTGAGTTTCAACACAGCCAATGTGTCAACCATTTCTACACACAAGATGTGTGTTAAGATGTTGGCTTAATATAGAAATGTGTAATTTTTTGTATAATCCAGATAAATAATAATCTGTAAACTTTTTACACAATGTGTGTCATGGATGTGTAATGAAATACCAGGCACCAGAAGTGAATATTTTTCTTTTAATAATGAAATGCAAGGATACAATCATGAGGCTTTATTAAATGTCAACTTTTTTCCAGAAAAAGTAGTTTTACATGTATTTGTCATACAACATATACAATTCTAAAAAAACCATTAAATGTTATGACCGTATCAGAACCACTACTACAACATCTTATACCTTGGATTGGATAGAGCTTTCTGTTGCTAAAATTTAACATTATGTCAGGAGGTTAAACATCTGCAACCTTATCCAAAAGTATTATTTCAAAATCTTTAGTTTGTTGCACAACATATGAATAGAAATGCGCATCAGAGCACTGAACCTCAAGCACTCAAGCACTTCCAGGGGTAGAACATGCATTTTTTGGCTCAACAAGTGCTCCCCATGATACTGTCAGGCCATTTACAGTCAGTGTAGTGTTCTCGTCAGTGTGCGGCAACACCGAGTAAACATTGCAGTTAAACCCTTGGCAATAAAGACAGTGGGCGTAGTAGTTTTTTCAACCTTGTTGTGGTGAAACTGCAAATAAAGGCCACACAAACATTCAGTGTGCATTCAAATAACACTGTTACAGCACAAGCATACTTATCCAAGGAAGGGACGCTGTAGCAGGAGCATGTATCAGAACATGTACACTAAAAGACAAGATTTAACAATATACTCACAGCATTGCCTACGATGCTTTAAAGTGGATGCAAACCAAACAGACCTCTCGATCACATGTGAACAGATGCCTGTTTGTAGCCCACTGACACCCATTACTAAACCGGAAGTGCGAACCCGGAAGTGCTGCATGGTGGGAAAAAAATAACTTAAATAATGTAATTAGTTTTAATTTGCAACACAGACAGTGAATGGGTAACATAAATTACTATTTAATTACTCTGCTACTTTTTATTTGGTGTTCTCCAGAAAGGTGCTTTGTAAATTAATTTATGCTGTGGTCTGTCCTTGGGCAACCATCTTGCCCGAATGTACGTGTGAACTCCAGTCCTTCTGACAATGCATGTATTTTCCAAAGATACCAACGTTTTTATATTTGTGACAATTGTGCCGTACATTTTTGGACAAGAGTACATTTTGGTTTGGTCCAACAGACTTTTGAAATGAGGTCCAATACCTTTGCTCTCCCATTTATTGACACGGGTGAATTATAGATTTATTCAAATAACGAGAACACAGAGCTGAGCAGGGCTCTTAGGCCAAGTTGCATACCCAGTAAAGCTTAAAGAGCTGGTATTTTGAGAGGCTAGATTTTTTCTCTTGGGCCTCGGAGGTGGAGGGCAGCGTTCAGTTTCCAGTCGTTGGGTCGCGCTGGGAGCAGGTGCGCCTCTTACGCTGGGCCACAGGGCACGGACTTCCGAGCTGGGTTGCAGCGATCCCCTCCCCACGCTGGGCTGCAGCGCACAGACGTCCGCGCCCGTCCCGGCTCCACGACGCGTGAGCCCCGTCCCCTCCCTCCCATCCCCTAGTCCTCTCCCCCTGCCCTTTAGGGTTTTTGGAGCCGTCTGGAATCCGGCCCTTGAGAGGGGGTCAGGGGTTGCGGCCCAGGCAACGCCGCCGGAGCCACCACGTCCGGCGTCCCAGGCCACTCAGCCGGAGCCACCGTGTACGGCGTCCCAGGCCCTGCAGCCGGATCTCAGCCGCCGTTACGGCCGACCCCCAGACAACCCGACGCATGGCCGCCGACACCTGGAGGCTCCCCGACCGCCGGACTGCCCGTCCAAATTCCCCGGGCGGACCATTGACGTTGGGTTCCCCCCTTGTCTGCTTCGGTCTTGTTTCTGCCCTCCCCTTAGGACCGTCTGAAATTTGGTCCTTGAGGAAGGGGGGGGGGGCGCTGTCACGGTTTCATGCTTTTTTTATTTTGTAGTTTCTCGTGTCCCTGGGGTAACTTCACTTCCTGCCTTGTCCTGTGATTGTCTGATTGTTTTCACCTGCACCTCCCTTGTCGCGTCATTGTTAAATGTAGCCTGTTGTTGGTGCATGTCTGTCACGATTTGGATTCATTAAAGAGCAATTCCTGGAACTCTGCATCTGAGTCCTCCCTACCTCTACCTGCACCAGCCACGTTGTGTACAGCACAGGCTGGGTGACAGCTCTCCCATCCTCACCTGATTATGGTTGTGATGAACAACAAGAAAATTAGCTATTTTAAGGCTGTTTCAATATGAACATAAGTCACTACCTACTGTGTGGCAACGCCTCTGCATGACCGCGTCATGAAGCACGTGTGAAATTTAACCAATGGCGAGCTGGTACGTCATAGGCGCTATAAAGGGACCCGAAGGGCAGGACCATTCATCTCTGTGCCTTCATCTAGTGCGGTAGTGAATTTTTTCTACCTAGTAATGGCTGAGCGGTTTGTCCAGTGTCCCCCCCCTTGCACCCGTTTTATTACGGGCAGTGACTCACACGCCTTGCGTGTTGTCTGCCTAGGCGTGGAGCACGCTCAGCTAGCCCTTGAGGGGGATAGCTGTGCAGATTGTGAGCACCTGTCGTGGCAAAGTCTTTCCCGTCGAGCTCTCTTCACTGAGGAGCGGCTCGATGAGGCGTGCTCCCCACGGCTCCGGTCCAGCTTGTGCCGAGGCAGAGCGCCGGATGCCTTCATGGGGATCACAAATGGATCTCGCGGAGGATTCCGGGACGGCTGAGGCCTTTTGCCCGGCCCTTCACCGCGGGATCCAGGCACTCGTTTCCGGCGTCGGAGGCACGCTCCACGGATTCTTCCACCCCGGACGAGACGCCGCTCTCACGTTCTTCCGGCTCCGAGGAGTTGGACGTGGTGAGCGTAGAGGCAGCGGAGGCTGACGCCGAGGCGACTCATTCCCCCGCTGCCGCAGAAAGAGTTCTCCCTCCAGACAGAGAGTCGGGCTACTACAGCCGCTACTTCACCGTTCCAAAGGAGGATGGGGGTTTACGTCCGAAAGGGAGAAGAGATACTAGATCTCCACCGTTTGAACCGCGCTGTTGCGGAGTTGAGCTTCAAGATCCTCACTCTCAAACAGATCGCGGCACAGATCAAGTCTGAGGACTGGTTTGTCACGGTAGATCTCCAGGATGCTTCCTTTCATATTTCCATCCTCCCACAGGAAGTTCCTGAGGTTCGCTTTTGGGGACAAAGCTTACCAATATTGGTATATATAACAGCGAGGTGTTGTGCTTGCCCACATCAACCGTCTGGGGCTGAGACTCAACGCCAGGAAAAGCGCATTGTCCCCAGTGCATAGGACCACCTTCCTGGGCGTTGTTTGGAATTTGACCACGATGCGGGCACATCAGTCTCCCGCTCGAGTAGTTTCTATCCTCTCTGCAGTCAAGCAGGACAAGCTAGGCCAGCCACTCACTGTGAAACAGTTTAAGAGACTGTTGGGTCTCCTGGCATGCGACCGTTGCAGTGATGGCTCAGGGCCAAAGGGTTCCCCCCGGGGGGAAATAAGTAATGAATTTGTTTGAATGGAAGTATTGTTTTGGCGTTTAGCTTGCCAGCATATGAATGTCTGTAACTGTATCTATGAGTGTTTGTGTGGATGTTTAGTTTATTGCTCGGTGCGCCGCGCTAGCAAAAATGGCGCCACGCCGTCACATCCACCGAGAGTACTGTAGGTTGGCTCTGAACATTTCCTGTAATATTGCAAAAGACTGTTAAGAAGTAGTTTACCATGTTTTGCACTTTATTGTGAATATGTTAAATAAATGTCCTCATTCTGCGGCGCGAAGCGCAATGACCGAGATGTGAAAGAGCTGCGTGTCATTTGTGTGTTCTGTTTACAGAATCACATTATCTGCATACTTGGTACCAATCCTGGTACCTGTAACACTCTGCTCCCGGGGTTTCTGGAGAAGGCCCGTCAGGACGGTGGTTGTAGCCCCGCTCTGGCCGGCCCTAGTATGGTTCGCAGACCTTTTGTCGCTCCTCGCAGGTCCTCCGTTGGAGACCCCCATCAGGGTGGACCTGCTGTCTCAGGCGTCGGGGTCCATTGTTTACCCTCGCCTCGAGCTATGGAAACCGCCGGCGTGGCCCTCGAGGGGACCCGCCTCCTAGGAGCCGGTCTCTCGACCGAAGTCGTGGAGCCCATCCGCCACTCCAGAGCCCCCGCCACGAGGAAGGCGTACACAAGCGGCAGATGGAAGCTCTCTGCCACTTGGTGTGGGCAACGAAAGCTGGACCAAGTTAACTGCCCAGTCGGTTCAGTACTGGAGTTCCTGCAGGAGCGTTTTGCCACAGGTTTATTTCCGTCCACCATCAAAGCATATGTGACAGCCCTGTCGGCAGTCCATGCCCCACTAGACGGGCGTTCTCTGGGGAGACACCCCCTGGCATCCCGTTTCCTTCGTGGCACCCTGAGGCTAAGGCCAGCCGCCAGCACTAGAGTTCCGTCTTGGGACTTGGCCATTCGTGTGTTTCGGGCCTCCCAACACTGGCGGCCCGGTAACTAAGCAGAGGATGAACAAGTGGGTGGTTGAGGCCATCACACTTGCTTATGAATCGGCCGGCCAGCCCACACCTTGGCTGTCCGGGCCCATTCTACTAGGGGTATGGCGGCTTCTAAAGCCCTGTTGTCGGGAAGAATATCGCTACACAATGTTTGCATGGTGGCTGGTCCTCTCTCCACACGTTCGTGAGGTTTTACCACCTTGGCCTTAACGCTACACCTGGAGCACAGGTGCTCTCGTCTGAGTGTGCGTCTTAAAAGCGTCACACCACGGTCACTTGGTGAGTTGGTATTGGGTTCCCACAGCGTCTTTACGCAGCTTGAGTTCCATGAGAGGGAACGTCTCTCGGTTACTTATGTAACCTTCGTTCCCTGAAGAGAACGAGATGCTGCGTAAAGGTTCTGCCATACTCCCGGCCTGCCCGTGGCACTCGATTCGGCCTTTCAGACATGAATGGTCCTGCCCTTCGGGTCCCTTTATAGCCCCCTGGTCCCGGGCGTCCCCGCCTATGACGTACCAGCTCGCCATTGGTTAGATTTTACACGTGCTTCATGACGCGGTCACGCAGAGGCGATCCCACAGCGTCTTTACGCAGCGTCTCGTTCCCTTCGGGGAACGAAGGTTACATACGGAACCGAGAGACGATCTCCGATGAAAGATGGAATCCAAAGTGATCCCCCATGCAATGCATTTCCAACAGCAACTCTGCTTCCTCCTGGATACACACACACACTAAAGAGGGAGCTAATTGACATGGCTAGCTATTTAAGTTTTCAAACAATAAGAAAGGACACAAAGGGGGATTTAAGGAGCGAGTTTTTGCAGGGAAGACAAATTAATGAAAACTCCAGCCCAAAGATAGAAATTCAATTCATAATGTCTTTATCATGCACTCAAATTTTTCTCAACACCATCTTTGTCACGTTTCTTTGATCACTGAGGACAACAGGGGGAGATTCAAAGAACAGCTCCATGAAAACAGTGAGGAACAAAACTTCACAAATAGAAGACGGCAATAGACGCAATATTTCTTAGAATTTCATACCCTTGCTGGAGGCTACAAAAAAATAATCTCTGAATTATATACAGAACCTAATTCCAAGTCAAAGAGTCTGTGGGTACACTTTAATCTTAGTGTGACTTTTGTGATCAGATGCCCCTGATTTGAACTCAGTGCTCTACGCATACACATCTCACACATCAGCGTGACCTTCCCGTTCAGATAGTAATTAGATATATTTAGTAGCAATAGAGTGGTTAAAAGTCCCAATCCTACGTTACTGCTGCTGCTCCTCCATAAAGTATTAAAAGACTTGTTTTGAAAAAAAATCTGAGATCGAATATTTGCTCATTTGGGAATGAACACACTATCTGTGTTAGTCAGGTTGTCTCATGTCTGTCTTGTGAGTTCGTTTTATTTTGAAAATTAACCTCCTTCCCCCAGTGTGCTCCCAAATCTTAAATCCCAAATCGTTTATACGTATTTTTACAGAAGAGAATGAGTCCTAAAATATTCAATGGAAAGGTTCCCTTCACCGGTTACTTGTGTACATAACCCAAACAGTCTCGTGATCTGGGTAACATGTCCGTCCTTTTTGCAATGTGCCACACTGTGTAATTAAAGGGACTTTGTGACATGGCAGCAGAGCTGTAAGAAAGTGGAGATTGTAGCTGGGAAGGCCTGTGTGTTTTCATTAAAGATTATGAGGCTGCCTGACACAGACCACTACTTTGTTTTTGTGCTTGCTTGAAATAGCTGGCGACGTACATGCATACCTTGTCCTGGAGTTGAATATTTTTTGGTTTTTGATCATTAAAATAGTCTTCAGTCGCGAGTCTGCATTTGGGTCCTGCTTTGGTAAGGTGCATGTGGAAACCATCAGGCACACAGCAGACAATCACAAGGGAGGACAGGACCAGGCAGGAAGTGAAGCTAACGGGCGGGACAGGCAGAGAACAAACAAAGGATGGTGGTCGGCCGGGCACGGGGTTTCCGGAAACGGGAGACTGGCCGACAGGTCTCGGGGAGCCGGGCACGGGTGCGGCGGCGACAAGGAGCCGCAATCAGCGGTGTCAGAGTCAGGCGTTGTTGGAGTCAAAGTCAGGCATCAGTGGGGGAGCAAAATCGGCGGCGTTGGAGTCAGACGTCGGGGGTGGCAGAATTAGGAACCAAACGCAGACTCGCAAATAAAGACTTTATGCGTCTGCATATTTAAGTGCTCATCAAATACCGGATCTGTTTGTTTTGTGCATAATAATACAACCTGTACACAAACACATGACCCTCTGGAGAAGGTCATTCAGAAAATAAAAATAACTAGAATCTTAAAATTAAGATTGGACGGGTCCTCGCTACTCCTTGCACGCTGGGGCACTGGCCAGATGGTTAGAAATGCGGTCGAGGACGCCCGTGGCGTTAGCAAGTCAGTGGTGTTAGTTCGTGTTTCCACCAGGCCTAGATTAGAATATGGATGTATAGAGGGTAAGGATGTCATGAGAATTGAGAAATATGGAGCAGTTTAGATGATGTATGTCTCGAGTTGAAACCACTGTTCCATTTGTTCTCTTTTCTTCTTTGCCACGATTAAAGTTTTCATTTAGTCTATCATGAACATCGTCAAAGGTGACATTCTGAGTAGATTGCGATGTCTTTAATAGAGCAGCAATCAAGAGGCCAATGTAACTCTGGATGAGCTGCATAAGAAATACAGTTTGGAGTTTAACACCAGTCACTTCCCAGACACTGCAAACATGTGGAAGAAGGTGCTATGGTCAGATGTGACCAAAATGGACCCTGAACCCAAAACTGCCCATCATCTTGAGAACCCCATTGAGCACATGAACCCAACATGGAATTATTGAGCTGGCACCATTTCACCTTTCATATTGGACCTATTCAATGAAAGCGATAAATGAAGCTTAGGCGAAAATTCAGTCAGGAAGATTGGACAGGCGTTGCCATTCCCGGTAGGCTTCCTCTCTCCATGGGGGCACACGGCCAGCTGATTAGGGGTGGGGTCAGGTAGTACCAGCCAACCAGATGTGGGTGATGTTACCGTAAACCAATTGCATCAGTGCTGGCAAACGTTAAAAGACTGTTCTCTCTCTCTGCTGTCAGTTGTCATTTCAGCGCGCACCAAAGGTGACCCGCCACCACCCCTGACACCTCCAATCTACAGCAGTACCTGGCACATCAGGAAATTGGAGCAACTTATTCTCTACCACCATCACCAGTGTCTGGACTCCCGAAGGGGGGGATATAGCTCGGCTTAGCATCCCGGCCCCTGGTCTATCCTACGGCAGGATGGAATCCAAGCCCCAAACACATTGCAATATCAATATTAATGCATGTTATAATAAAGCAGTGTTCAAACTTCAAGTCTCTCCGGATTGAAATATAATTAAAAGGAAACAATCAATACTTTCATGTCCATTCCACTTCAGGCAGAGAGTACACATCACCATGTTACACCATGGTGATGACCAGGACATTGTGATTTACCAGTCCAAAATAAAAGCCTCTCGAAATACCATACATGAGCCAATTTCCTTCAAAATCTATCACCAGACTACGTTTTGTCATTTTCAGATTAGATTTAAAAGGATACAATCAATACTTTAATGACCATTCCACTTCAAATTGATTGCAGACATCCCCAAGGTGACACTTAGCACACTGCGTGGATTTGAAAAGAATCGGGTTTAATCCCTGGGAGGAGTTCGGTCTTTTACAACTTTGAGAAATTATGAAAATATCACAAAAAGGCACATCTTTAGCAGTGGTGACAGTAAGCCGGTACTCGCCGGTACGCCGCACCGGTAAGAAATTTCTTCCTGGTGTGCCGTACCCGGAAGAAATTACGACACACACACAGTCCCGTCGCGACAAGGCAAGCAAAACAAGCAATTGCTTGGGGCGCCGAGGATGGGATGAGGATTAGCACCTCCAAATCTGAGGCCATGGTTCTCAGTAGGAAACCGATGGTTTGCTTGCTCCGGGTGGGAAGACCTCTGGGTCTTGTTCACGAGTGAGGGGAAGATGGAGTGTGAGCTTGGCCGGAGAATCGGAGCAGCGGGGTATTGCACTCGCTTTACCGCACCGTTGTGACGAAAAGAGAGCTGAGCCGAAAGGCAAAGCTCTCGATCTTTATTCCTACCCTCACCTATGGTCATGAAGGATGGGTCATGACCAAAAGAACTACGTCACGGGTACAAGCGGCCAAAATGGGTTTCCTCAGGAGAGTTGCTGGCGTCCCCCTTAGAGATAGGGTGAGAAGCTCAGCCATTCGCGAGGAGCTTGGAGTAGAGCCGCTGCTCCTTTGCGTTGAAAGGAGCCAATTGAGATGGTTTGGGCATCTGGTAAGGATGCCCCCTGGACGCCTCCCTTGGGGGGTGTTCCAGGCACGTCCAGCTGGGAAGAGGCCCCGGGGAAGACCCAGGACTAGGTGGAGAGATTATATCTCCATGGCACGGGGTGGACGATTGCATGTTTTTATTTTATTGATATTACTGCATGTTTTGTGATTGGCCCCAGTGCCACATTAACAATGGGGAACTGCCAAGAGCGGGACTGTTCCCTTTTAAAACAGGTAGACAGGGCAGGAAAAGAACAGAAAGAGGACACGCGGCAGTGTCGAGAGGAGCTGGAGCTGTGGTGGCAGCGGTAGCAGTGGCAGCAGTAGCGGCAGCAGCAGCAGCAACTGAAGCAGAGGGCGGCTGTCAATCCAGCGTCGCAACCGGTGGAATACCTATGTGCGGGACTCTGCTGTGGTGGCCAACTTGGACAGACTATTTTAGACCTTCGAATATATTTTAAGCATTTATATAAAAAATAAATAACTTAGTATTTCCGCCCTTGTCTCCTTTTGGGTCATTATGTCACTGCTCTCCCCCAAATATAAAGAACCTGGCCTTTGTTTTAGTTGAGTTCCTAGGGCTCTTAGCCCTTACGTTGTCGGCAACATAATTTATTTTTTTCACCTCGGCTGCTGACATCCACACTGGCCTGGGAATCAGGAATCAGGAAACGTTTATTGCCATAATATGTTGGACATACATGTAAATTGTCTTGGCGGTTGGTGCATAACAGAAGACAGTACAATAATGACCACATAGTGCAAATAAGATAAAAGTATAATATATGCTATGGGTTAGTAAGTTAGAGGAGATAAGATAAAGATAAAGTGCACCAGCTAAACAAAGTGTATGAATGAACAGGGGGGGGCCCGGGCTTTGTTGATGAGCCTGACTGCCGAGGGGAAGAAACTGTTCGTGTGGCGGAATGACACACTGCGGCCTGCCCTTGTCCTTGGCTGTGGCTGCAGCGTACCACACGGTGATGGAGGAGCAGAGGATGGACTCGATGATGGCCGTGTAGAAGTGCACCATCATCGTCTGAGGCAGGTTGAATTTCTTCAGCTGCCTCAGGAAGAACATCCTCTGCTGGGCCTTTTTTGTGATGGAGCTGGTGTTTAGGTCCCACTTGAGGTCCTGGGTGATGATGGAGCCCAGGAAACGGAAGGAGTCCACAGTGGTGACAGGGGAGTCACACAAGGTGAGGGGGGAAGGTGGGGCTGCGTTCTTCCTGAAGTCCACGACCATCTCCACTGTCTTCAGGGCGTTAAGCTCCATGTTGTTCTCGCTGCACCACGTCACCAGGTGGTCAGACTCCCACCTGTAGGCAGACTCGTCCCCACCAGAGATCAGTCCAATGAGGGTGGTGTCATCAGCAAACTTCAGGAGCTTGACGGACTGGTGACTGGAGGTGCAGTTGTTTGTGTACAGGGAGAAGAGCAGAGGGGAAAGAATGCAGCCTTGCGGGGAACCGGTGCTGATGGACCGAGAGGCAGAGACGTGTTTCCCCAGCTTCACGTGCTGCTTCCTGTCGGACAGGAAGTCAGTGATCCACTTGCAGGTGGAGTCGGGCACGTGCAGCTGAGAGAGTTTGTCCTGCAGCAGAGACTGGATGATGGTGTTGAAGGCAGAGCTGAAGTCCACAAACAGGATCCTGGCGAATGTTCCTGGAGAGTCCAGATGCTGGAGGATGAAGTGGACGGCCTGTAGCAGACGTGCAGAGTAACCCACGGGACACCGGCAGCTCACTTATGGATTTCTTTATTTTGCATGTATACTCCGACGTTGCTCGCGGGTTCGTTCGGTCGTTCGTTCGTTTGCTCATCCGCTCGCTCCACGCTCGCTCCTGCGTGTCAGGTCCACCACCCCTCTCTCCAGCCTGCTCACTACTTTTAAGCACAGGGAGATCATTAGTCCAATGCATTCCAGCTGCACTCATTCCCTGCCGGCACCGTTCCCTGCACCCCTCCTCCCAGCCTTCCTCCCCTCTGCAGCTGAGCTAATCACACCCCGCCACCACATACCCCCACCGCCCGACTTAGGCCGGGGAGCCGTCCGGCCGAACCAACTCCCCCCCCCCCCCCCCCCCCCCTCCGGAGGACGGGAGAGGAAGTCGGCCACGACCATCTGCGTCCCGGGCCTATGGATCACCTTGAAGTTAAAAGGCTGTAAAGCTAGATACCACCGAGTGATCCGGGCGTTGGTATCCTTCATGCGGTGGAGCCACTGCAGCGGGGCGTGATCCGAGCAGAGGGTGAATGAGCGTCCCAGGAGGTAGTACCGCAGGGAGTCGACCGCCCACCGGATGGCCAGGCACTCCTTTTCCACGGTGCTGTACCTGGCCTCTCTTTCCGACAACTTCCGGCTGATGTAGAGGACCGGGCGGTCCACCCCCTGCACCTGCTGGGACAAAACGGCCCCCAGCCCTCTGCTCGACGCATCAGTCTGCAAGACAAAAGGGAGCGAAAAGTCAGGGGTATGTAGAAGGGGTTCCCCACAGAGAGCCTGTTTTACCTCCTCAACCGCCAATTGGCACCGCTCGGTCCACTGGACCGGATCTGGGGCACCTTTCCGGGTCAGGTCAGTCAAGGGGCTGGTCAGCTCCGCAAAGCCCGGGATGAACCTCCTGTAGTACCCGGCCAGCCCCAAAAACCGCCTCACCTCTTTTTTTGTCTTGGGACGCGGGCAGGCCGCAATAGCTGCGGTCTTGTCTACCTGAGGGCGCACCTGCCCGCCCCCCAAGTGGTACCCCAGATACCGTACCTCCCTCCGCCCAACTGCACACTTCCCCGGGTTGGCGGTGAGCCCGGCCTGCCTCAGGGATTCCAGCACCGCGCCCACCTGCCGCACATGCTCCGCCCAGGTGGTGCTGTGTATGATCACATCATCCAGGTAGGCGGCAGCATATGCAGCATGCGGGCGAAGCACCCGGTCCATGAGGCGTTGGAAGGTGGCCGGGGCCCCGAACAACCCAAAGGGAAGCATGGCGAATTGGTATAACCCAAACGGAGTGGAGAAAGCCGTCTTTTCCTTGGACTCTGGTGACAAGGGAATCTGCCAGTAGCCCTTGGTTAAATCCAGTGTCGTAAAAAAACGTGCGGTGCCCAATCGGTCCAGGAGTTCGTCGACCCGGGGCATCGGGTAGGCATCGAAACGTGACACGTCATTCACCCTGCGATAGTCCACACAGAACCGTACAGACCCATCCTTCTTAGCGACCAAGACGATGGGGCTGCACCAGGCGCTGTTGGACTCCTCTATTACCCCCATCTCCAGCATTGCCGCTAATTCCCGCTGAACCACTTTTCTCTTGTGTTCAGGTAACCTGTAGGGCCGTGTTCGCACGGTCACGCCCGGGGACGTCTCAATGTGGTGCGCTATGAGGTCCGTGCGACCTGGCAGGAGAGAGAACACATCATTAAATTGACTTTGCAACCGGGCTAAGTCCGTTCTCTGGGCCGCGGAGAGATGGGCCTCGAAGTGGAGCCGGGTCGGATCGGTGGACTTAGAAACCTCGGGCCCCAGCTCCTCTCTCTCAGCTACTGCGGACACCAGCGAAACAGACTCCGCCTCCCTCCACTGTTTGAGGAGGTTGAGGTGGTAGATCTGCGTAGCTCCGCCCCTGTCAGATCGCACCACCTCATAGTCGACGTCCCCCACCCGCCGTGTGACCTCAAAGGGCCCTTGCCACCTGGCGAGGAGTTTTGAGCTGGAGGAAGGAAGCAATACAAGAACTTTTTCTCCCGGTGTAAATTGTCTCAGCTTTGCTCCTCTGTTGTACAGCCGTTGTTGACGCTCCTGGGCCTCGAGCAAATTCTCACGTGACAACTCACCCAGTGTGTGGAGTTTGGCTCGCAGGTCCAGGACGTATTGAATCTCGTTCTTACCGGGGCTCGGACCCTCCTCCCAGTGTTCCTTAAGCAGGTCGAGCACCCCCCGTGGTTTCCTGCCAAACAGCAGCTCAAAGGGAGAAAATCCCGTGGAGGCCTGGGGCACCTCCCGTACTGCAAACAACAGAGGATCCAGCCATTTATCCCAATGACGTTCATCGTCGTGAATGAACTTACGAATCATGGATTTTAAGGTCTTATTCAGCCGCTCCACCAGCCCGTCGGTCTGGGGGTGATAGACGCTGGTCCGAACAGACTTAACTCCCAGTAATTCGTAAAGTTCCCGCAGTGTACGTGACATGAACGAGGTGCCCTGGTCCGTCAGAATCTCTTTCGGGATTCCAACGCGGGAGATGACCTGAAACAACGCCTGCGCAACACTCCTCGCGGAAATGTTGCGCAATGGCACTGCCTCGGGATATCGTGTTGCGTAATCCACCAGAACTAGCACAAAGCGATATCCCCGTGCACTCCGGTGAAACGGCCCAATAAGGTCCATACCTAAGCGCTCGAACGGCACCTCCATTAACGGGAGCGGTCGCAGCGGCGCTCTCGGAATGGCCGGCTGGTTCACTAGCTGACACTGCGGGCAGGACGCGCACCATCGGCGCACATCCGCCCAAATGCCTGGCCAGTAAAATCGGGCCGTTATCCGGTCCATAGTTTTGTCACTACCCATGTGGCCCGCCATCGGGTTATAGTGAGCCGCCTGGAAAATTATTTCCCGACGGCTTTTTGGTATTACCAACTGCGTGTTCTCCTGACCTGTACGAGTGTCACGACTCACTCTGTATAACCTGTCCCTGATCAATGAAAAGTGCGGGTATGATAATGCGGCGTCAGGGCGCACCATGTGACCATCAATACGTATCACCTGGTCGAAGGCAGAGCGTAGAGTATCATCACGAGACTGTTCCAGTGGAAAATCTTCCATGGAGCGTAATTCGGGAGCCCGCGGAGTCTCCGTGGGAGGCTCCGACGGTTCCCTGTCCCTGTCTGCAGTGTCGGACGACCTCGCGTCACCACTGAGCACCGCACACATCCCGCATGTCCCTGCCGATCGTGACCGCACCCCCGCACACTGCCCCGCTAGCTTATGAAACCCTGCCCAGTCCGTCCCCAAGATTAGGGGGTGCGTAAGGCGGGAGCTAACCGCAACCTTTATCTTATGCTTTTTACCCCCACACCTAATCTCTACCGGTACCACTGGGTAGGCGTGAACGTCCCCATGCACACACTTAATACACACCCGCGATGCCTCCACCAATGCCCCGGGTCGAACCAGCCTCGGGTGGATCATGGACTGCGTGCAGCCCGAATCCACCATCGCCTGGTATGTACCCCCCTGGATCCTTACCGGAACGCAGTACGTCGCTCCCGGACCGGGGGAGGGTGTTGGAGGTCCGGCAACACTCACCGTCTGGCCCACCTCCATCAGGGGGCACTCCCGCCGGTAGTGCCCGGGCTGCCCACACCTCCAACACTCCTGCCCTGGCGGTTGAGGCGCTCTCGGTGGGTCGGGAAGAGTGCCGGGTCCGGTCGGTTCCGCACGGTCGGCCCCCCGGGTACGGGCTGGTGATCTCAGTACTTTGACGTCGCACACTCGTTGCTCGCTCGTCGCTCACTTGCCGTTCGCTCCACACTCGCTCCCCGCGTGCTCCAGAGTCGGGTTCAGCGTTCTCTCTCCAGATCTGCTCACTGGGTTTAAGCACAGGCGTGACAATTAGGCTGATGCCCCTCAGCTGTGCTCGTTAGCGGCCGGCACTGTTCCCTGAACCCCTCCTCCCAGCTCTCCCCCCCTCTGCAGCTGAGCTAATCACACCCCACCACCACAACATGATTAAAATCCAGTTATTGTTAAAAATCTAGTTCTAAAGTTCACAAGGAAGTCTACATCCTTTTTCCTGGTTTTACTTGTTGGGATTGTTTTCCAGGGTGGGGCCTCAGTGTGACAGCGGCAGGGAAGAAGCTGTTACTGAACCTGCTTTGTCTGAGAACGTCTCCCAAAGGAGGGGAGGGCAAACGGTCTATAGCTTGGGTTGCCATTGTCTTTCACGATGCTGCGCACCCTCTGCATACATCTTTTGTGCTGGACAGTCTTAATGGTGGGGAGTGAGGGAGCAGGGATGCGCTGGGCAGTTTTTACACCCCTCTGGAGAAATTTTTGGTTCGCAACAGAGCAACTAGTAACTGAGCCTGTGAATCTAACCTGGTCGGGAGCAGGTTTTCTTCAAGAAACCTTGAGTTTCTTTCACAGTCTCCTCCCCCTGACAGCAGCTAGCCAATGACACAGCGCGCTTTCATTTCCTCGTTCATTCATTCTCTGAATCAGGCGGATTTTAGCACAGTTTCCACATATGAACAAAATAAGATCTCTGTTACGTGAAAGACAAGTGTTTTCTGGAACATGGGATGTCCCTTTTTGGACGATCCTGTTGATGAAGAATCTGTTTTACTTCGCAAGCCTTGATTAGATATATTGACTTTTCCACATAACTACTTGTTTGTTTGTTTCTTCTTAGTCCATCAAAAATGTACATAACCTCACCCGCCCTCACATAACTAACGTCCCTCATCGTGGACATGTTGTGACATGGTGTGTATTTCAAGCCTGTGTGTAGAGCAAAAAATTTAATTTCCCCACTGGGAATTGGTAAAACATATGGATTATGATTAATGTGTAAATTAAATAATAACTGAGAACACTATATAATTACGGGTTCATACTCGCCGTACGCTTGCATTAATACTTTGACTGGTTGTTGCCATGGTAAACCGTTGTATCGTGGCTCCATTCATGCTGCCTTCAGTACACACGCTCAACTCTAAACAGCTGTTCTGAAACCTAAAACTCAGTGTAAATCAACTCAGAGTTAAGGGTTTGACTCAGAGTTTGATGAACCTCCTACCTGAAACGGACACCAGGTCTGCAGTCGTAGGCGAAGAGGAAGTAGAGGAGGTGATTGTCCAGGTGGGAAAGAGAGTGAAGTGCCATGGAGATGGGATCCTCCATACTCCTATTCATGCGGTAAACATGTAGGGGGTCCATGGAGGTGGCAAACAGGATTTGAGATGAGCCAGGACTAGCCTCTCGAAGCACTTCATGGGGGGTGAGGGTGGATGTAATTGAGGCTCGTTGCTTCGGCGTGTGGGTGGACATGGACGTTGTTAATTAGTCCAAATCAAAAATATATATATGCTCAATTAGCCTTTCTAATTGATTATTATTATATTTAAGTCTGAAGTGGTGCACCGACCTGCATTGCCATCCCCAGAGTCATGCTAAATATGTCATGTTTGAGTTATGATGTATGCAATCAATGAAAGTTTATTAAATAAGCCACCTAATAAAGAATGTATAACCCAACCTAATGCTGCCTGATTCTAGAATAGTGTTATCCTTTTTACTCCCTCCCTTTTTTGTCATTATAAAATTTGTCTTTTCAACTTCTCTATAGATACTTTTTCTCCGTCCATGGCCGCTCTCACTTTCTCTCCATCCCTTCCTCTCCTTACATCAGTGTTACCGGTACATCTCTCTCTCTGGGTAATGAATGGCTGCACATTTATCTGTGTGTCAGCCGGAGGTGTGGAGGTGTGTCTCCCCCAATCAATATCTCATTAGTTTAAAAAGCCCTGCCTCTCTCTCCATGCCGCCATCCCATGCTTTTTCCATTTCTTTCCAATCCTCTTTCATCATTTACACATCTCTTTATCTCTCTTTCAATGTTCTTTATCTTCTCTCAAACCTTATTTATTCCTCTGTTTGCTCTATCTCATTCACTTTTTTTTCTGCCATTACCTATGAAATGTTAGAGTAAATCTATCCCCAGACTTTAAAAAACTAAATACTGCTTTTAATCATTTAAAACTGTTAGAAATAAATTGCCATGTTCAAATTGTCATATTTCTAATTCAGGCTGATGACTACAATGAGACTGGTTTTGCATGTGGAGGCCAATTCAAGTTTCTCCCTCTTGAGCGAGTAGGCGATGTGGCGGAAGCAGGACTCAAATGCATAATTTTTACTAACAAATGACTTTATTCAAACATTTAAAATAAAGATGCCTAGGAGCAAACCGGGAATCAGGCCAGGAGCAATAAAGCACATTCCGACTGGTTGGGAATGGCCTTACAGAGGGCACCATTTTGTGTTGGTTAATAGCTAGTGTGAAATTAAATTATTGAAATCAATAGAATTATTAATAATATTAAAATAATTTACTAAATAAATAGAGGGGCACAACTCTTAAAAAAAGGACTAATAACAAACTATAAAGTCTCATAATTGATATTCACTCAGTAAGAGCAAGGAATTGAAGGTTTGAGTTCATACACTGACTTTTTCCAACCAGTACTACAGTACACATATGCACAAAGAAATCACAGAAAACTGAAAAGCTCCTTAAAGTATAAACGGGTTTATTAACGTCCAACCATATTCAAATCAATACCATTTGAAATCAACAAAAGCTACTTTACGATATCCTAATATCTAAACTAATAACATGAATTCATGCATGTGGAGGTGCCGGTGTCTGTCATAAGGAGGGGGGAGCTCAGGAAGGGAGTTAGCTGGACACTAAGCTGCCGACCACAAGGCCGTGTTGCCAAGCCATGTTGCTAGCAGGCTGTGTTTATAGAGGTTTTCCTTCTTGGGGAGCTGATTGGGCCGGAAGTAAAGATTGGGCAGCCGGACTTCTCTGGAGCAGCTAGATAATGGTTTTGGTTTGAGAGGCTTAAATACTTAATCCTGTCATCGACTTTGGAATGTTGATTTGAAGAGGCTGTCTTCAACTTCCCATCGACGCAAGTCAATTGGGAAAAAATGGAGATACTGCAGTTTTGACCTTGCACTGACCATTTTCGATTTGGAGAGATCATACAGTCCTATCCTTACACCGACCAGAGTCAGTTGGGAAAGAAAAGATTCAGGAGAGGCTGTCGAACCTCAAAACGAACTGTCCGGAAAGAAAGTTTGCAGAGGGGAAGCGCACAGACCATAGTGTCATGTCCAGGAAATTGTGTTAGCGAAGTTTGTTTTATTTTGAAAATTAACCCGCTTGTGTCAGGCAACTCGCCCCTTCCTCCTGTGTCTGTCTGATTGTCTGCCCTGCCCCTGATTGTTTCCACCTGTGCCCCTACCTTGTGTGTGTATATATTGTCTGAGTCTCCCTTTGTCCTGTGCCAGTTCGTCTTGTCCCATGTCATGGATCCATCGTGTCGCCAGCTAGAGCTTACGTTATGGACTTGTTTTTGTTCTTCGATTCCGTGTAAGTTTTTTCCTCTCTCAAGAGTGATTTTCATTTCATCGGCTCCTGCCACGTTTTGTTAATAAAACTTTGATTTTTGAAGAGTCTTGTTGTACGAGTCGTGCGTTTGGGTTCAGGATCATTGTCCGGTCGTGACAGAACGAACTGGCCAGCATGAACCCAGCCGACTCAGACCACCTAAAGGCAGCAATTTGCTCCCAAGGCACCCGCCTTAATCAGCAGGAGGATCAGTTATCCGCCCTGCAACACGGAGTAAAAGAGCTGGCAAGCGGCCAGGAGGACTTCAAAGCCGCCATGGCGACCCAGGTGAATCTTCTATCAAATCAGATTCATCAGATGCTCACCCATTTGACTCAAGCACAATCAGCACCCCCCGCACCAACTGCTGCCGAAGCACCACCAGTTCCAGCTCCCCACGGCCAGGCTCTTCGCCTTGCCCCACCCGAGAAGTTCTCCGGTGAGTCTGGGGAATGCAAATCCTTCATCGTGAACTGTGAAATGCACTACGAACAATTGCCCTCAGCCTTCCCCACAGAAAAGTCCAAAGTGGCATTCATGATCTCTCATCTCACTGGGAGAGCGAGAGTATGGGCAACCACAGAATGGTCCAGAGCCTCACCGATCTGCCAATCACTCGCTCGGTTCACAGAGACGTTAAGGAGGGTGTTTGACCCCACAACATCAGGCAGAGAAACCGCTCGGGAGCTTAACAGCATCAGGCAAGGTTTGGACTCGGTTTCAGATTATGCCATCCGCTTCCGCACACTATCAGCTGACAGCGGGTGGAACGCCACCGCGTTGTACGACGCATTCGTCTCAGGACTTTCAGACCCCATACAAGACTTGTTAGTTCCCCTTGATTTGCCTGAGGATCTCGATGCCGTAATTGCATTAGCGGTTAGGACAGACCATCGCCTGAAGACTCGAAGACAGGACAAATCACGCGTCAGTTACTCAAGATCACGCCCGAGGTCGTTCTTCGACCGACAGGAGGGACTTTCCTCCCCTGCTGTCGCCAGCCCAGTGGAGAACTGCGTCTCCGCAGGATCCAGAGGAATCCATGCAGCTGGGACAGGCTCGCTTGTCCACCGAAGAACGACGACGGCGCCTGCAGGAGGGGAGGTGTTTCTATTGCGGCGAACAAGGACATCTAGTGGCAGGATGCCCGGCGAAGCCGACGACCCACCAGGTGACCAAGAATTCCCCGGCCAGCCGCTTCGCCTCATCAGGCAGCTCCTCCCGTTCCCTGACGAAGATCCAGGTAAGCCACCATGACACCACAGTCTCCATGGGAGTACTAGTTGACTCAGGGGCTGATGAAAGCCTCATGGACTGGGGCTTCGCCAGCCAAATGGGTATTAGGTCGGTGCCCTTGAACCATCCCTTGAAAGCCAACGCCTTAGACGGCAGCTTTATTTTTAATGTGACACACGTGACTGAACCCGTGGCCGTACATATCGGGGATCACCATGAACTAATGACTTTCCATCTGTTCCACTCTGCTCAACACCCCCTGATCTTGGGGTTCCCCTGGCTCAAGAAACACAACCCCCACATTGACTGGTGTTCAGGGAGGATTATGAATTGGGGGACAGGGTCAGGCAGGGCACCTAGCAAAGAAGTGGGAATTGGAGTCGTTGGGGACCTTGAAGCGGCTCCAGCTTCGCCCCACACATGCAACCTGCCTGACATGACCCCCATCCCCAGCTGCTATCACGATCTCGAGGAAGTGTTCAGCAAGAGTAAGGCTACCACCCCACCGACCTTACGACTGCGCCATTGACCTTATCCCGGGGGCACCCATTCCGAAGGGGAGACTTTATTCCATTTCTGGTCCTGAGAAGGTTGCCATGACTGAATACATTGAGGCTTCATTGAAAGCAGGACTTATACGCCCCTCCTCGTCCCCAGCGGGAGCAGGGTTCTTTTTTGTGGGGAAAAAGGACAGTTCCCTGCGACCCTGCATTCACTATGGCCCATTAAATGACATTACAATCAAGAATCGATACCCGTTGCCCCTCATGTCATCTGCCTTTGAACAGTTGCAACAAGCAAAGGTTTTCACCAAGCTAGACTTGCGGAATGCATATCACCTGGTCCGCATTAGAGAGGGTGACGAATGGAAGACCGGGTTTAACACTCCCTCTGGCCATTATGAGTACCTTGTGATGCCATTTGGTCTGACCAACGCTCCGGCGGTATTTCAGGCATTGATTAACGATGTGCATAGGGAATTTCTTAACCAGTTTGTATTTGTCTACCTAGATGATATCTTGATTTTCTCCCCTGACCAAGACACTCATGTTTGCCATGTCCGCCAGGTTCTCCAGCGCCTGCTGGAGAACCAGCTTTATGTCAAAGCTGAAAAAAGTGAATTTCATGCCAAAGTTGTGTCTTTTTTGGGCTTCGTCATAGCCCCTGGAAAGATACAAATGGATCCGGCTAAAGTCAGCGCTGTGGCTCGGTGGCCTACACCTGATAACCGCAAGAAGGTTCAGCAATTTCTGGGTTTTGCTAACTTCTACAGGCGGTTTATCAGAAACTTCAGCGCCATAGCGTCCCCTCTCCATGCCCTCACTTCTCCCCAAGCTCGGTTTCTGTGGTCTCCCCAAGCTGAGGAGGCTTTCACCCGGCTCAAGGAGATGTTCACCTCGGCCCCCATCCTCACTGTTCCAGACCCCAGTCGACAGTTCGTGGTGAAGGTGGATGCCTCTAACGACGGGGTGGGGGCGGTCCTGTCTCAGCGATCTGCAAAGGACCACAAGCTACATCCATGTGCCTTCCTGTCTAGAAAACTTTCACCGGCGGAGCGGAACTACGACGTCGGTAACCGTGAGTTGCTCGCTGTAAAACTGGCATTAGAAGAGTGGAGACATTGGTTAGAGGGGGCCCAACACCCGTTTATTGTCTGGACTGACCACAAAAACCTCGAGTATATCCGCAAGGCTAAACGTTTGAACTCTCGCCAAGCCAGATGGACTCTGTTCTTTAACCGTTTTGACTTTGTTTTGTCCTACAGGCCGGGGTCCCAGAACACCAAGCCAGATGCCCTGTCTCGTCTGTTCGACCCCGAGCCCACTGCCAAGAAACCAGAGCCAATCCTGCCACTGCACCGTGTGGTAGGAGCGGTAACGTGGCAGATAGAATCAGAGGTGAAGCGTGCTAACGGTGAGAACCCTACACCTAGTGGTTGTCCAGTTAATCGCCTGTTTGTCCCGGTTGCTTTGCGCCCACAGGTGATTCATTGGGCTCACACCTCGAAGCTCACCTGCCATCCAGGGATCAGGAGAACCATATACGCCATCAGACAAAGGTTCTGGTGGCCGGCAATGGAGCGCGAGGTCCGGGAGTATGTGGGCGCGTGCCCAGTCTGTGCTAGGAACAAGACCTCCTCCCAGGCACGCTCGGGTCTGCTGCAACCACTTCCAGTGCCCAGTCGACCCTGGGCTGAAATTTCGCTGGATTTCGTCACCGGCCTCCCAGTCTCCCAAGGTAACACCACTGTCCTTACAGTGGTGGATAGATTTTCAAAGATGGTGCATTTCATTGCCCTCCCTAAACTCCCGTCGGCCAAGGAGACCGCCGAAACCCTGCTTAACCATGTCTTCCGCATCCATGGGTTTCCCAGAGACGTGGTGTCAGACCGGGGGCGCCAATTCATATCTCAATTTTGGACTGAATTCTGTAAGCTGATCGGGGCCACTGCCAGCCTCACATCTGGATACCATCCAGAGGCCAACGGACAGGCCGAGCGCCTTAACCAGGCACTGGAGACAAGTCTCCGTTGCCTGGTATCCCAGAGCCCGTCTTCCTGGAGCAAATACCTAGCCTGGGTTGAATACGCCCACAACTCGCTCCCCACAGCGGCCACGGGGCTGACCCCCTTCCAGTGCGCCTTTGGCTACAAAACCGCCCCTGTTCCAAGAGACTGAGAAGGAGGTCGTCGTCCCATCCGCCCATGCCATGGTCCGGCGCTGCCCGCAAAATCCTCCTTCGCAGTGCAGAACGCATGAAGAAGGCCGCTGATCGCAGGCGCCAGCCAACGCCGACATACCAGCCGGGCCAGAAAGTTTGGCTCTCCACACGAAACTTGCCACTCCACGTCGCCTCCCGGAAATTGGCCCCCAGGTTTGTGGGTCCGTTTCCAGTGTCGAAAGTAATTAACCCTGTCTCTGTTCGTCTGCGCCTTCCCAGGTCCCTAAGGGTACACCCTACATTCCACGTTGGGAAGCTGAAACCCGCTAAGGAGAGCCCTATGGTGCCCAGGGCCGCTGCCCCGCCTCTTCCCCGGATGGTTGACGGGGGCCCGGTCTACCCAGTGAAGCGGCTATTGGCTGTTCGCAAACGGGGGAGGGGACGCCAATATCTGGTGGACTGGAAGGGCTATGGCCCGGAGCACCGTTCCTGGGTCCGCTCCAGCTTCATCGTGGATCTGGCACTCATCAGGGATTTTCATAACCGTGAAGGTCCGTCAGGAGCCGTCCCTAAAGGGGGGGGTACTGTCATGTCCAGGAAATTGTGTTAGCGAAGTTTGTTTTATTTTGAAAATTAACCTGCTTGTGTCAGGCAACTCGCCCCTTCCTCCTGTGTCTGTCTGATTGTCTGCCCTGCCCCTGATTGTTTCCACCTGTGCCCCTACCTTGTGTGTGTATATATTGTCTGAGTCTCCCTTTGTCCTGTGCCAGTTCGTCTTGTCCCATGTCATGGATCCATCGTGTCGCCAGCTAGAGCTTACGTTATGGACTTGTTTTTGTTCTTCGATTCCGTGTAAGTTTTTTCCTCTCTCAAGAGTGATTTTCATTTCATCGGCTCCTGCCACGTTTTGTTAATAAAACTTTGATTTTTGAAGAGCCTTGTTGTACGAGTCGTGCGTTTGGGTTCAGGATCATTGTCCGGTCGTGACACATAGCAGAAGAACCCCCACTGTCTGTGGCTTGGCCTAGCAGATCTCAGGGCACAGACTCCTTTAAGACATTTAATGATGCGACACATTGCTTAATGGAATTGCTCTGGTATCCAACAGCACTGTCAGAAATCTTGGAGTTCTCTTTGACCAAGATAAGTCCTTCAACTCTCATATAAAGAATACTTCTAATACATCTACGTAATATATCGAAAATCAGGAACTTCCTGTCTCAAAGTGATGCAGAAAAACTAGTTTGTGCATTTGTTACTTCTAGACTGGATTACTGTAATTCTTTGTTATCAGGCTGCTCTTGTAAATAGCTTAAACCTCTCCAGTTGATTCAGAATGCTGCAGCACGTGTATTAACGAGAACTAAGAAATGGGATCATATAACTCCTGTATTAACTTCTCTGCACTGGCTTCCTGTTAAATAAAGAATAGAAAGGTACTTCTCCTCACCTACAAGGCACTTGCTGGTGAGGCACCGTCTTATCTTAAAGCGCTTGTTACACCCTACTGCCCTACAAGGCATCTGCGCTCCGTAGATGCTGGGCTACTTGTGGTTCCTAGAGGTTTTAAAAGTAGGATGGGGTCTAGAGCCTTCAGTTATCAAGCTCCTCTTTTGTGGAACCAGCTTCCACTTTCAGTCCAGGGGGCAGACTCAGTCAGTTCATTTAAGATAAAGCTTAAAACGTTCCTCTTTGATATTGCTTATAGTTAGGGCTGGTTCAGGTTAGCCTGGACCAGCCCTTAGTTAAGCTGCTCTAGGCTTAGACTGCCGGGGGGACTTCTTAGGACACACCGAGCCCCTCTCTCACTTTCACACTCTCACTCTCTCCTTCCACAATCATCCATGTTTTATTAATCTACATCACTAATTCAGCTTCTTTCCGGGAGTTCTTTGTGCTTTCTCGCCTAGCAGGTCTCCGTGGATCATAGTCTTGTATGGACCCCGGTTCTGACTCCTGGCATGGCTCTGCTGACACCTGCTGCTGCCATCATCAACCAATATATTTCTGCTCTCCCTCCCCACAGAAGCCTCTGTAGATGGTGGTTCGATCTGATGGTGGTTGTCCCTGCAGTGGTCCTGCCGTACACTTGTTCTGCTACTTGCAATTACTTGTATAATTTCTGTTAGAGGAATTGAATGTATTGTACATTTTTTACATTGTTGATTCTGTACACATGTTATCCATTGCAGTCTGTCCATCCGAGGAGAGGGATCCCCCCTCTGACGTTCTCCCTAAGGTTTCTTCCCTTTTTTCCCCATTGTAGGGTTTTTTCATATTTTGGGGAGTTTTTCCTGTGCCGATGTGAGGGTTTCAGGACAGAGGATGTTGCATGTGTACAGACTGTAAAGCCCTCTGAGGCAAATTTGTAATTTGCGATTTTGGGCTATGCAAAATAAAATGAATTGAATTGAATTGAATTAAATACACTAGGATGGTGCAGCTGATTAAACATAGGTCGAGACAATCAGGGACTTGCTTGGTGCACTTTATTAAGAAGAAAGCAAAGACTTGTTTCTGTATCTTTTAAAATGTTACATTTAACATACACATGGCTTAAATACAGTGGGAAGGTGCAGGTGGAAACAATCAGGGACACAGCAGGAAATTACAAAAAAAAACAGGAAACAAACCCAAACTGTGACAGTACCCCACTCAAGGGACAGCTCCCAGACAGCCCTAAGAACTTCCGGGTGTTGGCCAGGACGGTAGGCAGGAGCTGGGCTTGCGGGCGCCGGCGACAGGTTATGGGGTGCCGGGCTCGGGAGCGCTAGCCCAGCTCCCAGACGGCCCTAAGAACTTCCGGGTGTCGCCCGGGGCGGTAGGCAGGAGCGCTAGCGGCAGGTCACAGGCAGCCGCAATTGGCAGGAAACTACAAAATAAAACAGGAAACAAACCCAAACTGTGACAGAAGATGTGTGATTTTGGATTTGCATAGCCTCTTTTCAAAAAAAATTCTCCCTACAATAAACATCCAACGTATGTTAACTTTTTAGGTCAATTCACATAAAAGAGGGACGGTCTTGGTTCTGGATAAAATAAGTACTCTTTGCCAGCTTCAGTCTCATATTGTTGCTCAAAGGAACTCCAGTGTGTCGGCCACTGACTAAGTTTGACAAGTTGGGAAAGAGAAGAGGTTGACCACACACCATGGTCTCTTATTTTTGGTAAACCGTTTAACATTTGTTCACCATTTGAGTTGAACCTTGATTGTTGACACTACTAAATCACTTTTCAGGATAAAAGCCCAACACTGGCTCCATATATCAGTCCACCCCTCCAGTATTTACAGCATGGAGTGGATTTATTGTCCGGCAGTATTCAAAACTCTCTCTGTAATGAGTCTGGGTACTGGGTGAGCTAACAAACACCCTATTGCTCATTTGACCAGAGTGGGGAAAGTAATTATGATAAACCAAATTACATTAATCATTTAGCTAAAATTTTGCTGATGAGTTCAGTCATGACTGAACAGTAACCTGAATTTAAATCACAAAATGCTGGAGAGTTGCCCGGGTTTGGTCTGCAACTATCAGCACAATAAGGCCTTTTATGTGAGCCAATCATGTCACACAGAGGGAGCCATCTTTCACACATACAGTGTTGCCTTTGAGAGTCTAGCATGACCATCTAATGGGTTATTTGTTCTCTACTGCTTTGTGTCCATCTTACTTCATACATCCAAACACACATGGACTTTTATCATATGGAGACATTCGTTATTAGCATCCGTCGTAAATAATTATAATCACTATCACTGCCAGAAGGGAGAGACAGAAGTTCTTTGTTCTAGCTAAGATTAAGTCTGGCTCTAAGTTAATATGTTGTATGCATTGTGCCCAGATTCAGAAGCCATTTATTGCCACATTTGTTACATAGAGATAAAGTAAAATAAGATAACAATATAAACAGATACGTATGTCCATATGTTCCCATGCAGAGAGAAACCACTGTGCAAATGTGGAAGGAATATGGTAACCATGGCGATCTGAGGAACCTTTTTTGTAAGAAATAACAGGAGATGATTTCACAGTATCTCTGTTCCCTGAATGATGATGTAGCAAATCCCCCCAAAATGCTCAATATCATTCTAGCTGCACTCGTGCATTAGCTATGTCACTAAAGGGAATGCATCATGACTGCAGGTGTACATTCATGCATCTTAGTACAGACAAGAGTCTTCGGCTTTATGCGTGCTTCCTGCCTCTGTTTCTCATTACTGGACACAAGGGCCCATCGTGTTGATGAGCATGATTAATCTGGATGATTAAAGTCATACAGTGGTTGGAGAGCTTGGGCACAAGGAGAGTTGTGTGGCTTTCTTTTAGGGGGATAGGGATTTGTGTCTGTGTTAAAATCCACAGAGCAGTGATTTCCCTTTATGGCCTGCTATATGCTAGTGAGCTAGCATCGCTGCCTGAGTTAGCGGAAGTTCTCCAAAACCGCTACAAAGATGCATTAGCCTAGTTTAGTAGTTTAGCATTACACCTACTAGAAGACTGTTGCATTGTTTCCCTCCACCACTGACACAAACTGAAAATGCTAGCTTATATTATTCTTAGCTCAGCAGTTTTAGCATTCCTCTAAGAGTGGAAAGCACTGAATGTGTAATGCCGTGTTTCTGTGTGTGTGCTGCTGTGGACAGCATATCTTTATCCAAAGCCTTTTCTACAAGGGACCAATGGAACACAACATTGGTGCTGCACTAACTCCACCTTCTGTTTTACTTTCATCAAAATACGCTTTAGCAGTTCCGGCTCAAGAACATAACATTTAGCTCACGTCTGTTGATTAAAGCCTGCATTGGAAATAGAATTTGTAGAAATAGAACATCTTACATTGTGTTTAAATCATGTTACAGCATGAATTACATTTGTTTTTATTTGAAATGATTTCTGCTCAGCAGATGTTACGCTCTGAATCCACCTGTGGCTTGGATCTTGGATTGTTTTGCTTCTGCAACCTGCCATACATGTCCTCCTTCTTCTCTGTGCCTTGTGAGTCTTTAAGGCATTGAGAGGTCCAGAGAGATATAGTAGGTACTGGCCTTCAGGGGAGAGCTGTGGCGCTCCAGTCGTAAAGCTTCACCTGGCTTGGGTTGTTGTTTGGAGAAGTGCCCCCCTCCTCCCCGTGGCCTAGAGCAATGTCTTTGCCAGAGATAGTGCCAATGAGACGGAACTCAAAATGGGCAAACAGTATTCGTGAGATGGAGCGCGAGCTGTTCTGTGCTTTATGGAGCCAAAGGGGTAGATGCTGTCGTTTTTGGCTGTAGCACTAACCCGTGAAATAGAGTTCACCCTCCCTGAGATGGCAGCCTACCGCTTGTCCTGCGGACATAGGGGCATTCACAAAGAGAAAGCGGTGTAGTCAAATTTAATAGAAGCTCACAGGCCCGTGTACACACTTCCCAAACACACAAAGATGAATTGGTCCACATACCCATAGCTGTTTTTTCTTATCATGTTACTTTCTATCCCCTCTATCCAACACCCCCCTCATCCGTTCTCAACCTCATCTTTGTTTCCTGTGTGTTTACAGCACGTCTGATCCCTCAATTATTCCAGAGGTTAATTCTGTCTGACGCCAACATCACCCTCTTCATCATGCTCCATCCTCACATTCCCGCCCTCTATTCATGCATGCATCTCCTGGGAGGATGTATGCAGATGGACTGGTGGTGGTGCAAAGAGCAGTGTCATTTTCATTACGCACACACCCATGAACGCACCACAACCATTAATGCCTATGTAGTGAATGTTTTGCTGAGGTTAGGGTCTTCCTCATGTGTGGAGATCAGTAGCCAGAACACACAGCCAAGCATACTGCAGTATATGGGTACAATCAAGCTTTTATGTGGGCTTGGTACAATAAATGTCACGGATCGGGTGCTGGTGCAGGCGAAAGGCAGGACTCAGATGCAGGATTCTTCTTAACGTGCTCTTTATTTGCAACCAAACCAGGACAACGTGCACCACCGACGAGTAACATGGACAATGACGCGACAAAGGACAACTGGCATACAGGGCTTAAATACACAAGGGAGGTGCAGGTGATTGGACACAGGTGGAAGCAATCACAGGACAGGAAGTGAAGTTACCCAGAGACACGAGACACAAGAAAGCTACAAAATAAGACAAGCAGACCCAAACCGTGACAGAACCCCCCCCTCAAGGACCGAATTCGCCGTAGCGGCCGCCCCCCCGAGACCCTGAAGCCCGGTCGCCGTAGCGGCCGCCCCCCCGAGACCCTGAAGCCCGGTCGCCGTAGCGGCCGGCCCCCCGAGACCCTGAAGCCCGGTCGCCGTAGCGGCCGGCCCCCCGAGACCCTGAAGTCCGGGCGCCGTGGCATCCCGGCCGGAGGGACCCGACACCGTGCCGCCGACTCGTGGAGTCCCCTGGGTGGCCGGGGGTTGTTGGGTTCCCCGCCCTCCCTCCCTTGTCTGTTTTTCTAGGTTCCACCCTCCTTTAGGACCGTCTGGAATTCGGTCCTTAAGGGGGGGGTTCTGTCACGGTTTGGCCTCGCTTCCTGTTTTAGTTTGAAGTTTCATGTCTCTTGTGGTCCTGGGTTAACTTCACTTCCTGCCTTGTCTTGTGATTGCGTGATTGTCTCCACCTGTGTCCAATCACCTGCACATCCCTTGTGTATTTAAGCCCTGTGTGCCAGTTGTCCTTTGTCGCGTCATTGTCTTACGTCATTCGTCGTTGGAGCACGTCTTGTATTTGTTTAGCAATAAAGAGCACTTTGATTGGAAAAACTCTGCGCTTGAGTCCTCCCTGCAGCCCGACCTTCTGACACTATTCAGCTCTTAGCGTTAATTCAAAGCATTTTTTGATTTCCTTGTGTTGTAATACCTCCCTCGATGAGAGATTTTTCGTTTGGCTTTTGCAGCTCTGGGAGTTAAATCAGAGCATTTTTAGTTCTACTTTGTTATTTTCTCCTTTCCTCGCTAAGAGAGGGTTTTGTTTGCTTCCTGTCATTTAGTATCACCCAGCTCTATTAATTTAGCCAGAGCATTTCTCCGTTCATCCCTCTTCAGAGGAGTTTTTGTTTCCAGGGATTCCAGGCGTCTGAGTCCTCCTCAAGAGTTCGCCCCGTGACAAAATGAGCTGTGTAGAATATAATTTCCTTAAAAACTACAGCGTAGAATAACATGAAAACTTAACAAACCATGTTAATGCATCAAGGGTTGATTCTATTTGAAGATTACACATGAAAAAGGTCTGTCACTGTGTGAATAGCACAGCTTGATGTTTTGGGGTGGAAAATACGGAATCGATCAGTCGCTTGATTGAGAGGGTACAGTGGAAGACATACAGCTGTCTGCACACACAGTCAATATGCACACATTCCTGCGTTTGTGGGCTGCATATTAGTCCTTTTCTGCTCCAGCTTTGTTCCATCCCTTACATTACATGTCATTTAGCTGACGATTTTATCCAAAGCGACTTGCAATAAGTGCATTTCAACCGTAGAGATACAAGATACTTGCATGCTTAAAGAGGCAAAAAGTAATTTCTAGAAAGGGCTGCTCCAGAAAATCACTGTTCAAGATATTCACTGTCCTTCTTGCTTACATTTAAGCCCTTACTTAAATTTACTCCTTAATGCATGCAGATTTTCTTTCTGCCTGACTGAGGTAACACATCGATCCATAAACAGATGGATTCGCTTTCTCTCGCTATCATTTTTTGCTGTGTTTTCTTTCATACCGTGTATCCTAAATTTGAATAATGTTCATATAACAATATGATGTGGGAAATCTTCTAAACACCGTGTGTAATGGAAACCTCATTTCTCATTCATCATGGTCATGACAGCTCTTTGTAGTGGAAGCCCTTCCTCCTCATATCTTGCAGTGTGAGAGGATAATCATAGGTGTCATTCAATCATTGTGAATGACTGTACAGAAACACACACACAGTTGTTATGCTCTAGAGATAGGGTGTCAAACTCATTTCAGGTTCGGGCAAGATACTGCCCAGTTTGACCAAACACAGGCCACCGGTTCGGCTGACGGGGGGGCGTACACACCCCTGCACTGGACGGGCAGCCGTATGTGCCAAATGTGAATTAAGCACTCGCGGGCTACATAAAATGACGTGGCGAGCCACATGTTGCCTTGAGTTTGACACATGTCAAATGACATGCCCTAACTCTCTTTGTCACACCTTGCCTCCCAGTAAAGGGAACTATCATAAAGCATCATGGGGTAACTTATGTTTCACAAGGAAAAGACTTACCCCTTCCAATAAAGTAGATTTTAAATATTTTAAAAAAGCCCAGTGGATTCCTAAAATTTGAACAATGGGTTAGAATGATAGTGCATTTTTCTATTCATCATTCTAATTAATCCTCTGCTAGACTAATGAGTAATCACTTTGGAAAACTTGTATTATATTTTATTTATATATATTGATAAACTGGCTTTACTGAATTTTCATTATTTTTGTCAAATAACACTGAAATTATTTGCAGCAACAGATCACCTCGTCCTTCTCCGTTTAGTATGTTGGCACCTTGAACAACAGCATTTAGGAAACGTGAGCTAATCAACTGCTGTTGTTACGCTGCCTATACGTTTAACAGGAACTCACAGTTCCCAAGCTACTCAGCCACATCTCGCCGGTAAAAGCCATGAGCGCTGCTAGCAGCTTTTAGACGCTCTAGGAGCGAGTGCTGGGGTGCTGGGGTTGATGGCTTTTGTCTCGCTCCTATATTTGACCAATCCTGCTCAAGAATGAGGTTCGGCCCGTCTGAGTTCATTTACGTACGGACACAGAAATACAGGCATAAATAAATGAAGAAATAGATGTATTTAATTATGTTCTGTTCAGGGAGCTTCTATTAATACATGAATGTATTCTTTTACTTAAGTAATTTTTTGTGATCCATATTTGTCAGCTTTCGGTTTGTGTCATTTCTGTATTTTTAGCAGGTTTTTTTTAAATTTGTATCGGTGAGTTGAATTTCTGCTATGTATGTTTTTTGCCATGTATGTATTTTCAGCAAATCCATCGAAATTCATTTCAGCTTCTGCCATTTCTCTATTTTCAGCAATTCATTCAGCTTTTCTGATCTCTGTATTTTCAAAAATGTATTTCCGTAGTGTTTTGCAATTCTTTAAAATTCCTTTTAGCTTCTTATTTCTGTATTTTCAGCAACCCTTTCAAATTAATTTCAGGTTATTTTCATTTCTGTGTTTTCAGCAATTTTATGAAATGCATTTCAGCTTTTAGCATTCCAACACATTTTCAGCAGGAAATGCATTTCTAGTTCTGCTTTCCATGCTTAGCCAACAAGGAAAGATCCAGCATGGACAGCTATGGTGAGAGACCTTAACTCCCTCAGTACGAAGCATAGATTGATAGCCTACCTACTAACATGACCACAGGCAAATAAGGTATGAGGAACTAGAAAATGCATTTTCAGCAGAAAGTTGCTTAAAGTACAGAAAATTAAAAAAGCAGAAATAGAAGAAGCTGAAATTAACTTGAAAGAATTGCAAAAAAACAGAAATGGGAGAAGCTTCTACGAATTTGAAAAAATACAGAACTAATAAAAGCTTAAATTAGGAAAAGCTGAGAATTAAAAAATACTTGTAGTAATATAAGGTTTAGTACTAGTTATAGTTGTAATTGTGGTACTAGTTTTACTAGTATTTGAAAGCAACTGTGGTGTATCTATGGTTGAGCTACAGATAATCAGTGATGGAATTGGGTGAGGGGGGGTCGGGAGAGAGAATGTTTTTCATTCAAACTAAATGGACTTGGTAAATGAACTTGTACAGCGCTTTTCTAGTCTTCTGACCACTCAAGGCGCTTTAACACTACATGACATCACTCACCCATTCATACACTGATGACAGGACAGCAGGGCCGAGATCCTCCTTGTGGCACTGGCAAGCAATGGCAAGCGAGTGGCACCGTGTGGCACCGAGTGGCACGCAGCGGCACGTCAGTGGCAAAACAAGGCAAGCGAGTGGCAATTGCCAGTAATTCAGTGGCAAGTCCGGAGCGAGCGTCTCAGTGGCACGCTGAGTGGGCGGAGCCAAGTTTTCCTAGAAAACGGCCGTTGACGTTAATACCTTTTTTATTTTTATTTTTTTAATTTATTTGAGACAAGTGAGCGCTCGTTTTCCAGAGCAGGGGCTCGTTTTAGCTTTGGACCAGATACGGGCCACTGCGATCTCATGTCTGCGGGTTCCGTGTGGGGGCGGGCGGGGGTCCGTGTGGAGGTTCCGCGGGGATGTGGTGGTCCTCGGCCGGGAGCAGCACGGCGGGGTTGCGGGGGGCTCCGCGAGGGGGGCAGACATTAGCTTCATTAGCAGCGCCGCACTGATGTCTGCTTCCGTTAGCACAGCTCCTTAATGGCGCTCTCCCATGTTTGAAATATCTAACCGTCCTGCCTCCACCTTAATTGTCGTTACTCATGACATGCACGTTTACACTTAGGTTGCGTTCACAAAACCACGGTGTGAACTATTTGCTGAGTATGAGAGCGTCCTGCTCATATTTTAAGCTTCTCTCTTTAAAACCATATGAATTATTTGAAACGTATTTTAAATGAACCACATAAAAACATAACAAGTTTCCAAAACTTTTCCAGGTTTTTCATGACCTTACGAACCCTTGTTGAAAGAAAGCATGTCATGTGATGCCAATAATTAGCTGTTATGATTCAGCTGGCTGAGACCAACTGACAGAGTGGAGTATCCATGGCAACGAAACCAGCTGGTCACTAACAAGCTCACATGGGCACAGACAGACAGTGAGTTACTCAGAATCCACACCTCAAACAAATGCCCCCTGGAGCAAAACTATTTGGGGTAGCCTAAAATAATGTGATTTTGAGAGACACAAGACTCTACCGAACGCATGAGTTTAGCTTTCATGTCTGTGTTTTAAAACTGCTCAACTAGCAGTTTACAAAACATGTACCTTCTGTTTGTTTTTTTAATTTGTCAGCAGATTTGTATTGGACCCTATGGGACTTGAGACAGACTTTGTCCTACTCTCGGGCTCCTCACGAAAAAAGTAAATAAATGTGGGATTCCATACTCATATCAGTCCGACCAGCACAAGCACAGGATCGTTTTAATCTAGAAATAAAGCCTGAAAAGTGAATATTGTGCCTGTGATGTCAAAAGTGCCTCTTTTTTTTACTGAACTCTGACACAGGTCTCACTCTGACTCCTACCGCTCGACTCTAAGAGACGCAATACACATCAAGTTAAAACTCAGAAACGGACCCAAAAACTAATTAAACATAATTAGTGATTATGAAAAAAGTAGAATAGACATCAACAAGCTGTTTTTTGAATAAAATTGTTAAGACTTGTGTCGACATTTTAAAGTTTAAATGGTGTCTCTAGCTGAAAGATTGGAAAAGTTTTGAGACGATTTGAAAATGAACTCCATTGGAAACCATGCTAAAAAAGTTTGATTTTAATTAATATAAATTAATTTATAAGAGCTAAAAAGTTAAAGTCATAGCCCCCCTCTCCTGAAGGAGCTGAACATTTGAATATTTGAAAATAACGGTCTTAATAGCTGAAAGTGTGAAGGAGTTATAGCAATGGAAGAAATAGAATAATAATAATAAGATGTCGGAATAAAGATTCGAAGAACACTACTTGGATATGCATGAATGCATTCCAACAATAAAAAACAAATACAGAGCAACAACAAGACTAAGATGGGCTGAGCAAGCAGAACAGAAAAGAATGGAGGGAGAGGTTGAAAGCAAGAGGGAAGAAAGAGTAGGCGCTCGGAAGAAGAAGATGATGCTGATGAGAGTCTCAACAGCTGGTGTAATAAAGCATGCTAAGTGCAGGCCACCAGGTTTACAGGGCCTTTACCCCACAGCCGAATGTGCCATCATTTCCCCTTCTAAAACATTAATGTTGCACAGGACTGCCATAAATACATCACAGCGCAAATTTAAGAGTCTGGAATGGAGAAACCCCTCGATTGTTCTTTCCCGGGGCTCAAAAATACCCTGCAATAATGAAAATTATTTTGCATATGTGCAAAGAGGATGTTCATAATGGTGTTTTTGTGCCACTGTACCAAGCGACCGCAAAGGCAGTCAGATATAAAACACACAGCAAACAATTAAGAGTGAGAGGAATGAGCTCGTCCTTCCAGGGGCTCTGCATAACAAGCAGTGATTATCAGCCTTTGCCTAATAATGTCTGGGAAGAGCCACTTATTATGCATAACTATGGACACTTCTGCAGAAATACTGTATGCTTGTTTTTTGCTGGCAGGGGTTATTGGTCTGGGGCTGGCATTCCTAATCCTATGTCGCTGCAAAAACACGCTGCAACGCTGAGTGAAAAGGCAGCTGAGATAGCAAGCAAACAAAAAGTATGTCTGTTCAGAAAACACTATCCAGAAGTCCTCTATAAACACAAACTATGAATAAATAAATACATTAAATAGAACTTGAAGACAACATGCCTTTTCTTTGTATTTATAGTCAGAAAGCCATTATTAAAAAGGACAAATCTTGCAGGGGCAGAGTTGACGCTGTTGAAAAACGTTTCTTTACATTTCTGCCTGTATACCGGCATGGCTCTTTCACACAGGTTATACATGGCAACAATTACACAGTGTCAAATAATTAGAGGTGTAAGAGAAGACAATGGCTAATAGGCGAGGAGGGCCATTCAGTACTTCACAGGGAGCTAATTAAAGCTTTAAATAAGTGTCAAACAGTAGCGAGGCTGGGAGTTTTGAAAAGACACACACACAAAATATGACATGAACGGTTAAAATCTGCATAGATAAATTTAAGTTAGTTAACAAGTTAGTTCATCAAAAAGTTAATTAAAAATGCTTATACAACAATAATTCGATGTCTTAGTTTAAAAGTATGCTGACAGAAAATCCATGTCGCTAGTTATCAGTGTTAGAAAGAATTTGCCACTACACATACTGTATATGTGTAGTACAAGTATTCAGACCTGTTCACTTTTTATATTAGAACGATTCCATCTGTGTATATCTTGCCACTTTTTTGCGTACCTGTCCCTGGGTTTTATTCTGTACGCCACAATCCGGAGGCATGTTGTCAGTCCTGGTTCTTCAGCATTCTCATGAGATCACGGGCCGGCATAGCGGCCTTTGCTGTGTCAAGTAGTTTGAAACAGTGAAGAAAACTATCAATTATACTTCAAAACTTCAACCGTAGAATTTAAGACATGCATCTTTTTAAATTATTATAATATTGGGTGTGCATTATTTAAATACTCAGGTCAAGGTGAACAGTACATTAATACTGAATAATACACCCTTCCCTAAATCCCCCCACACATTTCTAGACTACTGAAATGAGATTAACAAGGTTTGGTGGCTACAACTATTTTGTGCTGAAAGACAGCTATATACTTACTATTTATAATGTCGCTGCTAAACTTTTACGAAAGAAATAAGGTACTTTATCTTCAATAACGTAAGAGTTGTGCAGTTGCAACGGAACAAACAACCTTGAACTGTTGTCAGACAACATCCTCTCACCTTATTGCTTTAATAACATCCATACTGTTCATAAATCAGTAACTGCGCACCCTACCTTCAATATGAGTATATTCGTTTATTGTGTTCCAAATAAATATAACGTTAATAGTACTCTTCAGCAACGTTATGCCTGTTGCAGTTGTGCTACAATCCGTTTACAGATGCAGTAACTGTACATTTAACGTTACGTTATTTGAATAAACCAAGTAGTTTATTTAAATAACTGAAGTGAACAGATCCTGTGTGTAAAATCAAGTATGTTTCATGCCAACAAGCTAACGTTACCTGTAGCTAGTTTACCTCACTAACGTTAGTTAACGTTACCCGTAGCTAGTTTAACACACTAGCGTTAGCTAACGTTAGCTATCACGTTAGCTATCGGCTAACGTTAGCTAACGTTAACCGAACTCCTCTTATAAACGGCATAACGTTACGTCCGTTCATCCGCCTATTGCATATTTAATCGTTTTAAACAGCGAGGAGATTTTAACGTAGTAACGTTTTAAACATTAAACAAATATTTTTAGACTGGGCTACATAACTTAAGAACATCAGCACAAAACATAATTCTGTTAGGTTGTTTCAGAAAATACAGGGTAAATGTTTTCTTACCTGATATCTTTGCAGGATATAAATTCTCTTTACTGAAGTGAACAGATCCTGTGTGTTCATATTCCAGTCTGGTCCGTTGACATCCCACAACTCAAATTCGCATCCATAAGTGAAGTTGAAATACTCCAGCCGTGCTGCGCTGCGGCGCCGAGGAGCACCTTTCCGGTAGCAGCCTCCCGCTCTAACAGAATCATTTGAAATGTGAGCGCGCACTATTCTCATTGACCAGTTGACAGGCAGATTATCCGATCTTGTTCAAAGCAACATGTTGAGAAAGCCAATAGCAATTGTAGGAAAACATGACTAGTTTTAAAATAAACAAAATAAATATGTGCATTTTGTTTTATTTGTTGGTAATAATAACTACAGGCTCACAAACAAATTTCCATTAGGTCGGGATGAAACCCATAGTCCGACCCTATACGCTGATGCACAACATTTTTCAGTCTATCAGACAGGACCAAGTTGCTCCTCAGACTACAGGAGCTCACTAATGCGCTTAGACAGTTCTGGGAGGACATAACACAAGACACCATCTGTTGTCTCATAGATGGACCACCCTGCAACATCATTTTATTCACTTGGATTTTTGGGGTGTCTATGAAACAAGTCCAGTGGCGGGACTATGACCTTTCCATAACTTTAAACCAAATTTCCACAACCAAACATTTTGTGAAATCCTTGTGTATGTGCACCCAGTCTATCAGGAGGCTCAAGAGGCTGACCTAAGCCTGCGAACACCGTTGATTTTTGATTGCACATTCGCCACTACTGGAACTCTGCGTCCGGGCTTAAGTAGAGGAATTAAAGCCGGCCAACACCACTGTAACAACGCCAGTGTTACCACTACTGCCCTCCCTTCCCCTGTCTAAATGCAGTCTTTAGCCGGATTACGTATGCCCATGACTTCATGCACTGCAGCAGCACTGGCCCTCCATCACAAGGGCTAAGGACACCCTCTTTAGCCTCAGGATGCCCATTGTGGGCAGCCACTTTCGCAGAATCAGGCCTCCATCATTAGGGCAATGAGAATAAGAATGTGGAAATCAAACGTTTTCAATATTCTGAACAGAGGGTTCATACACATTTTGACCAATTTTGGTCCAGATATTCATGACTTTTCCATAACTCTAAACCAAACTTTTATGACCAAACATTTAGTGAAATCTTGGTATACACTCACCTAAAGGATTATTAGGAACACCTACTGTGTTTGACCCCCTTAAGCCTTCAGAAATGCCTTTTCTACGTGGCATGGATTCAACAAGGTGCTGAAAGCATTCTTTAGAAATCTTGGCCCATATTGATAGGATAGCATCTTGCAGTTGATGGAGATTTGTGGGATGCACATCCAGGGCACGAAGCTCCCATTCCACCACATCCCAAAGATGCTCTATTGAAAAAGTGTCAAACTCAGTGGCCCGCGTTCGGTTGAACTGGGCAGTATCTGTTTGAACTTTCACGGTCTTTTGTGTTAATATCGTTTATGAAACATTGATTATTGTGAACAATTTTAATAGTAAGTTCCCACTAAATCTGATTTGGGAAAAAAATCCTTTTGAGGTTGAAATTTACAGCATCTTACATTACAAAACATTCTAGCTTTTATCAATAGCAACTTGACAATGAGCAGTTAAAGGTTGAGCAGTTAAAGGTTAAGTGTTTTGCTCTGGGAAACTACAACACCGGACAACAGTCTGCAGTTGCTGTAAAAGACATTAATCGTAATGTATCATTCTTGCATCTACTTCAAAATAAGACTGGATTAGGTCTGATGTAATGATAAAAGCCAAATTGAAATCCACAATTTGTGTTTGAATACACGTTAATATAAAACTTATGATTTACCTTAGTGGAATGTTTGTCATATAACCACAAATTAAATGGAGCCACCTGTCAAGCTAGGAAACATAGACAAATTAAATGTTTTGTTCCTCTTGGGGGTCCCTGGAGAACTGTTTTTGAATAATTGCTTGATATTGTGAATGTACACCTGAATACATTAAATCTATTACAGGACCAATCTGTAAAATGGTAGTATTCTACTGCAAAACTTGATATCACTAACAAGGTGTTTGATCGTAATAATACCTGAAAAATCTGTAAAATGACAGCTTTTAGAGATCTATTGATTGTTTTTTAATTTAAAAATACAGTAAAAATCATTAAATTAACATTTTTTGCGGCAGAATATTTGGTGATATCTCTTTATTAAAAGGTGTTTCATCAGAATACAACAGGAAAAATCTATAAAATAATGTGTTTTTCTGTAACATTCTTAAAGAAAATTCCTGTATATTTATAGTTTTCGCACTTTATTTGATTTAAGTGATTTTAACTTAATTTTAAGGTTTTTTTCTGGCAGCCGCAGCTGCCAGTCATTTGACCGTTTTTTTACGTGATTTGAATGTAATTTAAGAAAACAGGAAAATACTGTAAAATTATTACAGTATTTCTTCCATTAAAAAATGGGAAAAAAAATTAATTTGTCATTATTAGCATTACATGTAAATTTACAGTTGGACTGTTAATTTACATATAATATCTTTATTTTCAAAGCGTTTTTTACGTAATTACAAAAAATGGGAAAACTACTGTAAAAATGTAAAGTTATTTCCCGTAAAATTAGGATATTTTTTTACAGTGTGCGCATGTTTCTTGACTGACGCTATTTAAAATAAAACATGTTTTATTTATTTTCACCCATTAGTAAAGTGAAGCAAAAAAAAATTCAACTTTTAGTAGTGTCGCAAGTGACCTATTAGCGTGAGCCACCGCAGACCGTTTACGAGTTTAACGTCTGCGGTGCACATTGCATTATTGTTCAAAACTCCATAAGGAGTTGTAAAGCCATGTATAGTATGAATATAATTGTAGATCTGTATAATCCATAGCAATCGTTGTTTTAATCTTATTGCCACAGCCAGAAACACACCAGTGTCTTGGTTTTATGATTTTAAGAAATATATATATTTTTTCATTTTCAGAATCTTCACTTTTTCCACGTTTGGAAAGGCAAGTATTACAATGAACTCATGCTTAAATCATACTAGCAGATTTTCAGATGCATAATATATTGTTAAAACCCTCTGTTTCTTACTAATATTTACTATTTTATTTTAAAGGGAAGGAGAACTTATAAGAGCCTGGAAGAAATCCATTAAAGCATTAAAAAATGTGCTGTAGCAGTTGCTGGTGTTTACAGTGTACACAAAGCATCGGGCTTATTAGGAAATGTATGCAAAGATTTAAAAGTGCCGAATACATTGGTAAATCGTTTAAAAATCCGTAAGGTAGCTCTTCAGCTTCAGAAGGTATTTGAAATGTATTCACTTAATTACAATAACATTGGTTAAACTATTTCTGCAATGAAAAGCAAATAATGATGTATTTTATTATACAGAGCACTTCAGGTGTTAAGGGGTACTCAAAAGCTGACGCTACCAATGATGACGAGAGTTCTTCCTTGGTAAGTACTACCAATACAATTTATGTTATCACTGTTTTATTAACAATGCTACAGTAAAGTAATGGTTTGTATTGAAAGATAACAATATATTAATATGGTTGTGAAAAAAGTGGTACTAATAGTTATTATGTAGTTGATCATGGTGTCTATTATTGTATTTTTTGAAATTGTGTTTGAAGAAACCTGTTCTATTTGTCAATTAACTTTTTTATTTTTTTTAATTATACATTTATCTTAGGATGACAATGATGTGGAAGAAAGCCATTGGTCCCCCTGCCTAGAAGACGAGGCTGCAAGTACCGGACCAGACCATTGGTCCCCCCGCCTAGAAGACGAGGCTGCAAGTACCGGACCAGACCACTGGTCCCCCCGCCTAGAAGACGAGGCTGCAAGTACCGGACAAGACCATTGGTCCCCCCGCCTAGAAGACGAGGCTGCAAGTACCGGACCAGACCACTGGTCCCCCCGCCTAGAAGACGAGGCTGCAAATGAAGAGGTAACTCTATTAACACAAATTTCTATTAACATTATAGCCAGCATATATGTAGGGTGTCATTGTAAATTGCACAGAATGTAAAATGTCAGAACTTTCAAAAGGAATAATTGTTATCATTTGTGTTTTATTATCTTTTGTTTTATTTATGTTTTCAACCATATAAGTGAAATAACAGTCAGGTTAGAAAATTCTTACTTGTGAGGTTTTTTTCTTTTTCACTATTTTGTTATGGTTTGATTCTCAAGGTAAAATTTTAATTAATTAATTTTCATTTAATCATACTTTATTTAATAAAATTCCCATGTTACAGGACAGCGAGGGGGACTTGCCTGATTCATCTGACAGCAGTTCTCTGGAGGAAAAGTTATTTAAGTTTGTGTTGCCACAGCAGCCAAATTTCTTTTACGTCGAAAGAAAAGAATGGGAGGACTTGAGACAAACACAGAAAGGCCGACTTTTCCAAGGACTTCAGTGGACTAATATGATCACGAAGGGTCTGAAGTCCCTCAACCCATATTGCAGTTTTGGGTTTAAGAGACACAACGTAAAAACTAGGCAGTCAAAGGCAGAGGCACCAATTTTTCAATGTGTGGGATATTGCCGTTTTGAAGTTTGCCCAGTTCAGGTTAACTTGAACATATTTGATGAAAGCACCCTGAAGGCTACTGTGGTTTTCACAGGCAATGTTTCACACAATATCAAAGAATTGAAAACAAGGCCCGTACGTGCTGCCTCACGTGTGGAGATTGCAAAAGTTCTAGAAACAAAATTACCACTAAGTGTCTTCTTAGAGTCCATTCTGACAATACCGGATGATGTGATCAAATCAGGGTGCAGGGATGCAGCACCAACAGCAGGTGTTATGAAGAATATTTCATGGACCCAAAGACAACTCCAACGACAGGATTGTGACGAGCTCTCCAGTCTTAAAAAAATGATTGACAACAAACAAGACACAAACCATGTCTTGCAAAAAGTATTGATGCATCCAAAATCTATTATGCTGTGGTCGAGACAGACACTGTCTTTTTCAAAAGATGCAAAGACGACATTATTTATCTGGACGCAACAGGGAGCATAATCCAAAAGGAAAATGCAAAAAGTAAGCCATACTACATTTACGAACTGGTTGTGCGAAATCCCACAAAGGGGGCATCACCTCTTCCTGTCGCATCCTATGTCACATGTGACCACACAACTGCATCTGTGACATACTTCCTGCAGGCTTTTCAAACGGATCTCACTAGGATATTTGGAAAGAGAGCAAACAAGAGGCCAGTGATGATCATTTGCGATGGCTCCCTGGTTCTCTTGAGATCTCTCTCCATTACTTTTTTTGGATCAAGTCTTGAGGATTTGCTGCAGAAGTATTTCATTCTTGTGTCAGGCCAACATCCCACAAAGCATTTTGACCTTCCAATTCTGCATAGATGTTTAAGCCACATCATGAAGAATGCAAAAGATCTGTGCAAAAAAACAGTAGGTGTTTTAGTATTTTAAGCACTTCATATTGTCCCTGGTTGTAATAATATAAAAAACAATACTAATCAGTAACCCAAATTGTTTTTGTGTTTTGGATTGTTGTCTTTCTAGAGTTCCCAAACACTACATGGTTGCGATGCATGTTTTTGGACTCCTCGCATCCTGCTCAACGCTGAAAGCGATGGACGAGGTTTTGGTCAGTGCAACAGTCCTGTTCTGCAGCCCTTGCAGTGGAGAAAACGTCCCAAAGCACTTCCACGACCTCCAACTCCTTATGCAACAGAGGGGGACAGTCGATGTTGACAAAATTTTAGATGCTGAAGACTACAAGGTAGTTTTTAAATTACATTACCTTAATTTTTACAGTTGTTTTTTTACCCCATAGCTTTATCTAAATAATTAACATGGGCTTTTGTGTAAGTTGATAAACAAACTGATAAACTCAAGATCTGTAAAAGTCTCTGAGGCAGAATATTGTAAGCATTACGTTTAATTGATGTGTTACTCTAAGATATCTTGGTACAAAAGAAGCAACACTGAATGGATCTTTTATCAGTTGATTATTTATTTAGTCATGCTAGAATAAAATGTTGCATACAATTCAACAACACATTTAATTTTGTGTGTAAAGATTTACATTAACTAGATTTATGATATTCTTATGATATTCTTTTCAGCACGATCTCACGACCTCACCTCTAGAAAGCCAATTCAGGAAAGCAATTGATAGTGCACCTCTTGACACTGAAGGTGAAGACAATGTTTACCATGCACCAAAATTCATTACAAATTTGGCTAAGTACTTCCTCCCACATGCCCTCCTGTGGTCTGGAGTGATGCTAGGTAAGTTTTACAAGTTAAGTAAGTGGTTGTGTCTGTGATACCCACTCAAAGCAGGGGGAACAATGTCGTCATCCACCACAGTGAGCTCTGTTCACTGAGACCACACCGTTGGCTAACAGGAGAGGTATGTAGTACTTATAGTAGTATGATCATAAACCATAAAAAAAGCAGGAAATGTAAAAGTATTGTGTATAACATGGTATTTCTCTAAACTCTAATGTTATTTGCTAATAAATGAATTAACATTACCAATGTGTTTTATAGGAAATACATTGAAACTTGAACTTTAAGACTTTGTAAGATTTTAGACTTGAGAACTATCTAAATAAATATTCCTCTGAATTGTTTTACTTAACAATTACAGAATATTTCTTGATAAGCAGTCACCCATATATACTCTCTGTCTGCATGTGAACTATCTCCTTAGGTCATTGAGTGCCTCCTACATCACACCGCCTATCGTCTTAAATTGGAAAGTACAATATATGTGATGAACCATTTTACGGCTGGTGTGATCCTCTTCGGGGACAGAGAAACCATGAGGAGGCAGAGTTTGTCAAAGGTAACGCTAAATGCTAAAAATTAAATATGAAGTTATTAAAATTGTTTTTTAGCTCTAGGGATTTAAAGTTGTGTGTGTTACAGGTCAACTTTGACAACTACAAAGGCCTGGTTTCCTGTGTAAACATTCAAAATACGCACTGGAAACTTCTGGTTAGTAGTGACCATCATAATAATCAAAATTGAATATTATTTTCATGAATCTTTTTGTGATAACATTACATTATTGTCCTGTGATTACAGTACATCAATGTAGCACAGAGTAGTGTGTACCTTATCGATCCGATGCGCAACAACAAGGATCTGGAGACATCCAAAGAAGCTGCAGAAAAATTCTGTTATTTTTTTAAGTGAAATTATTCAAGAATAAGTACTTACATTGCATACCATTATAGCTATATATCAATGTCATAGCTTTTGTTCATATTACGATGAAGCTGAAACACACACAGGCAGTTGTAACGGAGACACCGTCATCAACACCAGACATCATCACTCCGCCCACTCGTTCTCAATCCCCTGAATTCTAATCACCATCACCTGTTCTCACCACCTGCACGTCATCATCCCGCATCACCAGATCCCTTCATAAACCACACACCTTCACTCTGCCAGTTGTCTGGTCTCGTCGTAGTAACGCCGATAAATACCTACCGGACTCCAAACGGACTACTCGCCGGCAACTCGATCACGGAGCTTCCTGTGTTTGAAATAAAACCTCTGGTACCTCACCTGTTCGTCTCCTTCTGCTTTGTGACAGCAGTGTGGGTATAGTTAAAGAAACATAACCACAATGGTCAATAAAAGTCTTACAGAAATTAGTAGAAGGTCCTAAACACAAGATAGAGGTAATATGAATGTTCACAGACCTGAAATAGTGAACATGCTGGACAAATGTTTCACAGAGACAGGTCTGTAAGAAGACATGTGAACAGTAGATGTATTTTAATAGAAAGCAGGTGGATAGGTGTGTGGGTCAACCAGGCGACAGTAAAAGGTTGTAAAGTCTGAGGTAATTGTTAAAGTTATTAAGTGTATATAGCTATTATTTTTTGCATTCACATTACCCTTACTGGCATTATATTTCCTTTGCACCATCCTTCCTCCCACCTAAGAAGCAAGCAAGAGATGCAAGGGGTGAAAACAAATCATTAATCACAATGACATATCTGTCCCTTTCAGGGAATGTGCATGTGTAATTAAAAGTGCACAGAAATCATTTTGAATTAGGTTACAGCTGTCCGCCCATTAGTGTTCTATAGACCTATAAATGCCAAGGAGCGCTTACATTCTTGTGTGAAATTTGAAAAACTTAACAAGTTATTACGATCAAAGTTAATTTTATCATTAGTACTTACTTTAAAATGAGGAGGACCTGCCACGGGAAGACAGATTGGGTCCATGTCAAGTTCAGGGGACATGAAATTATTCACCCACATCAGCAGGATGGCAGTAGCTGTGGTGTGATTGTCTTCATGGTACAGTAAGACAAAACATTCGTGAAATATATTATTTTTATATCATTTTTTTTTAAGTTGGATGATATTGATATTACTATATATATATATATATATATATATATATGCAACTCAATTTTGTGTTTTATAGATGGCAAAGGCATTGATGGAGGCCTTCCCCGCAATACCGTTCATGTCCTTTGGGACAAAAACAAAAGACATGGTGCAGGAACGTCGCGACATGGCTCTGGAAATACTCAATGCCTCAGGTGTGTCAGCCTTTCATATTTTTTCTATTATGACAATGTACTATAAAATTCTAAAATGTAATATTTTTTATTAATTTTTGACATCGAAAACAACTGTGCAATGTGTGCTGCCCAAAAGCCACCCATTCCAGGGCCTGCAATCACTGAATGGGTAAGGTGTTGATTTGAGCATTTGATTTGGCATTCTGTATATTTATTTGAGAGTGGTCAGTAAAAGAGTAATTAGGGATAATTTAAATGTTATGTTATGTAAGAAAGTTTGCAATCCAGGATACTATCAGTAATCCCAGATCACCCCTCTGCCACTGGGAGAGGGGTGAACTTTTACCCAGTGGCAATACTTATAAATAAATAAATTAAATAAATACATAAAACAGAGGCTTCATTTTCAATAAAAGTATTGTGGAACATGTAACACACTGATATGTTCATATACTCTGGATTTTTTACATTTTAGCTGGAAAATTCAAGTAGGATCTGTTGTACAGTTTATTTTCAGTAAATTCAAATAGCATTTTACAATAGGTACGTAATATGTAATATTTAGAGAATTTCATGGTGAATTAATGTTCGAAGTAAAGTCTAGTTTTCTCAAAATAATTAATTATTTCTTCCTTTTCCAGATTCAGTGTGATAGTTGCAGCAGGTGGTTCCACGCAGACTGCCTGGGGATCCAAAAAGAACAGCTGACACACATTAAGAACAATGATTGGATATGCGCTTTGTGCAGTAATTAAATACGCATTCAGTGTTTCTTATGTTCTCGGTTTCTTTTTATAAGCCTGTATCACTGTGAGAACAGTAAAATTATTTGTAATAATATGTAGTAGTAGTAGTAATATTTGAGATGGTAATAGGAGGTCAACATGAAATAGGATCAAGTGTCAAAAGAGTGTTACCCGGCTTGTATCTGATTTAAAGATGGTTCAAAGATTGAGAAAAAGACGAATATAATGGCAAAAGTACTAACTTTACCTTCAGTTATCTCAAAAACTACACAGTAATATTTTATGTAACTTTACATATTGATATAGGAGGTCGACGTGAAATAGGATCAAGTGTCAGAAGAGTGTTACCCGGCTGCTATCTGATTTAAAGAGAGTATAAAGATTTTAAAAAAAGACACTTCAAATGATGCTCAGTGCCTTTTTGGCTGTACAGACCCATTTACCGTAATACCTAACATAGAGGCGCATTTTATTTTGAAATGCGGTCCACATGACCGCAGTGCGTGTGGTGACTCGCTGCCAGAGTGGTAGGAGTATCAGGAATTGAGTTTGAACTGAACCGAGAAATGATTGAACTATTCCTTTTGGACTGAATCGAGCAGAAACTCTGCATTGAGCTGAGCAAAACTGAGTTTAAGGTGTCATACTTTTATTTTCATATTGAGTTAATGTTTGAATGTGATCTGAAACGATCTGTTCAACTATGTTTTGATTGTGTAAATTGAAGGTGTTTTCACACCTGTAAAGGGAAATGAAAAAGAGTGCAAAAGCGACTCAGGAAGTAAAATAGTTAACTCAGGAAGTAAAATAGGAACTCAAAAATAGGTGCAACGGAGGAATAAGACTGGTCTAATTTAGATTAGCTTGAGTAAAATAACTTAGGTAAACTAGAGAGCATAACAGTGCAATACCTTTTCATTCATTTCACTAACTCCAACATTAAGATCCTGCAGGGTATAATTGTTTGTGTCTACTGTATTTCATATGTGTTTTTGCATTCAGTAAATTGCCGGCCTTTTGTATTTAAAGCGGCGGTCTCTGGTGTAATTATTTTTGCTGCCCACTCCTTAGAACCTAGAACTGGTCCAGTGGCGCAGTAAGTGGTGTGACACCGGTGCTACACAAGGCAAGACCACTTTGCTATGCACACGCACACACTGTATATGCAACACACGGTCCAATATTTCAAATTGTGCCATGTGAGTCACAACCAGGTCACTTACTGTGGCCACGTTCCTCGCTACTCTCTGCACAATGGGCGGGGGGGTAAGTAAAAGTGCAGAGGTGAGTGTACACAACCTAATTACCACATGGTATTACAGGAAATACGCTGCAAAGAGCTTGCTTACGTGTGATTAAAGACATTGAGTTCCATCAATGAAACGAATGCAGCATAATCCAACAATCCCTTCATAAAGGATCTCATTTTCAGTTTTGTGTTTTAGAGAGGTGTTAGGATTCGTAGTAGGTTGTGGCTCTTCACAGCAAGAGGTTTGGATGTTTGAATCTTTACTGCTACAGTCTACCAACAAACACCTGAGGTAAATCGGTGAGTCTATATTGCTCTCAGGTGTCAATGTGAGTGTGGATGGTTGTCTGTCTGATATGTCTCAGTGTGTGTTTAAACGTTATTAAGCATTCTGAAAACTCTTCACTCCCATGGTAACGTTGTTCAAACGTTATTGCGGATATTAACAATATCTCTGAACCTCCAACTTTCGTTCTTGATTAATGAAAACATTCTTAGCAAATGCTTTCGTGCATCTTGCACCGAGAGGCAGCGCTGGAACAGACGGTGGCGCCACGCGGCGGACCGTCAGCGCGATCCCGACATCCAACAACAAGCTTTAATATACCGTAGCGACTCTCGCGACAATGTGCTTATCTTCTGGTTTTATTGTCGAGAAACAGGCTACTGTCGGCCGTAGCCTACGCCGAACAAAAACACACCATCGCTCTCCAAAACAACAATAGGTGGCACTAAGATGAGTGACATTGTGCGCTCTTCACTGAACATCCCAAAACTCTGTAAAGTGCAACGCCGCTCCAGAACATGAAAACACAGTCCGTTACAATACGCTGTTGGAGCTGGAATTTCCGCGGCTGCTGGCACCAGACTTTCCCTCCAATGGATCCTCGTTAACCAGTATGGATCAACCAATTGATCCATATACTGTATATGGCGCTCCGGATTATAAGGCGCACGCGTCATTTTTTTTGGAAAAAAGGATTTTAATTGCGCCTTATAGTCGTGAAAATACGGTACTTTAGTAGTTTCCTGCTTCTCTTGTCCCTGGGTTAACTTCCTGCCTTGGCGTATTTTCCCCTGTGAGTATGACGCCCAATCCCAGTCCGTACCCTCGAGCACAGACTTTGAGGCGCGTAATGGTTTATTTCTGTCCCTTTGTCAAATTAATGAGTGTTTAACCCTCAGATTACTTTTGAGGTCAATTTGACTCCATTCAATGCTTAACATTTTCTTTTACTTCAAATTTTATGACTTTTCCTAATTTAACGGGGACAACTGGGTAAACATAAAATTAACATAATATGCTTTCAGTGTCCTGTACACATGTTGTACCTGTAGTATATTATCAAATAATCTACGAGTGTAACACATTTGAACTAATTTGGGTTTGGTGGGGGGGGGGCCTGGGGCTACTGTGAGACTGACCACCTGTGAGTGCTATGAACGCTTACACAGCAGCCTTCTAAAGCAGATATCTTGGTACTTTGGGTGCTTTATTATTCTGCTCTCTCTCTCAACTGAAATTTACTTCTAAAAGATTTTCTGTCAATGAGGTTTTGTCACATTTCTTGTGACACAGGAGAATGTGTCTGAGACAAAAGATGATGTTGAGGAGGACCCTGATTATGAGGCATCTTCCTCTGATGAGAGAAAAACCCTCATTGTTGACCCTTCTGTTGTCTCTCAACCACCAGAAAACACTCTAACATCCAAAAATTAGTTATGGTCCGTCTCCCACATGAACAACAGGTAGACTTAGTGCTTCTAATGTCATCAGCATGGTTCCAGGTTCTGACAGATACGCTGTCAGCCTTGTCCATGACATAAATTCAGAATTTGAGCTCTTCATAACACAATCAATCGAAAAGGATTGACTTGAGATGACAAATTTAGAGGGCAGGAGTATGTACAGGGAAAGTTGGAACGATTTGGATGTGACCAACCGCCAGGCCTACATTTGGTTGCTCTTTTTGACAGGAATGTAAAAGTCAAAAAGCAAAGATATTAGGGCTGCAACTAACGATTATTTTAATAATCGATTAATCGAACAAATAATCAACAGATTAATCGATGAGAAAAAATAAAAATATTGAAAAATAGAACTGACTGTGCACTTTCTAAATGTTTTGCACTAACAGATTGCTCCTTGAACATCCCAAGTAAGCAAATAAAATGGACTAACACAAAAAACGTACACACATCACATGATTTATACTTTACAGCTGCCAAATTAAATATATTAGGCACAAAAAATATTTAGATTAGATTTTTCCAACATGTTTCCGTTTAAGGTGCTGAATCATCGCCGTGGTGCTCCCGTGCCAGGCCATGTCGCTTTTGCATATCTTACAATCAGACATGTCAACCCTCCCGATTTTTCCGGGAGACTCCCGAATTTCAAAGCCCCTCCCGAAAATCTCCCGGACCGACCTTTCTCCCGATTTCCACCCAGACAACAATATTGCTGCACCATCCGTCACTGGGCGCTAGGGTTGGGTATCGAGAATCGATTGGAATCGGAACTAGCGTTGCAATTTACCCGGTATCGTTCAAAAGTTTAAAATTCGATTCCTAGTTTTGATTCTCAGTCTGCCGGCGCCGACCGGAAATAGAAACCGCTGAACACCAACGAAGAAGCGTCCACCGGAAGTGAAATGAAAAAAAAAGATTGTGCTAGCACTCCCCGCGTCGACCGCCAGCAGCCCGCCAGCGAAAGTGTCCCTGATTTGAGGTTGCCCCGTGTTTGACGCGCTGCGCCGCCCATCCTCCGCTGCCTCTTCCTCTGATTCCAAGGGTTAGCCCATCAGTGGGAGCAAGGTAACGTTTAAGTACCTGCAGTATCATACACTCATGTGTAAATGTGTTTTTGTGAGGTTTCAAAAATAAAGCTCCCTGGAGGAAAGTGTACCCCTGTTAAAATATATTCATAATTTATAATGTTTATACAATATTCAAGTTCATAGTTTGATATTTATATTGTAGTTGAAAACAGCCCTGTTAGAAATTCATAGTAAAGTTAATAAAAAGTTCATTGAATTAACATTGATGGAGAAGGTCAGACTATTTCCTTCAGAAAGACCCTTGGTTAGCTAGCTCATTTAAAATATCTTAAACTTAAACTTTTTTGACCCTGCCTCTTAAAAGAATCTGAATCGAGAATCGCTGGGAACCAGAATCGAAGCCAGGAATCGGAATCGCTCAAATTCAAACGATACCCAACCCTACTGGGCGCGCCGTTTCAGACCGAACAATAATAAAGGTCACACCTTGAAGTCAAGCGCGGCAAATAGAACGGAAAAAGATGAGACTGTCGCTGCAAAGAATAGCGCTAGCCCCCCCCATTTCAGTGTGAAATATTCCCATACCTGGGAGGATTTAGGTCGCATTGGTTTCTCTTTCTCCGCATGTTACAGTATTACGGGTCTCTCCGATGGTCTTTCCTCTACCTCAGCGCGGCTCTTTTTAATTTATTTTTCTTAGCAATGCTCTGCTGGGCGGAGCTTTTTTATTCTCTGTTCTGCTGCGCGAGCGCTCAACTTTTTTTTTTAATACTCAAAACGTAATAGTCGCGCGACACAACGAATCGATAATGAAATTTGTTGCCAACGCTTTTAATAATCGATTTTAATCGATTTCATCGATTCGTTGTTGCAGCCCTAAAAGATATATATATATATAATTATATATATATATATAATCATATATATATACATTTATATATATATATATATAATCATATATATATAATTTATATATATACATATATATATAATATATATATATATATAATTATATATATATATAATATTAGGGCTGTCAAAAATAGCGCATTAACGACATTAATTAGTTGTTTGTTGTTAATTACGTCAATTTTTTAAACACATTTCACCCATGCGCAGTGTGACAAATTATTCAGGGAAGGAAAGTACCTCTTCCTCTAGGGAATGCACTTCATTACTGCCACCTGTAGGCATATGTCAGGCCGTCAGGTTCAGCAAGTCGTTTGCGCCAGTCCACGCTGAATGTTCGCAGGCCATTCAAAAGGACCGGGGGGGGGGGGGGGTTTCTTTGCAGCGCCAGTGTCATCTTTTTCCGTTCTAATTGCCGCGCTCGACTTTAAGGTGTAACCTTTATTATTGTTCGGTCTGAAACGGCGCGCCCAGTGACGGGTGGTGCAGCAATATTGTTGTTCGGGTGGAAATCGGGAGAAAGGTCGGTCCCGGAGATTTTCGGGAGGGGCCTTGAAATTCGGGAGTCTGTAACTTATCAAATAACATTGATTTGATTATTTTCTGGAATGAATTAAACAAAGTCAAATATCAATAACATGTATTTATGATAATGATAATTATGTATATGTGTCCTGTTATTTATCTTTGGTATGCATTTCAGAAAGAAAATATGGTTAGGATTAAGGTGTAATTGCAAATAGTGATTAATCCTGATTAATCCACTGATTAATTTGATTAAAATTTCTAATCATTTGACAGCCCTAATATATATATATATATATATAAAATCTAAATGATCTCTTTTTAAATGAAATTTTTTCAATCAGTGACATTTTATTATAATTTGCATATTTCTCCATAGTTGCTTAACGAGTATTTCCGGATGTTTAACGGGGTGGGTGTCTTTTTCTTTTTAATTGAAATGCGCTATTTATGTAGTCAACGAGGGAAAAAAATATAATTATAATAATGTGCTGGGTGTTTAAATCGCTGGGGTCAAATTGACCCCATTGGTACTTTTACCAATGGGGTCAATGTTACTAAATTTGAAGTTAGGAAGGTTAAAAAGTTGGGAAGGTTAAAAGCTCCCTGGTTAGACAATATCTGAACCCTTTCCGTCAGTCAGTGGTGAATGCTGACTTAGCCAAAGGGAATTACCCACAAGACATTGCAATGTAACTTTAAAGACACGAAAGCATGGAGACATAAAAAAGGTAAACAAAGTGTTCAGACTGTCATAATAAATTGTATACATTTAGGAAATTTAAAATGTTGTCATTAAAGCAATTTTAACAAAGAAACCTATAAACATTATGATGATTAAAATGACCTCTCATTTTATGAGGAAAGACCCTGAAAGAGGTTGCTAAAAGTAGTGCTGTCCATATATCCATATTTACCCCATTTAAAGCCCTAACCGACTCCCACTGACTGCTGTCAGTGAGTCCCTGAGGGTTCATTGTCTGCCGTGTCCACCTGAACCTCCTTTAATGTATAAAAACCATTTGTGTCCCCTGTTTCTCTGTAGGTTCGTTGAGAATCAGTGGTTAGGGTTGCAAAAGGCCGACAAAGTTTCCAGAAAGTTTAGCTCAGGAATTTTTGACCATGTTTTTTTGCAAAAGTATTTAACGCTTTAATGTAGTTTAGAACAAGACTATGCAAGACCAGCTCAGCTGGCCCCTGGATGCAGCTAGCTGGGAGCATTGTGTGCCAGAAACGTGAACATAAAACGTGTTGTTTTTGTCCTTAGCAAACATTGGAACCACAAACCTGTAAACCAATGGGAAACACTGAGCTCCATTATTTGTGGCTGTTGGGGTTCCTCAAAAAGCGTGAGGTGGGCAACTTATTAAGAAAAGTAGTTGGTGAAAATGAAAATCTGAGCAAATTATGCTTATTTTTGGAATGCATTGATGCATTCCAAGTATTGTTCTTCGGATCTCTATTCAACTTATTCTATTTCTTCCGCAACTTTTTCAGCTTTTCCAATCTTTCAGCTAGAGACACCATTTAAACTTTAAAATGTTGACACAAGTCTTAACAATTTTATTAAAACTGTCTGCGGGCCGACAGAACTGCTCCTGCCTTTGCAAATGCAGCACTGATACTTGACCTGGGATTTGACAAATAAATCTCCCAGAACGAGAGAAGTTGTTCGGCTGAATTCTTCCAGACGTCCCCATCCAGGCTTCCAATTTTTGAACACGTTCCTTCGATGCATTCGTTTGTTTCCTCCTTCTCTTTTTAAATTACCCAACAAATCATTTGATATAATATTATTCAAATACGATACTCCAAAATGTTAGTGAATTTGTAGAAATCCCACTGTTAATAGTGTCAAATTACATTATTACAATTACATTATAATTAAAACTCATACTGCCAAAATTCAGGTCGTAGCCTGGTAGAAACAGAGACAAGAAAGAGTTGTGAGATCTATCAATAGTATTACATACCATTCTCACTCCTTATGCCAACCACTGTCTTGGACAACAGTGTGGTACTCTTCAGACAGTGTGCAGCACTGGGTAGATGTAGCTGTGCAGCTAGCTTGTAAAGTGTCCCGTTTTCCACTCATCCCCGTTCTGTTTGACACGCGGAAGACTTCTTTTGCTTGTTTCTCTTCCAATGGAAAAAAAAAACTATCTCCATCTTCAACTACCGCCTCGGACTCTGCGATCAAAGATAACTTAACTGCAGCTAGCGGCGGTTTCGTTTCCGGGTCATCGAAGTAAACAACGATGACCCGGAAACGGTTTGCCGTAACTAAAGTGACCCTTGTAACAGGGATTCAAATATTTTATTGCATTAATCCCACATCGCATAGATTAATGTGTTAATTTAGACAGCCCTAAAAATAAAATACAAATACTTACTAAAAACAGTGGACGTTGGTGGAGAATGAAAAGAAAGTACGAGTTCTGTTCCTATTTATACCTGTTTTTTGTGTAGGTTTATATGAGACAACTTTGAGGGATGTTATTACATGCATGCAATGTAATATTTTTTGAGATGTAAAATAAATCTCATTGAAATGGCTGGAACAGAGTTGAGGTGGGCTTAGAGTTGTGCAGCGACAATACGTTGCAGTTTCTTTGACAAGAAGGCACAATTTAGATGGGCCACAGGGTCCTCAGACTAGCTGGCTGGCAGTTTGGAGAGCTTCCAGCCTGTTGGCCTGACAACGCTTACAGGTATGCTTATAACCAGATGGAACGATCCCAGCAGGGTAAACAGGTGGGCTCGTGCTGGCTACCAATGTGGCAGCCAGACCTGTGGCCCGAACCTGGAAGCACTGGGGCTAGCGGGGTAAATACTCTTCTAAGTTGAAAGCTTGCATGAGTTCTGTAATGACAGATCTGGCCCAGGTTTGGCAGCCAACTGCTGGTTGCCATTTCTATGAAGCCATACTGGGCCCATATTCTGCAGCCATCAACGGGCCGGAGCCTGTTTCATTGCTGGTTGCCGATAAACCCGGCTGCCATGTCTCAACCGCTTTAGGCCCGTTGCTATAATGACCGATTCAGCCTAGGTCTGGAAGCCATCAACGGGCCGGAGCTTGTTTCAGTGCTGGTTGCTGATAAACCCGGTGGCCATGTCTGAGCTAGAATAGGGCCATATCTCAGCCGGAATACGGCCGAGTCCGCTGGCTACCTGGGTTGTTGCTCTGAAGAGTACTGAGACCAGAGGGGTAAGGTAGTGCGTGTGGAGCATGTTAGTGTACCATATAACACAATATCAACACACCTATTACTCACTTCCATCTTAGATGGGGAAGGGGATTTTAAGTCAGATGAGTCATCCAGCATCATCTGACCTCTGATGTCAGAATGTTGATAAAATGAGTCTTTGTAGCCAATGAGAACCGCCCCCCCCCACCATCCTACCAGCCCCTGTTTCAGCTGACAAGGTTCACCCATGTCTGCTACTCCACATCAGTGATCTCTCTAACTGTTGGATTTTTTTCCAGGAAGGACCGATTGGCCACCACGCATCTGAGTAGAAATGTGACAAACGATGCCAAGCCAAACATTGAAAGCAACTCGCTCAATCATCCTCTCATCATTTCTCTCCATCTTTCTTTTTTCTCCATCCTGCAACTCCTCACTTATCATTTTCTCCCCCCTCTCTGGTTCCCGATCTACCCCTCCCAGCGGGAGCAGACAGCAATAATGACTATAATTAATAATACAAATAAATGCAGCATTTTAAAACTCACCGGAATTTCTCTCGTATCGGGTCTCATTTCTCCTGCACAGCTTCTCTCTCTTTTCTCTCCCAACCTGTCCATGCACAGAGTTGTAAGTTTGTGTTTGTTTTACACTCTGTTGGATGGTTAGTCAGTCATCCTCAAACCACTTATCCTTCATAAAAGGTTACGGGGGTCTGGAGTCAATTCAGCCAAAGTTGTGGAAAGGCCAACCCTGGATTTGTCTCCAGTCATTCACACGGCACAGGTATACACACAACCATTCACACTTACATCCGAGGGCAATATTAGTTATCAATCAACCTAATCCCCAGAGCATGTCTTTGGACTGTGGGAGGAAGCCTGAGAACCAGAGAGAACCCACACAGACACAGGGAGAACATGCCGACTCTACACAGAGAGGCTGCTGGGTGGAGTAAAACTGTTGTACCACCAGCCAGAGCCCATAGCATTAAACAGACCGGTGGTCAGTGGAGCAGTGTTTCAGTGACATTCCTACCCAGCGGGGGCAAGTAGGAAAAAGTGAAGGTTTACACTGCTGTTGCCGCTATGACACACTGATGCCTCCTAACGAGGTGGAGAGAAGCTCCTTCATTCTGTCTACTGGCTCAGTAAAACTCAGACACAAAACCCAGGTGATGAAACAATAGCTAGGTTTAACTGATTATGAGGACTGAAAACCCCCCAATTATTAACAGTCACTAGACAGCATCAAACATGAACTAAATTTATTCAGCGCTAATAAATATGAAAATATGCAGCCTGCAAAAGTCTGCACGTATTATTTACGCAATGCTATATATTAAACTAGGAATAATAAATAGATATCTGATCAGTGTACATAGTGTATCTGTGATATATATATATATATTGTGACAGAAGAAATAGTTGACCCATTATGTAGTGAATCATTCCCACCACTAGGTGGAGGGATCAGTGCAGAAATAATCGGCCCACTGATTTTCATCCCTACTGTATTCTTCTGGACAGCTGCAGTTGCATTCCAAACAATAATGGAGCACATTTTTATGATAGCTGCAGCTGCAGAAACTTCAGTCACAACCCAAATCAACATTTTAACAAGGCAATTTAGTGCCCATAGCACCAGCAGGTACACTTATTCCCCCCACAGCAAGGGCAGGGTTCCACCCGATGAATTCGGCACAGCTCATAATAGCGCTGGACAAATGCCACGTCTGGCCACAGCTACGAGGTGTACATTTCAACACCCTCATTGCATTCAGCAGATACTTTAAATGAAAATTTACATTGAAGTAAAAAACTGATAATCAGCAAGAGTTATCAATGGCTTTAAATCAATTTCTTTGCTAGCCAGAAGTACTGATAACTAATATTGGCCATAAGTTTTCTTCAGGCTCTTTCTCCTTATTTGCCAAGGACTACGACTTATGACATGTGACCAGCAGCCCATACTTTGCACAGAGCAATTGAGAGACAGAGAGAGCTGTGAAAACTATTGAGGAATTTTCTTGTTAAATCTCATCTCTTTTTGTGCCTCCTCGGCTTTTGTAGTCCAGTTTTTCCTTCACAGAAGGGTTATGCTATTGAAGGTAGGTTGTGGGGAAAATTATGTCGTACTATTTTGTTATGTTATGTAAAAATGTAAACGTGTTTAATTGTCTTTTACAGGTACGTGTTTTTCTTTTGTTTTAATGTTGGAATTGCATTCAGTTATTTATTTTGTTCACTGGGGTTGTTGTTTTACCCTTTTGTCATGATTCTGATTTTTGACAAGTTATATAGATTTTTGGTAGTCCCGTTTTTCCTTCAAAGAAGGGTCATGCTGTTGAAGGGAACTGACGTGCAGATAGAGACCAGAGGGGTATTGCACGAAACTCGGATAAGGGATTAAGTCGGGCTATCCAGGTTATCGTGGAGGAATTTAGCTCCGACTTAGTTGCACGAAAGCAGGTTGAATTAAACCCGGCAAAGTAACCATGGCGATTTATTCTTTGAAGCTAGCCTGCTCTAGACCAGGCTAAGAGCCAGGCTAAGTTTAATCCTGCAGCCTCATGTGTTAAATCAGCTGCCGCTTGGACCCGAAACAAACTGGTTTAACAGTTATTCCGTAAGAAGATCCGACGGATTATAATCACGTCAAAATACCACCGGGGGGGGTATAGTTGTTCCAGGCGGACCGACCGACGGGGCGGGGTTAGGGGGGGCGCTGGTGGTCAAAACTGCGCAGTGGGGAGTGAACAATTGTGACTAAATTGTGATGAGGGTGATTTATAAAGTTGCATTCACCGGTGTTTCTTCCTGCACCATGATGTCCACTTCTGAACCACGTGTTGGATGAAGAACAATGGTGATTCTGGGGGGCGGCCGTGGCTCATTGGCCACCCCTGATCTGATAGGTAGTTGGTCAAGTTCGTCAACACAAGAAACAAGAGAAATGCTGTCAATCAATGATCACAGATGAACAACTGATTGAGGGCCAGTTTTACATTTTTAACTAACACAGTAATGGTCGTACTGAGGCTGTGAGAGCTGATTTCTGTTCAGCGGACGTTTGGCCATGCAGGTCAGGTGACCCATGAGATGAGTGCGCTGCATCTGCCGCTGGTCCGTGAAACAGGAGGACGGTAACAGTTTACTACAGCGACGATACAATAACGATAAAAACGCCGGAATCTGTCGATTGAGAGGTATGGTAATTTAATGTTTAGTTATGTCGTTGTTCCCTCTGAATGTGTAGGAAAACTTTATCTAGCACTAAGTAGCAGCTAAAAGTCGAACAACACTGCACTAGCTGGCTAGCTTAGCAGCCTGCAAACCAAGTTAAGGTTGAACATTAGCATTTTATTTTTTTTAATTATTAGGATACCGCCATGAAATATGAAACGCTGTTTTCTGGACTGAACACTGAGGGTGTTTGTTTGCAGATGTGTGTTCAATAGAGCTAACAGTGTCTGAAATATACAGTCTAGATTTAAGTAGCTATAACACAAGAACAAGCTGTAACTTATTTATTTGCTCTGTGATTTAAGGGCTGTTTAAAGACTTTTTGCTTTGGAGATAAAGGACTTTTTGTTTGTATCAAATAGTTCATCTTCACAGTTCACATATTTTTATACGTTTAAATAGGCAGAGGCAGAGCAAATTGCATTCAAATTCCTGACTTGGTGGGTCTGTCATAACCTCTACATTGGGTCAGCGCAAATGTAACGATGGTGACAAGGATTCCTTTAGGAGGACAATCTTCTACCCCATTGTGGACACCATACTTAGAGAGTTAGACAGGCGCTTCTCCAAAGACAATTGTGAAATAATGAGAGGAATACAAGCTTTGGACCCCACCAGACAAGGAGGCTTTTGCAAAGGAAACAGCAAAGTGGAATGCCGAACTTGTCCGGTATTGTTGAACTTGCAGTGTTCCTTGAACCTAATAAGGATGTTTTTCATGAGCTTTTTCGTCTGTGCAAGATAGCCATAGCCCTCCCGGTAAGCAGTGCAATTTGTCAAATGGTCTTGTTTTTGTGTTGTTAAGGTTTGCTTGGTTTATGTTACAACTGTTTATATACAATTTTCACAAGTTACATTATGAAGAAGCACATTAACCCTTTAGTTATATTTGGTCTGGTGGCATTGCATTGGACTTTAAGTCTTGTCTTGTGGTCTTGGCCCTATGTGAAAGCATTTTGAAGCAGCAGAATGAGCAAAAGCAAGAACTAGCTACCTCTATTGCCCTTTGTTACTATTATTAGAATCCTCTATTGTTCATGAGAGTTTAAAGGTTTACATAACATTACTTCATAGTATATACTTTGTTTGGAGTTAAGATTTGTTTGGTTTTTGTTACAATAGTTTATGTATATGTAACGGGTTGTATATAGGTTCTGTTAAATTGCTGCTTAAATGGGGACAGCGCCGTCTACCATGGCCACCCCACACTAGCTTTGTGTCCCATCTTGGCCACCCCAGTAAAAATGTTCTGGATACGCCACTGATGAAGAAGCGCTGATATTAAGGACATTTCGTTGTCCATATTAATTTGTAATGCCAAATAACATCAGTCCACCCTGCTAACTGTGATAGCTGTAATGCTTACATGTACAAGGAGCTACCGTTGACCTAATTAGTCAACTAGCACCACATCAGCCAAGTTAGTCTGGGCAAGAACACCCTGCTAACTGTGATAGCCGTAATGTTAATAAAACAATGTACACAATATCAGTATCAATCTAACGTTAACTGACATTGAGTTAGTATCTCAAAATTTTGTTAAACCTATTATAAGGTTGCATTAGCTGCTGGTTCCCGTCAGAAAGAAACCCACTCCAGAATAAACAAGTCGACATTTAAACCAACTCTGAATTCAATATGTGAAATCCCTGGCGTCGCGTTTCGAGTGACAGCCCAGCTATGTGGTTGTTAGAGGAGATGCCATTATCCTGTACCCTGACAATCAATGCTCTCTAGGGAAATGTCCACACCAGAATCAGTGCTGTGAGGCCCCCAGTCTCGGCAGCACCATGAAGTTATCGATCTCTTCAACTTATTAAGCTGAGCTCATCAAAATGCTGGATCTGATAACGTGAGTAACTGAATAAATCAGCTCTCATGTTATCATATCTTTATCGCCTCTCTTATGCCACACAGGATTAATACATTTATTTTGCTACCCAATCCGAACATAATGCCTGATAAGCACTGCAGTGCTACACATCTGTGTTTATCCCATACTTTTATTAATTAAACTTTGCTAAAACTGGCAGTAGGAGCGATAGTTAACGTTGGCTGTTAGATCACATGTTTCTGTCCCCAAGGAGCCACATGACAAGCAGGGACTGTTATGGATGGCTGAACCAACAAACTAAACTCAAACCTGCTGTATATTATTCCACCTCTTTATAAAAAGCTGTGCATTGTATGGTTTTGATCAGGTGTGTAATAAGAGCAAATGATCAGTGGTAGAATATCAATGACGACAATTGGTTGACAGATTTTGTGTGTGTATAAGTTGTAGTGCAAAAATTGAATCAAATAAGATTTCGATTTAGACTCAATTAATAGGTTACACATTTTCTAGTTTTGAAGGAGGCACAGCATTATTAATAATAATTTTGAAGGGCTTAACGTTATCTTTTGTCAATCAATGCATTCAGGAGATTCCAAACTCCTTAGTCACCCCCTAGAGTCAGCTCATCCCGTGCTGTATCTTTGCTGTGATACTCTGTTACGTCTCCCTTAGTCTAGGTGTAAGGGAGCGCAACCCCTGCAAACATGAGCCCTGATGAACGCGGCGACCAGAGGTATGGGGTCGTGGTGTGAGTGACGACTACAGACACACAGACAAACGGTGTAAACAAAATAGGAGGTTTATTCTCTCCTTAAAAGGAAAAACCAAACAAATGTTCAGGGGAAAAGGGGCTGGGCGAGACCAAAGCAAAGAAACAAGCAAAAAGGGTGAACACTTCCCTAACTAACTTAAATCCCCCCCCCCTTTACTCTACCTCGGGCACGGATGAGGCCCGCTAACCAAAAGTACAGGGAGTGGTCCGCCCAGGTCTTGCCTAGTGTATCTAGACAGGCAGTCAGCTACGGGTGGTGTATACCCATGGGTCTCTTCCCTAACAATATCCCCTTTCCCCTCCCCTTGCAACACAGGAAGAAAAAATGTTTAACTCAAATAACAAACGGTATACAAAACAAATGTAACATACACACTAAACCAAAGAGCCCACGCTCTGAGGCTACCTTTTTTAACAAACAAAAACTCTCTCTCTCTCTCTCTCTCTCTGAACAAGATACTCACAAACCCCAACAACGGAAATAAACACAGAACCATGAGAGAGGACACCAGCGAGCCACCAGAATCGCTCTGCCATCAGAGCTGCAAACTCCATCCTCCACGATCTACACTGACAGGTCTTTATAGACCTGCACCAGCTGCATCCAATAATGAAGGGGAGGAGTCCAGGTCGGTCGTATCCAATCGGCTGCACCTTGGTTGAAGGGTAGCCATCTTGCCTGCAGATTTCCTGTACATGGAGAGACAGGACACAAACCAACACAAACACCCCCAAAACGTAACATACTCTAACAAAACCAGAGGACAATGCTGCTTAAGTGTGGCAGTAACCTGAGGTGTTGGACAGGAACTGGTACATACAGTACAGGTACACGTAAATCATTGGAAGAACTGCTGCTGGTGGCTGACCAGAATCATGTACAAAAGCAATAGTTGTACAGCCATATAGCAGGTGCATTAATGTAACAGGAAAGATGTGTGTCTGAAGATGGGATCTGACACAATCCGGATGGAGGTGGGGATGTGGATCCATGTCAATAGTGTGCAGGTCACAGTAGCACAGTAACAAACAAACCTTTCTCTCCTTTGGCTGTAATCTATCCCGGCTCTTTGAGCCTTTGGGTGTTTAATGAACACTGTGATAACACAATCAGTCCTAGTCCTCTATCTCTCTCTGTTCCTGGGACAGATAATGAAATTGTCACGGAACGTCCGACAACGCCTCCTCCTGGTTTCACCAGATCCCTCTCTCCAGAGTACTAGGACTGCATCTCCCATCATCCACCTCTGCTCTCGTTATCCCCCCTATCATTATCAGTGTCACCTGTGCGTCATTTACTCCCCTTATTTAGACTCCCCCGTCCAGTGCTCAGTTGTGAAGTCTTGTCACACCCAGGCCTAGTTTCGAGCGTACCTCCCGTTTGGAGTTTTTGTTGTGCAAGTCCTGTGTAAATAAAGTTCTGCTAATGGATCCGACTCCCCCTGCCTCTTCGTCACAGAAGACTTCACACCTGCCCCCTCACCGTACAGGCGATTGTGCTATTGAGCTCTTACCCGGGGCAGCACCACCGCGTGGTCGAGTCTATCCACTGTCCCAATCGGAGACGGCGGCCATGGAGGCGTACATTGAGGAGCAGCTGGCTAAGGGGTACATCACGCCTTCTACGTCGCCCGCTTCGGCCGGGTTCTTTTTTGTTAAAAAGAAAGATGGGGGCCTTCGCCCCTGCATAGACTATCGTGGCCTTAATGAAGTCACTGTAAAGTATCGTTATCCCCTTCCATTAGTCCCAGCCGCACTCGAAATGCTCCGCACGGCCCGATACTTTACCAAACTGGATCTAAGGAACGCGTACAACCTTATTCGCATACGGAGGGGTGACGAGTGGAAGACGGCCTTCTCAACTACCTCCGGTCACTACCAATATCGGGTAATGCCTTTCGGCCTCTCAAACAGTCCTTCGGTTTTTCAGGCTTTTGTAAATGACATCTTCCGAGATATGCTGAACCAGAGAGTTATTGTTTACATTGATGACATATTAATCTCTCTCGAAGCCCATATCCAAGATGTCCGGGCCGTTCTCCAGCGCCTGATCGACAACCACCTCTACGCCAAATTGTCGAAGTGCGAGTTCCATCAGACACGGATCGCCTTTCTGGGATATCTCATCAGTGCGGATGGAGTTTTGATGGATGACAGCAAGGTCCGAGCGGTAGTAGACTGGCCCCAACCCTCTTCGGTAAAGGAACTGCAACGCTTTCTGGGTTTTGCTAATTTCTACCGCAGATTTATCCGCAACTTCAGTGTCATTTCAGCCCCTCTCACATCCCTCCTTAGGGGAGGAGGGAAACACTTCAAGTGGTCCTCTGAGTGCACTTCGGCCTTCGCGCAACTTAAGGAGAGATTCACTTCTGCCCCCATTCTCCACCATCCGGATCCGGAGAGGGAGTTTATCGTAGAGGTAGACGCCTCCAGCTCTGGAGTGGGGGCTGTCCTGTCCCAACGTCATGGTAATCCTGCTAAGATGTTCCCCTGCGCATTCCACTCACGCAAGCTCAACGCAGCGGAGCGCAACTATGATGTGGGAGATCGCGAACTGTTAGCCATGAAAGCCGCATTTGAGGAGTGGAGGCACTGGCTGGAGGGAGCACGTCAGCCGTTCACGGTTCTCACGGATCACCGGAACCTTGAGTATATCAGGTCGGCCCAACGTCTGAATGCCCGGCAGGCTCGCTGGTCCCTGTTCTTTTCGAGATTTGCCTTCAAGATAACCTACAGGCCGGGTTCACAGAACGGTAAAGCTGACGACAATTCGACGGCCCCAGTGAGGCACCCAAACCAGAACCCATTATACCCACTACTTTGATTGTTGCTCCAGTTCAGTGGGACATCATCTCTGAGATCAGGGCTGCCCAACCTAATAACCCTGCTCCGCCTGAATGTCCCGCCGACCGCCTCTTTGTTCCGCCCAAGCTCCGCCACCGTGTACTTCAATGGGTGCACTGCACTCCTAGCGCGGGTCACCGTGGGATTGCGGCCACTAGACAGTTAGTTGCTAATCGTTTTTGGTGGGCATCACTTCAGTCAGATATCATTAAATTCATTCATCAATGCACCACCTGCAGTACGGTTAAAACCTCCCACCTTAAACCTGCCGGATTGTTACAGCCCTTGCCGGTCCCTCAGCGCCCCTGGTCTCACATTGCGGTGGACTTTGTGACGGGGCTGCCTTCATCCCAGGGATTCACCGCCATCCTTTCTGTGGTAGACAGATTCTCGAAGTCCTGTCGTTTCATTCCCCTGGCTGGTTTGCCCACGACGCTGCAGACAGCAGAGGCTCTCTTAAATCATGTGTTCCGCCTTTTTGGCCTGCCCGAGGACATTGTCTCGGACCGCGGGTCCCAATTCACCTCACGCGTCTGGAGGGAATTATGCTCCAAGCTCAACATCAATGTCAGTTTGACATCCGGATACCATCCTCAGGCCAACGGGCAAGTCGAGCGTTTGAACCAGGAATTAATTTGATTTCTGCAAACCTACTGCCACCAGAACCAGCGGGACTGGAGTCACTACCTGGCCTGGGCAGAGTATGCCCAGAACTCCTTGTTGAAACCTGCTACCGGACTAACGCCTTTCCAATGTGTTCTAGGGTTCCAGCCTCCACTCTTCCCGTGGGCGGGCGAGCCATCCGACCTCCCAGCAGTAGATGCATGGCTCAGGCGCAGCGGGGCCACCTGGGATGCTGCGCACGCTCGCTTGCAGCGCGCCATCCGCCATTATCAGCAGCAGGCGGATCGAAGGAGGCGTGGGGGACCTAGGTACCGGCCCGGCCAGTGGGCGTGGCTGTCGGCACGAGATCTGCGCCTCAAGCTCCCAAGCAAGAAGCTATCTCCTCGGTTCATCGGGCCATTTAAAATTCTAAGACAGATTACCCCGGTTTCTTTTCGTTTGGCCCTCCCTGCTGATTACAAGATCTCACCCACTTTCCATGTCTCCCTTCTCAGACCCGCTGTCGCCCCCAGGAGAGAGAGGAGCCAGGAGGAGGTCGCTCCAGTGCAGGCCCCCCCCATTGAGGGGGAGGACGCTGAGGTTTGCCGGGTGCGAGAGGTCCTGAACTCCAGGCGTCGCGGCGGGGCGCTGCAATACCTAATCGACTGGGAGGGGTACGGTCCCGAGGAACGTTCCTGGGTCACGGTTCGAGACATCCTGGACCCCACATTGACTGCTGCGTTTCATCGGGATCACCCAGATCGCCCTGCCCCGAGACCACGAGGTCGACCCCGCCGTCGGCAAGGTCCTCGCTTCCGGAGCCGCTCGCAGGGGGGGGGCTCTGTCACGGAACGTCCGACAACGCCTCCTCCTGGTTTCACCAGATCCCTCTCTCCAGAGTACTAGGACTGCATCTCCCATCATCCACCTCTGCTCTCGTTATCCCCCCTATCATTATCAGTGTCACCTGTGCGTCATTTACTCCCCTTATTTAGACTCCCCCGTCCAGTGCTCAGTTGTGAAGTCTTGTCACACCCAGGCCTAGTTTCGAGCGTACCTCCCGTTTGGAGTTTTTGTTGTGCAAGTCCTGTGTAAATAAAGTTCTGCTAATGGATCCGACTCCCCCTGCCTCTTCGTCACAGAAATACACACAC